>NC_059215.1:48090488-48700488 GCF_020615455.1 Coregonus clupeaformis | reverse complement strand
GGAGTGGCCTAGCCAGTCTCCAGATCTCAACCCCATAGAAAATCTTTGGAGGGAGTTGAAAGTCTGTGTTGCCCAGCAACAGCCCCAAAACATCACTGCTCTAGAGGAGATCTGCATGGAGGAATGGGCCAAAATACCAGCAACAGTGTGTGAAAACCTTGTGAAGACTTACAGAAAACGTTTGACCTGTGTCATTGCCAACAAAGTGTATATAACAAAGTATTGAGAAACTTTTGTTATTGACCAAATACTTATTTTCCACCATAATTTGCAAATAAATTCATAAAAAATCCTACAATGTGATTTTATGGATTTTTTTTCTCATTTGTCTGTCATAGTTGAAGTGTACCTATGATGAAAATTACAGGCCTCTCATCTTTTTTAAGTGGGAGAACTTGCACAATTGGTGGCTGACTAAATACTTTTTTCCCCCACTGTATATTGTATCTCTATGGTCAGAGCTACGACGTGAGATAGAATGAGACAATCATTAAAAATTAACTGTAGATCGGTAGATCTTCCTCAAAAGTGTGTCTGTGTTGATTTCTGGTATACCAGTCAACAGAAGACTGTGTAGTTAGCAACTTAACATGGTCTTTTATATCAGTTGAACAATAGAAGGATTCTCAGTTAGTAATAGATGGATGATCCATAATTGAGGAATTTTGCTACCTTGGTAATCACCAGCACCTAGTGCTGTAGTCGTGTGTGTGTTAGGTTTGGCCGATATACCGTTTATACCATATACCGGGGGTATTTCGTTTTTATTAGTATAAAAGTAATCCTTCTACCCCCCCCCCCCCCACACACACACACACACACAAAAAAGTATAATATATAAAACAAATGAAAATTACAAATATACTCAAAAAAATAAATAAAAAAATAACTGTAAAGTGGTTATCCCACTGGCTATCATAAGGTGAATGCACCAATTTGTAAGTCGCTCTGGATAAGAGCGTCTGCTAAATGACGTACATGTAATGTATTTCGAAATACTGACGGTATGATTTTCAATACCGTGCTACGCCACTGCTCATAAACTATAAGTTAAGTATAAACTATAAGAAATCTAAGATGTGTCAAATAAATTACATCCATCTCTGTGCTCCAGCTATGCATTTGGTTTGCTAACTTGCTAGCTAGGTGGCTAGATGTCAAGACACAGCAGAAACATCCCCTCTTGCCTAAATTGTTTTCTGTGAGTATTTTTAAATAGTGCACATTCGGTAATACTGTATACCCCGGTGTGGTACAGAAACGGTATGAAAATCGGGATATCGCCCACCCCTAGTGTGTGTGGTATGTACCTGAGCTGTAGCTATCTGTTGAGGACTGGGAGATGGAGCGAGAGAGGGAGCGCCGGCCGGCCTTAGTGGGGTACTTCTGAAACTCCTGTTTATCCTCTGCGTTAGCAAACTGGATCTGAAGAAAGAAAGAAAGAAAGAAAGAAAAAGAAAAAGAAGCTTGAGGCATGAGTTACTCTTCAGTTGACATTAATGGTGGAAACTTTTTTTCAGTGAGCCTGTGGTGGGTCAGAGATAGTCAGTGAGCCTGTGGTGGGTCAGAGATAGTCAGTGAGTCTGTGGTGGGTCAGAGATAGTCAGTGAGCCTGTGGTGGGTCAGAGATAGTCAGTGAGCCTGTGGTGGGTCAGAGATAGTCAGTGAGCCTGTGGTGGGTCAGAGATAGTCAGTGAGCCTGTGGTGGGTCAGAGATACAGTCAGTGAGCCTGTGGTGGGTCAGAGATACAGTCAGTGAGCCTGTGGTGGGTCAGAGATACAGTATGTGACATAGAATTCCCAACTATGGATTTTTATGTAGACCTGATACAGTGTTTAATGGGGATCAGATATATGGAGTTCTATGGCTACAGGTCAACCTTACATTTCAACTGGACTGTGAACCCTAGATCAGCACTCTCCCAACCCTGTTCCTGGAGAGCTTCCCTACTGTAGGTTTTCCATCCAACCCCAGTTGTAACTAACCTGATTCAGCTGATCAATCAGCTAATTATTAGAATCAGGTGCGCTAGATGAGGGTTTGAGTTAAAACCTACAGGACGGTAGCTCTCTGGGAACAGGGTTGGAGTTAAAACCTACAGGACAGTATCTCTCCAGCAACAGGGTTGGAGTTAAAACCTACAGGACAGTATCTCTCCAGGAACAGGGTTGGCGTTAAAACCTACAGGACAGTATCTCTCCAGGAACAGGGTTGGCGTTAAAACCTACAGGACAGTATCTCTCCAGCAACAGGGTTGGAGTTAAAACCTACAGGACAGTATCTCTCCAGGAATAAGATTGGAGTTAAAACCTACAGGACAGTATCTCTCCAGGAACAGGGTTGGCGTTAAAACCTACAGGACAGTATCTCTCCAGGAACAGGGTTGGCGTTAAAACCTACATGACAGTATCTCTCCAGGAACAGGGTTGGCGTTAAAACCTACAGGACAGTATCTCTCCAGGAACAGGGTTGGAGTTAAAACCTACAGGACAGTATCTCTCCAGGAACAGGGTTGGGTAGTCGAGCCCTAGATCATTGTCATACCTACAGTACATACAATGCCGTCGGAAAGTACCGTATTCATACCCCTTGACTTTTTCCACATTTTGTTACGTTACAGCCTTATTCTAAAATTGTTTCAATTGGTTTTTACCCCCCTCATCAATCTACACACAATACCCCATAATGACAAAGCAAAAACAGTTTTTTGGACATTTTTGCTAATTATTTACATTTTTTAACTGAAATACCACATTTACATAAGTATTCAGACCCTTTACTCAGTACTTTGTTGAAGCACCTTTGGCAGCGATTACAGCATCGAGTCTTCTTGGGTATGACACTACAAGCTTGGCACAAATGTATTTGGGGAGTTTCTCCCGTTCTTCTCTGCAGATCCTCTCAAGCTCTGTCAGGTTGGATGGGGAGCGTCGCTACACAGCTATTTTCAGGTCTCTCCAGATATGTTGGATTGGGTTCAAGTCCAGGCTCTGGCTGGGCCACTCAAGGACATTCAGAGACTTGTCCCGAAACCACTCCTGCATTGTCTTGCCTGTGTGCTTAGGGTTGTTGTCCTGTTGGAAGGTGAACCTTCACCCCCAGTCTGAGGTCCTGAGCGCTCTGGAGCAGGTTTTCATCAAGGATCTCTCTGTACTTTGCTCCGTTCATCTTTGCCTCAAGATGCCTCAATCCTGACTAGTCTCCCAGTCCATGCTGCTGAAAAACATCCCCACAGCATGATGCTGTCACCACCATTTATTTTATTTTTTATTTTACCTTTATTTAACTAGGCAAGTCAGTTAAGAACAAATTCTTATTTACAATGACGGCCTACACCGGCCAAACCCGGACGACGCTGGGCCAATTGCGCGCCACCCTATGGGACTCCCAATCACGGTTGGTTGTGATACAGCTTGGAATCGAACCAGGGGGTCTGTAATGACGCCTCGAGCACTGAGATGCAGTGCCTTAGACCGCTGCGCCACTCGGGATGGTGTCAGGTTTCCTCCAGACGTGACGCTTGGCATTCAGGCCAAAGAGTTTCATCAGACCAGAGATCTTGTTTCTCATGGTCTGAGAGTCTTTAGGTGCCTTTTGGCAAACTCCAAGTGGGCTGTCATGTGCCTTTTACTGAGGAGTGGCTTCCGTCTGGCCACTCTAACATAAAGGCCTGATTGGTGGAGTGCTGCAGAGATGGTTGTCCTTCTGGAAGTTTCTCCCATCTCCACAGAGGAACTCTCGAACTCTGTCAGAGTGACCATCGGGTTCTTGGTCACCTCCCTTACCAAGGCCCTTCTCCCCCGATTGCTCAGTTTGGCCGGGTGGCCAGCTCTAGGAAGAGTCTTGGTGGTTCCACACTTCTTCTATTTAAGAATGATGGAGGCCACTGTGTTCTTGGGGATCTTCAATGCTGCAGAAATGTTTTGGTACCCTTCCCCAGATCTGTGCCTCGACACAATCTTGTCTCGGAACTCTACGGACAATTGCCTTGACCTCATGGCTTGGTTTTTGCTCTGACATGCAGTGTCAACTGTGGGACCTTACATAGACAGGTGTGTGTCTTTCCAAATCATGTCCAATCAATTGAATTTACCACAGGTGGACTCTAATCAAGTTGTAGAAACATCTGAAGAATAAATCCATGGAAACAGGATGCACCTGAGCTGAATTTCGAGTCTCATAGCAAAGGGTCTGAATACTTATGTAAATACGTTTTTTTTCTGTTTTAATTTATAATACACTTGCAAAAGAGTCTAAAAACCTGTTTTCACTTTGTCATTATGGGGTATTGTGTGTAGATTGCTGAGGATTTTTTTCTTTTTCTTTAATCCATTTTAGAATAAGGCTGTAACATAACAAAATGTGGAAAAAGACAAGTGGTCTGAATACTTTTCGAAGGCACTGTATAGAAACATGTTCCTAAACATGACATACTTCACAGCTAGTCACCCAGAGGTGTGAGAGTACCACTGCTTATGTTCCATATTCACTCCAAATCGTTCACATTTTGAATTAATCTTGGTCACTTTGGACATAGTCCCTCATGACAGACTGTTAAATAAATAAGAGTATCTGGCCACAGCATGCATGTGACATTTGGTTCTGGGTTGGACATTAGCGATGGGGGGGGAAAAATGTATACAGTTGCATATCGGGATATTATTTTTGACGATATATCGTATCGTATCGTTTTGACAATATCGCAATATTATTTTTGCACCAAAACTCCAGTATGTTTCCTTTATAGCTAGTTCTCCATTTTGTTTTTTTTTTAAATTAGGGAGCCAATTTGTTTTCATCACTTTTATTTCAAAAAACTAATTTTGTCATGCTCTCGATTGTCAGTGCCTTCAGAAAGTATTCATACCCCTTGATTTATTCTAGATTTTGTTGTGTTACAGCCTGAATTGAAAATGGATTAAATTAAAACAATTCTCACCCATCTAAAAGACAATACCCCATAATGACAAAGTGAAAACATGTTTTTAGACATTTTAGGAAATTTATTGAAAATGAAATACAGAAATATCAAACATAGGTATTCACCCCCCTGAGTCAATACATGTTAAAAATAATTTTTGGCAGCGATTACAGCTGTGAGTCTTTCTGGGTAAGTCTCTAAGAGCTTTGCACACCTGGATTGCACAATATTTGCACAATATTCTTTTTAAAATTCTTCAAGCTCTGTCAAGTTAGTTGTTGATCATTGCTAGACAGACATTTTCAAGTCTTGCCATAGATTTTCAAGCCGATTTAAGTCAAAACTGTAACTAGGCCACTCAGGATCATTCAATGTCATCTTAGTAAGCAACTCCAGTGTATATTTGGCCTTGTGTTTTAGGTTATTGTCCTGCTGAAAGGTGAATTTGTCTCCCAGTGTCTGTTGGAATGCAAACAACCAGGTTTCTTTTTATATAAAATGACAAGCATACCCATAACATGAGGCAGCCACCACCATGCTTGAAAATATGAAGAGTGGTACTCAATGATGCGTTGTGTTGGATTTGCCCCAAACATAACACTTTGTATTTAGGATATAAAGTTCATTTCTTTGCCACGGTTTTACCTTAGTGCCTTATTGCAAACAGGATGCATGTTTTGGAATATTTTTATTCTGTACAGGCTTCCTTCTTTCCACTCTGTCAATTAGGTTAGTATTGTGGAGTAACTACAATGTTGTTGATCGATCCTCAGTTTTCTCCTATCACAGCCATTAAACTCTGTAACCGTTTTAAAGTCACCATTGGCCTCATGTTTAAGTCCCTGAGCAGTTTCCTTCCACTCCGGCAACTGAGTTCAGAAGGAGGCCTGTGTCTTTGTAGTGACTGGGTGTATTGATACACCATCCAAAGTGTAATTAATAACTTCACGATGCTCAAAGGGATATTCAATGTTTGCTTTTTTTATTGTCGTTTTTCATCTACCATCTACTTAACTATGCTCAAAGGGATATTTTTTTTAACCCATCTACCAATAGGTGCCCTTCTTTTACGAGGCATTGGAAAACCTCCCTGGTCTTTGTGGTTGAATCTGTGTTTGAAATTCACTGCTCGACTGAGGGACCTTACAGAAAATTGTATATGTGGGGTACAGAGATGAGGTAGTCATAAAAAAATTGTAAACACTATTATTGCACACAGAGTCCATGCAACTTATTACGTGACTTGTTAAGCAAAATGTTTACTCCTAAACGTATTTAGGCTTGCCATAACAAAGGGTTGAATACTTATCTACTCAAGACATTTCATCTTTTAATTTTTTATTAATTTGTAAAAAATTATAAAAACATAATTCCACTTTGACATTATGGGGTATTGTGTGAAGGCCAGTAACACACATTCAAGCTGTACAACAAAATGTGGAAAAAGTAAAGGGGTGTGAATACTTTCTGAAGGCACTGTATGTTGAGCAATATGTTTGGAACATCAAATCACAATAAAATCACAGTCTCCAATCGCAATACTCTCCCCTATCCTCCCGGCCGGCTCGGTCCTCCCCTCCAGCTCCGTGGCTTGATGACTCATTGCGAGCTCACAGAACAGGGCTCCGGGCAGCCGAGCGGAAATGGAGGAAAACTAGACTCCCTGCGGACCTGGCATCTTTTCACTCCCTCCTCTCTACATTTTCTTCATCTGTTTATGCTGCTAAGGCCACTTTCTACCACTCTAAATTCCAAGCATCTGCCTCTAACCCTAGGAAGCTCTTTGCCACCTTCTCCTCCCTGCTGAATCCTCCTCCCCCTCCCTCCTCCCTCTCTGTGGATGACTTCGTCAACCATTTTGAAAAGAAGGTTGACGACATCCGATCCTCGTTTGTTAAGTCAAATTACACTGCTGGTCCTGCTCACACTGCCCTACCCTATGCTTTGACTTCTTTCTCCCCTCTCTCTCCAGATAAAATCTTGCGACTTGTGGCGGCCGGCCGCCCAACAACCTGCCCGCTTGACCCTATCCCCTCCTCTCTTCTCCAGACCATCTCCGGTGACCTTCTCCCCTACCTCACCTCGCTGATCAACTCATCCTTGACCGCTGGATATGTCCCTTCCGTCTTCAAGAGAGCGAGAGTTGCACCCCTTCTCAAAAAACCAACACTCGATCCCTCTGATGTCAACAACTACAGACCAGTATCCCTTCTTTCTTTTCTCTCCAAAACTATTGAGCGTGCCGTCTTTAGCCAACTCTCTTGCTATCTCTCTCAGAATGACCTTCTTGATCCAAACCAGTCAGGTTTCAAGACTGGTCATTCAACTGAGACTGCTCTTCTCTGTGTCACGGAGGCTCTCCGCACTGCTAAAGCTAACTCTCTCTCCTCTGCTCTTGTCCTTCTAGACCTGTCTGCTGCCTTTGATACTGTGAACCATCAGATCCTCCTCTCCACCCTCTCCGAGCTGGGCATCTCCGGTGCGGCTCACTCTTGGATTGCGTCCTACATGACCGGTCGCTCCTGCCAAGTGGCGTGGCGAGAAGCTGTCTCCGCACCACGTGCTCTCACCACTGGTGTCCCCCAGGGCTCAGTTCTAGGCCCTCTCCTATTCTCGCTATACACCAAGTCACTTGGCTCTGTCATATCCTCACATGGCCTCTCCTATCATTGCTATGCAGACGACACACAACTAATCTTCTCCTTTCCCCCTTCTGATAACCAGGTGGTGAATCGCATCTCTGCATGTCTGGCAGACATATCAGTATGGATGACGGATCACCACCTCAAGCTGAACCTTGGCAAGACGGAGCTGCTCTTCCTCCCGGGGAAGGACTGCCCGTTCCATGATCTCGCCATCACGGTTGACAACTCCGTTGTGTCCTCCTCCCAGAGTGCGAAGAGCCTTGGCGTGACCCTGGACAACACCCTGTCGTTCTCCGCTAACATCAAGGCGGTGACCCGATCCTGTAGGTTCATGCTCTACAACATTCGGAGAGTACAACCCTGCCTTACACAGGAAGCGGCACAGGTCCTAATCCAGGCACTTGTCATCTCCCGTCTGGATTACTGCAACTCGCTGTTGGCTGGGCTCCCTGCCTGTGCCATTAAACCCCTACAACTCATCCAGAATGCCGCAGCCCGTCTGGTGTTCAACCTTCCCAAGTTCTCTCACGTCACCCCCGCTCCTCCGCACACTACACTGGCTTCCAGTTGAAGCTCGCATCTGCTACAAGACCATAGTGCTTGCCTACGGAGCTGTGAGGGGAACGGCACCTCCGTACCTTCAGGCTCTGATCAGTCCCTACACCCAAACGAGGGCATTGCGTTCATCCACCTCTGGCCTGCTGGCTCCCCTACCTCTGCTGAAGCACAGTTCCCGCTCAGCCCAGTCAAAACTGTTCGCTGCTCTGGCACCCCAATGGTGGAACAAGCTCCCTCACGACGCCAGGACAGCGGAGTCACTCACCACCTTCCGGAGACATTTGAAACCCCACCTCTTTAAGGAACACCTGGGATAGGATAAAGTAATCCTTCTACCCCCCCCCCCACCCAAAAAAAATACAAATTTAAAACATAGATTTTTTTTTTATTTTTTTTATAATTGTAAAGTAGTTATCCCACTGGCTATAAGGTGAATGCACCAATTTGTGAGTCGCTCTGGATAACAGCGTCTGCTAAATGACGTAAATGTAAAATGTAAATGTAGAATCATGAGAATCACAATACATATCGTATCGGCACCTAAGTATGGTGCCAATTTCGTATCGTGAGATAATAATAATAATAATATGCCATTTAGCAGACGCTTTTATCCAAAGCGACTTCCAGTCATGTGTGCATACATTTTTACGTATGGGTGGTCCCGGGGATCGAACCCACTACCCTGTCGTTACAAAAGCCATGCTCTACCAATTGAGCTACAGAGGACCACAGATCCCTGGCAATTCCCAGCTCTACTAAATACAGCCCTAGTGGATGTCATAAATACAGCCCTAGTGGATGTCATAAATACAGCCCTAGTGGATGTCATAAATACAGCCCTAGTGGATGTCATAAATACAGCCCTAGTGGATGTCATAAATACAGCCCTAGTGGATGTCATAAGCTTTCCTTCATTTTGGGTCAGTCACCAGTGGTCAGGTATTCTGCCACTGTGTACTCTCTGTGTAAGTCCAAATAGCAGTCTGGTTTGCTCCGGTTTTTTGTTAATTCTTTCCAATGTGTCAAGTTATTATCATTTTGTTTTCTCATGATTTGGTTGGGTCTAATTGTGTTGCTGTCCTGGGGCTCTGTGGGGTCTGTTTGTGTTTGTGAACAGAGCCCCGGGACCAGCTTGCTTAGGGACTCTTCTCCAGGTTTCTCTCTGTATGATGGCTTTGTTATGGAAGTTTGGGAATCACTTCCTTTCGTTAGAATTTAACAGCTCTTTTCTGGATTTTGATAATTAGCGGATATCGGCCTAATTCTGCTCTGCATGCATTATTTGGTGTTTTACATTGTACACAGAGGATAATTTTGCAGAATTCTGCATGCAGTCTCAATTTGGTGTTTGTCCCATTTTGTGAATTCTTGGTTGGTGAGCGGACCCCAGACCTCACAACCATAAGGGGCAATGGGTTCTATAACTGATTCAAGTATTTTTAGCCAGATCCTAATTGGTATGTCGCATTTTATGTTCCTTTTGATGGCATAGAAGGCTCTTCTTGCCTTGTCTCTCAGATCATTCACTGCCTTGTGGAAGTTACCTGTGGCACTGATGTTTAGGCCGAGGTATGTATAGTTTTTTTTGTGTGCTCTAGGGCAACGGTGTCTAGATGGAATTTATATTTGTGGTTCTGGCAACTGGACCTTTTTGGAACACCATTATTTTTGTCTTACTGTCAGGGCCCTGGTCTGACAGAATCTGTGCAGAAGATCTATGTGTTGCTGTCGGCCCTCCTTGGTTGGGGACAGAAGCACCGCTAGCTAGCTAGCTCTCTCTCTCTATACCATGATTTTTGTTTTGTTCAAATGCAGGTCTTCCCAAATGTTTCCAATGTGTATCAACATAGAACATGTTCCGTCATTTGATTTCTAGCCTACATATCAGGGTTGGGGTCAATTCCACTTCAACGGCAGTCAATTTAATAAATGCACTGAAATTCCAATTCTCTTCAATGCCTTTCAATTCTGAATTTAACTGGAATTAAAATTTACCCCAACTCTTCTGCATACAAGTAGATGTGTCATGGGTACCGTCATGTGGTACTCACATCACATTATTATGTAGTAAGACACATTCTGATTGTGCCCACATTTTTAGACAGGTGTAGACGATTAAAATACACATTGTGATCTGATCTCCCTGCCCACCTCCGGAGGTAGTCAGGCACGCATTGTGTAAACAGATCTGGGATGGTCTAACCATTTCCATCATCGGCTTCTAAAATCATTGACAGGTAGCGCCATTGACTCGTCCTAAAATAAATCTTATTTTGAAAGAATGTCTGTCAAATAATTTGCACACAGGGAGGCACAGCTAATCTGGTCACAATATGGACACAGGGGAAGGATAAGAGACATTTTAATACAATGTGTAGACGCGACAAACCTTGATCAGATAGTGACTGAATCTTATTGATCATATCATGAAAACTCACATGTAGCAAGGCTATAAAGATAATCAGATTGTGTTTGACCAAACCAGAGCTTGTTACTGTATATGAACTTGTTATCAAAGTGAATGGTAAAACAAACCCCATTGACCATTCATTCATTCCCATTGAGTGGATTTGAAAATAAAGAGATTTCGCCTAATCCTCTACTATGTAGACACGTTCTGTTCTGCTGTTACGAGATCAGACTGGACTGACACGCTTCTTCTTGGAAGTACACACACACACACACACACACGCACACACACACACACACACACACACACACACACACACACACACACACACACACACACGCACACACGCACACACACACACACACACACACACACACACACACACACACACACGCACACACGCACGCACACACACACACACACGCACACACACACACACACACACGCACACACGCACACACACACACACACGCACACACACACGCACGCACACAAACGGACCAGTGTGGACAGACAGAAAGACACGCAGCCTGAAAAGGCATACACAGTTGGTGTTGGACATTAGAGAGATTAAGGATAGTTTTAACTAGGGGTCAATGAGGGCAACAGACGGCCAGGGAGGGTGAGATGTTGTTGGGAGGTACAGATCTGTCGAGCAACCTGTGAAAGCTTAGAGAGTGAGGACATACTTATAAAACCTTGTAGTGACATCACCAGTGATAAACCTTGTAGTGACATCACCAGTGATTAACCTTGTAGTGACATCACCACTGATAGCCTACAGAAGTACGCTGGACTCCAGACGTTCTCTGTACCAGCCAGGAGCACTCCTGTGGCAGTGATAGTGACACTGGCTCTATTTTATCTTGTACAGCCAAAATAATTCTGCAGCAACAGGAAATGTGAATTATGTGGATTATAATGAATGGAAATTTTTTTGTAGGGGTTGAGGCATATTTCGTTAGGCTAATATCAAGTCTGATATTTCAAAGTGGAAATTACAAACTTTAGAAGCCTTTTTAAACCTTGAATACAGGAAAATTATCTGCGACAACAGAGTGATCAAATTAAGATAGCAGATCTGTAGATAGGCTAATCATCTGTCTTGTGTTTCCTGTTTGTTATGTCTTTCAACATATGCACACAATGACTGTAAACAACCTGAAGGGGACCATACAGTCATTATCTACAGGGAGCCTGCGGAACAACCTGAAGGGGACCATACAGTCATTATCTACAGGGAGCCTGCGGAACAACCTGAAGGGGACCATACAGTCATTATCTACAGGGAGCCTGCGGAACAACCTGAAGGGGACCATACAGTCATTATCTACAGGGAGCCTGCGGAACAACCTGAAGGGGACCATACAGTCATTATCTACAGGGAGCCTGCGGGAACAACCTGAAGGGGACCATACAGTCATTATCTACAGGGAGCCTGCGGAACAACCTGAAGGGGACCATACAGTCATTATCTACAGGGAGCCTGCGGAACAACCTGAAGGGGACCATACAGTCATTATCTACAGGGAGCCTGCGGAACAACCTGAAGGGGACCATACAGTCATTATCTACAGGGAGCCTGCAGAACAACCTGAAGGGGACCATACAGTCATTATCTACAGGGAGCCTGCGGAACAACCTGAAGGGGACCATACAGTCATTATCTACAGGGACTAGTGACATGAGGATAAAGATCTGCAGCTGATAAACAGGGTTGTATTCATTAGGCACCAAACTGAAGAAAATTACTGGAACAGGGAGGGAGTGAATAAAATGGCTGGTTCCACCAGGATAACAGAATGGTAAAGGCAGCGATCAGGCTGGTTACACCAAGTTAACAGAATGGTGAAGGCAGCGATCAGGCTGGTTCCACCAGGATAACAGAATGGTGAAGGCAGCGATCAGGCTGGTTCCACCAGGATAACAGAATGGTGAAGGCAGCGATCAGGCTGGTTGCACCAGGATAACAGAATGGTGAAGGCAGCGATCAGGCTGGTTCCACCAGGATAACAGAATGGTGAAGGCAGCGATCAGGCTGGTTCCACCAGGATAACAGAATGGTGAAGGCAGCGATCAGGCTGGTTCCACCAAGATAACAGAATGGTGAAGGCAGCGATCAGGCTGGTTGCACCAGGATAACAGAATGGTGAATGCAGCAATCAGGCTGGTTCCACCAGGATAACAGAATGGTGAATGCAGCGATCAGGCTGGTTCCACCAGGATAACAGAATGGTGAAGGCAGCGATCAGGCTGGTTCTACCAGGATAACAGAATGGTGAACGCAGCGATCAGGCTGGTTCCACCAGGATAACAGAATGGTGAAGGCAGCGATCAGGCTGGTTCCACCAGGATAACAGAATGGTGAAGTCAGCGATCAGGATGGTTCCACCAGGATAACAGAATGGTGAAGTCAGGGATCAAGCTGGTTCTACCAGGATAACAGAATGGTGAAGGCAGCGATCAGGCTGGTTCCACCAGGATAATAATATGGTGAAGACAGCGATCAGGCTGGTTCTACCAGGATAACAGAATGGTGAAGGCAGCGATCAGGCTGGTTCCACCAGGATAACAGAATGGTGAAGGCAACGATCAGGCTGGTTCCACCAGGATAACAGAATGGTGAAGGCAGCGATCAGGCTGGTTCCACCAGGATAACAGAATGGTGAAGGCAGCGATCAGGCTGGTTCCACCAGGATAACAGAATGGTGAAGGCAGCGATCAGGCTGGTTCCACCAAGATAACAGAATAGTGAAGGCAGCGATCAGGCTGGTTCCACCAGGATAACAGAATGGTGAAGGCAGCGATCAGGCTGGTTCCACCAGGATAACAGAATGGTGAAGGCAGCGATCAGGCTGGTTGCACCAAGATAACAGAATGGTGAAGGCAGCGATCAGGCTGGTTCCACCAGGATAACAGAATGGTGAAGGCAGCGATCAGGCTGGTTCCACCAGGATAACAGAATGGTGAAGGCAGCGATCAGGCTGGTTCCACCAAGATAACAGAATGGTGAAGGCAGCGATCAGGCTGGTTCCACCAGGATAACAGAATGGTGAAGGCAGCGATCAGGCTGGTTCCACCAGGATAACAGAATGGTGAAGGCAGCGATCAGGCTGGTTCCACCAGGATAATAAACAGGGAAACCTGTCCTGGGCCCAAAGTAGACCCCAGGAACAGAATAGATCTTTATTGTCCACTTGCATGGATAGACTTTTATTTTAGTTGTCACCACACCCAACCTGACACCACACCCACACACACACACCCACACACACCGCACACACACACACACACACACACACACACACACACACACACACACACACACACACACGACAGGCTGGGAGCAGTATAGTGTCGGACACAGAGCATCGTCCCTGGCCAGCTAACAACTCAGCCTTAATACACTGATGTATCAGTGACGTACCAGTGATGTACCAGTGATGTACCAGTGATGTACCAGTGATGTACCAGTGACGTACCAGTGACGTACCAGTGATGTACCAGTGATGTACCAGTGATGTACCAGTGATGTACCAGTGATGTACCAGTGATGTACCAGTGATGTACCAATGTCATCTCTTTTTATATCTCTGTTTCTCTGTGGTCATTTCACCTCACTAGGTTTAATTAACAGACAGTGTCCTCACTCCTCAATGACACTTCTACCGAACCACACTGTCCAGTGTCCACCAAAACTCTACTTCAACAAGTATGCGTCTCTAGGTTTGTGTGTGTGTGTGTGTGTGTATATATCATGTTTGTAGGTTTGTCCATAAGCAAGAGTTGCAGACATCACTTATTTCATTTGTCCCTCAGCTATTAACGCATGCAACTCAACACAACGTGACAACCTCCTGAACCCTGGCCAACCATTCATGCATAGGACAGCTTCCTGGATGGTCTGTTGCTATATATTTGAGATGTCCATAGGCTGTGTTTGGACTGAAAACGAGATGTGTGGAGACGGTGAGTTGACACAACACATAAGGGATAACTCCCAGACAACAAGGCAGAGTACCAACAGTGACTTGGTTATTGTGGGTTACACTGACATATGAAGCACACAGTGTGTGTAGCGTAGTCATTGCAGAGTCATCCATACTTTATAATGACGATAGTAAAGATGGCCTGATCGTGATAAGTAGAGTTGGTTAGTTAGTTATATATATATACCTAGTTAGTAGTTTCAAGAGTAGAAGCTAGTAGCCTACAACTATCCATTGAACTTTCATAACCTTGGATTAAGAAATCAGTGAGAGCCAGAGTAACTAAAAACTCTGTTTAAAAACAGAAAACGGCATGGAGTGGAGAACTCTGCATGTCGCCGTTTTGGCAACTGGATGTGTGGCCTTATCTGGACTGTAGTGTGCTCTCTCATTTTAGTGAAAAAGCATTTGGTGTTTGCTTTGCATCTAGAACATCTAGGTAGGGTACATTTCAATGTTCTGCCTTTCCTAACATGAAGTCAGTCTGCAATTCTCTCCTCTCTGTGTATCTCTCTCTCTGTGTATCTCTCTCTCTGTGTCTCTCTCTCTGTCTCTCTGTCTCTCTCTGTGTCTGTCTGTCTGTCTGTCTGTCTGTCTGTCTGTCTGTCTGTCTGTCTGTCTGTCTGTCTGTCTGTCTGTCTGTCTGTCTGTCTGTCTGTCTGTCTGTCTGTCTGTCTGTCTGTCTGTCTGTCTGTCTGTCTGTCTGTCTGTCTGTCTGTCTGTCTGTCTGTCTGTCTGTCTGTCTGTCTCTCTCTCTCTCTCTCTCTCTCTCTCTCTCTCTGTCTCTCTCTCTCTCTCTCTCTCTGTCTCTCTCTCTGTCTGTCTCTCTGTCTCTCTCTCTGTCTCTCTCTCTCTCTCTCTCTCTCTCTCTCTCTCTCTCTCTCTCTCTCTCTCTCTCTCTCTCTCTCTCTCTCTCTCTCTCTCTCTCTCTCTCTCTCTCTCTCTCTCTCTCTCTCTCTCTCTCTCTCTCTCTCTCTCTCTCTCTCTCTCTCTCTCTCTCTCTCTCTCTCTCTCTCTCTCTCTCTCTCTCTCTCTCTCTCTCTCTCTCTCTCTCTCTCTCTCTCTCTCTCTCTCTCTCTCTCTCTCTCTCTCTCTCTCTCTCTCTCTCTCTCTCTCTCTCTCTCTCTCTCTCTCTCTCTCTCTCTCTCTCTCTCTCTCTCTCTCTCTCTCTCATCTCAGTCTTCTCTCTTGTCTCTCTCTCATTTCTCATTACAGAGACAATCATAGGGTTGTTACAGAGTAATAATCATAGAAAGTGATTAGAGATCATATTTATATGGTGATAACCACTACTCCAACAGTTTGCCCTCTTAACCTTGATCACTGTGAATTGGAGAATCCTTACCTTTACATTCTATCTGCTATCAACTCTGTGCCTCTAATAACACGGGCTAATCGTCTACAATTTAATTTAGTTTCAAACTTGGAAGAGATGGCCAACGATTAAACCCAGATGAGAGTGAAAGCCAGAGCCAGTCAGTGCAGAATTGAACAGCACAGACAAGAACACAAATCTAAAAAAGGTCTTATACGGTAGGTATCTGATTACAGAGTACAGACATATTCTGGACTAAAACAATTCCACTATTGAATAACTGTTTAGAGTGAGTCTATAGCTCTGCATTTAGAGTCATTACGGTAAGTAACTTCACATGGAGTAGGTCACTTACCTGCTCCATCCCGTGCCGATGGCCAGGCCCATATCCATGTTGTGGGTTTCTATGTGTCATGGTTCCCTGTCTTTCCTTCTCCATGGTCAGCTCTTACCTCGATCTCTTTCCCTCTGCTTCTCTGTCTTGAGTGATGGTCCCGTGTGTCCCGGACGTTACGTTGCTACTGGGTTATTATTACTGAACACACACACACACCTCAGACCAGACAGATAGGGGGAGGTGTCTCTGTGGAGATTACCATCATGGCCAACATGTAGGAGGTGGGGGGTGTCCGAACTATCCAACCTGAACAGTCCCTCCTCTCTCCCTCCATCTGTCTCGGTCTCATCCTTGGCAACTACATGCTAGCTGGAGCCACAGGCCATTTGTTTGACACCCCGGCACACAGCACACAAAAAAAAAACACAGACACACACAGTACAAACTATTTGTCCTGCCTTGCTTAAACTACCCCAGGTCAGAATAAACGGCTCTTAAATTTTCTTCTGATTTCAAGCTACACTCTGATTGGGTTAAATGCGGAAGACACATTTCAGTTGAATGCATTCAGTTGTGCAACTGACTAGGTATCCCCCTTTCCTCCCCATCTCCCTGAGTCTTACTTTCCTGCTGTGTGTTCCTAGTCAGACAGACCTCCTAGCTAATAAAAAAGAGAATTGTGGGTAGGGTTGGCGGTATCCAGATTTTCATATCATCATACCGTCCTTCTCTCATCCCGGGATTTATGGTATTACCGGTTTAGTACACTAGGGGGCGCCAAAAAAAAACCACAAAAAAGCCCATTGGGCATCTATTACCAGTATGCTAACAGAATTAGCACAAGTAATAGCGAATTTCAATGGAGGCTGCTAGCTAAACATGCTAACGAGCACAAACGAAAATAAACAAAATTGCAAAGACAGGCAATTCAGCCCATGAAGTTACACATATATACAGTGCATTCGGAAAGTATTCAGACCCCTTGACTTTTTCCACATTTTGTTACGTTACAGCCTTATTCTAAAATTGATTAAATAAAACAATTTCCTCATCAATCTACACACAATATCCCATAATGACAAAGCGAAAACAGGTTTTTCGAAATTGTTGCAAATGTATTAAAAATAAAAACAGAAATACCTTACATAAGTATTCAGACCCTGAGCTCAGGTACATCCTGTTTCCATTGATCATCCTTAAGATGTTTCTACAACTTGATTAGAGTCCACCTGTGGTAAATTCAATTGACTGGACTTGATTTGGAAAGGCACACACCTGTCTATATAAGGTCCCACAGTTGACAGTGCATGTCAGAGCAAAAACCAAGCCATGAGGTCGAAGGAATTGTCTGTAGAGCTCCGAGACAGGATTGTGTCGAGGCACAGATCTGGAGAAGGGTACCAAAACAATTCTGCAGCATTGAAGATCCCCAAGAACACAGTGGCCTCCATCATTCTTAAATAGAATAAGTTTGAAACCACCAAGACTCTTCTTAGAGCTGGCTGCCAGGCCAAACTGAGCAACCGGGGGAGAAGGGCACATCACAGCCCGCTTGGAGTTTGCCAAAAGGCACCTAAAGGACTCTCAGACCATGAGTAACACGTTTCTCTGGTCTGATGAAACCAAGATTGAACTCTTTGGCCTGAATGCCAAGCGTTATGTCCGGAGAAAGCCAGGCACCATCCCTACGGTTAAGCATGGTGGTGGCAGCATCATGCTGTGGGGATGTTTTGCAGCGGCTGGTACTGGGAGACTAGTCAGGATGGAGGGAAAGATGAACGGAGCAAAGTACAGAGATATCCTTGATGAAAACCTGCTCCAGAGCGCTCAGGACCTCAGACTGGGGCGAAGGTTCACCTTCCAACAGGACAACGACCCTAAGCACACAGCCAAGACAATGCAGGAGTGGCTTCGGGACAAGTCTCTGAATGTCCTTGAGTGGACTTGAACCCGATTGAAATCTCTGGAGACCTGAAAATAGCTGTACAGCGACACTCCCCATCCAACCTGCAAGCGCTTGAGAGGATCTGCAGAGAAGAATGGGAGAAGCTTGTAGCGTCATACCCAAGAAGACTCAAGGCTGTAATCGCTGCCAAAGGTGCTTCAACAAAGTACTGAGTAAAGGGTCTGAATACCTATGTAAATTTGATATATCAGTTTTACATTTATAATAGCAAAAATGTCTAAAAACCTGTTTTTGCTTTGTCATTATGGGGTACTGTGTATAGATTGATGAGGGGAAAAAACAATTTAATCAATTTTAGAATAAGGCTGTAACGTAACAAAATGTGGAAAAAGTCAAGTTGTCTGAATACTTTCCAAATGCACTGTAGGTAGGAGCTACCAAATGTCATTTTTGGTGAGTTTGGACATTTGCAAGCTAATGTGAATGAGAGACATCCTCCCAATCTGCAGACAGTTCTTTACAATATGCACGAAGCAAGGATTTTAAAGTTTGATGAAAACGTTCCAAAGCTCCCTGGCTCTGGGCATGGAACGCAGTAGACTTGTTGTGTTTAACTTTAAGCTGTTTGAGAACCTGAGCAAATAAACGGGAGGTAAAGTTAGACCCCTGATCTGCCTGGATGATTTTTGGAATCCCAAATGTTGAAATAAATTGAGTTAACGCTTTAACTACTGATTTTGAAGTTATGGTACGCAAGGAAAAAGCTGCCGGATATCTAGTTGCTTGACACGTAACAGTTAATAAGTCGCTATGACCTGACTTGGACCGTGGTAAAGGCCCAACACAATCGATAATAAGATGCTCTCAAAAGGTTGCCCTACGGCTGGTATTGGATACAAAGGTGCTGGCTTTAAAACCTGGTTTGGCTTGCTTGTGCGCTGACACGTATCACAAGTTTTAATAAACTTAGCTACATTCCGCTTTAAACGTGGCCAGAAAAAATTACGGAGTATACCATTATAAGTTTTACGAACACCCATATGACCTGCCACATCATCATGTGAAGTTTGCAACACTTTATTTCGCAAAGTAGTAGGTACAACTATTTGAAAGACTGGTTCTCCTAGACCCTGATCATAGTGTGGAACCCATTTCCTGACCAACAGCCCATCAAGAAGAAAATAACACTGAACACTATTCCTCACCACTGAATCAGGAACAACTTTATCAAACAGATCAGCCAAGGTAGTATCGGCCTTTTGCTCAACTATCAATTAATCTCTAGAACTAGTCAACTGTTCTGTCTGGAGTTTGACCGGCAACTCAAGACTTTCTGGCTTACTCTCAACATTATTACGAGAGGCAGCGCGGGTAACAGCACAAAACTGGAAATACCTTAGGAGACACACAGTTGAGCTCTGGAGATACCTTTGCTGGGGACACTGAAGGTTGCTTCATAAAGATGTTTAATTTGCCATCTGCCCACACCTTCCTACCCGCCAAGTCGTTCCCCAAAATCATGTGTACTCCCTCTACTGGCAACTGGGGTCTCACCCCAACATCTACATCACCCTCTACCAGACCACATTTTAGGGTAACTTCATGTAAAGGAGAGTGGAACTAAACCCACACCACGTACCATTACACATCCGCCAGCATCAGACTCCTTAGAGAACGGCAACACAGATTCCAAAATAAAAAGAATCTAAAAGCTCCGGTGTCTCTTAAGATCTTGATTGAAACAGTTTTGGTTGCCGTCTACCAGGGACACTACACCATCCTGAAATAAAGGCTGAAAAAATCACAGTGGGAAGACTGAGAATCAAACTCAACTAGTGGCTGAAAAAAACTCATTCTGGTGGTCAGAGGCTGTAACAGGAGCTGCCATCACAGCAGGTCTAACTTGACCTGACTTTTTTGATTTAAGTAGAGGACAATCTTTCTTCCAATGTCCTTCAACTAAACAGTAGCGACAGGTATTAGCATTAACCGGTGCTTTAAGTCCTCCAGACCCAAACTTCTGCTGAGGCCTTTGAAAAGAAGCTCCAAAATAAGGTGACCTACTATTCCTAGAAGGGAAGTTATTTTAATGGTACTTGTCACTGTTTGACTCAAAATGGCTTTTATGTGTTAGCCTGTACTCACCTGCAAGGACCACTGCATCACCTGGAGACTTAACTTTACGTTCGTTCATGTATGTAGCAACCTGGTCAGACACAGAATTTTTGAACTGTTCTAACACAATCAAATTAGACAGACCCTCAAAAGTACTAACTTCAGAAGCTGTACACCAACGATTAAATGCAGAAGTCAAATCACAAACAAACTCAGAATAGGTTTGTGAATCTAACTTTTTCCTGTAACGAAAACGTTGACGATATGCCTCTGGCACAAGCTCGTAGACCTTCAGAACTGCTGATTTAACTTTATCATACACTTTACTGTCAGCTACACTCAGTGCTACAAAAGCCTCACGTGCTTTACCTGTAAGTACACATTGCAACAACATAGTCATGTCCAAATCTGACCAAGCTTTCGCAAATATACACTCAAATAAAGCAAATTATGTGTCTGGATCTGACTCATCAAATTTCGGCAACAAACAAAGATTCCGTGAAACATCAAACTGTGGTAGTCCCTCTGGTCTATTAGCATTTCTCAATCGCTCTATCTCCAACTGCATATGCAAACAGCTCCCTCTGCTGCTCAAAAGTTAATGAAGAACTAGACTGAAAACTTGTACCCTCACTACTAGCAGATTGACCCCCAAAACACCTATTTCCCTAAGACCCTGCTTTAATTTAGCTTTAACAGTCTCTTTAAAAAAAATGTATCAACAATCTCAATCTGATAATGTTCAGCAATTTCAATTAACTGCTCCTTAGTACACAACTCTAAGGCTACCTCTGAAGGAGCTTGAACAAAACCACTCAGAATGTAAGACATTTTACTCAACCAATACAACCATTACAAATGCTCCAAAACAAAAAAAATACACAATTCACCTGCTGTCAGTATGGGTTCAAGGACAAGAGCCACACCCCACTATCCTCCAAAAACAACTAACTAACTGGCCCTAGTCTTCGTGCAGTCACATGTGGTGGGGTTTTATGCACACAAAACCAGTGGAGTGGAAAAGACAACCAGAAACTGGCAGCCCCCCCCCCCCATAACCACGGAGGTGCTCCCGAGCCGATGTAAGGGAAAAGGAATAGGGAAGCTCTACCCACGTTCACTGCCACCTGAAACAAAACACCACGAGCACAAACACCTGAAACAAACACCTACTGACACTCGCTGATAAGCCTGAACAGGAGAGGACTCCCACTTGAACAACAACCCAGAAAAACCCAGAGTGAATTGCTACCCAAATTTAACTACCAAATTAACTAAACCAAAAGAACACATGGCTCTCAATGCTCTCTCCAACAATATTGGCCCAACCAAAACATCCCCTCAAACAAAAAATGTGCCAATCTGAACTAAACTAACCCAAATTGACTATGTAAATGGTTTTAGGCTGAAGTTGTATAGGGCTGGTGAACCGGCGAAAGAAAAACGAATATGTTCTCAACAGAAAATGAAACAGAAAAATATGACGGACAGGCTGAGCTCCGTGGGTTTAGTCCCGGTGATCGTGTACTTGCTCTTTTGCCTCTTGTGAGTTCACCTTTTCAGGCAAAAATACTGTGGTCCTTTCACCGTGTTGCGCAAAGTGTCAGATTTGAACTAATCTCATTGAAACCCCTGGTCATAGGAAGTCTTCTAAATGATGCCATGTGAACCTGTTAAAATGTTATCACTCCCGTGATCTAAGCAAAGTGGAAGGCACTCCAGCGGTGAGGTCAGCGTTGACTGCTGCTCCAGTCACTACATCTTGTGGCTTTAACTTTGTGGAGGGGGGAGAAGAGGAGGTAGTTAGGGTTTCGGATGAGGTCTTACAAGGTCGGTTGAAAAATCCCCAGACTTTGCAAAACCTTGGGGTTTTGGTAGATCATTTAGACTCTGAGAAACGTGATGAATTGGTAGATCTTATTAGAAGCTACCCTGTTTTGTTTTCTGACACTCTTATCGAAAACACATTTAATTGAGCGTGACATAGACATCGGAGATGCTAAGCCTATTAAACTGAGATGTTATCGTGTATCTCAGGAGAAGAGACTGCAGTTGGAAACAGAGGTGCGGTATATGTTGGACAATGGTATTGGCGGAGCCATGTTGTTCAAATTGGGCTTCACCCTGTCTTCTGGTCAAGAAGTCTGATTCCACTTTCAGACCTTGCACTGATTATAGAAAAGTTAACAATGTTACTAAAGCAGACCTTTACCCTCTTCCTAGGATGGAGGACTGTATTGATCAAGTTGGGTCGGCAAAGTATGTTAGCAAATTTGATCTCTCAAAGGGATATTGGCAAGTACCCCTTACCAAAAGAGCTTGTGAGATTGCTGCCTTTATAACTCCATCTGGTTTGTTCTCTTATACAGTGATGGCTTGCGGAATGCTCCAGCCACCTTCCAGAGGCTGATGAATCGGGTGGTCTCAGGTCTGGAAGGGTGTGCCGTGTATTTGGATGACGTGGTCCTATAACTCAGACTCTGTGGAGTGCAAGCCCTGTTCGAAAGACTGGTGTGGGCCAGGTTGACTATCAATTTGGCAAAGTGTGAGTTTGCTAAAGCTACAGTCACATACCTGGGCAAGGTTGTGGGTCAGGGTGTTGTCTGTCCCGTGGAAGCCAAGGTTCAGACTGTGAAGCAGTTCCCACAGCCCTCCACAAAGAAAGAACTGATGCGCATCCTGGGAATGGTGGGGTACTACCGTGCTTTCTGTAAAAACTTTTCGGTAGTAGTGTCCCCCCTGACCAATCTGTTGAAGGACAAGGCTGAATTTATCTGGTCCACCCAGTGTCAAGAGGCATTTCATGCAGTTAAGGCTCTTTTGTGTTTGGCACCCGTGTTGGCAGCACCACATTTTGGGAAACCTTTCAAATTGCAGGTAGATGCCAGTCAAATTGGTGCTGGGGCTGTGCTTCTCCAGGAAAATGATGACAATGTTGAGTGTCCAGTCAGTTTCTTTTCCCGGAAAGCAAAACCATTCTGTAATTGAAAAGGAGGCTTTAGGTGTCATTTGGGATTTACAGCACTTCGAGGTCTATGTTGGTTTTGGTTTAACCCCTGTAACTGTGTTTACTGACCACAACCCACTTATTTTTCTGAAGTCCCTGCAAAATCCAAACCAGCGCCTGATGCGTTGGGCTTTGTTCTTGCAACCATTCAACCTCGATATTAGACATATTAGTGGTAAGGATAATATCATTGCTGATGCTCTGTCCCGTGCTCCTTTAGCCTAGTTTGTATTTTCTCTCTGCTGACCCCTGCGGGCTGTCTGCGCCTCTTTTCTCTTAAATTCATTCAGCTAGGGGATACGGGGCTACTGTTGGAAGCCGGGACCGGTATCCGTTTTTATTTTTTGGTGGAATTTTGGATTGTTTTAAATATGTTGGGGCATAATGTGGGTTGAGGGTGGGACCCTCATTTTAAGGAGGGGGGTGTCACGGCCCCTCCTCTGCAGTGCAGGGGCTCTCTCTCTCTCTCTCTCTCTCTCTCTCTCTCTCTCTCTCTCTCTCTCTCTCTCTCTCTCTCTCTCTCTCTCTCTCTCTCTCTCTCTCTCTCTCTCTCTCTCTCTCTCTCTCTCTCTCTCTCTCTCTCTCTCTCTCTCTCTCTCTCTCTCTCTCTCTCTCTCTCTCTCTCTCTCTCTCTCTCTCTCTCTCTCTCTCTCTCTCTCTCTCTCTCTCTCTCTCTCTCTCTCTCTCTCTCTCTCTCTCTCTCTCTCTCTCTCTCTCTCTCTCTCTCTCTCTCTCTCTCTCTCTCTCTCTCTCTCTCTCTCTCTCTCTCTCCTGGTTTGTTTGTTCCTTTGTAGGTTTACTTAGTTTCCACTCAGTCATGTTCACACACACACAGATTCGTGCATCCATGCACCTTACCTACACCCTACATTATGACATTTCCACACCTCATTCCTTTTTCTTTGTTTAAAGTTAAATAGTTTTTGCTTTACAATAAAATAATAAAATAACCTTTTGATTGGCCTATACCTGTTGTTCATGTCCCCTCATTTTTGCCACAGGCTATGAGCCGGCCTGTGACAAAATGAACAAAGTTGACACACGCTTGTCTGAAGGAAGAACAGTACTGGCACTGGAGCAGCATGGGTACACGCTGGATCTGTGTGGAGTCGCTAGAGCAACAGCCTGCTCTGCTCAGAGAAGATGGGGGAGGGACCAGATCTGTGTGCCGAATAGACATGGCAAAACCTGGGACCAGATCTGTGTGCCGAATAGACATGGCAAAACCTGGGACCAGATCTGTGTGCCGAATAGACATGGCAAAACCTGGTCCCAGATCTGTGTGCCGAATAGACATGGCAAAACCTGGTCCCAGATCTGTGTGCCGAATAGACATGGCAAAACCTGGGACCAGATCTGTGTGCCGAATAGACATGGCAAAACCTGGTCCCAGATCTGTGTGCCGAATAGACATGGCAAAACCTGGGACCAGATCTGTGTGCCGAATAGACATGGCAAAACCTGGTCCCAGATCTGTGCCGAAGACTCACTGGTCCCAGATCTGTGTGCCGAATAGACATGGCAAAACCTGGTCCCAGATCTGTGTGCCGAATAGACATGGCAAAACCTGGTCCCAGATCAGTGTGCACCTGGTCCCAGATCTGTGTGCCGAATAGACATGGCAAAACCTGGGACCAGATCTGTTATCCTGGTCCCAGATCTGTGTGCCGAATAGACATGGCAAAACCTGGTCCCAGATCTGTGTGCCGAATAGACATGGCAAAACCTGGTCCCAGATCTGTGTGCCGAATAGACATGGCAAAACCTGGGACCAAGCTATAGCCTGAGCCTCAATAGGCAGCCATCACCATCCTAGATCTATACCCCCTCTGTCTCAGGGACACGACAGAACAGGAGAGAACAGGACATGACAGAACAGGACAGAACATGACAGAACAGCAGGATATGACAGAACAGGTCAGGATAGGACATGACAGAACATGAAAGGACAAGGCAGAACATGACATGACAAAACAGGACATAACAGGTAGGACATGACAGAACAGGTTATGACAGAACAAGGTATGACAGAACAGATGGGAGATGACCGAACAGGGCATAGACACAACAGGACAGAACAGAAGAGGACATGACAGAACAAGACAAGACAGGATATGACAGAACATGACAGAACAGGTTATGACAGAACATGACACGACACACACGACAGGACAACCAATCAATCAAATGTTATTTATAAAGCCCTTTTTACATCAGCAGATGTCACAAAGTGCTATACAGAAACCCAGCCTAAAACCCCAAACAGCAAGCAATGCAGATGTAGAACATGACATAACATGACAGAACAAGACATGACAGAACAGGATATGACAGAACAGGTAGGACATGACCGAACAGGTTATGTCAGAACAGGACAGAACAGAAGAGGACATGACAGAATATGACAGAACAGGATATGACAGAACTGAACAAGCCATGGCAGAACAGAACAGGATGTGACAGAACTGAACAGGCCATGGCAGAACAGAACAGGATATGACAGAACAGGATATGACAGAACCAAACAGGCCATGGCAGAACAGAACAGGACAGGAAATGTAATCCATAATCCCTCCACAGCCAACTAAGGGCCACCAGAACTACACTGAAATCTCTCTCTCTCTCTCTCTCGTAAAACCCATCGCACACAAACGTCACCCGTGTCTACATTCCACAGTGTTCCACAGAGGCATGACGGCTTAGACCCAACTAGTGTTATGAAAAACAGACAGGCTGATAAACCCCCCCCCCTCCCTCCCCTCTCCTCTCTCCAAACTTTACCACCTTCACGACCCCACTGTGACCTTTACAGCTGCTGTGTCCTGACTGAGTGTCAAGGGCGTTTCTATTGGGTAGGCCACACACAGACACTAGGCTATTCTGCCAACCAGACGAATCCATGTGAGAGAAACAGTAGAACAGTGGTGATGGTGAATTGTGTTTTTTTCTTCTTTTTTTTTCTTTGATGTAATGTCTTTCATTTTAGCATCCAACATAGAGGAGGACAAGACCAAATGTCAAGGACCTGAGAACTCAACAGGCCTGAGACGGGTAGCTAACGTTATATTGGAGGCATTGCCTGCATCACAAATGGCATCTCATTCCCTTCACAGTGCACTTCTTTTGACCATGGCCCATAGAGCTATATACGGAATAGGGTGCCACTTGGAACACAAAACATTCTAAATGCCAGGACGTTATTTCAAAAACGAGCAAGGAAAATGTTCTGGAACAGTCAGTACGGATGTGTCAAATGTCTCAGCTTATTGCTACTTTCTCTCAGTGTTAAATTACTCATACGCTGATAGTCAAACACTGTGTGAGCGGCATAGTACTGCAGCATGACACATTCAGTACTGTGTGAGCGGCATAGCACTGCAGCATGACACATTCAGTACTGCGTGGGCAGCATAGCACTGCAGCATGACACATTCAGTACTGTGTGAGCAGCATAGCACTGCAGCATGACACATTCAGTCCTGTGTGGGCTGCATAGCACTGCAGCATGACACATTCAGTCCTGTGTGGGCTGCATAGCATTGCAGCATGACTCGGGTTGGAGAATTCCGGTAAGTGTCAATAAAGTCCCTGGTTTTCCCAAAATCCCAGTTGGAGGTTTAGCGGTATCAGGAGGGAATAAGCAGGAAATCCGGAATACTCCAACCAGGATTTCTGGAAAACCCGGGAATTTATTAAAAGTTCCCATAATTTTCCAACCCTAACCATGACACATTCAGTACTGCTGGTAATGGCAGAAATAGAGAAGTTACATAGCAGAATCAGTTCCAGAATAAACATTGTTATCAATAGAGTTCCTGTGTGATATCAGTGTTGAATCTAGATTCTAGATGCACGAGGCCCCAGGACCATGCTTTCATAAGAGCTTCAAGTTCCTTGGTGTCCACATCACCAACAAATTATCATGGTCCAAACACACCAAGACAGTCGTGAAGAGGGCACGACAATGCCTATTCCCCCTCAGGAGACTGAAAAGATTTGGCATGGATCCTCAGATCCTCAAAAAGTTATAAAGCTGCACCATCGAGAGCATCCTGACCGGTTGCATCACCGCCTGGTATGGCAACTGCTCGGCATCCGACAGAGGGTAGCACGTACGGCCCAGTACATCACTGGGACCAAGCTTCCTGCCATCCAGGACCTCTATACTAGGCGGTATCAGAGGAAGGCCCAAAACATTTTCAAAGACTCCAGCCACCCTAGTCATAGACTGTTCTCTCTGCTACCTCACGGCAAGCAGTACCAGAGCGCCAAGTCTAGGTCCAAAAGGCTTCTTAACAGCTTCTACCCCCAAGCCATAAGACTGCTGAACAATTCATCAAATGGCTACCTGAACTATTTGCATTGACCCTTGCTGCTACTCCCTGTTTATTATCTATGCATAGTCACTTTACCCCTACCTACATGTACATACTACCTCAATTACTTCGACTAACCTGTACCCGCGCACATTGACTCAGTACCGGTACCCTGTTATTGTTATTTTATTGTGTTACTAAATAAACTGAAGTAAAAAAAAAAGTAAACATTTTCTTAAAAATGCATTGTTGGTTAAGGGCTTGTAAGTCAGCGCATGTGACAAATAAAATGTGATTTTATAAGACCAACAGAGATAAAGCCTAGATCGTAAGTAAACATAAAAGTGCTTTCTATGGTTATGGTTGGTTCTATAGTTCTATTGTTATGTGGTATTCTATTCTAGATGTTCTTTAAAACACACACTGTATATTAAATGTACTGAGCTGGACCTTGACATGAACCAAGTACATTATACCATACGATTCTATCATTTACATTTACATTTTAGTCATTTAGCAGACGCTCTTATCCAGAGCGACTTACAGTTAGTGAATACATATTTTTTTATACTGGCCCCCTCGTGGAATCGAACCCCACAACCCTGGCGTTCAAACGCCATGCTCTATCAACTGAGCTACATCCCTGCAGGCCATTCCCTCCCCTACCCTGGACGACGCTGCGCCATGGCGCCGCCCCTGGAGTCTCCCCGGTCCCGGCCGGCTGCGACAGAGCCTGGATTCGAACCAGGATCTCTAGTGGCACAGTTAGCACTGCGATGCAGTGCCTTAGACCACTGCGCCACTCAGGAGTCACAAAATAAAGTGTATTTGAATGTTTGACTCATAGCGTAACAGAAATATAATGTAAGAGAACATCGTTTTTCCTAAGAGGTAGAAGTGATGACAAAGGTAAAAGCATGAATAGACGTATTATGATGATGAATCCATTCTCAGCCACAGTCACATTCCTCCCAGGAAGTGTACTGTGTAACTAGTGGGCAGGTTAAACAGGAGGGGGTAGGCAGAGGAGTGCTTTTGCGCCCACGCAACACACGCGCGAACGGGCACGCACGCACGCAGACACGCCACCCACACACACCGGGGACTCGGTGGGTGAAGCTCAATTCCATGTTGTGGCTAGTGAGAGTATGGAGACAGTGAATACACTAAATAGGCCTAGAATTACACTACTGTCCAATTTACTGTCATGGAGAGAGAGATCACGGTTGGTATGGAGAGAGAGACCACAGTTGGTATGGAGAGAGACACCACGGTTGGTATGGAGAGAGAGACCACAGTTGGTATGGAGAGAGACACCACGGTTGGTATGGAGAGAGAGACCACGGTTGGTATGGAGAGAGAGACCACAGTTGGATAAACAAATACATCTTCTATTGGAAATGTCTTTGTTTTGTTTTAGAACACCGTAACATTTTAGTAATTTAGCAGACGCTCTTATCCAGAGCGACTTACAGTTAGTGAATGTGAGTCTCCCGGTCGCGGCCGGCTGCGACAGAGCCTGGATTCGAACCAGGATCTCTAGTGGCACAGCTAGCACTGCAATGTAGTGCCTTAGACCACTGCGCCACTCAGGAGACGCTATTTATCTTACCCAAATTCTGCTCCCCACTATTTCTCTTCCCCAAATACTGCTCCACACACTACAGCAAAATAATGCATATTTCTGGTAAAGATTTTTGAATAATTGCCATAATCCATGTTCAACTTCAGTGTTGACATCATTTTCTTCACTATTTTGACCCTGTAAATCCATCTTCTTACTCAAGACTTTAACACTCTACAGGTGGCACAGGTTGACCACAGCAGGGAGCCCTGGCTCTCAGCCTCTCACATGAATTCATAACACAGAGATTTATTTTCATAAGACTCAGAGCACATTCCTCCCATATCCAGTGTGTTTAAAACACCAGGACCCCGTAATCACAAAGAGCATCAGAGTAGCAGTGCTGTTCTAGAATCACATCCCCGCCGTTCATATAATCCTATTACTTATGGTCTTAAAAAAGGGAAAACTTGGATAAGTTTTCCCCTTTATAAAGTTTTCCCTTTTAGACCATAATGAATAGGATTATATGAACGGCGGGGGATGTGATTCTAGATCAGCACTGCTACTCTGAGGGGCTTTGTGTTCACGGCCCAGAATCCCTGCAGGCTGAGGCTCTGGCAACTCAGTCCACATATCGTCAGGCCTAAGAGGGGGGGGTCTGCAGCAATATGTTCCGAGTTGTGTAAGCTCTGTGACGCGTCCCAAAAGACAGCCTAGTATTTCCTATGGGCCCTGGTCAAAAGTAGTGCACTGTAAAGGAAATAGGGTGCGATTTGGGACGTAACCCCTGGATGTCATGCTACAGTATAAACCAAAGACTTGGCCTGTATACATTCTGGGGTTACTAAGCATATGATTCAAATCCAGACAGTGCAGTACGGTACACTTCAGTCAGTGCCATTGGCAAATTAGATAGTCCTCAGTCCACATATTGTCATGGCTAAATCAGGGGGGGGGGTCAGACACTCAGCAGTGATGTGTTCTGAGTTTAATTAATCCAAACCCAGAACTAGGCCTAAATCTTGCGTGCGCCGGCCAGTTTATATGTTAATAGTCTGTCACGGCGTGTATCCCAAATAGCACCTTATTCCCTTTAAAGTGCACTACCTTTGGCCATGGGTTCATAGGGCTCTGATCAGAAGTAGTGCACTATATTGGGATTGGGGAATGCCATTTGGGACCCACACACACAACAGAGAGTTAAATAAGCCCAGTGCACCTCAGTCCATCATTTCAATGCACATCCCTCTATGATATTGAAGCACGTTTCCTCCTGTAGCAGCCCAGCTACTGTCATCCCTTCACCGGGTCTGTCTTTACTGAAACACTCGGGCGATTATCAAGTATTTACCGTATTTTCCGCACTATAAGGCGCACCGGAGTATAAGCCGCAGCAGCTAAATTGAATGATATTGAATGATGTGTACATATATAAGCCGCACTGGACTATAAGCCGCAGGTGTTTTAATGTTTAATTACCATATGTAAGGGTTCGTGCACAGAGGGGATTGTCGGGAAAGAGACAAACTGTCTCGCTCTCGTAATGTCTGTCTGTCTTGCTCTCGTTCTGTCTCTCGTTCTGTCTCTCGTACCACTCTCGGTTCCACTTTCACTTTTGCGCGCTACCTGTCTCACTCTTTTCCGGCCTCCAGCTTTTCCTGCTGGAGCCCGCTGCTTAAAGGTGGGGGGCGCGGACCGGTCAAAGAGCCCATAGAATTAAAGTTGGTGGACTGTAACCTGTAAAATCCATAGATTTAGGAGGTCTTCTAGTGGCCGTTAGCTGTAAAAATCCATAGATTAGCCGCACCGTTATATAAGCCGCAGGGTCGAAAAATGGGAGAAAAGGCGCGGCTTATAGTCCGAAAATTACGGTAGTCTCTAGCGGTTGTTCACCAGTCAAGGCAGGGAATCGGACATATTTAGGAACGTACAGAGAACACATTCCTGATCATAAAAACAGGTTAAACATTTGTTGTAAACAAACTATATAAACTCCCTGAATGTTCCTCAATATGTTGTAACATGTTATTTTTTTACAACAGCATGTTTTAACAACAGCAATCTGTTATCAACCAGAATATAATACAGAATGACACTAATGATTGTTTCAGACGCTGATTGTGGCCAGACATAGTTCATTGTGTTCTCATCCTCTGACGGTCTAATGTAGGTACATCCCTAAAGCCTTCTTCAGTCTCTGACTGCAAGGCACTGTGTCACAAGTCTGGAACTAAAATCTAAACATACCGCTGGCCCTGGCCTTTTGCTATTAGTCTCACAGGGGTGTCAATCGGGTATGGCAGAGTATTAAAATCATCTGTAGCTCAGCTGGTAGAGCACGGCGCTTGTAACGCCAAGGTAGTGGGTTCGATCCCCGGGACCACCCATACACAAAAAAAATTATGCACGCATGACTGTAAGTCGCTTTGGATAAAAGCGTCTGCTAAATGGCATATTATTATTATATTATTATTCCAATCCGGATTAAAAGACAATAGCAGTTTAGCATATTGAGGCTGGCTTTAGGACCATGTGGACGCCTCGGAGCGGGCGGGAAGGCTGTTTGCCTGGCTGCAGTGAACAGCATGAGGTGGAATGATGGCTGTAAATGGCTAGGTAACTGCTGTTTGACCAGACATGAAACTAAACTAGAGTTTTTAATCGCAGCGCAGAGCTAGTGTTTAGCAGCTAGTTGTTGTAAAACAAATGTTATTTATGTCCCTTATCAACTGAGGTGAATGAAGTTACAGCAGCCAAGGTGATAATGGCTGGAGTCAATTTTGTTTGTTTTTGCTGTTCTCCGAATAGCATTTTAGAGAGTTTTTTTAAATTCTGTAGAAATGCAGTAAATAAGCTTCAACTTTCACTGTCACTTTGCCATGCCCTATGTTTAGCTGAAATCATGTCCCAATTTAGCTGCATTTAAAAATAACTGGCCACAACAAACTGGCTACAATTGGGATCAGGGGCGCAACTTCCACTGGGGACGGAGGCCACATAACCCCCCCCCCACACACACACATACATTCTAAAATTGAAGTTTTGTCCCCCACAGTTTTATCCTTGCACTGTGATACAAAAAAGCGGCACCGGAGATGCCTCAAAGCGGTCGGGTAGGCTGTTTGGTAGTTTCAACCGGCTGGATTTACGACCACGTTGACACCACAGAGCATGCGGACAGGCTGTCTGAAGGCAAAGCTTCTGTGCAGCTTCTGACCAGCACGGTGCTGCTGTCTGTGTGTTGCACTTTTCTCAGAGTTGTAAAAGCAAGCAGAGCAGAAACTGGCTACACTATATTTGACTGATGTAGCTGGCAAGGTAACTGTTGTTTAACTTAACAGAAAAAAAAGTATTTATTCCCAGTGCTGAGCTAGTAGTGTAACTGACATGTAACGTTAGCTAATGTTTCATCCCCTCTCGACTGAAGTTCTGTCGAAAGAAAATGAACTAGCTAGTTCTAAACTTGAAATGTGAAATATCCTTATTCATGTTACTGAGGGAGAGAGGGGAAGGCAACGGGTTTACATTCTGTCAGAACATGTTATTGTTAGACATCAGGTATCCTATAGAGAAGAGAAGGGCCAAAGTCTGGTTTCAGTTGTTGGGTTGTAATTTGAAATACTTGCTACACCAGAAGTTAATGGTTATATGTAGTAGGAATGTATATGGTGGGGTCAGATAAGAGTAGATAGCTGTGGATTAGTGAGGAATGGGGGCCGAGGTCAGGTCAGGTCAGGTCACGTCACATGAAGGGGAAGGAACAGTTGATTACCCACATCATTTAACTTCCTGCCTAGTAATAAAGATGTAATGTTTAGAGAAAGGAGGAGACTTCACCTAAAGTGGGGTATATTAACTTGTGTTTTTGTCTTTTCAGCTGGTTGACCCTTTGGGTGAATAAACTTGGTTTGAGCTTTTCGTAGTTGTCCGCAAATTTTTACTCTGTATTTGTCAGAACCTAACACTAGCTACCAAGTGGCGCAGTGGTCTAAGGCACAGCATCGCAGTCCTAGCTGTGCCACTAGAGATCCTAGTTCGAATCCAGGCTCTGTCGGAGCCGGCCGCGACCGGGAGACCCATGGGGCGGCGCACAATTGGCCCAGCGTCGTCTAGGGTAGGGGAGGGAGGGAATGGCCGGCAGGGGATGTAGCTCAGTTTGTAGAGCATGGCGTTTGCAACGCCAGGGTTGTGGGTTCGATTCCCACAGGGGGTATAAAAAAAATAAAAATAAAAATAATGTATGCACTAACTGTAAGTCGCTCTGGATAAGAGCGTCTGCTAAATGACTTAAATGTAAGTAGCTACCACAGTCAGCTCTAGCCATCTGTCAATTTTGTAGCCTTTTTGTCCCGTTTCAACAGAAGTAAATTAACTTGGCTAGTTTTCACCAGTAGATGTACAGTGAGGGAAAAAAGCATTTGATCCCCTGCTGATTTTGTAAGTTTGCCCACTGACAAAGAAATTATCAGTCTATAATTTTAATGGTAGGTTTATTTGAACAGTGAGAGACAGAATAACAACAAAAACATCCAGAAAAACGCATGCATTTTATTCGCATAAAATGTATTTGCATTTTAATGAGGGAAATAAGTTTGACCCCTCTGCAAAACATGACTTAGTACTATGTGGCAAAACCCTTGTTGGCAATCACAGAGGTCAGATGTTTCTTGTAGTTGGCCACCAGGTTTGCACACATCTCAGGAGGGATTTTGTCCCACTCCTCTTTGCAGATCTTCTCCAAGTCATTAAGGTTTCGAGGCTGACGTTTGGCAACTCGAACCTTCAGCTCCCTCCACAGATTTTCTATGGGATTAAGGTCTGGAGACTGGCTAGGCCACTCCAGGACCTTAATGTGCTTCTTCTTGAGCCACGCCTTTGTTGCCTTGGCCGTGTGTTTTGGGTCATTGCCATTCTGGAATAGGTTAGGTAATAGATTTAGGTCAGTTAGGATCACCACTTTATTTTAAGAATGTGACATGTCAGAATAATAGTAGAGAGAATGATTTCTTTCAGCTTTTATTTCTTTCATCACATTCCCAGTGGGTCAGAAGTTTACATACACTCAATTAGTATTTGGTAGCATTGCCTTTAAAATTGTTTAACTTGGGTCAAACGTTTCAGGTAGCCTTCCACAAGCTTCCCACAATAAGTTGGGTGAATTTTGGCCCATTCCTCCTGACAGAGCTGGTGTAACTGAGTCAGGTTTGTAGGCCTCCTTGCTCGCACACGCTTTTTCAGTTCTGCCCACAAATTGTCTATAGGATTGAGGTCAGGGCTTTGTGATGGCCACTCCAATACCTTGACTTTGTTGTCCTTAAGCCATTTTGCCACAACTTTGGAAGTATGCTTGGGGTCATTGTCCATTTGGAAGACCCATTTGCGACCAAGCTTTAACTTCCTGACTGATGTCTTGAGATGTTACTTCAATATATCCACAATTTTCCTTCCTCATGATGCCATCTATTTTGTGAAGTGCACCAGTCCCTCCTGCAGCAAAGCACCCCCACAGCATGATGCTGCCACCCCCGTGCTTCACGGTTGGGATGGTGTTCTTTGACTTGCAAGCCACCCCCCCTTTTTTCCTCCAAACAAAACGATGGTCATTATGGCCAAACAGTTCTATTTTTGTTTCATCAGACCAGAGGACATTTCTCCAAAAAGTACAATCTTTGTCCCCATGTGCAGTTGCAAACTGTAGTCTGGCTTTTTTATGGCGGTTTTGGAGCAGTGGCTTCTTCCTTGCTGAGCGGCCTTTCAGGTTATGTCGATATAGGTGTCACGATCGTCAGGAACAGATGAGGACCAAGGCGCAGCGTTGCAGGCAAACATATTCTTTATTGAGCGAAAACACGATCAAAACAACAAAGACGGTAACGTGACAGTTCACGGTCAAACTCAACCAACTTGAAACAAGAACCCACAAAAACAAAGGAAAAACCGACAGTTTAAATATGGCTCCCAATCAGAGACAACCAGCAAACAGCTGACACTCGTTGCCTCTGATTGGGAGTCACTCAGGCCAACATAGAAATAGGGAACATAGATCTACACACCCTGGCTCAACATAACAGTGTCCCCAGAGCCAGGGCGTGACAATAGGACTCGTTTTACTATGGATATAGATACTTTTGTACCTGTTTCCTCCAGCATCTTCACAAGGTCCTTTGCTGTTGTTCTGGGATTGATTTGCACTTTTCGCACCAAAGTACGTTCATCTCTAGGAGACAGAACGCTTCTCCTTCCTGAGCGGTATGACGGCTGCGTGGTGCCATGGTGTTTATACTTGCGTACTATTGTTTGTACAGATTAACGTGGTATCTCAGGCGTTTGGAAATTGCTCCCAAGGATGAACCAGACTTGTGGAGGTCTACACATTTTTTGTAAACAATTGTTGGAAAACTTACTTGTGTCATGCATAAAGTAGATGTCCTAACTGACTTGCCAAAACTATAGTTTGTTAACATTTACATTTTAGTCATTAATACCCTAACAAAATTCCCTAATTTACAATTTTCTTTTAGTCATTTTAGCAGATGCTCTTATCCAGAGCGACTTACAGTTATTGAGTGCATACATTTTTCATACTGGCCCCCCGTGGGAATCGAACCCACAACCCTGGCGTTGCAAGCGCCATGCTCTACCAACTGAGCTACAAGAAATTTGTGGAGTGGTTGAAAAACGAGTTTTAATGACTCCAACCTAAGTGTATGTAAACTTCCGACTTCAACTGTATGTTTCACTAGATTTCATTTATTACAAGATTGAGGGTATACTGTGCAACTTTAAAAAGGGGTTTGTATTGAAAACATCCAATTTTGTTGGTGTCGAGCAGTCGCAAATAGATACTTTTTTTCCATGGCACACGTATGACACCTGTATGATTTGCGCCTGTCCATTGAGGAGGCCGCAGGGATCCCACGGTCCAAGAATATGGGGATTGTGACTCAGATGCACAAGGCACGTCTCTCTCCAGAATGCACTTTCTCCCGCCATTTCATGGGTATTCATTGTTTCATAACTTCATTGTGTGCAGTGTTTGCTGTGTCTATCAATTCCCCATTACATACAGTACCAGTCAAAAGTTTTAGAACGCCTACTCATTCAAGGGTTTCTGTATTTTTACTATTTTTTACATTGTAGAATAATAATGAAGACATCAAAACTATGAAATAACACATATGGAATCATGTAGTAACCAAAAAAAAAGTGTTAAACAAATCAAAATATATTTTAGATTTGAGATTTTTCAAAGTAGCCACCCTTTGCCTTGATGACAGCTTTGCACACTCTTGGCATTATCTCAACCAGCTTCATGAGGTAGTCACCTTGAATGCATTTCAATTAACAGGTCTGCCTTGTTAAAAGTTAATTTGTGGAATTTCTTTCCTTCTTAATGCGTTTGAGTCAATCAGTTGTGTTGTGACAAGGTAGGGTTGGTATACAGAAGATAGACCTATTTGGTAAAAGACCAAGTCCATATTATGGCAAGAACAGCTCAAATAAGCAAAGAGAAATGACAGTCCATCATTACTTTAAGACATGAAGGTCAGTCAATCCAGAAAATATTAAGAACTTTGAAAGTTTCTTCAAGTGCAGTCGCAGAAACCATCAAGCGCTATGATGAAACTGGCTTTCATGAGGACCGCCACAGGAATGGAAGACCCAGAGTTACCTCTGCTGCAGAGGATAAGTTCATTAGAGTTACCAGCCTCAGAAATTGCAGCTCAAATAAATGCTTCACATAGTTCAAGTAACAGACACATCTCAACATCAACTGTTCAGAGGAGACTGTGTGAATCAGGCCTTCATGGTCAAATTGCTGCAAAGAAACCACTACTAAAGGACAGCAATAAGAAGGAGAGACCTGCTTGGGCCAAGAAACACAAGCAATGGACATTAGACTGCTGGAATTCTGTCCTTTGGTCTTTGTGAGACGCAGAGTTTGTGAACGGATGATCTCCGCATGTGTGGTTCCCACCTTGAAGGATGGAGAAGGAGGTGTGATGGTGCTTTGCTGGTGACACTGTCAGTGATTTATTTAGAATTCAAGGCACACTTAACCAGCATGGCTACCACAGCATTCTGCAGCGATACGCCATCCCATCTGGTTTGCGCTTAGTGGGACTATCATTTGTTTTTCAACAGGAAAATGACCCAACACACCTCCAGGCTGTGTATGGGCTATTTGACCAAGAAGGAGAGTGATGGAGTGCTGCATCAGATGACCTGGCCTCCACAATCCCCCGACCTCAACCCAACAAGTGCTCAGCATGTGTGGGAACTCCTTCAAGACAGTTGGAAAAGCATTCCAGGTGAAGCTGGTTGAGAGAATGTCAAGGGTGTGCAAAGTGGTCATCAAGGCAAAGGGTGGCAACTTTGAAGAATCTCAAATATAAAATATATTTTGATTTGTTGAACACCTTTCTGGTTACTACATGATTCCATATGTGTCATTTCATAGTTTTAATGTCTTCACTATATTATTCACCAGTACTAGCCTACATTTACAGTTAATTCCCATCATTTATCATCTGCAATGTTTGTTTGGTTATGGTAATTTCTGTTAATGCATTTAATATATTATTATTAGTCAAATCAAATGTTATTTGTCACATACACGTGTTTAGCAGATGTTATTCCGGGTGTAGCGAAATACTTGTGCTTCTAGCTCCGACAGTGCAATAATATCTAACAAGTAATATCTAACAATTTCACAACATATACCCAATACACACAAATCTAGTAAGGAATGGAATTTAAGAATATATACATATATGGACAAGCAATGACAGAGCGGCATGGACTAAGATACAGTAGAATATTATAGAATAGAATACAGTATATACATATGAGATGAGTAGTGCAAGATATGTAAACATTATTAAAGTGACTAGTGTTCCATTTATTACAGTGGCCAGTGATTTCAATAGGCAGCAGCAGCCTCTAATGTGCTAGTGATGGCTATTTAACAGTCTGATGGCCTTGAGATAGAAGCTGTTTTTCATTCTCTCAGTCCCAGCTTTGATGCACCTGTATTGACCTCGCTTCTGGATGATAGCGGGGTGAACAGGCAGTGGCTCGGGTGGTTGATGTCCTTGATGGTCTTTTTGGCCTTCCTGTGACATCGGGTGCTGTAGGTGTCTTGGAGGGCGGGTAGTTTGCCCCCGGTAATGCGTTCGGCAGACCGCACCACCCTCTGGAGAGCCCTGCGGTTGCGGGTGGTGCAGTTGCCGTACCAGGCGGGGATACAGCCCGACAGGATGCTCTCATCTGTAAAAGTTTGTGAGGGTTTTAGGTGCCAAGCCAAATTTATTCAGCCACCTGAGGTTGAAGAGGCTCTGTTGTGCCTTATTCACCACACTGTCTGCGTGGGTGGACCATTTCAGTTTGTCAGTGATGTGTACGCCAAGGAACTTGAAGCTTTCCACCTTCTCCACTGGGTCCCGTCGATGTGGATAGGGGGGTGCACCCTCTGCTGTTTCCTGAAGTCCACGATCTTCTCCTTTGTTTTGTTGACGTTGAGTGAGAGGTTATTTTCCTGGCACCACACTCCCAGAGCCCTCACCTCCTCCCTGTAGGCGGTCTCGTCATTGTTGGTAATCAAGCCTACTACTGTTGTGTCGTCTGAAAACTTGATGATTGAGTTGGAGGCGTGCTTGGCCACGTAGTCATGGGTGAATAGGGAGTACAGGAGGGGGCTGAGCATGCACCCTTGTGGGGCCCCAGTGTTGAGGATCAGCGAAGTGGAGATGTTGTTTCCTACCTTCACCACCTGGGGGGGCGGCCCGTCAGGAAGTCCAGGACCCAGTTGCACAGGGCGGGGTTCAGACGCAGGGCCTCACGCTTAATTTACTGTTCTCATCGTCAGGAGTGGACATGTGTATAGCAGAACTCACAACCTATGCTACACTGTTGAGAAACAAGTTTCTGTTTATTTCATTCCATTTACGAGTTGTCAATCTATTCATCATCTTTTGTTTGAAACGCTCCTGTCAATGTTGAGTAAGGACGCGCACCTGATTATGCATATAGAAGTAGGACTAGTCTACCTGGCCAGCGCGCAAATGTAGGCCTATGAATGTGCCCATTTGGGGATGTCTGATAGTATTTCTGATTGTCTTAACTTACCACCAATAATGAGCTGTGGAGCTTCTCAAAGTAATTTAAAGTCTGTTTCTAGAATCAATTGAGAATGACAATAGCTCCTCAAAGTACTTGAACAATATTTCAAACTCTCTCCCTTTTGTTAACCACTCTGAATGAAAGGGAAAAATGTAATGCTCTGATCCAGTGGAAGCATCATAAAATACCTGATTACTTCTTATCTTTTGCACATATAGCCTACAGCTGTGTCTGTCTCGAGCTCACTGGCGCGGGAAACTATAAATATTTTATATAATGTTTCAAGTTTGCTAGCGCAAGTTTTGGGGCAACCCGGTTGATAGTTGATACAATGTTTCAAGATCGTTGCAGACAGGCCAAGCGTAGCCAATGTGATGTATAGGATATTTATTTTTAATCAGGATATTTTCTACCTGCAGGCTGCAAAAAAAAATGTGTGGCTTTATGTAGGCTATTATTACATATTTGGCAATGGCAATAAAAGTTACTTTTAGATTTGTATAATTTTCATTTAGATAGAATGTAGATGAACCACAGACAATCATTTTTAGATACAAAGACTACTATAAATGAAATGAAACTGTTCCACGAAAATGTGCATATGAAAATCATAACTGCCACACAGATTGGTAGAAATGGCAAGATAAATTGGCACGCCAAATGGAAAAGTTTGCCGACCACTGGTGTAGCCTATTACCGGTGACTTCCGGCGCCATAATGGCAGAGGCCAGCAGCAGCGAGAGAAGGCGGGTCGGGAACAGCTTTTTTTTCTTCTGGTTAGGTTATCTTGATCTCTGGCTCCGTCGAGTCATTTGTGTGTCTTCATTATTAACCAAACAGGGTGCTTAAAGCATCAGACAAGTTCAGTACATTTTCAAACACACAGGGTGTGTCTATATTGGCCTATGGAAAAATAGACGTTTTAACATTTTGACCAATCGGTTGGTCGAAAGAAAAGACTACTCTTGGTGGACCAAGATATTTTTTAGTCAGGGGACAGCCCTAGTATGAATGCAGGAAATTAGCTTTAGATGCCCAAAACTATTCTGAGGGAGGACCCCCTGCCAGGTTGTCGTCCCTCCGTCCCCCCACTTCTAAAACCAAAGTTGCGCTCCTGATTAGGAGTGTTGTAGAGTTTGGTCGTTGTTTTTGAAGCAGCCTCCTGATGAATAATGCTGTTAATAATGCAGTTAATTAGCTACAACTTTGCAGATGATTAGCTTTTCTATCTGGGTCTGAGTAATAGATCGATCAAGGTGCTCACTGCTCAGCTGGGACACCTGACTGGAAGCACTTGCACGGGTCTTGAATAGACTGATCTACTATATCCCTCAAACTCAACTCTGGACCTAGAAGCCAGTTGAACTGCATTGTCATTGTTCCCGTCTAATCAGGGACTGATTTAGACCTGGGACACCAGGTGTGTGCAATTAATTATCAGGTAGAACAGAAAACCAGCAGGCTCCGGACCTTGTAGGGTCAGAGTTCAGTACCCCTGGCCTATATTATAAGAATAACAGTCCTGCTATAAATTCAGGGAATTTCCCTGTAAATAAATACAATATTTATCATTGGCTAACATAAGGTGAATTTAAATTGGATATTTTAGAAGGTCAGAGATGCAATAGGATGTTTTTTTTTTCTTTAAGAAACATGAGTCACTATGATACAGCAGGCAGGTCCTGCACCCATCCATCCATAAACCCGCATAGGATAATTGTGGCAAAACTGCATCTATAATGTAGTGAATGTTGATGACGATGCTCAGTGCACACGACTTTGTCATTCTTACCTTCTTGACAGATTTGAGAGTTGGCACCGCAGTGAATGCGGCCGACTGCAATTCACCAACATTCATGTTCATGTCGCTGTTCTTGCTAACGGTCATCGCAGAATATTTTTCCGCGACGTTCTCGGTCTCTTTCACATATTTCGTTGCCTGTTTCACCGCCTCCAATTTGCCGTCCACGACCGCGTCTGTCATCTTCGCATTCAAGTGATTCAGACCTCTTGGTTGAGAATTGTGATGATGTCCGACTTGGTAGGCAACTGTGTAGGCTAGTCCTCTCTCTGCTGTCACGCACTGCTCTCTTCTCGTTGTCCGGTGAGCTTACGTTGCTTTCCGAAACAGTCCGCTGAGCGCAAAATCAAGAGATGGACCTTGTACTATCCTGAATATTAGTAGCTAGCGTGTAAGCACTGAGCAGCGTGGAGTGTGTAGCCTACTTTTCTTTTCGGTCATCGGCCGGTTTACCAGTTACAGTCGGTTGTCACTCAGTCACAAGCTCAGCATCCGAAGTGGGCGGTTTGTTAGAGCAGTCACCTGAATGAGTGGGCGGGATGCGGGAGGCTCTCAGCCAATGGCCAGCCGAGAAGGTGAGAAGGGACCGCTCGTGTGTCCAATGAGAGCGGGACTCGACCCCATCTCACTTGTGGTACACTTTTGGATAGCATCATGACAATTGCTAGCCCACCATAGTCAATTTTGTTCAAGTTTAGATAGCTAAACCATGTTAACCCTCCCGTTGTCCTAGGGTCAAAATGACCCGCCACTGTGTTGAACCAACTTTATTTAATTTTTATATTTTTTGGATCATTTGTGAGAAGGAGGCAGTGATACTTTCTTTAAAGTCTCACTGCCTCCTTCTCACAAATGATCCCCAAAATATAAAAATTAAATAAAGTTGGTTCAACACAGTGGCGGGTCATTTTGACCCTAGGACAACGGGAGGGTTAATATAATTTAATGAACAGATGTTACACGAAAGAGTTCACAGTCAAATAATTTGTTAACCACTAATCTCTTGTGGACAGATTCTGTGTAAATGACGAACTTTCGGGAGAATTTTACTTCTGGGTAACCAAGATTAGTTAACCACAAAAAACGGATCTATCATCCCTGAAGGACTGCGTCATAAAATGAAAAAATACCCCCTAAATTAAAACAAGTTTTTTACTGTTTGATGAGATGAAGAGCAGAGATTGTCTTGATGGAGAAAGGTCCTCTTTCACTCCATCACAATCTGACATGGACTCATTTACAGCATAAGGTCCCCATAGCCACCGGAAGTAGCGGCGCTGAGGGTACTGCAGCATTCCCTGAAAAATTTGAATATATGTATTTTTGTATTAATAACTATTTTATAAAAATATATATATCACAAAAGTAGTGCACTGGGCCTTTACTAGGTCTACTAGTATTAGCAGAATGATACATATGTAGCACAGGCAACAACAACAACAAATCAGCATCTCCACTTTGGAAAAATAAAAGTAGTTGTATAATTAAGAACAGTATCTTGCAGGATTCAATAGTTGGAATTGTAAGAGTTGTTGCCCTGTCCCTTTCTCTGTGATCGTCATTCTAATGGAATCCAGAAAGAACAAAACCCTGTCCTCTAACATTTACATCAATAGGTGCAAAGTTATGGGCGACGACACAAAACATCCACATCAAATTAAATATTTTTCTTGATCAAATAACATGGAAAACAACCACTTTTTGTGCAGTATTAATCTACCATCCTTACAAACCACTTAATGTAAATGTACGTTACTGTATTGTACATAGGCTGGTCATCTAGGTTTGAACCTGTAGACCTTCCATCACCATGAAGAAAAACAATGCACAATACAGTATTTGAGTACATTGAGTCATCAAGTGGTTTGTGATGATGTGGCTCAGTTGGTAGAGCATGGCGCTTGCAACACTAGGGTTGTGGGTTCGTATTCCCATGGGGGACCACTACGAAAAAGTATGAAAATGTATGCACTCACTATTGTAAGTTACTCTGGCAAAGAGCGTCTACTAAAATGGAAAAGGAATGAATAGTCGGCAGCACCCCAAACTATTTCCCACGGCTGTGAAGGTCCCTGATTCAGACAGAGGCAGAACCCACAGATACAGACACCTTCACAGGTAATATCTTAAGAGGACAAAGTTCACAACAATTGCAAAGGTGTGGAAAGACTCTCAGTAGTTGTGTGTTACTGACAGGGTCAGAGAATAATGAGTGTCCCTTAGTCCAGCTGCACTCTGATCTTCTGGAGTTTCTGTCTCACGGTGGGCCTAGTGGTACATCATTGTATAACAAAAAAAAACAATACACCAGGATCCACCCCCAAAAGTCACTGGTTCCCTTCCTCTGGACAGACTCTGTGGCAGTGTGTATTCTCCCCAACCTTCACTTCCCAGCTGTGTCCCTGAATTAGAGCCCCAGTCCACACTCAAAGTAATCAAACCTCTCCGTGTTGTCAGGAAGCTGCTGTCTCTCAACAGTGGTCTGACACGTTGGAGTCCAGCGTCACAGGAGCTCAACAGAGAGAACAGAGGCATATTATATCAATAATATATATAAATATTGATATAATTTTTTTTGGGCTGCCATTTACACATACAGAATGTAATGTTAAACAACTGTGTGTGTACAATAGGCTCCAATGTATTGTACGAAAGGTGCTAAACAATTTAAGTCTATTATTAAAAATGTGTCTATGTAAATGGTGTTTTGTACCAATACTCACTATAATTAACTATTCTCGTCGTCTTCTCCCAGACTCTGAACTGCAGGTTGCCCAGGTGTTTGGCCACGTCTATCAGAAGCTCCAGAGACCCTCTCTGGATCTGGCAGTGCGTACTGGGCTCTGGAAGAACATTCAGGAGTCAGTGCTGCTGTGGGGTTGGGTTCAGAACCACAGAGAGGAGAGAGACAGGAGGCAGATCACTTACCTTTCCATGGTGGACTTAAAATTCTGCAGAGACACAAGTTAGAAAATTAAATCCATGTTATCAATGGGAGTACCAATCAACATAGCAGTCCTCTCTTGTCTGCTTGCTAAGTTTAGAGCAATGCTTACCTGCAGGAATGAGATGTCCTCAGCTCTCAACTCCTCTAGGGCTCTGATAGTGTCTGAAAGTGATGACATCAGTCTGCTCATCTCCTCAATCTTGTTCTTCATCATCTGACTTTTCCTCTCCTCTTCCTCGCTCTGTGCAGCTATCCTGGCCTCCTCTTCCTCTCGTAGAAACTGGTGAAGCTTCTCAAACTCCCTTAATCTGCCTCTCTGTGTGCTTGGCCTGTGTCTGGAGAGAACAGAGAACAATGTCTCAGATAATAATGTCAATATTGTAGCTAATTTGGGGGGGGGGGGTAGCCCCAAACAGGACTCGAAACCAGGTCCAGCAACTGTCAAACCAACACCCCAGTCATTACACTAAAAGATGCAAACCCCTTGCAACAACCATTATTACACAGGGTGAAATGTGTATAGCACCATAGTATCTCAGCATCACTCCGATCTCTTACCTTATTGTACTCTGTTGTTTGATCACAGGTCAGTTTAACTTAATTGAAGGCCTTCAGCTTCTTCTGTAGAGGATTCAGTCGTTTTAACTTCCTCCTGGAATGAAACAAAAACATTACTGCCAAGAGAAAAGGGGACCAAAGAAGATTTTAAAGATGGTTCTTGTCTACCTCCTACACGTTGTAGGTTATGTAGGTGTGCGTCACTTTATGTGTGTGTGTATCAATGTAGTAGGTGTGTGTTTCTGTGGGAGTTTGTTGGCCTGTAGAGTTGGCACACTGGGTTTCTATGATGACAGGACAGAACTGTTCTACACACGAATGCCACAATCACTTTAGATGAGAAATGAAACATGTCAAAGCATATTTCTACAGGAGCTTCATCTAGTGGGATGCAGTCATGCGTTTTATGTTCCTTTGAAGTCTAACACACCAAACAGATAGGCTGTTTATCCTCCAGACAGCAGAGCTTGAGTTTCTCACTGTGCATACTGCAGAGCACCTCAGACCCAGATGAAGCTCTGAATCCCCTCCTGTACCTCAGACCCAGATTAAGCTCTCTGACTTCTATCCTTCAAAGGCCTAACCACAGGTTCTTTAACACCAGGTTACAGGAAGGTCCATTGACAATATCTTCTGATACACTGGAAATTCCTGAGATTTCTTCTGTTTCCAGAAATTCTGCAGACTTTACAAATGCTGTGGGTACATGGTAGGAAAACTGGATCCTTGAAGATGGCACAGCACACAGGACAGGAAAAAATGTTTTCAGAGAGAGCAGGTTCAGAAGATGCTCTTTTCTCGCCACCTTCCCTCTTCTGTAATCCGATTCTGAGATGAAGATGACTTATTTTGAGAAGCCGTAGCAGTGGAGTCAGTAGAACATGGATAGAGGGTTTGATGTTCTTCAATTGTAGTTTAGAATGAATCTTTAGAAGGATTTTAGTGCCCTGTAGCTCAGCTGTTAAGAGCATGGCGCTTGCAACGCCAGGGGTTGTGGGTTCGATTTCCACGGGGGGCCAGTATGAAAATGTATGCACTCACTAAAACTGTAAGTCGCACTGGATAAGAGCGTCTGCTAAATGACTAAAATGTAAAAATGTTTTGTTCTGTAGGCTGAATGCTGAATAGCTGAATGTTACAGTGCTGTTCTGATCTGAACATGACCACTTCCTGCTAACAGGTGTGTCAGGGGTGGAGCTACCTGGAAGGTATGAGACAGTGTACGTGTACAAGGATACAGTAGTTCTCTGCGGTTGTTTTATGTTTTATCTACTGTTAAAAAGTGCTAAGATACTGTGTGACCATTGGCCACCAGCCGGGCGAGACAGAGGAGACCACCGGTCACAAACGGTATGTTGGCGTCATTGGTGGCCACCGGTCACAAACAGTATGTTGGCGTCACTGGTGGCCACCGGTCACAAACGGTATGTTGGCGTCACTGGTGGCCACCGGTCAAGGTTCACAAGTATAGCTCTCGGTGACTGTTTTATCTACTGCTAAAAGGGTTAAGATACTATGCAAAAGATAAATTGGTAAATTCACCCTCACTCTAGAACCTAAACAGGAGAATATCAATACACACTCCCTAGACGAAATATGAAATGAATGAAAACATACAGAACTAGAACAATTTAATGAACAGATGAGCTCAGTCACACAATGTTGTCAACCACAAAAAAAAAAAAAAAAAATTGTATTGGAGGACTGCTTCAGAAGAATATAAAACGTACTCTTCACATAAAAAAGACGTCCTAAAGTAAAACAGACAAAGTACATGGGTCACTCAGACGTCGCGGCAACATAAATGTGTCGTCTATTTCGCTACATTGAAAAAGGTTGTATAAAATACATTCCCTGTACAGACAACAACTGAGTACTGGATATTGAAAACACTTCTGAAAAGCAGAACTGGGGGTCAATTCCATTTCAATTCAAGAAGAAAACTGAAATTCCAATTTTCCTCTATACTTCTCTATGAGAAAAAATTGAAATTGGACCCTGCTGAGAAGTGCTTACAAAAACGTTCTAACTAATATCCATTTTCATATTGGAGACAATATTTGACAATCCTTATGGACCAAGGCTGGCCTTCTATGGTGTTGCATGTTTCAACAAAAGATACATACAGGGGAAAAAAATAAGTGTACCATAATTTTTGACTCTTTTACAGCTGAATTTGTAAACTATTGTTGCATTTGTGAAACACACCAAAGAATGGGCTGCTTTATGACCGAACAAAATGTATTCTGCAACTAACGACCATCAGTTAATGACTTCTTCAGCAAACATGAAGTCATTGACCAGGGTATTATGAAGGTAAAACAGCTCATAGTTGTCTTGGTTTCCAGGACAGAGCACTACAGTCCCAGTAAAACTCCACTTTCACGTCTTACTTGCTGTATGTCCGAAGACCAGGGAGTTGGGAGGTCAAGGGTTAAAGTTCATTCATAGTGACCCATCATGTAGGACCCCAGTCATAGGGATATCATATAGTTGAGTATAGGGGGCAAGAGGTGGTGGGAGAATACAGGTTTATGCTTTCTTTATGGGGGCAAAATGGCTGCCATGGCATCATCCGGATAGGAGCTACATATCTGTGGTAGGCGAGGTCTTGGATGAGTTTCCTCCTTTCATTGTAAAGCACTTTGAGTGTCTGGAGAAGTGCTATATCAATCCAATCAATTATTATTATTATTATTATTAGTAGATGAGAGGTGTAGCTGGGTGCTGGCTAGCTGGGTAGGGGGGGTCTCAGATGGCCTCTCTAATGGCTGACGGAGGGGTGTCATGGACCGAGCCTTGTGTGGGTGTGGGTTTAGGTACTAAGAGACTCGGACCATCTGGGCTACGCCGTCTTCTCCTGCCTGGGTGGCCAGCTCTGCCTGTTGCTGAGGGAGAGAAGGAGAGAGAGAGGGGAAGGATGAAGGTACCAGTTAACACATGCAACCTAAACATGTATCGTGTACATTCTATAACATCATGTACAGTGCTTTCGGAAAGTGTTCAGACCCCTTGACTTTTTCTACATTTTGTTACGTTACAGCCTTATTCTAAAATGGATTAAATAAAACAATTTCCTCATCAATCTACACACGATACCCCATAATGACAAAGCGAAAACAGGTTTTTAGATTGTTTTGCACATTTATTAAAAATAAAAACACTACCTTATTTACATAAGTATTCAGACCCTTTGCTATGAGACTCGAAATTGAGCTCAGGTGCATCCTGTTTCCATTCATCATCCTTTCTACAACTTGGAGTCCACCTGTGGTAAATTCAATTGATTGGACATGATTTGGAAAGGCACACATCTGTCTATATAAGATCCCACAGTTGACAGTGCATGTCAGAGCAAAAACCAAGCCATGAGGTCGAAGGAATTGTCCGTAGACTCTTCCTAGAGCTGGCCGCCAATCGGCGGAGAAGGGCCTTGGTCAGGGAGGTGACCAGGAACCCGATGGTCACTCTGACAGAGCTCCAGAGTTCCTCTGTGGAGCGCTCAGGACCTCAGACTGGGGCGAAGGTTCACCTTTCAACAGGACAACGACCCTAAGCACACAGCCAAGACAACGCAGGAGTGACTTCGGGATAGGTCTCTGAATGTCCTTGAGTGGCCCAGCCAGAGCCCGGACTTGAACCCGACCAAACATCTCTAGAGAGACCTGAAAATAGCGTTGCAGCAACGCTCCCCATCCAACCTGACAGAGCTTGAGAGGATCTGCAGAGAAGAATGGGAGAAACTCCCCAAATACAGGTGTGCCAAGCTTGTAGTGTCATACACAAGAAGACTCGAGGCTGTAATCGCTGCCAAAGGTGCTTCAACAAAGTACTGCGTAAAGGGTCTGAATATTTATGTAAATGTGATATTTCCATTTATTATTTTTCCAATAGGACCTCAACTCATCCCCTCCCTCTCTCCCCCTCACCCCCTCTCCTACCTGGGCCAGGGCCAGAGCCATCTCCTCCCTCTCCTTGGGAGAGAAGAAGCGTCCTCCGTCTCCCCTCTTGCGCTGCATGGCGTGACGGTGACGGGACTCGTGCAGGTATTTCTGCAAAACAGAGAAAGACAGATGTTAGTCACTAACAACACTAAGATATGTTCTCAGTCGAGCATCAGAAGAACATAATACATTTCCATACTCCATAGTGAGAGGCCTTCAGAAAGCTGACTCATCCTTCTTTCTTTCTCTCAGCCTCTAGCCTGTCATCATACTCTAACTTGACGCTCGTCGGATGTGGCTTGCAAACTATCACAGATTACAAAGAGAAACCCAGCCGCGAGCTGCCCAGTGACCCGAGCCTACCAGACAAGCTAAATTCCTTCTCCGCTCGCTATGAGGCAAGCAACACTGAACTGTGCATGAGAGCACTAGTTGTCCTGGACGACTGTGTGATCTCGCTCTCCATAGCCAACATGAGTTAGACCTTTAAAACAGGTTAACATTCACAAGGCAAAACTAAATAGAAATTTGTTCACAAAAATAAAAAATACATTCTCAATGCTGCGGGGTCAGACAAATTACCAAGGCGCATACTCGGAGCATGGTCTGACATGTTCAACCTCTCCCTGACACAGTCTGTAATACCTACATGTTTCAAGCAGACCACCATAGTCCCTGTGCCCAAGAACACCAAGGTAACCTGTCTAAATGACTATCGCCCCATAGCACTCACATCTGTAGCCATGAAATGCTTTGAAAGGCTGGTCAGGGCTCAAAATCAACACCATCATCCCGGACCCAATCCAATTCGCATACCGCCCCAACAGATCCATAGACGCAATCTCAATTGCGCTCCACACTGCCCTCTCCCAGCTGAACAAGAGGAACACCTAAATGAGAACGCTATTCATTGACTATAGCTCAGCGTTCAGCACCATAGTGCCCTCCGAGCTCATCACTAAGCTCAGGATCCTGGGACTGAACACCTCCCTCTGCATAAGTATAATACAGGAAGGCACAATTTATAGTACAATATTTACATGCGTATTGGGGAAGGGGCAGTATAATAAGGGTCTGGTAGCAGCAGTTGTGAGGTTTGCTAAGGTGCAGAGAATCAGAGCAGGTGGTCAGTCCAGTTGTGTTCAGTAGTCTGATGGCTTGAAGATAGAAACTGTCTCTGAGGCTGTTCGTATCAGACCTCATGCTCCGATGACAAGGGAGAGAACAGCTCGTGGTTGGGGACACTCTCGATGGTGCTGTGATAGTATTTGGAGAGGACCTGGGGCGACATGCCGAATTTCTTCATTCAGCCGCCTTAGGAAGTAGCGATACTGTTGCACCCTCGTCAAGAGTTGGTGGTGTTGTTAGTCCATGACAAGCCCTCAGTAATGTGGACGCAGAGGAACTTAACTCGTCACTCTCTCTACTACAGACCCATTGAGGTGGATTGCGTTGTTTCCTCCCCTGCTTCCTGAAGTCAACAATCAACTCCTTTGTTTTGATGACGTTGAGGGACAGGTTGTTGTCATGACCCCAAAATGCCAGTTCACTTACCTCCTCCCTATAGGCTGACTCGTCGTTGTTGATGATCAGGCCTACAACCCATGGTGTCGTCAGCAAACTTGATGATGCAGTTGGTGTCGTGCAAAGCCACGCAGACGTGGGTGAACAGTGAGTACAGCAAAGGGCTGAGGACACACCCCTGGGGGGGGGCCCTGTTTTAAGAGCCAGTGTGGAGGAGGTTTTGTTGCCAATCCTCACAGCCTGTGGTCTGCCCATCAGGAAATCCAGGATCCAATTGCAGAGGGTGGTGTCCAGACCCAGGACTCTGAGCTTGGTGATGACCTTGGAGGGAACAATAGTGTTGAATGCTGAACTGTAGTCAAATGAACAGCATTCTCACATAGGTGTTCCTCTTGTCCAGATGTGTTACGGCCGTGTGAATAGTGATGGCATCTTCCGTGGATCTGTTGAAGCGGTAGGCTAAATTGGAGTGGGTCCAGTGTGCCTGGCATGCTGGCCTTGATGTGAGCCATGACCAGCCTCTCAAATCACTTCATGATGACCGAGGTGAGCACGGGCGGGGCGATAGTCATTTGGGCATGTCACCTTGTTTTTCTTGGGCACTGGGACGATGGTGGTCTCCTTAAAGCGGATGGGGACTACACCCTGGGACAGGGGCAGGGTTGAAGAAGTCCGAGAAGACGCCCGCCAGCTTGTCAGCACACACTCTGAGGACACGGCAGGGATGCCATCTGGGCTGAGGACACGGCAGGGATGCCATCTGGGCTGAGGACACGGCAGGGATGCCATCTGGGCTGAGGACACGGCAGGGATGCCATCTGGGCCGGCGGCTTTGTGAGTATTCACTCGAGAGTTTTCCCTCACGTCAGGGCGGCGGACAACGTAACAGGCAAGATTTAGATTTACCGGAAATGTTTGAAATGTACTGGACATCCATATGCATTGGGTGCGTAACGCATTAGGGTATCCACCCTCGGTGCTCAAAATCACATTTAGATTATTGTAATTCATTTTAACAGAATAGAAATTAGCCTGTAAAGTTGTAATAAAATAAAAAGTGTAACGATGTTCTTATACCAACATGACATGTTTTATTAAAAAGCAAAACATTGTCCGTTGTGTCTTCATTACATTTTACATTTAAGTCATTTAGTCATCCCTGCTATGAATCATTAATTAATATCTTCTTCTTTTTTTTTAAGTAAAAATGTTTAGCCTAGAAGAACAAGTCGCCTACAGAGTAATACAAAACTTCGAAATATTATATTTGTATAATATAATTTGCGCACAACCTGTCCTATAGGCTATTTGTATGAAATTGTTTATTAATAAATAACATAACAGCTTTTTTCAAATATAATCTAGGCCTCTAATTTAATTTAGCCTATTTTAATTAGGCCTAATAAATAATACAACATGGCTGTCTACGAACACCATGGCCAGCCGATCATGGCTAGAAGGGATTCAGCACCACAACAGTGGAAAGAGGACACTCTAGGCAGCCACAAAATGAAGAAATTATAAAACTGATGTTTTATTGCATTTATTAAAGCACTTGTTTCCAAAACTCAAATTATATTTCAATATTTTTACAGTTCTACTGGATGATGTTACTAAACGTTATGTTTATTGTAATTTGACCTATCGTGGGGTCATGACTCGTATCATGTGTGATATACATTTACATTTACATTTTAGTCATTTAGCAGACGCTCTTATCCAGAGCGACTTACATATTATTATTATTTTTTTATACTGGCCCCCTGTGGGAAACGAACCCACAACCCTGGCGTTGCAAACGCCATGCTCTATCAACTGAGCTACATCCCTGCCGGCCATTCCCTCCCCTATCCTGGACGACGCTGGGCCAATTGCGCGCCGCCCATGAGTCTCCCGGTCGCGGCCGGCTGCGACAGAGCCTGGATTCGAACCAGGATCTAGTGGCACAGTTTTGCACTGCGATGCAGTGCCTTAGACCACTGCGCCACTCAGGAGCTATATACATGGCTTATTGATAACAACTCTGTTTCCTACTACAGTTGGCTGCCTAGTGATTGCAATATTGTAACTCTCCGATGTGAATAGTTGGAAAGTGCTACTGAATAAGCTCAACTGAAATGCACCAATTGCACATCAATACTCTACATTAGGGGTTCCCAAACATTTTCACCCTTCCAGCATTGGGGAATATTTTAGTTTTAAAGCTTATTTCCTGCAATTCTACACATTTTGTTATGTGGTGCAAATAACATTTTGCAGTTTTAAACCAAATTTTCTTGCAATTCTACACATTTTGTCATGTGGTGCAAAGAACATTTTGCAGTTTTAAACCAAATTTTCTTGCAATTCTACACATTTTGTCATGTGGTGCAAAGAACATTTTGCCATTTTAAACCAAATTTTCTTGCAATTCTACACATTTTGTCATGTGGTGCAAAGAACATTTTGCAGTTTTAAATCAAATTTTCTTGCAATTCTACACATTTTGTCATGTGGTGCAAAGAACATTTTGCAGTTTTAAACAAAATTTTCTTGCAATTCTACACATTTTGTCATGTGGTGCAAAGAACATTTTGCAGTTTTAAACCAAATTTTCTTGCAATTCTACACATTTTGTCATGTGGTGCAAAGAACATTTTGCAGTTTTAAACCAAATTTTCTTGCAATTCTACACATTTTGTCATGTGGTGCAAAGAACATTTTGCAGTTTTAAACCAAATGTTCTTGCAATTCTATACATTTTGCCATATCTAATGTGTATTCATGTGATATTTGAGTGACTAAATAATTACAACAATATCTATAAAAAAATAGAAAACATATTTTTTTTTTTTTATTGCTGACATGGGCTAGTTGATCTGGGCATTTCTGATAAGTTATAAATAGCTCTCTAAGGTCTGCAATGACTGACAGGACAAGAGGCACTGATGATACAATACCCAATTTAGAAATTGCACCTTGTGCATTATACTATTACAAATATATAGGAACCAATGCTCTACATGACACACGAGCGGCATATGTTGATCTTGCCTAGGGCGGCAGCAGAACTGCTAGGACCGGGTCTGACGAACACAATCATTTGCCTTTAATTTACTTGCGTTTGCGGCAGACCTTGGCCTGCTCAAAGTGAGCCGCTGCTGTTGAGAAGTCAAAAACTGTCCAACTCCTTGGAGCAGCTTGATGCACATCAGCCTCATTACTTTGTCCTCAAGAAAGCGCGATCTTAAGGCCGTCTTTACTCTGTTTTGGAGAAAGAATCTCCTCGGCAGGCACACTGGAATAATCAACACTATCTTTACCAATTTTGCCCAGTCGGGGTACACTTAGCTGAAGTCCCTTATGATTTACCCAGTCGGGGTACACTTAGCTGAAGTCCCTTATGAGGACCTCGCGTCTTTTGCGTGAGTAAATATAGAAACACACACGACACTAATTTGAGGTCCTCATAATTGAGGATTTATTATCCTATGAAGTAGATTTGCCTTTGAAGTTGGAGCACATCGACTGGTATTTCCATCAATTAATAAAAAGCATTATTTTGCTATGGAATTTATATATCGGCTTCTCATTTCAAATCGGCCAAAAGCCGGCATTTACCAGTTGACGGAAACCCTGCCTCACGTCAGCCTCGGAGAGCGAAAGCACCTGGTCGTCGGAGCGGTGAGAGTCTTCCTGGATGGCTCGGTATTGTCTACCTCGAAGCTCATCTGGTAGAGAGCACCGTACAGCTGTGAAAGTCTGTAGTCCTTTTCCACATGTGAAGCAAGTCTGAGTTGTCGAACATCCATTCAAGTTTGAGTCTGTATTGTCTTTTTCGCGTCCCTAATGGATTTACGGAGCTCGTACACATCTGTAGAACTTTTTGAGGATCTGAGGGCCCAGGTAATTTGGCATTGCGCGCCAACGAGTTGTCGGGGTTCGTTCTGCTGACACTGAATGCTGCAGTACGGGCTCTCAGCATTGTACGGATATCTCCGTTCATCCAGGGTTTTTGGTTGGGGCATGTCCGGTTTGTTATTGTGGGTACAATGTCATCAACACAATTCCTAATGAAGCCTGTGACTGACAATGTATATTCCTCAATGTTGATGGAGGAGTACTGGGTGGATGAATCTTTGAACATATTTCAATCAGTATTCTCAAAACAATCCTGCAGCATTGAGTCTGCCTCCTCTGTCCAGCGCCTCACTATTCTCTGTGTTGGTGGCTCCCTCGAGTTGCTGCTTGAAGACGGGGAGTAGGAACAGAGAGACGTGATCTGATTGGCCGAAGTGAGGGAGGGGGATGGATTTGTACGCGTCGCGGATGTTTGTGTATACATGGTCAAGCACGGCGGATCCTCTTGTGGGGAAGGATACATGTTGGTGATATTTTGTCAAAAGTTTAATACGGGCTTGGTTAAAGTCACCCGTGACAAAGACTGCTTCTGGGTGAGAGGATTCGTAATGGCTAATGTTCTTGTACAGTTTGCTGAGTGCCTCCTTGGTGTTTGCTTGTGGCGGTATGTACCCAGCTGTGATAATAACACACGTGAATTCCCTCGGCATATAGTGGGGGTCGGCATTTTAGCATCAGAAACTCCAGGACGGGTGAACAGGAGCTCGCAATGTTTTCTACTTCGGTACACTAGGAATTGTTTGAGGAAACATTCCCCTTCCGACCGACTCTTTACCAGAAGCCACCGTTCGAGCCATTTGGAATATGGAGAAGACGTCTGGTTGAATAGCAGAGTCGAGTGTGTTGTCCGTAAGCCAAGTCTCAGTAAAAACAAAGACATTCCCTGATGTCCCTTTGCGTTTGAAGCCTTGCTCTGAGTTCCAACGATTGGACATTAGCCATCAGAATACTTCCTCGTCGTCGGCGTTGCCTTAGGTCATCTTGGCCAGGAGCAACAGGTAAGCCCGCTGTGCGGGGAACAAATGAGCGAATGTAGTATTCAAGATCTGGGAGGCTGAGAGATAAGTGTGTAGCTTCCGATTCACGATCCAGAAGTAATGAATGATCATGGTTCACACACACACACCAACACAGTCGTGAAAAAGGCACGACAACGCCTCTTCTCCCTCAGGAGGCTGAAAAGATTTGTCATGGGCGCTTAGATCCTCAAAAAAGTTATATAGCTGCACTATTGAAAGCATCTTGACTGGCTGCATCACTGCTTGGTATGGCAACTGCTTGGCATCTGACCGCAAGGCGCTACAGAGGTTAGTGCGTACGGCCCAGTACATCACTGGGGCCAAGGTCCCTGCCATCCAGGACTTCTATACCAGACGGTGTCAGAGGAAGGCCCTAAAAAATTGTAAAAGACTGCACGCACGGCAAGCCATAAGACTGCTAAATAGTTAGTTAAATAGTTAACCAATAGCTACCCGGACTATCTGCATTGATCATTTTTGCAATAACTCTTGACTCGTCACATAGGCTGCTGCTACTGTTTATTATCTATTCTGTTGCCTAGTCACTTTATCCCTACCTATACAGTGCCTTCGGAAAGTATTCAGACCCCTTGACTTTTTCCACATTTTGTTACGTTACAGCCTTATTCTAAAATGGATTAAATAGATTTTTTCCCTCAATCTACACAGAGTACCTCAAAAACAGTTTAGACGTTTTAGCAAATGTGTTAAAAATAAACAGAAATACCTTATTTACATAAGTATTCAGACCCTTTGCTATGAGACTCGAAATTGAGCTCAGGTGCATCCTATTTCCATTCATCATCCTTTCTACAACTTGGAGTCCACCTGTGGTAAATTCAATTGATTGGACATGATTTGGAAAGGCACACATCTGTCTATATAAGATCCCACAGTTGACAGTGCATGTCAGAGCAAAAACCAAGCCATGAGGTCAAAGGAATTGTCAGAAGAGCTCAGAGACAGGATTGTGTCGAAGCACAGATCTGGGGAAGGGTACAAAAAACATTTCGGCCTCATTGAAAGTCCCCGAGAACACAGTGGCCTCCATCATTCTTAAATGGACGAAGGTTTGGAACCACCAAGACTCTTCCTAGAACAGGTCGCCCGGCCAAACTGAGCAATCTCGGGAGAAGGACCTTGGTCAGGGAAGTGATCAAGAACCTGATGGTCACCCTGACAGAGCTCCAGAGTTCCTCTGTGGAGATGGGAGAACCTTCCAGAAGGACAACCATCTATGCAGCACTCCACCAATCAGGCCTTTATGGTAGAGTGGCCAGACGGAAGCCACGCCTCAGTAAAAGGCACATGACAGCCCGCTTGGAGTTTGCCAAAAGGCACCTAAAGACTCTCAGACCACGAGAAACAAGATTCTCTGGTCTGATGAAACCAAGATTGAACTCTTTGGCCTGAATGCCAAGTGTCACGTCTGAAGGAAACCTGGCACCATCCCTACGGTGAAGCATGGTGGTGGCAGCATCATGCTGTGGGGATGTTTTTCAGCGGCAGGGACTGGGAGACTAGTCAGGATCGAGGGAAAGATTAACGGAGCAAAGTACAGAGAGATCCTTGATGAAAACCTGATCCAGAGCGCTCAGTACTTCAGACTGGGGCGAAGGTTCACCTTCCAACAGGACAACGACCCTAAGCACACAGCCAAGACAAAGCAGGAGTGGCTTCTGGACAAGTTTCTGAATGTCCTTGAGTGGCCCAGCCAGAGCCCAGACATGAACCCAATCGAACATCTCTGGAGAGACCTGAAAACAGCTGTGCAGCAACGCTCCCCATCTAACCTGACAGAGTTTGAGAGGATCTGCAGAGAAGAACAGGAGAAACTCCCCAAATACAGGTGTGCCAAGCTTGTAGCGTCATACCCAAGAAGACTATATGCTGTAATCGCTGCCAAAGGTGCTTCAACAAAAGTACTGCGTAAAGGGTCTGAATACTTATATAAATGTTATATTTCCGTGTTTTATTTGTAATACATTTGCAAAAAAAACACCTGTTTTTGTTTTGTCATTATTGTGTGTAGATTGATGAGGGGGAAAAAACTATTTAAATCAATTTCAGAATAAGGCTGTAATGTAACAAATAGTGGAAAAAGTCAAGGGGTCTGAATACTTTCAGAAGCACTGTATGTACATATCTACCTCAACTCGGTACTAGTACCCTGTGTATGTAGCCAAGTTATCGTTACTCATTGTGTATTTATTCCTTGTGTTACTATTTTCTATTTAATTTCTCGCTCGTCATCGTTGGGAAGAGCCTGTAAGCATTTCACTGTTAGTCTACACCGGTTGTTTACGAAGCATCTGACAAATAACATTTGATTTGAAGTCCTGCCCTAAACCAGGCTACTCACCCTTCTCTCCTTGGGGATCTTGCCCTCTGCCTCCAGCTTGGCGCGGGCCTGTCTTCTCTTCAGGATGCGATGGTACTGTTTAGCGTTGACGTACAGCGGTTCCTCCTCTAACATCTCAGCCCCGGGTAGAGGGATACGCTGCATAGCAGGCACCGCACCCCCACTAGGCATCATCTAGCAGGGAGAGAGAGGGAGAGACATACTAGTTAGAGCCTCGTGCAGAGAGGAGAGAGATGAGGAGGGGGGGAGACACCGCATAGAATATCTGACTAACAAACACACACATCGCATGTGCCTGACAGAGACAATTATTTCCAATAAAACACCCCATACCATAGAGATAAAGTATAGTGTAATATCTCATTCTATGCCCAACACCTTACTGAGTCTAGGTAAGAATTGTGTGTGGGCGGATTCAGTTTGGATCTATTAATAAACACACTACAGGCTCTGTAATGACCAGGTAATAACACACTACAGGCTCTGTAATAACCAGGTAATAACACACTACAGGCTCTGTAATGACCAGGTAATAACACACTACAGGCTCTGTAATAACCAGGTAATAACACACTACAGGCTCTGTAATGACCAGGTAATAACACACTACAGGCTCTGTAATAACCAGGTAATAACACACTACAGGCTCTGTAATAACACACTACAGGCTCTGTAATAACCAGGTAATAACACACTACAGGCTCTGTAATGACCAGGTAATAACACACTACAGGCTCTGTAATGACCAGGTAATAACACACTACATGCTCTGTAATGACCAGGTAATAACACACTACAGGCTCTGTAATAACCAGGTAATAACACACTACAGGCTCTGTAATAACCAGGTAATAACACACTACAGGCTCTGTAATGACCAGGTAATAACACACTACATGCTCTGTAATGACCAGGTAATAACACACTACAGGCTCTGTAATAACCAGGTAATAACACACTACAGGCTCTGTAATGACCAGGTAATAACACACTACATGCTCTGTAATGACCAGGTAATAACACACTACAGGCTCTGTAATAACCCTACAGGCTCTGTAATGACCAGGTAATAACACACTACAGGCTCTGTAATAACCAGGTAATAACACACTACAGGCTCTGTAATGACCAGGTAATAACACACTACAGGCTCTGTAATGACCAGGTAATAACACACTACAGGCTCTGTAATAACCAGGTAATAACACACTACAGGCTCTGTAATGACCAGGTAATAACACACTACAGGCTCTGTAATGACCAGGTAATAACACACTACAGGCTCTGTAATGACCAGGAAATAACACACTACAGGCTCTGTAATGACCAGGAAATAACACACTACAGGCTCTGTAATGACCAGGAAATAACACACTACAGGCTCTGTAATAACCAGGTAATAACACACTACAGGCTCTGTAATGACCAGGTAATAACACACTACAGGCTCTGTAATAACCAGGTAATAACACACTACAGGCTCTGTAATGACCAGGTAATAACACACTACAGGCTCTGTAATAACCAGGTAATAACACACTACAGGCTCTGTAATGACCAGGTAATAACACACTACAGGCTCTGTAATGACCAGGTAACAGGATGTCTGGGTATTTCTGCTGGGGGCCTTACCATGACCATGCCACCGGTGTTCATCATGTTGCCTGAGACTGGCAGGGTGACGGTCACAGTGCCCTGCTGTCCACTGTTGGTGGTGGTGGTGTTGGCCCCCCCTGCCTGTACCATCTGGGCTCCCGCCAGGCTGCCTGCTGGGATGGTGATCATTCCTGGGGAGAAAAAGCCTCCTTATCACCACCACCTTCACCATTACTATAGTAAATCAGATTGACGTTCCACTCACGGCACCAGAAGGTACAGTATGTGACGGCATATAACTAACAGCTTTTGAGAATGTACAGGATGTATATTACTGGAGGTGTGTATGTGTGTTGCACGCGTTCGTATCTGTGTCAAATAAAAATCAAAGTTTATTGGTCGCGTACACAGATTTGCAGATGTTATCACAAGGGGCAGCGAAATGCTTCTGTAATGTGTCTCTGTGTGTGTGTGTGTGTGTAAATAAAGTATCTGTGTGTGTGTGTGTGTGTGTGTGTGTGTGTGTGTGTGTGTAGGCATGCATATCGGTGTGCGTGTACTGTAAACATACCCTGTTGCAGGATAGTGCCGTCTGCGTTGATCGGCTGGTAGACGATGGTCTGTCCGTCGGCTGTCTGCCCCACCTGCTGGCCCTGCTGTAGCTGGATCTGCTGACCCTGTAGGAACACACAGGACCGGGTCATATATGGCTACAAGTAAAGTCCGTTGCATGAGCCTTGGCTAGGGAACGTCTCACAGGAGTAGGAGGAGCCAGTCTCCTGTTTCTGTAGCGGGAGACAACTTGATGTACAAGAATAGGGCCTTACCCCCCAATCTATCTCCTTAATGCTATAAACTGACATGTAAATTCCTATTAGACTGAACCAACAACGGGATTTTGCCATTGGAAAGGTATAAACCATGGACAGTTTGTTAGGTACACCACCCCGTTCACGAAAATGGTTCACTCCTACAGACAGTGAGTCACGTGGCCGTGGCTTGCTATATCAAAGCAGGCAGACAGGCATCAAGGCATTCAGTTACTGTTCGATTGAACGTTACAATGGGCAAAACGAGTGACCTAAGCGACTTTGAGCGTGGTATGATCGTCGGTGCCAGGCGTGCCAGTCCCAGTACCTCAGAAACAGCCGCCCTCCTGGGCTTTTCACGCACGACAGTGTCTAGGGTTTACCGAGAATGGTGCGACAAACAAACAAAAAAACATTGTCAGCGGCAGTCCTGTGGGTGAAAACGGCTCGTTGATGAGAAAGGTCGAAGGAGAACGGCAAGAATCGTGCAAGCTAACAGGCGGGCCACAAACAGGCAAATAACGGCGCAGTGTGTGGTGTGCAGAACGGCATCTCGGCACGCACAACTCATCGATTCTTGTCTTGGATGGGCTACTGCGGCAGACTACACCGGTTTCCACTCCTATCAGCTAAAAACAAGAAGAAGCGGCTCTTGTGGGAACACGATCACCAACACCGGCTGGGAATTGCCAGGGACCTCAAGATACGATACTGTCACCATACTTAGGTGCCGATACGATATGTATTGCGATTCTCATTATTCTAGAAAGCTATTGCGATTCGAGACTGTTCCAAACATATTGCTCACCATACAGTGCCTTCAGAAAGTATTCACACTCCTTGACTTTTTCCACATTTTGTTGTGTTACAGCCTGAATTTAAATAATACATATAATAATAATAAAAATATATATTAACATACCCCATAAATGTCCAAGTTTTTATACATTTTTACAACTTTAGAAAAAATGAAAAGCAGAAATGTCTTGAGTCAATAAGTATTCAACCCCTTTGTTATGGCAAGCCTAAATTTGCTTAACGAGTCACATAATAACTTGCATGGACTAACTCTGTGTGCACTAATAGTGTGTAAAATGATTTTTGAATGACTACCTCAACTCTGTCTGTACCCCACACATACAATTATCTGTAAGGTCCCTCAGTCGAGCAGTGAATTTCAAACACAGATTCAACCACTAAGACCAGGGAGGTTTTCCAATGCCTCGCAAAAGAAGGGAACTTATTGGTAGATGGGTAAAAAAATAAAAAAAGCAGACATTGAATATCCCTTTGAGCATGGTGTAGTTATTAATTACACTTTGGATGGTGTATCAATACACCCAGTCACTACAAAGATACAGGTGTCCTTTCTAACTCAGTTGCCGGAGAGGAAAGAAACCACTCAGGGATTTCAACATGAGTACAGAGTTGAATGGCTGTGATAAGAGAACACTGAGGCTGAATCAACAACATTGTAGTTACTACAGAATACTAACCTAAATGACAGAGTGAAAAGAAGGAAGTCTATACAGAATAAAACATATTCCAACACATGCATCCTGTCTGGAATAAGGAACTAAAGTAAACTGCAAAAGATGTCCTGAATACAAAGTGTTATGTTTGGGTCAAATCCAACACAACACATCACTGAGTACCACTCTTCATATTTTCAAGCATGGTGGTGGCTGCATCATGTTATGGGTATGCTTATCATTGGCAAGAACTAGGGAGTTTATGATAAAAAGAAACGGAATACAGCTAAGCACAGGCAAAATCCTAGAGGAAAACCTGGTTCAGTCTGCTTTCCAACAGACGCTTGGAGACAAATTAACCTTTCAGCAGGACAATAACCTAAAACACAAGGCCATATATACACTGGAGTTGCTTACCAAGACGACATTGAATGTTCCTGAGTGGCCTAGTTACAGTTTTTACTTAAATTGGCTTGAAAATCTATGGCAAGACTTGAAAATGGCTGTCCAGCAATGATCAACAACCAACTTGTCAGAGCTTGAAGAGTTTTAAAAAGAATAAGGTGCAAATATTGTACAATACAGGTGGGCAAAGCTTTTAGACTTACCCAGAAAGACTCACAGCTGTAATCACTCCCAAAAGGTGATTCTAACATGTATTGACTCAGGGGGTTGAATACTTATCTAATCAAGATATATTTGTTTTATTTTTCATAAATATTTTACAATGTTCAAATTTTTCTCCCACTTTGACATTAGATTATTTTGTGTAGATCATTGACAATTTTTTTTACAATTAAATCAATTTTAATCCCACTTTGTAACACAACAAAATGTGGAAAAAGTCAAGGTGTGTGTATACTTTCTGAAGGCACTGTATAGGGGTACGGTGACTGGGCATCAGGATATATGATAAACAGAATAGCAGCAGTGTATATGATGATTATGGTATTAAGGTATGTGAGTGTGTGTGCATGTTATGTGACTGTGTGTGTCTGTGTGTGTTGGACTGTCAGTGTGCGTGAGTGTATAGAGTCCTGTGAGTGTGTATAGAGACAGTGCAAAAATAAATAACGAATACAAGTGTCAACTCAGATAGTCCGTGTAGCCATTTTGTTAGCTATTTAGCAGTCTTATGGCTTGGGGATAGAAGCTGTTCAGAAGCATGTTGGTGTCAGACTTGATGGACCGGTACCTCTTGCGCCACACTGCCAGGCCACTGACCACCTCCCTGTAGGCTGTCTCAACGTCGCTGGTGATCAGGCCTACCACCGTCGTGTCGTCAGCAAACATGATGGAGTTGGAATCATGCGTGGCCATACAATTCGTAGGTGAACAGGGAGTACAGGAGGAGGCTGAGCACACACCCTGCGCTCGAGTCAGCACACCATTTGTTGTTGATGAAGAGGCAAACTCTCTCCCCCCTCCCCCTGATTTCCCTGACTCCACTGTCCTGTCGGTGAATTGAGAATCCATCGAGTTGGATAGCCATGGGGAATATCTTGTCCGAAAGCCATGTTTCAGAAAAGCAGAGAATGTTGCAGTTACGAGAGTCCCGTTGGTAGCAAATCCACGATCGGAGGTCATCCATCTTATTATCAAGTGACTGGAGGGAAGAGGTAGACGGTTTTCTCTTCGCCTTAATCTCGCCAGGACTCTGTAATGCCGGCGTTTCCTCTTAAAGGGATACTTCGGGATGTTGGCAATGAGGCCCGTTATCTACTGCCCCAGAGTCAGATGAACTCGTGGATACCATTTTTATATCTGCGTGCAGTTTGAAGGGAGTTGCTAACTAGCGCAGTTGCTAACTAGCATTAGCATAATGACTGGAAGTCTACTGGAAGTCTACGCTAGCAGATACCCATAGACTTCCAGTCATTGCGCTAATGCTAGTCAGCATTGGCTCATTAAACTATTTTTCGAACTTCCTTCATACTGGACACAGAGACATAAAAATGGTACCCACGAGTTTATCTGACTCTGGGGAAGTATCCCTATAAATACCCCCAAAATTGGGTTGGAATTACAGAAAGAGCCCAGGGCAGATGAGTCGAAGTTGAAGCCGGAATTGAGGTAAGTAACTGCCGATCTGTTCTTCAAAAGTTATTGTCGGTTATAAGAAATAATAGTGGATACATTTCGGGAAAATAAAGTAAAAATAAACTCCAAAAGAATCACAAAATAGCAAAGTTGGGTCGGAGCTCGCAAAACTGCAGCCGTACAGTACGGCGCCACTGCTGACCCTACATACAGGAACACACAGTCTAGAGATTTGCACACATTGTAGTTCATCATGTGGAAATTGAACTGATTGTGTGTGCATATGCCTGTGTGTGTGTGTACCTGGTTCTGTCCGGCTGTGATGGCTTGTTGTGGCTGTTGGATAATGATCTGTTGGGGCTGACCCTGCTGTCCCCCTAGCTGTAACGTCTGGCCGTTCTGCAGCTGGATCTGCTGTCCCCCTAGATGGATCGTCTGACCGTTCTGCAGCTGGATCTGCTGTCCACCCTGTAGCTGGATCTGACAGTGAAACATGATCAGATGATGGCGTGTTCATAATATCATTCCAACTCCCGACTCTGGCTCAAAGAAATATGATTACTAGAATGGGGAAAAGCCCCATAAGACCATTGCAATTTGACTGCATCCTCATTGAATTGAATGGGTTCTAGTAATTATATTTCTATGGTTTCCTCCCATCCCATTCCTCACCTGTTGCAGTCCCTGTCCTCCAGACACTGGCACCTGCATGATGGTCTGTCCCTGCCCCCCCCCCATAGCCTGCACCATGATGGGTTGCCCTGACGACGTGATCAGCTGTCCTCCGCTCACCTGCACCATCAGGGGCTGGCCCTGGACCTGTAACGGGGGGTGTAAGTTCATTGCATCATTTGGTTGTTAATTTGTCAATACAAATCAGCCACTGTATAGCTTCATATAAAGTAACCATTTCGTGGCACAGCCAGAGTTCCATGCATGCTATTCTGGCGTACGAAGTGACATTCCTGCCAAAGCATTCCTGCTTTTAGGACATCAAATGATGATGAATACACACTTGGAATGAGCCGGCGTTTGAGTCGACACGCGGAAAACAGAGTCAAATGATGATGATGAACAACACTATGTAAGATGAATCATTGTTTCAAAATGTTACCTCCATAAAAATGAGTTTTATTTGTCACATACACGTGTTTAGCAGATGTTATAGCAGGTATAGCGAAATGCTTGTGCTTCTAGATCCGACAGTGCAGTAATATCTAACAAGTAATATCTAACAATTTCACAACATAACATATACCCAATACACACAAATCTAAGTAGGGAATGGAATTTAAGAATATATACATATATGGACAAGCAATGACAGAGCGGCATGGACTAAGATACAGTAGAATATTATAGAATAGAATGCAGTATATACATATGAGATGAGTAGTGCAAGATATGTAAACATTATTAAAGTGACGTAAACATTATTAAAGTGACAATGCAGTTCAGATCAGCGATAGCCTAATAGCATGCACTGAGATGGGTCATCGTGGTGGTCGAGGGTCATGCAGTACACTGTGACACCGAGTGACATTGTGATAATAATGTGACAAGTCAGGCCGGCGGTCACACCACTACCTGGAGTGTCTGCACCTGCTGGCCAGAGGGCGTCACTACGGCTGCCTCGGTCTGCAGCTGCACTGCCGTCACGGTGCCCTGAGTCTGCAGACAAGGCAGCATGTTGGAGCAAGGCGAGGAGCAGAATCGCTCATCTTGATGACATCACGAGTAGTTATTTGGGAAGCGAGGCGATGTTGATATCAGTGATTCTGTGTTACAACAGACGCCTCGTCCCAGAGGTCCCAGAGAGGTGTAACAACAGACGCCTCGTCCCAGAGGTCCCAGAGAGGTGTAACAACAGACGCCTCGTCCCAGAGGTCCTAGAGAGGTGTAACAGACGCCTCGTCCCAGAGGTCCTAGAGAGGTGTAACAGACGCCTCGTCCCAGAGGTCCTAGAGGTGTAACAACAGACGCCTCGTCCCAGAGGTCCCAGAGACGTGTTACAATAGACGCCTCGTCCCAGAGGTCCTAGAGAGGTGTAACAGACGCCTCGTCCCAGAGGTCCTAGAGAGGTGTAACAGACGCCTCGTCCCAGAGGTCCCAGAGAGGTGTAACAGACGCCTCGTCCCAGAGGTCCCAGAGAGGTGTAACAACAGACGCCTCGTCCCAGAGGTCCCAGAGAGGTGTAACAGTTGTTTGATAATAGAAGCAGTATAACTGCATTTCCATGTAAAAAGTCCCATGAGCACGACCATGTGAAGTTCATAGGAGCACACCAAATTTGGTGTCAAATGAAAGCTAAGATTACTTTTATTTTTTTATTAAGGCATATATTCATTTTTCAACCATTTCCCTTCCTAAAAATGAGGAATAAGCAAAGGCTTTGATTTCTGGTCAAACAGATGAAAAGGGTCTTAGAAAACATCTAGCATAAAAAGTCTTAATATGTAACTTTTTGGACGACCCAACCGAATTCACATAGATATGTAAGTTATAGATCTGTCATTCTCATTGAAAGCAAGTCTAAGAAGCGTTAGATCTGTTCTAGGTGCGCTATTTCTATGCTTCCTGTTCTTGAGTTCCGTTTTTGCATCTTTTACTTTCGGTTTTATACACCAGCTTCAAACAGCTGAAAATACAATAATTTTGGTTATGGAAAATATATTTCACAACTGTTTAGATATAACAATGATTCTCTACACTACACATTGCTTGTTGTGTCACAGTTATACAATTTTTTAAACATTACATTACATTCATAACACTAAAAGTGTGTGCCCTCAGGCCCCTACTCCACTACCACAAACACTACCGTTCAAAAGTTTGGGGTCACCTAGAAATGTCCTTGTTTTCTAAAGAAAAGCAAAAAAAATTGTCCATTAAAATAACATCAAATTGATCAGAAATACAGTGTAGACATTGTTAATGTTGCCAATGGCTATTGTAGCTGGAAACTGCTTATTTTTAATGGAATATCTACATAGGCGTACAGAGGTCCATTATCAGCAACCATCAGTCCTGTGTTCCAATGGCACGTTGTGTTTGCTAATCCAAGTTTATCATTTTAAAAGGCTAATTGATCATTAGAAAACCCTTTTGCAATTATGTTAGCACAGTTGAAAACTGTTGTGCTGATTAAAGAAGCAATAAAACTGGCCTTCTTGAGACTAGTTGAGTATCTGGAGCATCAGCAATGGTGGGTTCGATTACAGGATCAAAATGGCCAGAAACAAATAACTTTCTTCTGAAACTCATCAGTCTATTCTTGTTCTGAGAAATTAAGGATATTCCATGTGAGAAATTGCCAAGAAACTGAAGATCTCATACAACGCTGTGTACTACTCCCTTCACAGAACAGCGCAAACTGGCTCTAACCAGAATAGAAAGAGTGGGAGGCCCCGGAGCACAACTGAGCAAGAGGACAAATACATTAGAGTGTCTAGTCCTCAACTCAAGAGGCGACTCTGGGATGCTGACCTAGGCAGAGTTGCAAAGAAAAAGCCATATATCAGACTGGCCAATAAAAATAAAAGATTAAGATGGGCAAAAGAACACAGACACTGGACTTTTTCTTTGTAACTCTGCTTAGAAAGGTCAGCATCACGGAGTCGCCTCTTCACTGTTGACGTTGAGACTGGTGTTTTGAGGGTACTACTTAATGAAGCTGCCAGTTGAGGACCTGTGAGTCTTAACTCTTCAAATTGCTAGCATGCTGTTCAAACAGTTGGAGATGAAATTCAACTGATCTACCTTGTCAGCTAGCAAATTGAGCCAAGTTGAAATATAAAGATTAGCTGGCTAGTCACTAGCACGTGGGCTTGTGATTGAGGGATTGTTCACGAGACCTGTGTTCATTTTCTATAATGCCTGCTACAAGAAGTTAGTCATTATTAGTGAATGTGCATTATGGTTCTGGCTTAATGTGTAACAAAAAAGGGCATTTTCATAGACAGACTTGAAAGCCAGATCAGTTATTATTGCCAAAAAGCAGGTTAAACTATTTTGATAAACTAATTACATTATTAGTGGGTCTTATGGCTGTGGAAGGCTTATATTTAGCCTAGGTATAATTTCACAAGCCCCAAATTCATTAGATTATTGCTGACTGTTTGAAATGCAGTGTATTTGACCTTTAATATATAATAGATATATTGTGAATCACCCATAAGTTTGAAAAAAAAAAAAAATCTAGATATGATTTTTAGGCCCAACTGATTGAGAGGTTTTGAACATGAATGAATTCAATACAGCAGCAGTTCATAGTAGATAGTTACCCACCTGTTGGATCTGTCCATTGGATGTCTGAACGACTATCTGCTCCCCAGTCGAGGTGGTGGCGGTGGTGTACTCCATGGTCAGCTTGTCACTTCCTGTCATTGTCAAAGTACAGAGGTTTGTCAATAAAATGTGAAGCAGGTTGGGAAGTCAACACAAAAGGTTAGGGTCACAAAAGCAATCATAGCCCTATGACAGTGTTTCCCCTATATTCATTTAGCAGCGGAGACCCATTGTTGCCAACGCTGCAAAAAAATGTACTTTTGTCAAATATATGTTCCTGCCGAGACACGCTTTTAAAATGGATAGTCGTTGGCTCATTGACTGGAAGTCTATGGGAACAGGTAGCATGTAATTGCGCTAACGTTAGTGGCAATGAAACACCATTTTCCACCACCATGCTACCACAGATGGAACAATGAACCAGATATTTCAACGGATCTATAAAAATATGTGAAGCATCCGGTTGCCGTTTCCACTCACTACCAAATATGGTGATGAGAGGAAGCCCAGTGGCCGGCAGTGGGAGAAGATGGAGCGAGATTGATATGGGCCGACGTTCTGCTAATTCTCAATACAGTTTTGTTTTTTACAAAACTAGATTCTGTAACAAAAAGAGCGGACTACGTTTTGTAGACTTTAACCTATGGCCAAAGTGTTAAATACCCATAAAACCTTGCGGTCAAACAGGGAAATGGTTCCAATCTTTTTTTCCCCATAGAAACACTTAAAATAAGGGCTGTGTTTCGTGTAGATCATTTGGACGAGACTGCCGAATCGAGGCAAAGGTAAGAATCTCTAGATTAACTATATAAATGTTTGCTGAATGTAGTAATGAATAAATTGGCAAAATGTCTTTAAATTGACAATTATGTGAACTATCTTGTGCAAGTTTCAAATTGACAAAATACCTGTTAGCAAAGGTGTCAGCTTGAAATGACGTGCAAGAGCTTGCAGGGATTTGTAGTTTTGCATGATTTCTACTTTGATGCTAATTGGCATTTTTGAATCTGAGAGTAAATAGAGACGAATATATTGATAAAAGTCACAATGTCCGAGAGAGATTTACATGGTTATCAAAACGTCATGCCAGGGTAATTGCCTCGTTATATATGCCAAGTTTCTCTCTCAGAATATCATAATGGACCTGCAACTTTGTCTTCCTCCACTTTCTGCAATGTCTCTTTAATTGATTAGTTTCCTCACTCATCCAAGGGGCTCTCCGTTTGGATGGGGCCTTTTCCAACTTTACTGGAGCTATGGCATCAATGGTTGCCCTTCATTTGCTATTAAAAAGTTATCAACTAAATCATCACAAGAGGAAAGCAGAATAGGTGGTGGAGTTTTGTTCATACACTCAATAAAATCTGTAGCGACTTCAGAGGTAAGATAACATGTTGGATAAAGTCCATAGAGCTCAAAAGATTAATAAATTCAATGGCCTTGGAGTCAGTCTCTTTGTCAACATGAATATTAAAATCTCTTAACACAATGATTTGATCATAGTTCTCAAGGACAATCGACAATAGTTCAGATAAATCAGTAAAGAAAGTCGGGCAGGCCTCCCGAGTGGCGCAGTGATCTAAGGCACTGCATCGCATTGTTGCGGCGTCACTACAGCCTGGGGTTGGATCCGGCCGTGACCGGGAGTCCCATAGGGCGGCGCACAATTGGCCCAGCGTCGTCCGGGTTAGGGGAGGGTTTGGCTGGGGGCGCTTTACTTGGCTCATCGCGCTCTAGCAAATCCTTGTGTCAGACCGGATGCCTGCAAGCTGACTTCGGTCGTCAGTTGAACAGTGTTTCCTCCGACACATTGGTGCTGCTGGCTTCCGGGTTAAGCGAGCGGGTGTTAAGAAGCGCGGCTTGGCGGGTCATGTTTTGGAGGACGCATAACTCGACCTTCACCTCTCCCGATCCCGTTGGGGAGTTGCAGCGATGAGACAAGATCGTAATTGGATTGCAATTGGATATCACGAAATTGGGGACAAAAAGGGGGTACAATTTAAAAAAGAATGCCCCCTACTAGGGGGTAACACTTGAATATTCTCAGTGTCATTCTAAGAAGTGATCAAATTCAACATCTTCTCACAGACTCCAACCTTGACTTCCTCTGCCTTTCATTGACATGGCTCCATAAACCTCCCCCCCCCCCTCCCATCTGCTGCTTTGATTGTGCCTGGCTACAATGTTTTCAGGCGAGACAGGATTGAAGAAAGAGGGGGGTCTGATTATTTACATTAAAGAACATATCCGATGTAAACAAATTGTGTTTTTTTTAAAAATCAGTTTAATAACATGCTTAGGGAATGTGATTTTGGGAAAGAGGTAATCTTAAATGGGAGACTTTAACATTAATTATGAAGACAAGTCTTGTAGGAAAACCCTCAAACGGATCACTAACACCTTTGACCTTAGACAGCTAGTTAAAGGCCCAACCAGGGAGACTTGTTGTTCTAAAACACAGATTGATCTGGTGTTCAGTAATAAACCAGAGTGACTAAATCATTCAATCCAGACTACAATAAAATGGCTTCCTAAAAGAAAATCAAATCCAAACCTGGCTAAAAGAGCACTCCTCCTTGGATAAATGGAGAAATCTGGAAACTGATGAAAGAATGAGATCATGCTCTAAAAACAGCCTTAAAGTCCGAATTAGACGTAGGTTTACCATGTTGAGAAATAAGGTGATTAAAGAAAATCAGAGAGGCCAAGGCAAACTTTTTTTTAATCAACATAATTGGTGAAGCAAAGGGAAATTCTAAATTGATCTGGGAGAATCTAAAAAAAAAAGTGAAAAGGGAATGACCATAGTAACACTGCAAAAAGACTAGAACTCAATGTGAATGACAGTCTAACACAGGATGCAGTCGAAATAGCAACAGCCTTCAATTCCTACTTTGTTGACTCTGTCAATTTACTGACACAGTACCCCCCTCCACTGGTTTCTTGGGCTCAGCGCCAATGAATGACCCTCAACCCGTCTTCATCATAAGGGAGGTTTCTGAGTCAGAGGTGAACAAGGTGATTAGCTCACTAAAGAACTCTAAAGCCAAAATATGTGTTTGGGCTGGACTCTACCTTTCTTAAAAACTACAAAGAGTCACTCATTGGCCCCATTACTAAGGTCACCAACACATCTATTGGTCAGGGGGTGTTTCCAAGGGTCTGGAAGTCGGCCATAATAACGGCCATCTTTAAATCAGGTGACCCTGCGGACGTGAGTAACTACAGGCCTGTTAGTATACTACCTGTGGTGTCGAAGGTTGCTGAAAAGTGTGTAGCAGAGCAACTGATTGCCCAACTCAACAACAGCCCCTTCACATTACACTCCATGCAGTTTGGCTTCAGAGCAAAACACTCCACAGTAACGGCCAACTGCTTGCTTCTGGAAAATGTGAAGTCCAAGATGGACAAAGGGGGCGTTGTTGGGGATGTATTTCTAGACCTAAGGAAAGCTTTTGATACTGTTAACCATGAGGTTCTCATCACAAAACTGTCCAAGTTCAACTTTTCCCCCCGATGCCTTGAGATGGATGAAATCATACCTTGAAGGCAGAACCCAGTGTGTCAGAGTTTTATTTATTTATTTATTTCACCTTTATTTAACCAGGTAAACCAGTTGAGAACAAGTTCTCATTTACAACTGCGACCTGGCCAAGATAAAGCAAAGCAGTGCGATAAAAACAACAACACAGAGTTACATATGGGGTAAAACAAAACAAAGTCAAAAAAATACAACAGAAATACATATATATACAGTGTGTGCAAATTTAGCAAGTTATGGAGGTAAGGCAATAAAATAGGCTATAGTGCAAAATAATTACAATTAGTATTAACACTGGAATGATAGATGTGCAAGAGATGATGTGCAAATAGAGATACTGGGGTACAAATGAGCAAAATAAATAACAATATAGGGATGAGGTAGTTGGGCGGGCTAATTTCAGATGGGCTGTGTACAGGTGCAGTGATCGGTAAGGTGCTCTGACAACTGATGCTTAAAGTTAGTGAGGGAGATAAGAGTCTCCAGCAGAGTGAGCAATGAGCTGTCGCCCACCCTCATCTATGATGTGGGCGTGCCCCAAGGGTCAATACTGGGGCCCCAAGGGTCAATACTGGGGCCCCTGCTGTTCAGCCTGTACATTAATGATCTGCCTTCTGTCTGTACTGGGTCTGAAGTTCAAATGTATGCAGATGATACAGTGATATATGTGCTTGCAAAGAGCAAACAAGCTGTACCAGAACTCACTACTGTAATGGTCCAGGTTACAGAGTGGCTCAGTGACTCATGTTTGCATCTCAATGTGAAAAAAAACAGCCTGCATGTTGTCCACAATGAGGACAACTGATGATACTGAGCCAGATGTCTACAGCTGAAGTCGGAAGTTTACATACACTTAGGTTGGAGTCATTAAAACTTGTTTTTCAACCACTCCACAAATGTCTTGTTAACAAACTATAGTTTTGGCAAGTCGGTTAGGACATCTACTTTGTGCATGACACAAGTAATTTTTCCAACAATTGTTTACAGACAGATTATTTCACTTATAATTCACTGTATCACAATTCCAGTGGGTCAGAAGTTTCCAAACACTAAGTTGACTGTGCTTTTAAACAGCCTGGAAAATTACAGAAAATGATGTCATGGCGTTAGAAGCTTCTGATAGGCTAATTGACATAATTTGAGTCAATTGGAGGTGTACCTGTGGATGTATTTCAAGGCCTACCTTCAAACTCTGTGCCTCTTTGCTGACATCATGGGAAAATCAAAAGAAATCAGCCAAGACCTCAGAAAAAACATTGTAGACCTCCACAAGTCTGGTTCATCCTTGGGAGCAATTTCCAAACGCCGAAGGTACCATGTTCATCTATACAAACAATAGTACGCAAGTATAAACACCATGGGACCACGCAGCCGTCATACCGCTCAGGAAGGAGACGCGTTCTGTCTCCTAGAGATGAACATACTTTGGTGCAAATCAATCCCAGAACAACAGCAAATGACCTTGTGAAGATGCTGGAGGAAACAGGTACAAAACAGTAAAACGAGTCCTATATCGACATAAACTGAAAGGCCGCTCAGCAAGGAAGAAGCCACTGCTCCAAAACCGCCATAAAAAAGCCAGACTACGGTTTGCAACTGCACATGGGGACAAAGATCGTACTTTTTGGAGAAATGTCCTCTGGTCTGATGAAACAAAAATAGAACTGTTTGGCCATAATGACCATCGTTATGTTTGGAGGAAAAAGGGGGCACTTGCAAGCCGAAGAACACCATCCCAACCGTGAAGCACGGGGGTGGCAGCATCATGCTGTGGGGGTGCTTTGCTGCAGGAGGGACTGGTGAACTTCACAAAATAGATGGCATCATGAGGAAGGAAATGTATGTGAATATATTGAAGCAACATCTGAAAACATCTGTCAGGAAGTTAAAGCTTGGTCGCAAATGGGTCTTCCAAATGGACAATGACCCCAAGCATACCTCCAAAGTTGTGGCAAAATGGCTTAAGGACAACAAAGTCAAGGTATTGAAGTGGCCAAGCAAGGAGGCCTACAAACCTGACTCAGTTACACCAGCTCTGTCAGGAGGAATGGGCCAAAATTCACCCATCTTATTGTGGGAAGCTTGTGGAAGGCTACACGAAACGTTTGACCCAAGTTAAACAATTTAAAGGCAATGCTACCAAATACTAATTGAGTGTATGTAAACTTCTGACCCACTGGGAATGTGATGAAATAAATAAAAGCTGAAATAAAACATTCTCTGTACTATTATTCTGACATTTCACATTCTTAAAATAAAGTGGTGATCCTAACTGACCTAAGGGGGAATTTTTACTAGGATTAAATGTCAGGAATTGTGAAAAACTGAGTTTAAATGTATTTGGCTAAGGTGTATGTAAACTTCTGACTTCAACTGTATGTGTCAGGGGAGAAGCTCCAGGTGGTCCGATTTTAAGTACCTTGGCATCATCCTTGTTTCCAACCTCTCTTTTAAAAAGCAGGCGAAAAAGGTAACTCAAACAACCAAATTCAACCTAGCTAATTTCCGATTCAAACTAAATTGTTTTGACTACAGAGGTAGCAAAACTGTACTTCAAATCTACGATACTCCCCCACTTAACATACTGCTTGACTAGTTGGACCCAAGCTTGCTGTACAACATTAAAACCCATTCAGTCTGTCTATAAACAGGCTCTCAAAGTGCTTGATAGAAAGCCCAATAGCCACCATCACTGTTACATGCTCAGAAAGCATGAGCTCCTGAGTTGGGAAAATCTTGTGCAATACACCGATGCATGTCTTGTATTAAAGATCCTAAATGGCCTGGCTCCTCCCCCTCCACTTAGTACTTTTGTTAAACAGAAAACCCAAACCCATGGCAGCAGATCCACAAGGTCTGCCATGAGAGGTGACTGTATAGTTCCCTTAAGGAAAAGCACCTTTAGTCAATCTGCTTTCTCTGTTAGAGCTTCCCATGTCTGGAACACACTGCCATCAGACACACATAACTGTACCACCTATCGCATCTTCACAAAAATCATAAAGACATGGCTAAAGGCCAATCAGACTTGTGAACATAATCCCTAGCTGTGTATTGCCGCTTTTCCTTGTTGTCTGTAGCTTGTGAGGTGTGGAAACACTGTTGCTTTTATGTATTTTGTTTTGTTGCTTTTTGCGCTATTGCTCTGTCTGCGTGCTACGTGTTGCTTGTTCTATGTTGCTCTGTCTGCATGCTACGTGTTGCTTGTTATATGTTGCTCTGTCTGTGTGCTACGTGTTGCTTGTTATATGTTGCTCTATCTGCGTGCTACGTGTTGCTTGTTCTATGTTGCTCTGTCTGCGTGCTACGTGTTGCTTGTTCTATGTTGCTCTGTCTGTGTGCTACGTGTTGCTTGTTCTATGTTGCTCTGTCTGCGTGCTACGTGTTGCTTGTTCTATGTTGCTCTGTCTGCGTGCTACGTGTTGCTTGTTCTATGTTGCTCTGTCTGCGTGCTACGTGTTGCTTGTTCTATGTTGCTCTGTCTGCGTGCTACGTGTTGCTTGTTCTATGTTGCTCTGTCTGCGTGCTACGTGTTGCTTGTTCTATGTTGCTCTGTCTGCGTGCTACGTGTTGCTTGCTCTATGTTGCTCTGTCTGCGTGCTACATGTTGCTTGTTCTATGTTTCTCTGTCTGCGTGCTACGTGTTGCTTGTTCTATGTTTCTCTGTCTGCGTGCTACGTGTTGCTTGTTCTATATTGCTCTGTCTGCGTGCTACGTGTTGCTTGTTCTATGTTACTCCGTCTGCGTGCTACGTGTTGCTTGTTCTATGTTGCTCTGTCTGAGTGCTATGTGTTGCTTGTTCTATGTTGCTCTGTCTGCGTGCTACGTGTTGCTTGTTCTACAGTTGAAGTCAGAAGTTTACATACACCTTAGCCAAATACATTTAAACTCAGTTTTTCACAATTCCTGACATTTAATCCTAGTAAAAATTCCCTGTCTTAGGTCAGTTAAGATCACCACTTTATTTTAAGAATGTGAAATGTCAGAATAATAGTAGAGAGAATGATTTCTTTCAGCTTTTATTTCTTTCATCACATTCCCAGTGGGTCAGAAGTTTACATACACTCAATTAGTATTTGGTAGCATTGCCTATAAATTGTTTAACTTGGGTCAAACGTTTCGGGTAGCCTTCCACAAGAAGTTGGGTGAATTTTGGCCCATTCCTCCTGACAGAACTGGTGTAACTGAGTCAGGTTTGTAGGCCTCCTTGCTCGCACACGCTTTTTCAGTTCTGCCCACACATTTTCTATAGGATTGAGGTCAGGGCTTTGTGATGGCCACTCCAATACCTTGACTTTGTTGTCCTTAAGCCATTTTGCCACAACTTTGGAAGTATGCTTGGGGTCATTGTCCATTTGGAAGACCCATTTAAGACCATGCTTTAACTTCCTGACTGATGTCTTGAGATGTTGCTTAAATATATCCACATAATTTTCCTTCCTCATGATGCCATCTATTTAGTGAAGTGCACCAGTCCCTCCTGCAGCAAAGCACCCCCACAGCATGATGCTGCCACCCCCGTGCTTCACGGTTGGGATGGTGTTCTTCGGCTTGCTAGCCTTGCCCTTTTTCCTCCAAACATAACGATGGTCATTATGGCCAAACAGTTCTATTTTTGTTTCATCAGGCCAGAGCACATTTCTCCAAAAAGTACGATATTTGTCCCCATGTGCAGTTGCAAACCGTAGTCTGGCTTTTTTATGGCGGTTTTGGAGCAGTGGCTTCTTCCTTGATGAGCGGCCTTTCAGGTTATGTCGATATAGGACTCGTTTTACTGTGGATATAGATACTTTTGTACCTGTTTCCTCCAGCATCTTCACAAGGTCCTTTGCTGTTGTTCTGGGATTGATTTTCACTTTTCACACCAAAGTACGTTCATCTCTAGGAGACAGAATGCGTCTCCTTCCTGAGCGGTATGACGGCTGCGTGGTCCCATGGTGTTTATACTTGCGTACTATTGTTTGTACAGATGAACGTGGTACCTTCAGGCGTTTGAAAATTGCTCCCAAGGATGAACCAGACTTGTGGAGGTCTACAATTATTTTGAGGTCTTGGCTGATTTCCCCATGATGTCAAGCAAAGAGGCACTGAGTTTGAAGGTAGGCCTTGAAATACATCCACAGGTACACCTCCAAATGACTCAAATGATGTCAATTAGCCTATCAGAAGCTTCTAAAGCCATGACATCATTTTCTGGCATTTTCCAAACTTTTTAAAGGCACAGTCAACTTAGTGTATGGAAACTTTTGACCCACTGGAATTGTGATACAGTGAATTATAAGTGAAATAATCTGTATGTAAACAATTGTTGGAAAACTTACTTGTGTCATGCACAAAGTAGATGTCCTAACTGACTTGCCAAAAATATAGTTTGTTAACAAGAAATTTGTGGAGTGGTTGAAAAACGAGTTTTAATGACTCCAACCTAAGTGTATGTAAACTTCCGACTTCAACTGTATGTTGCTCTGTCTGCGTGCTACGTGTTGCTTGTTCTATGTTGCTCTGTCTGCGTGCTACGTGTTGCTTGTTCTATGTTACTCTGTCTGCGTGCTACGTGTTGCTTGTTCTATGTTGCTCTGTCTGCGTGCTACGTGTTGCTTGTTCTATGTTGCTCTGTCTGCGTGCTACGTGTTGCTTGTTCTATGTTGCTCTGTCTGTGTGCTACGTGTTGCTTGTTCTATGTTGCTCTGTCTGCGTGCTACGTGTTGCTTGTTCTATGTTACTCTGTCTGCGTGCTGCTTGTCCTATGTTGCTCTGCACATTGCTCACTGCTCATTGTTTTTCTCTATTATTATTGTAATAGTTTTTAATAACCTGCCCAGGGACTGTGGTTGAAAATTAGCCGGCTGGCTAAAACCGGCACTTTTACTGAAACGTTGATTAATGTGCACTGTCCCTGTAAAAATAAACGCAAAAAACAAACAAAGGGGGGCAGTGCTTTGTTGGCCTATACAACATTATGACCAGCACTGCTGGTTGACATTTAAACAGTATAGCATGACGCTCAAAAGACCCAAAGTTCCCAAACAAAATGTCCTTACAGCAGAGAGAATTAGTCAAAATAGAGGCTGTCTGAAAAGCTGTAGTCCGGGGAGAGACTTCAATAAGAGCGGCACTACAGTCTGAAGACAGCCATGTTTCAGTGAAAAACATGCAATCAACTTTGTGCTCAGCAATGAGGTCATTCACGAGAAAGGTTTAACTTGTGATTGCTCTAACATTTAAAAGCGCCATATTCAATGAGTGTGGGCCACTCTGCCTCGAGGTAACCAATGGAATAACAATCAAATTATTAACGTTACAACCACATTTTCTGACAGTCTCCAATCTATCAGAATGGTAGGAGATGACAGTTTGTATAAACTCACTAGAAGGCGGAGTTAAAGGAACCAAAGTGCCATTTCTACAGGAGTTGATATGCTTTCCAAGTCCTCTGTTGTTTATTCTGACAGGGAGAACTGGAGCGCTACCAGACCCTGTCCGTCAGTCTCTAAAACAGTTTGCGATGTTGCTGGAAATAATCCTGGATCCCCTGCGGTTAGGGTGAATCCCGTCTCTTTTAACCTTAATCTCATTCTCCTAACCTGCCACATTAATTATCCTAACCTGCTGCTACGTTCTCCTAACCTGCTACAAGAAGTAACTTCAGCTAGTCAAAACCGGCAGACCCGCCTTGAGAACAGTCTTGGTTTCCATTAATGCGATTCAGCGCTGCTTTATTCCTCGTTCACATTAACCATGGGCACTCAGTTATGTTGCGCCGGATGTCATTCATTTCAATGGGGGCGTTCACAACTGGGAATTGCTACACCCCCTTGCAGGTTGAACGCCCCAGAGAGACTCTACATACTTTAACATTTTGCTAACTTTGCATTGTCTTCAGTCTAGCCAGAGTCCGAACAACAGAAAATGACAAAACCACAGAAGAAAATGAAAATATGTGGTTTTCGGTGATGGCTTTGTGGGATAGCTAGCAACTTGTAAACAATTACCCATTCCTATAAGTGAGTACTATTTTAATAGTAATGTTAAATAATACACATTGGTTTCTAAACCAATTATATTATGTGACATTTGCCTTGCTTTTAAGTTTATTGTGATGTGACGAAGCTTGTTTTTAGCTCTGCAAGCTAGCTTGACTTGCTATAAAGTTAGAGAAAAAAGTTGAGGAAAAAGTAACTAAACAAAACATGTTTTATTATCAACTGAAACAATATATTTGAAAATCTAATCAAATGGCTACCCAGACTATTTGCATTGCCCCCCCACCCCCACCCCCCCCTTCTTCTTAAAACTGCATTGTTGGTTAAGGGCTTGTAAGTAAGCATTTCACTGTAAGTTCTACACCGGTTGTATTCGGGGCATGTGACAAATAACTTTTGATTTGATTTATCCTGGCTTGAATGAAAAGGTCATATTTTGCAATCTCCCAAAAGAAATGCGCTCTCTGAGGAGAGACAGCTCTCCTCCATCTTGCGTTACAAACTCAGTAGCCGGGCAACACTCCCTTTAGATGACGTAATTAAATACTTTCGCTGCGAAAAAACAGACTGCTGCAACCCGATTGGCTGAACGCGATACACAACATTCGGGATTAGCATTTAGCCTTAAAGTTAAGGAGGAAATTGAAGCCTATGCAACCTTGAATGGAGAATGTTTTAGATACTAATGTATTGAAAAGCCTAGCTGTCCACCTGCACATTAAGAGACTATTTCCACTGACTCGCTGTAACAGTATTGCTTCCGTCCCTCTCCTTAAGTCATTCAAAAGACTCACTCTTACTGACAGTAGTGGCTGCTTCGCGTGATGTATTGTCTCTACCTTCTTGCCTTTGTGCTGTTGTCTGCGCCCAATAATGTTTGTACCATGTTTTGTGTTGCTGCCATGCTATGTTGTTGTCTTAGGTCTCTCTTTATGTAGTGTTGTGGTGTCTCTCTTGTGATGTGTGTTTTGTCCTACAGTTTTAATCCCAGCCCCCGTAGGAGGCCTTTTGCCTTTTGGTAGGCCGTCATTGTAAATAAGAATTTGTTCTTAACTGACTTACCTAGTTAAATAAACAAATACAATTGCCGGCTAAATACACTGCATTAAAAACGGTAAAACGAAACTACTCAATATCGCCATCTGCCGGCCTTGAGCTACAGAATGGCCTGCATTCACCATCATGCAGCAAATCAATACAAAAGCTAGCTACATTTGTTGAATGACATCTTTTTGTACTCTGCTTTGTTCTAGCTAACTAACAATTACTGTAGCCTGCCGAACCTTCAGCCTTTGTTTGAAACTGCTTCTCGCAAAACATTTAGCTAGTTAGTTACTGTACACATCTAATGTTAGTTAGCTTGAGAAAATATGATCTTTGTTAACTGGATAGTTTGCTAGCAAGTAAACAACTACGGTAGCCTGTAGAAAGTATCTCATACAGAGCGGAGGCATGTTGGAAATGCATGAAAGTTTGCTTATATCATTGGCTAGGTACAAACGGCACCATTATTTATTAGTTTCATTCAAAACCAAACGTTGCATTTGTCGCGCAAATCAGTCTCGGTCGCCCCAGTTGGCTAGCAATGAATTTGTTGCGCTAACATCTTACTGCAATCATTAGAAGTTCGTAATTTAAACGTTCGACTCCTGTATTTTGTAGCGTTAATAATTTGGTTGGTCAATGATAAACCAATCCGTGCTGACAACTAGCATAGCCTTCAATCGGACTTCTCTTACCGTGTGTTCGCTGTCCGGTATCCCTCTGATTGGCTCCAGTACAGGATTCTAAAGCCCAATCACCAAAGTGAGCGGACAAAATGGCGCAAATGAAACGACAGCGATGTCGAAGAGATGCATGTGATCGTTTAGGCGAAAATGGCCGCTCTACCACCCGGTATTTATTTTTGTATGTAATCTCTATTAACAAGTGTTACCACTGCATCAATTGATAATATTCATCAATATCCGTGCATTCACGAAAATGTTGATTTGTTTTGGGGTAGTTTCGACCAAGTAGTGACTTTTGTTTTCTTTATACCCCACTCCAGTAGGTGGCAGTGTGAGCAGATGTAGGCTGTGTTTGGCGCTGGCGACTAGAATGTTTGCGGAAGTGCTACATTGTTTCCACGAGGTAAGCAGGTCTAGCCAGAGATTTTTAAGCAAATGATATCTGGTCTAGTAGGGGAATTTTATTTGGGTGAATAACATTGTTAATTATGTCTATCGATGTTGGCTAGACACCTGGTTGTTGTTTGAACACGTTGTGAGATGTTACATTGAGGTAGCGGAAAGAAGTATGCATCTAGATAGTTAAGGCATTTGGCTCTGTAGACTAGCAAAGGTTACTTTCCATTGCATTGGGGTTATTTCTGCTAGGTTAACTTTTTAGCTAGATTAGACTGAATGGATGACCAGGGGAAATCAGCCAGATGGAGAATGTCTCACCCCGTGTTTTCTTCAAGTAGTGTAACCAGTGGTTAGCCTTCAGAATAGCCATGACGTCTATCACTATCGGGATGGTCTCCCTGGTAGCCTTCAGGCTTGGCACACTATCAGTGATGCCCAGTGTCTACAAGAAGCTGTCGACATGTAAGCAGAGATTGTATAACTGCCTTAATTTTGCTGAACTCCAAGAAGAGTAGTTGCTGCCTTGGCAGCTGCTAATGGGGATCCATAATAAATACAACACAAACAGATCTGGGACCACCAGGCTATTGAAGGGTGCCTATCCTAATGTGGGATACCTGTTACTGTAGCAGAATGACATGTTGATGTACTGGTCAAAAGCAACAATGGAAGCCTACATGGTACACTAGCCACTTTCACTCTGTCAGTGATACATCTACACTGTATCTAAGATAATATTATAGATTTATCAAGTCTCACCTTCCCTGTGTAGTGAAGAGAGGAGGAGACAGAGGACGGTGAAGTACCATGTAGTCAGGACGACAGCTGACTGAGTCTGGAGCTCCAGAGAGGCTGAGTTGGGACGCCATGGAGCAGATCAGGTGAGGAAGGGTGCAATGTTACAAAATATTCGGAAAGAAATATAATGTGTAATGGCATATTTGATTGTCTGTCAGGTAGACAAGGGAGTCATGCCAGCTTTATTTATTACATTTCTATCTATCTGCGACTTTGTGAACGTTTTGCCTCAATGACTGACCACACCCCAGGTATCTGAAGCAGGAGCTACCAGAGGAATGGACCGTTGACCATCTGGCCGAGGGCTTCTCCGTCCTCGTGACGTCATCCTCAGAGTCCTCCAGAGGAAGTTCACCCCCACCCCAGAGAGGAAAGCTAAAGAGGACTCCAGCGTGTGGGCCAGGCTGAGACAGCAGGGCCCTATCTGGAGGTGGGACAGGGCAGGCAGCAGCTGGCCCTACCTGGGGGTAGAGGTGGGAAAGGGCAGGCAGCAGCTGGCCCTACCTGGGGGTAGAGGTGGGACAGGGCAGGCAGCAGCTGGCCCTACCTGGGGGTAGAGGTGGGGAAAGGGTAGGCAGTAGCTGGCCCTACCTGGGGGTAGAGGTGGGGAAAGGGTAGGCAGTAGCTGGCCCTACCTGGGGGTAGAGGTGGGAAAGGGTAGGCAGTAGCTGCCTGGCTCTGGACAGAGCAGTAGTAGCACACCAGCCATGCCACCCAAAGGAAGTGGCACTGGTGCCTTGGTCCCCTGACCAGCCAGTCTGATACCCAGGGATTTGGAGGATGGCCCTAGACCCATGACTATTGGAAACAGCCTTGCTCCTCTGGCCTCACTACCCACCCAGCTCTCAACCTTACCCACCCTGCACAGCAGACGCACCTCAGGACAAGATAACTCTAGAGAGGAAGAGGAGGAAGATACAGAGGACAATGTGTTGGAGGAGGAAGAGGAGAAAGATGAGCGGATGGAGGAGAGATGGGATGGAAGGGTGTTTTCAGAGGAAGAACTGGAGGAACTAATGCGGTCTACAAAGCCCTCGCCTGTGGTACAGAATGGAAAATAGTTATTTTCTTCTGAGGGAAACTTCCTGTACAGAATCTGAAGTTGAGATGATGTTTATATTTGGATGATTTCTCTATAATGCAGTAATATGCAACCTCTATTTAAAGATGCCAGAGACTGATCATGCCACAAACCAATGACGCACTATTTACCATTTCTGTTAAGTTTTGATTTTACGTTCTTGTATCATCAAGTTGTTTTTCTGAATGTTAACATCAGAATAAAATCTACTCTTATGTAATATAGGACCAGAAAACTTTTATCAAAGGAGCAAAGGGACAAGTTAATTTATTAGTCAATAACCCAAAGCAAGATCATCAAATATACTGAAGAACTACACAGCAGATACAAAGACGTAACGATTGTATATTTACAGAGCTGTCATCACATTGAATTATTACTTTATACAGCCATTTTAAAATGTAAGAAAAGTGTCTCACCTTTCAAATCTCAATACATAAAACCTTCATGATTAAATAGGAATTAATTCAGAACAAGTGTCTTCCCAGTGTTTTAGCAGCCGCAGTATGTGTTGTCTTGGCTCTAATGCCAATCGAGATTTTGCAAATTCTTTCAATCCTGTGTGGGTATAGTAATGTACAAACCAAATACCAAATATAGGTTTGATGAAACATTGCATTTGTCTGTTTCACAATGGACAAATAAAGCTGTATTGCATGATCAGGGAGTAAAATAAAATTGGGTTATGTATGTTTCCATTGCTTTAAGGGTAGGAGAGAAGTCTGAGGGCAATTCTACAAAATAACAGGGTAGTTGGTATTGCAAGTCACCATGTAATGAAAAGGAGACTGAATATATGTGTATTATTGGTTTGAATTCAAGGAATCATTATTAACATTGGCTAACTAGAGTAAGCGCAATCTAGGGGTGTCATTGACAATGTGGTAAAAACTGTGGATACACCAACAGCTCTGATACCTAGAAACTATTCTAAATATTACAGACCCTACCCTCATATTACAGACCCTACCCCCATATTACAGACCTACCCTCATATTACAGACCCTACCCCCATATTACAGACCCTACCCCCATATTACAGACCCTACCCCCATATTACAGACCTACCCTCATATTACAGACCCTACCCCCATATTACAGACCTACCCTCATATTACAGACCTACCCTCATATTACAGACCTACCCCCATATTACAGACCCTACCCCCATATTACAGACCCTACCCTCATATTACAGACCCTACCCTCATATTACAGACCCTACACCCATACTAGACACTTGTATAACCATGATCAATCCACACAATAAGTTACATTACTGCACTCAGAATCAAATCATTACAAATAAATAGAAGCCCACCATGTAAAGGGATGTATTAGACAGAAGAAGAGAGGGGAAAGGATTGTGCAACAAATGTTTTAAACAGCAAAAACTGGTGAGAGAGAGAGAGAGATCATGTGACTCCTCGGTATTTAAAGTAGCCTAGTTCAAATGGGAAGCTATCAGCGTCTTGTTTCAATATTCAAGACATGAAAAGCCTACAAGAACTATTAATTTAGCTTCTACTGTACATGTATTATTCTAAAAACAATTGCATCCAACTATAGTATTAGGAAAAAATATATATAAACCGCCCGTCAGGTGTTTATACCCAGTTAGCATGACCCTAGTCTCCCAAGGCCATCCTTCCAAATGGGCTTCCGAGGCTAGCATGACCCTAGTCTCCCAAGGCCATCCTTCCAAATGGGCTTCCGAGGCTAGGATGACCCTGTCTCTGTGAAACTAAGTCAATGACCCTTTCAGGTAATGTGGTGACCACAATGAATATGTGATTCAGTAGTATTAACTCATCATATTCAGATAGGATCTACAGTACCCTGAGAACAGGCACGCCAGTGCTAAACTGCTGGACATCCACACAACATTGTTAGCTTATAAAACCATTTCTTCTAACAAACGGCTTCATCAAAAGATGTCCAGATCTATCTATGTACTACATTTCTAAAATGTGCTTTTTAGTTCCTGTGTTTACGTTGTTGTGTGCAGTTTATTCCAATGATTGATTCCTATTGTCCTTCCTTCACATTTTGGGTTTACTTTCACTAGTGTAGGATTAGCTCAATATATTAAAACATAAACATCATTTATATTGAGAAATGAGGAGGCGTGAGGCCAATCGCTATTTGTACACTACACTTCCCTTCTCTGACTCAAACTAAACAGACGTTTTTTACTGCTTTAGGCAGTCACAACTGCATACAATGTTTAGATATACTTATTCTATTGTTCCAATACGGCCAAATCATAACTTGAGATACAAGAAACTCATTTTTCACCCCATTGACATCAACGCATGATTTAGGAGGTGAATGTTTGAGTTGGGTACATATTTCTCATTTTAGGATTCGTCCCTTTAGTTTAGAGGAGGAGGTTGGTTCCAGCTATGAAAGCTTAGCGTGTTGATGCGGTGTATCTAAACATGTTATTGCTATCCAACTTTAAAATGCTTATAAATATTTTCACTTGCGTCTTATCATTTAGGCAAAATATTTAAATCTAGTTTAGAATAGAGTGGCTTGGTAGAATAATTTTGCCAAGCCACAGTAACTAATTGCAACCTACTTACCAGGTCCCCGACCCCGAATCACATGAATGAAAAAGGAAAGATCTTTATGTAAGTGCAGGGGAGGGTGAAAGAGGACATGTCTTCAATAGAAGTGTATACGTCATATTCCCCAAATCCCCAGTCCCAAGCAACGGGAGTGGCATGTGTAACCCTTAATGTCATGGTGCTGTTTACATTCACTTGGTTGAAGAGTCTAGCTACAGTAGATGTTGTTAAGAGAAGCTCCTGATGACCATAAAACAGCTTCTACACAGCAGTTCCATTATTCCAGATTCACCAGTAGTCCAGAACCACCACATCATTCCATCACTCTATTGTTCCCAACAGAAAAGGAACTTGCAGAATACATTCTAAATCAACCACAACAAGCCTACTTGACCTCTGCTCCCCTGCTGAACTCTGGCTGTGTCTCACTCAGATCACAAAGCCTCATTGAACACCTCACTGATTACAGCTGCATTAGAAGGACTCTCCGCCAGGTGCTGGAAGGGCAGGGGTTAGAGGTCAAGGGTCATGGTGGAGGGGGGAAGGAGGAAGTAGCAGGAGGCGAAGGAGAGAGAGCAGCAGCGAGCCTCTGGGTGTACAGATAGGATCAACTTGTTCTTCAATGTAGAGCAGTGAACCTCCGGACAGACAGGAGACTAGATTCCCCTTGTAGATGCAGGAGTCTCTGGGTTGTAAAGGAGAGACAGGAGACTAGATTCCCCTTGTAGCTGCAGGAGGCTCTGGGTTGTAAAGGAGAGACAGGAGACTAGATTCCCCTTGTAGATGCAGGAGTCTCTGGGTTGTAAAGGAGAGACAGGAGACTAGATTCCCCTTGTAGCTGCAGGAGGCTCTGGGTTGTAAAGTAGAGAGAGGAGACTAGATTCCCCTTGTAGCTGCAGGAGGCTCTGGGTTGTAAAGGACAGACAGGAGACTAGATTCCCCTTGTAGATGCAGGAGGCTCTGGGTTGTAAAGGAGAGACAGGAGACTAGATTCCCCTTGTAGATGCAGGAGGCTCTGGGTTGTAAAGGAGAGACAGGAGACTAGATTCCCCTTGTAGATGCAGGAGGCTAGTAGATGCAGGAGGCTAGTAGTTCCTCCTGGGAGCTGCAGGATCCTCCTGTTACTCCAGAAGATCCTACAGAAGCACAGAGAACAAAAACATTCCTATGAAAGTGGACTTTTAACAGAAAGGACTAGAGAAAACCCTGAGGCAACGGAGAGACAGCCATTCCTTTAACTAAGAACTGACCTACATTTTATCGGTTTAACAAGTGCTAAGGCCACACAAATAACAACATGAAAAGGATATGTAAAGTGTGTGTGTGTTTCTATGGTAACATTACCTGGTCTGAATCGTCGTGGAAGTCGGTCTTGTTGCCAGCCTGAGTGTGGTTGCTGTCTAGTGGCTCGTCTACTCCGTCTCCCAGGGCCTCAGCATGCTGCTGTAGGACAGAGTAGCTGTGCACCAGGAACCTGGGGGAGCCAATCGAAACACACAGACACACTGAGCCACTTAAACCCTTTTAACACTTATCGTTGTGCCAGAAACTATGGTGCCTGAGTAACCGGCTCAGCATAGCTTGGTTTGGCTCGGATCAGCATAGCTTGGTTTGGCCCGGCTCAGTATAGCTTGGTTTGGCCCGGCTCAGCATAGCTTGGTTTGGCTCGGATCAGCATAGCTTGGTTTGGCTCTACTCAGTATAGCTTGGTTTGGCTCGACTCAGTATAGCTTGGTTTGGCTCGGATCAGCATAGCTTGGTTTGGCTCAACTCAGTATAGCTTGGTTTGGCTCAGCTCGGATCATTAGAAGCTCTCTACAGCTCTCTCCTAAAGTACTGATCAGCCTCTTCACTCTCTGCAGTTCTTTGTGGATGTATACATGGCTACAACTGGACACAGTACATTCCCTGGAAGAGTTTGCTGTCCTGATCTAAAAGAACATAAGGAATCGTAAAAACAGCTGTACTGACCTTCCACCGCAGACGTACTTCTTGACGAAGAGGACCCCAGCTACGATACTGAGTATCAAAATGATTAGAACCGTCACTACGATGGGTGCAGAGCTGGACAGATGGCCATCCGTCTGTAGGAGGGGAGAGATACAGAGAGAGAGAGTAAGACTACAGTAGCGTTACTACTGACAGCGGTACAGCATCACCTCCATAGTCATGTTGCAGTGGTCAGTCATTGTATAACAGGACCAATGAGATCCAGTGGTAGTCTGGGGAGTTTTGACTCCACCCCCAGCAGGCTAAACTGGTTGAAACAACGTCATTATGACCAAATTCAACTGGATGTAATGACTTCATTTTAACCAGCTTTCTGCTGGGGGTGGAGTCAAAACTCATCAGACTACCACTGGATTATGGCCCTCGTAGACCAGTACCAATGAGATCCACGAACATAAATAGTTCTACTAACCAGTAGTTCCTGACGTCCCAGCAGGTCACTGACACACCTCTTACTGAGGTCGATCTCTTTCCTCTCCGGCTGTGTTCCTCCCTCACACTTATCCCCAGGGATCTTCCTATAGCTGTGGACCAGGAAGGCATGGTTAGTGGTCAGTCATGGTCACACAAGAGAGTATCTTAATGGAGGTGGTTCGGTGATCCACACTTGTGTGATGAGTAGCTTTGTCTGAGACTTGAAGACCTGTGTTAGCTCCCCAAGCTAATGCCTAGGCTTTCGCTCAGTGGGCTACCACGGTCTCGTGAATGCCCAGGTTGGAACAAAGCCTTACCCTGTGGTCTGCAGCAGCTCCTTCTTGCCCTGCAGACAGAACTCCAGAATGTGGCCCTTCAGGTCCGGCTGCTCCACACACGCAGAGCTGTTCTCTTTACGGTAGTACCCAAAGTCACTGCAGGGGGGCAGCGTGGAGCAGGTTAGACAGACAGACAGGGAGGGACAGACAGATAGAGACAGACAGACATGGACAGACAGAGACAGACAGACAGGGACAGACAGACAAACAGAGACAGACAGACAGGGACAGACAGAGACAGACAGACAGAGACAGGCAGACAGACAGAGACACAGACAGACAGACAGACAGACATGGAGGGACAGAGACAGACAGACAGGAAGGGAGGAACAGAGACAGACAGACAAGGAGGAACAGAGACAGACAGACAGACAGGAGGGACAGAGACAGAGGGACAGAGACAGACAGACATACAGACAGACAGGGAGAGACAGAGGGACAGAGACAGACAGACAGGAAGGGAGGGAGGGAGGGACAGAGACAGACAGAGACAGGGACAGACAGGGAGGGACAGAGACAGACAGACAGGGACAGACAGGGAGGGACAGAGACAGACAGACAGGAAGGGAGGAACAGAGACAGAGGGACAGAGAGAGACAGACAGGAAGGGAGGAACAGAGACAGACAGAGACAGGGACAGACAGGGAGGGACAGAGACAGACAGACAGGGACAGACAGGGAGGGACAGAGACAGACAGACAGGGACAGACAGGGAGGGACAGAGACAGACAGACAGGAAGGGAGGAACAGAGACAGAGGGACAGAGAGAGACAGACAGGAAGGGAGGAACAGAGACAGACAGACAGACAGACAGACAGGGAGAGACAGAGGGACAGAGACAGACAGGGACAGAAAGAGACAGACAGAGACAGAAAGAGACAGACAGAGACAGAGACAGACAGACAGGGACAGACAGACAGACAAACAGGGACAGACAGAGACAGACAGAGACAGACAGACAGACAGGGACGGACAGGGAGGGACAGAGACAGACAGACAGGGAGGGACAGCGACAGAGGGACAGAAAGAAAGACAGGCAGACAGACAGGGAGGGAGGGAGGGAGGGATATAGACAGGGAGGGACGGAGACAGACAGAGGGACAGAGACAGACAGACAGGAAAGTGACAGAGACAGAGGGACAGAGACAGACAGACAGGAAAGGGACAGAGACAGACAGAAAGGGAGAGACAGAGACAGAGGGACAGAGACAGACAGACAGGAAAGGGACAGAGACAGACAGAAAGGGAGAGACAGAGACAGAGGGACAGAGACAGACAGACAGGAAAGGGACAGAGACAGACAGAAAGGGAGGGACAGAGACAGAGAGACAGAGACAGACAGACAGGGAGGGACAGAGACAGAGGGACAGAGACAGACAGACAGGAAAGGGACAGAGACAGACAGAAAGGGAGAGACAGAGACAGAGGGACAGAGACAGACAGACAGGAAAGGGACAGAGACAGACAGAAAGGGAGGGACAGAGACAGAGGGACAGAGACAGACAGACAGACAGGGAGGGACAGAGACAGAGGGACAGAGACAGACAGACATAGCAGTACAGTTAGTGACGTTCATCCTCCACATGTAACGCAGTGCACAGACAACAGACAACCCCCAATATTGTAAATTGTTTGTATGTTTCTGATGTGCTGACCTGAACAAAATAAATGAAGGTAATCTAGTCTAATCTATTCTCCCTTACAATACACAACTGCAATATGCTTATGGATTTACAGTTTCCAAACAACAGTTTAAGTCATTGAACCACTGACCAGAGGAAGTCATCCAGAGTGCAGGGGCAGGGGCTGGGTTGCTTGTTGACCTCATAGTCCCGTCCGTTCCAGCAGACGGAGGCCTTCCTCAGACGCAGGAACTTCTCCTTATAACCCATCATACAGCCGTCGTTAGGGTCGCTGATGTCATCAGAGTGCGCCAGCCACTGCACGTAGTCCTGGTCCTCACCTGAGAAACAGACATGAGACTTTAGCTCAGCAGGCTAACACAGTTCTTTGAGGTTTAAGAGAACCGGGTTTGAACCCCAGTCGGTCCCATCTATATCACATCAGTTTCCTTTAGACTGGTTTCGTGGATGCGTAACAGGGTCAGTCCAGTGCAGCTCGGGTTGGCTAAGTAGTGTGAAGTGTTTTAATTGTATCTCCTGGTACTCACAGTCTCTAGTGAGCAGCTCTCTGAAGTCGATGGTGACTGATACCCAGTACTGACTGAGCAGAGAGTCTCTGTAGCCCCAGACACTGACGTTCATAGACCTCGCCCCCGGCTCCGACGCTAGCCCTGTGAAGTGGATGGGATCGCTAGTGAACTGGTGAAGGTGCCAGCACTGGCCCTCGTCTGTGGAAAACCTGACAGGAAAGAACACATATCCTACGTCAGCACAATTGCCATAAGGTGTTTTATCGTAACGTGGTTCCCTATAGAAGCCCTATCAGATGTTTTAGTGGTTTCTTTCTTTAGGTTTTTTGAGGCCTCTGCATTCTAGCCTGGATACCAGTATGTCTTACAGCAGAATAGCCTGAGACTGGGATCCAGGCTACCAGCATCGCCTCGCCCTCTGAATACGTGTCTGAAACGACACCCTGGCCTATTCCCTATATAGTACACTACTTTTGACACACAGACGTACTTGATGTCTTTGATGGGCTGAGCAGAGTGCTCCACAGCCACCAGTAGTCCACCAGAGTCCAGGATGGCATAGTGGTGAGGTCCCTTCAGGGCCTGGAGCCAGGTGTAGCCCCCGTCATCGGACACGAATACATCAGGCTTCATCACAGCGATGGCATCGCCCACACTCCCTGAGGGTTAAGGGTCAGAGTGGAGAGGTTAGAGGTCAGAGGTCAAATAAATAGACAGCAAGGTGTAGCCCCCGTCATCGGACACAAATACATCAGGCTTCATCACAGAGATGGCATCGCCCACACTCCCTGAGGGTTAAGGGTCAGAGTGGAGAGGTTAGGGGTCAGAGGTCAAGTAAAATAGACAGCCAGGTGTAGCCCGTCTATGCCCCGAGGCATTTATAAGTTATATTCTTCAAGAATCAATGGCTATACAGTATATCATTGGTTTAAGTAAAAAAAAAAATGGATGAACCAAACCCAGACTGACCCTTTAAATAACATTATATGGTAAACCTTCAGCACCATTTGACCTGGCAGGAAAAACTCCCAGCCCTATCCAAGACACATCCATAGCACACTACATGGCATATAGTGGTGTGATATAGATTACATTTTGCATGTCAACATTTTCATGTCAGATGTGGTCAATCAATGTAAAGACAAGGCCGTATGTGTGTGTATGAATGTTTGCAGCACTCCAGCTTCAGCTTGTCTATGTAACGTCGCCTCTACACTTTCCAGACCAGAGGAGAACTCCGTCCATTCAGGTGTGTACCTTTTATCACTGACATTGTCTCTAATGTAAGAAACAATGCGGTAAAAATGTTAGTTTTGTAGAATTTAGATGATTCAGATGTGTTGAATAAGATGAAGTGAGTTAATTGGATAACATATCATTTTGTGCTGCTAATATTGATTGATTTCCTAAATTGACTGAGTAGAAATGGAATTGACCCCAATCTTGATTCCTTTGATTGATTAATGTTTTACCGTGCCATTGCAACAGGAACAATCCTAGTAACAACAATCATTGTAGAAGCATATTGAAGCCCGCTCACCAGTCCAGAAGGTGAAGACATGAACATCTCAGAGACAAACAGAACTTCAGTAGCTGACCTTTATGCACAATGCATTTTTCATCAACACTGCTTCCTGCGCAATCAATCTCATCCTGAGTGTTCCCACCAATGGCTACGTCCTGTGGCTGATAGTGACTGGAGTGGGAGGGACGATGGCCTCAGAGTTCTTCTCTCTCAACCCGGCCGTGTCCGAGGTCCACTTCTACCTGTCTTCTGTCTTCTTCGTTGTCAGCATACACATCAAAACAACTACACAGTCTCACGTCTTGCAGCATTTGGTATGGGGTCTCTTGTTCACTGGTCGACCCCTGTTTCAGAGATGCATCTGTGTGGAGTGCAAAACCCCCAGACACACAGGGTGAGCTGTTGTGGTGGTGCCTGGCTGATAGTTCTGGGGGTCCGGTTTGTTCGGTGTGCTTCTGATTGGACTGTCTACATGTCTACAACTCTGCTTATTTGGTTCTGTACCGCCTCCTGATGTCTGTGATGTTCTGCTTGGTTCTGTACCGCCTCCTGATGTCTGTGATGTTCTGCTTGGTTCTGTACCGCCTCCTGACGTCTGTGATGTTCTGCTTGGTTCTGTACCGCCTCCTGACGTCTGTGATGTTCTGCTTGGTTCTGAAACAGCCCGGGCCGGGGGAAGGGGATAGGGAGGGGACAAACAACATGAAGATGAGGGCGTTCAAGATCATTTAGATTCTCCTGGTGAATATTTTGGTGAGTTTTAAGGATTTCTTTGTCCATTGTCCTCAATCATGTTGAAGCGCAGTACTTCTCACATTCCATTGGTTTGTCCATTAATGTGATCACTGGGTTTGTGCAGCCCCTCCTCTGCCTCCACAGGGCTGTATTAGCCCCTCCTCTGCCTCCACAGGGCTGTATTAGCCCCTCCTCTGCCTCCACAGGGCTGTATTAGCCCCTCCTCTGCCTCCACAGAGCTGTATCAGCCCCCCCTCTGCCTCCACAGGGCTGTATCAGCCCCTCCTCTGCCTCCACAGGGCTGTATCAGCCCCTCCTCTGCCTCCACAGGGCTGTATCAGCCCCCCCTCTGCCTCCACAGGGCTGTATCAGCCCCCCCTCTGCCTCCACAGGGCTGTATCAGCCCCTCCTCTGCCTCCACCCTCCTCTGCCTCCACAGGGCTGTATCAGCCCCTCCTCTGCCTCCACAGGGCTGTATCAGCCCCTCCTCTGCCTCCACCCTCCTCTGCCTCCACAGGGCTATATCAGCCCCTCCTCTGCCTCCACAGGGCTGTATCAGCCCCTCCTCTGCCTCCACCCTCCTCTGCCTCCACAGGGCTGTATCAGCCCCCCCTCTGCCTCCACAGGGCTGTATCAGCCCCCCCTCTGCCTCCACAGGGCTATATCAGCCCCCCCTCTGCCTCCACAGGCCTGTATCAGGGCTCTCTGAGGATGAGCCGACCCATGCATAAAAAATGTGTGCAAGCATAACTAAGTCGCTTTGGATAATGCCATATCTGATTTCTGTCATGCAGCAACTTGTCAAAGTAGAAATAACTATACGTTCCGGTATTTAATAAACAATGTAGATTTAATGAAATAGTGAAAGGTTAAATGTGAGAAGTCAAAGCCATCTTTCTTGCACTGACACTCACACTCTGATAACTGATAACTGCTTTACCTGCAATGACTGTGTGGTTCTTTATCTACCTTTTAGTTGAATTCACTGACTGTAAGTCGCTCTGGGTAAGAGCGTCTGCTGAATGACCAAAATACATTGGGTATTATCACAGGGATAGAATCGCCCACAATCCCTGGGGGTGGGAGTCAGAGGTCAGGGTTCAGAGGTCAGGAGATACATATGGGAGGTCAGGAGATACATATGGGAGGTCAGGAGATACATATGGGAGGTCAGGAGATACATATGGGAGGTCAGGAGATACATATGGGAGGTCAGGAGATACATATGGGAGGTCAGGAGATACATATGGGAGGTCAGGAGATACATATGGGAGGTCAGGAGATACATATGGGAGGTCAGGAGATACATATGGGAGGTCAGGAGATACATATGGGAGGTCAGGAGATACATATGGGAGGTCAGGAGATACATATGGGAGGTCAGGAGATACATATGGGAGGTCAGGAGATACATATGGGAGAGGGCCACGGATTAGTGGCAGAGTTGAGGCTGGAACCCCGAGTGTTAGCGCTCGATCAGACTCCAGCACAATGGCCTGGCCTTTTTGCTTAGTCAAATGGACACAGTCATGAACAGGTTAATGAGGAGAAGGAGATGTAGGAGAATGAGATGTGTGTGTGTGTGTGTGTGTGTGCTTGCATGCCTGCGTGTGTGATTTACCGTGAGCTATGATGAGTCCTACAGCGTTTGGTTCACTGAGAGGCAGCATGGGGACGTTCAGCTTCATAGCCGTGCTGTAAGCTGCGTGGATGTGGAGACTGCACTTGTCAGGGTCTTTAGCTGTGGAGTCACACTTGGTGTTGTCAGGCTTCTGCAGGGGCACCCATTCCCCTCCCTGGTCGAAGGACACCACGGACTGCACCGAGCCGTCTGGACAACAACAAGAGACATTTACACTCCTCTGCGTATTTATTTGGACAGTGAAGCTATTTTTTTTTAAATGTTTTATTTGTCTCTATACTCCAGCATTTTGGATTTTAGATAAAATATTTCATATGAGGCGACAGTACAGAAAGGAAAGCACTTTATGTATCTAGTCCCCCCATTTCAATAAGTATTTGGACAAATTCACTTAAAGTATAGTGTATTAATTGCTTTATCTTGGCCAGGTCGCAGTTGTAAATGAGAACTTGTTCTCAACTGGCTTACCTGGTTAAATAAAGGTAGGAAAAAAAAGTAGGAACAAAGCTCATACCCTCCTAAGAAATGCTATACTCCCCTGTTATTGGTAATAGTGAGAAGTTAGCATGTCTTGGGGGTATGATCTTTGTACCCCTGTAACTTTCTCACTCATCATTATTCCCAATGATTATCCGTAATCATGGTAGCATCCACTTTAATGTAGAAGTGTTCAGAAACATATTTTATTCTAATTTACAATAGAAGTGACTCCAAAATGACACAATACATTATTTACCATTAATTTCTATTGGGCACATATGTAGTCATTGCGTGCTAGGAAAATGGGACCAAATACTAAAGTTTTGACTACATTAATACACATATAAGTGAATATGTCCTAATACTTATGACATATTCAAATGGGGGGGGACTAGATACATAAAGTGCTTTCATTTCTAAACAGTAAAACAGATATGCATGAAAATACCCTCAAATAAAAGGTGCCATTCTGTACTGTCGCCTCATATGAAACAAATCCCAAATGCTGGCGTAAAGAGCCAAAACGTCCCCCCGTGTGTGTGTGTGTGTGTGTGTGTGTGTGTGTGTGTGTGGTGTGTCTGTGTGGTGTGGTGTGTGTGGTGTGTATGTGTGTGTGTGTGTGTGTGTGTGTGTGTGTGTGTGTGTGTGTGGTGTGGTGTGTGTGTGTGTGTGTGTGTGTGTGTGTGTGTGTGTGTGTGTGTGTGTGTGTGTGTGTGTGTGTGTGTGTGTGTGTGTGTGTGTGTGTGTGTGTGTGTGTGTGTGTGTGTGTGTGGTGTGTGTGTGTGTGTGTGTGTGTGTGTGGTGTGGTGTGTGTGTGTGTGTGGTGTGGTGTGTGTGTGTGTGTGTGTGTGTGTGTGTGTGTGTGTGGTGTGTGTGTGTGTGTGTGTGTGTGTGTGCGTGCGTGCGTGCGTGCGTGTGTGTGTGCGTGCGTGCGTGAGGTCCCTACCCTCTGCCAGTACACTAGTGATGAAGACTCCTCGTAGAGAGGTAACGTTGGTGAAGTCAGTGTCGCCCCCTGTGGTGGTGTAGAGGTGACGCTCCAGAGACTTAGAATACACTGTCCCCCTGTCATCTGAAACGTAGATGGTGCCAAAGCCTGTGTCTGGGGAGAGAACATTTGTCCTGTTAGGGTTCTCTCCAACATGGTTAACTAGAGTGACAGGATGAGGAGACAACATTGGTTCTGTTAGGGTTCTCTCCAACATGGTTAACTAGAGTGACAGGATGAGGAGACAACATTGGTTCTGTTAGGGTCCTCTCCAACATGGTTATTTAGTGAGACACCGTGTGGAAATAAGACAAGAAAGAAAGAACACAGTATTGGCTATTGACTGACCTCCTGGTTCGTCCACGTGCATGAACACCATGTCCTCATTGGCTGCCAGGATGGAATAGAACTCCTCGTGGCCAACCGGAGGCAGCTGAGCCATGTTCCACTCCTCCCCCTGGTTAGTCGACACATGGATAATCCTCAGAGTGCCCTGGGGGAGGGAGGGAGAAAAACAGAGTGAGAGAGAGAAACAGAGAGAGAAAAACAGAGAGAGAAACAGAGAGAGAAAAACAGAGAGAGAGAAACACAGAGAGAGGGGGGGCATTAGGCTTAGAGAACAAGCTCACATTCAAAGCAGGAACACAAATATTATGCAAACTAACCAACACACACAAGCAAACAAGTAGACCACACACAAAGTTCCTCATACTTACAGTTCCAGTCATAACAGAGGCGAACAGAAACTTTCCCCCCAGGCCGAAAGAGAAGATCTTAGTGGCAACGGTCTTTATGGTCTTCCCATAATCCGTTGTCCTCCTCAAATCCAGCATCCCCCTGTCATCTGAGAAGGTGAGACAGATGTTCTCCTTATCTAGTCTTAAAGTTAGATATCAAGTTATTCATCTTGGAATCCAGAACCAAATTGCACATGAACTATTTATGGTAATCTGTCACGAGAGACTATAGAGACTATAGAGACTATAGAGACTATAGAGACTATAGAGACTATAGAGACTATAGAGACTATAGAGACTATAAAGACTATAGAGACTATAGAGACTATAGAGACTATAGAGACTATAGAGACTATAGAGACTATAGAGACTATAGAGACTATAAAGACTATAGAGACTATAGAGACTATAAAGACTATAGAGACTATAAAGACTATAGAGACTACAGAGACTATAAAGACTATAGAGACTATAAAGACTATAGAGACTACAGAGACTACAGAGACTATAGAGACTATAGAGACTATAGAGACTATAAAGACTATAGAGACTATAGAGACTACAGAGACTACAGAGACTATAGAGACTATAGAGACTATAGAGACTATAAAGACTATAGAGACTATAGAGACTATAAAGACTATAAAGACTATAGAGACTAGAGACTATAGAGACTATAGAGACAATAGAGACAATAGAGACTATAAAGACTATAGAGACTATAAAGACTATAAAGACTATAAAGTAATTCTGGAGTTTATTAGCTATTTGAATGGGTGTCAGTGTCACTCACTGCAGGATCCATTGAGGTTGGAGGTGAAGAATATGTTCCTGTTCATCCCCCTGGAAACAGAGAAGAAGACTAGCTGTCACCACACATTACTAGCCTTTGTAAAACATGTTTAGTTGCTAGTACAGCACCAAGGTCACTGTTTTCAATGTATCCTGGACTGATATACTTTGGGACACACTGGTGATGATAGAATTTGAGACAGGCTGTAGAGACAAACAATAGTTGTTCCCGCAGTCCTAAAAAGGACCTTGGTGACTTGCTTTATCGTCTTGGTTACAGTTTATCACACGCTCCCTGCCACACACATGCCCTTCTCAAATATGTACTTTGCTCCAAATGTTCTGTTGTGTTTGTCTTCAGAAACTCTTGTCATGCCCTAGTTAAGTTTGAACTATATTCCTGTATTCCTATCAAGGTTAGGTCTGTAGGGACTGGGAGGAGAGGCTGGGTGGTGTGATATCGCTGTGTGTGTGTGTGTGTGTGTGTGTCTGGGTGTCGCAGCATTAGAAAGCGAACCAGCGAGGGAAAACAAACCCTCACAGTAACTACTGACGCCCTTTCATCACAATGCAGGCAGATCCAGGAAATAACTCTACACAAAACTACAGCTTCTGTGGGCTTGGCTCAGAACACCTAGTCAAACACTAACTAACATAACTGCAATTCCTGTTTACTGCCTGCTTTTACAGTGTGTTTTACAGTGTGTTTTACAGTGTGTTTTACAGTGTGTTTTACTTTGTGTTACTGTGTTTTACAGTGAGTTTTACAGTGTGTTTTATAGTGTTTTACAGTGTGTTACTGTGTGTATGGTGCCCTCTGCTATCAGTGGGGGCAGTATTGGATGTTTATTTAGTATGTTTATTCAACATACGTCTACAACTAATCAGCTAGCTGAGAGGTCTAGTCATAGAGATCCTATTAAATTACTAGAGGGACTAAACCCGCAAAGTACCATAACTGGGTGAAAATGGCAGCCATCTTGGTCAGGGAGAAATCCAAACCCAGTCTAATTGGAATGAATGGCAGTAGAGGCAGAGGTGATGCATTTCCTGCTTTTACTTATGCAGGACATTAAAAAGTAAGGCATGTGATATATCAGAAAGTGTAATAGAATTATTGTCAACCTAAAATATTGTCATATAATTACACAAATACAGTTTATATGGATTTTATACAAATTGTCTGTATAAATAGCCTCTAAAATATATATGTTAACAGACCATAAATGTCTCAGATTTGGTTTTCTTGGAAAGCTGTGAGTGCTATTATATGATACAATATCAGTACTTGTTGCTTTTACAACTTGTAAAAAAAAACACAGGATAGGTGCAGTGAAGTGTGTTGTTTTACAGGGTCAGCCATAATAGTACAGCGCCCCTGGAGCAAAACAAGGGCACACCGACAGATATTTCACCTTGTCGACCCGGGTATTCAAACTAGCTGGCCCAACTCTCTAACCAATAGGCTAGCTGCCGGCCTAAATCCTATCATCAACTGATTTCAGCCAGTGTGTGGCTGTGGATTGACTGCATTGTTAGAATGGAATGTTGGCGTATTGGCAGTTAATTTGAAACATTTATGGAATCATTCCTCTAAAACTGGCTGGCTAGCTAGCTAACACCTACAGTGCAGATAAATTCTTCACAAACATTGTTTGAAACAATATCTTATCACAGCACTGGCAAACCATGGTTGACTAACTCCCTGACCAACATGTCTGACCTTTGGACCATCATAAGAAGGTTCATGTCCATTCTAGTATTCTAACTCTATGGGTTTATTCAACATCCTACATCTAAAACTAATCGGCTAGCTGCCCGACGGAGAAGAGGTCAAGCAAATATAATTCCACCAAATCAACCACAGGGACTGAGCTGCAGTTATAGAGGGAATGAACATCCAGTACAGTCTACATAACAACAGTGCTCATTATAGGAACTCAAACAGACCGTGAGCAATGGGATAACTGCCTGCTAATAGATCCTAACTCTTACCCTGTGGCAGCCATGTAAGGACGGGGTCTTCTGCTAACTCTATTCCTATATCTTGTATCATGTCTCTTACCATTTGACCAGACACACCATGTCATGGATCTTCCTCCAGTTCTCTCCAAAGTCCTCTGACAGCCAGAGCTCGTTCTGTAAAGGGTTTACAAGAGTATTAAAAATACATACATTGCCATTTACACAACAAAAGATATGGCCCCAATAATGTTCTCTCTAGTTTTGTTTTGATTCCCACAGCTTTACTCCTCTCCACCTGACACATAAAAGCCCTCTACACTAGTACCTGTGTACGGGTTGAAAATTGAAGATTTGGGCACTAATCAGCGCCTAAATTGGAACGTAGTGTCTGAACAGTAACATGCTATACATGACGTCAGAGCTCTGGCTCTGTGCTTCACAGTGCCGCATGGGTTTTTTATATGCCATTTAGCAGACGCTTTTATCCAAAGCGACTTACAGTCATGCGTGCATACATTTTTGTGTATGGGTGGTCCCGGGGATCGAACCCACTACCTTGGCGTTACAAGCGCCGTGCTCTACCAGCTGAGCTACAGAGGACCACGTTTTGACCGACAGCCGTTCTGAACTTGAGCAACGCTCGCAACAAGAAGTTGGCCCCATCCCTTCCGGTAATTGGGAAACTTTTGCTAAATGTTTTGATGTCTGAGTTGGGGAAATGCTGTAAATGAAGAGGACTCTATGTATTTTGAAAGATGAGACGTTGAGGATTATAATAAATACTGCTTTAATATCATACAAGCAAGCCGAACACCCGTGAGTCCAAATGTGCACTGCACGTTTCCAAATCATAAAACTGTCATATACAGTGTCAACATTTATGATCACTGTGTTTGATGTACGGTTCCGAGATGACATGGCGTCGTACCCTGGGTTGTTCTGAACAGAATGAGCCTGTGTCTGATGTACAGTTCCAAGATGACATGGCGTCGTACCCTGGGTTGTTCTGAACAGAATGAGCCTGTGTGTTTATTCACAGTGTCACACACCTGAATGCACTCATGATTCCTTTCTATGCGCACCAAAATTATGATCTGTTTTTCTGAATTACCCTGTGAAAGCCTAACACTGTAATATCATATTTTGTAACTTAGCTAGTCATGTTTGCAATAGAACAAGCTTTCAAATCATGACCACCTGACCCACATTGTGATTTATAAATGGTCAGTTTTTGGATTGCGTAAACAACGGCAGTAATTGTGTGATGGCGGGAAGCAGGTATGTGTTCCAGACTAAACAACTACAAGTCTGCTTGCTGTAGTTCCTCAACATCACAGCTAGGAGAGCTAAAAAAAAAAATCACCTTATAGTTGAAGACTCTTCTTTGAGTCATAAAAGTGCATTGAAATTGCTTACGAACTGTGCACACTTTGTAGAGGTGTGTGGCCAATTGGAGACACCAGTTAGTCCTCTCACTCAAACCTTTGTCATTTTTTTTGTCTTATGTTGCACCTACCCCACATTTTCCAGGAATATTCTTATCATGTTACTGAATGTATCCAGAGCATTTTCTGTTTTCGTTATCAACAAATGCGGGGTAAAAGTACAGTAAATGTAAAATGCACATAAAGTCAACAGTGTAATGTTTGGATTCAGTCTTGTGCCAGGTAAACTGTCCTTACATCTTACATTTTAGTCATTTAGCAGACGCTCTTATCCAGAGCGACTTACAGTTAGTGAGTGCATACATTTTCATATTGGCCCCCCGTGGGAATCGAACCCACAACCCTGGCGTTGCAAGCGCCATGCTCTACCAACTGAGCTACATGGGACCTCCTTAACTTTGGTCTAATCATTTTCCCATAATCTCCAAACTGTTCCTTTTCAATTGCTACCATGCTTATGCATTTTCATATTTCTTTTGTAAGAAACCTTTCAATTTAGCCCTATCCATATAGGTAAATTCCCACGAGTGTAAAGGGTTAACAGACCTACTAATGAGAGACCATAAAGTGATTTAGATAGAGAGGGTCTGAACAGCTCTTATCAACCCTGAGAGGTACATGATGAGGCTGCCTAGACCACTGGTGTTGTAAAAGTATTGATAAGTTAAGTGTGCTGATGGGTCTGGGTGTTAGGAGAAGTAAGAATACTTTGTAGTACTCCTCACCCTCCATACGCGCGCACGCGCACGCACACGCCCCTTGACCCCCGACTCACAGTGTTGCTGATAACCAGGAGAACGTTGGCGTCTCTGGGGTTGTACATGATCTGCATCAGGGGGTTGAAGGGAAGGTCCTGCTGCTCAAAGCTCTTCCCAAAGTCTCTGGAGAGAAAGATACGAGAGCCCAGGCTGCCAGACACATCACCTGTCAGGATCACCTGGGAGGAGCAGGACAGGCAAACCAAATGATGATATGTCCCCTTGAACAGTGGTCTGCAACATCACGTCTTTTGATACATATGGAGACATAACATATTATAAGCCTTAATACAAGACAGTAAAGGTTCATACATGCTTATAAAACTAACAAAGTTATTCCTGCAGTCTTTCAGTAAAGTGTTGCCATTATTTTCAGAAACGTTTCTTCTAGAACATGCCATGAACACGTAAGATTGTTCACAGGTTTTAAAAACACGTCTTACCTTCCCAGAGTTCTCTGGTCCGATGGCGATGCCGAACTCTGTCCTGATGAAAGTGTTGTTGATGAGTTTTGTGACGTCCTGGAACGACTTCCCATAGTTCTCACTGAGAAAGCACACTTTTAATATTCAACCACTCGTCAGCTCAAATAATATCTGGCTTTATTTTACCACAGAAATTATTTGACACAACTGGTGATGAATCAGTCTACTCTTACCTTCGGTAGAGTTTGGACTGGCCGAATCTCAACATGAAGAATGGAACTTGGAATGTTGTCAAAGCCAGGATGACCTGTAGAGAACAAGTCCAGTTTAAGGACTAGTCTAGAACACCTATAAGGACTAGTATATAACACCTATAAGGACTAGTATAGAACACCTATAAGGACTAGTCTAGAACACCTATAAGGACTAGTCTAGAACACCTATAAGGACTAGTCTAGAACACCTATAAGGACTAGTATAGAACACCTATAAGGACTAGTATAGAACACCTATAAGGACTAGTTTAGAACACCTATAGGGACTAGTCTAGAACACCTATAAGGACTAGTATAGAACACCTATAAGGACTAGTCTAGAACACCTATAAGGACTAGTATAGAACACCTATAAGGACTAGTATAGAACACCTATAAGGACTAGTATAGAACACCTGTATTCCATCTATAAGTTTGAGACCCTGGTTTGACATACCGATCATTTAGTTATATCAGTACGTAATTGGGACAGAATGGAACATGGAATAGTAAAACTCACCCCAGTGGCGTCTCCGACCCAGGCCAGTGACACGGACCCACTCAGGTCATTGAAGGAGTACTGACAAGAAAAGAGAGCAAATAGGAATATTTGCAGTCATGTTGTTTATTGTTCACAGACTGAAATCCATCACAACATCATTTATAAAGGCAAGCATCACATTAGTCATTGAGTGTGAGTAATCCAGAAATCGTTTTAGTCAACTCTACCTCTCTGCTGTGTTCACCCAGCCGTTAACCTAATGCTGTACCACAACTCTACCTCTCTGCTGTGTTCACCCAGCCGTTAACCTAATGCTGTACCACAACTCTACCTCTCTGCTGTGTTCACCCAGCCGTTAACCTAATGCTGTACCATGCCTCTCCCTCTCCAAATCTCTAAGTATTACAAAACATTACATATAGAAAGAGAAGTGTTCAAGAGTACACAATCAAATACCCCTAATCCTTGGCATGCCGACCAGTAGCATAGGCTTCAGACCAAACGCCCTCACAGTCGGAGGCTGCACTAGTACAACCAGTCCCAACTGTCAATCAACTGTCAAACCTTCTCGAAAAAGAAGAGACATACAGTTGAAGTCGGAAGTTTACATACACTTAGGTTGGAGTCATTAAAACTCATTTTTCAACCACTCCACAAATTTCTTGTTAACAAACTATAGTTTTGGCAAGTCGGTTAGGACATCTACTTTGTGCATGACACAAGTAATTTATCCAACAATTCTTTACAGACAGATTATTTCACTTATAATTCACTGTATCACAATTCCAGTGGGTCAGAGGTTTACATACACTATGTTGACTGTGCCTTTAAACAGCTTGGAAAATTCCAGAAAATGATGTCATGGCTTTAGAAGCTTCTGATAGGCTAATTGACATCATTTGAGTCAATTGGAGGTGTACCTGTGGATGTATTTCAAGGCCTACCTTCAAACTCAGTGCCTCTTTGCTTGACATCATGGGAAAATGAAAAGAAATCAGCCAAGACCTCAGAAAAAAATGTGTAGACCTCCACAAGTCTGGTTCATCCTTGGGAGCAATTTCCAAACGCCTGAAGGTACCACGTTCATCTGTACAAACAATAGTACGCAAGTATAAATACCATGGGACCACGCAGCCGTCATACCGCTCATGAAGGAGACGTGTTCTGTCTCCTAGAGATGAACGTACTTTGGTGCGAAAAGTGCAAATCAATTCCAGAACAACAGCAAAGGACCTTGTGAAGATGCTGGAGGAAACAGTACAAAAGTATCTATATCTACAGTAAAACGAGTCCTATATCGACATAACCTGAAAGGCCGCTCAGCAAGGAAGAAGCCACTGCTCCAAGAAGGCCATAAAAAAGCCAGACTATGGTTTGCAACTGCACATGGGGACAAAGATCGTACTTTTTGGAGAAATGTCCTCTGGTCTGATGAAACAAAAATAGAACTGTTTGGCCATAATGACCATCGTTATGTTTGGAGGAAAAAGGGGGTCGCTTGCAAGCCGAAGAACACCATCCCAACCGTGAAGCACGGGGGTGGCAGCGTCATGCTGTGGGGGTGCTTTGCTGCAGGAGGGACTGGTGCACTTCACAAAATAGATGGCATCATGAGGAAGGAAAATTATGTGGATATATTGAAGCAACATCTCAAGACGTCAGTCAGGAAGTTAAAGCTTGGTCGCAAATGGGTCTTCCAAATGGACAATGACCCAAGCATACTTCCAGAGTTGTGCCAAAATGGCTTAAGGACAACAAAGTCAAGGTATTGGAGTGGCCATCACAAAGCCCTGTCCTCAATCCTATAGAAAATGTGTGGACAGAACTGAAAAAGCGTGTGCGAGCAAGGAGGCCTACAAACCTGACTCAGTTACACCAGCTCTGTCAGGAGGAATGGGCCAAAATTCACCCATCTTATTGTGGGAAGCTTAAACAATAAACAATTAAACAATTTAAAGGCAATGCTACCAAATACTAATTGAGTATGTAAACTTCTGACCCACTGGGAATGTGATGAAAGAAATAAAAGCTGAAAGAAATCATTCTCTCTACTATTATTCTGACATTTCACATTCTTAAAATAAAGTGGTGATCCTAACTGACCTGAGACAGGGAATTTTTACTAGGATTAAATGTCAGGAATTGTGAAAAACTGAGTTTAAATGTATTTGGCTAAGGTGTATGTAAACTTCCGACTTCAACTGTATATTTTTGTTCACTATATATACAATCTATGGTTGGACCTATGGGGGAATTTAGAATGAGCCTCTAGGAATTATTTCTTCAGCCTTTAGGGTTCGTCCAAAATGGCACCCTATTCACTATAATGTGCACTGCTTTTGAGAAGGTAGTGCGCTATTAGTGCAAAGTAGTGCACTACATAGGGAAAAGGTTACCATCTGGGACACACATTTAGTCTCTAGATTACCCATAACCCTGCATCTGGGTTCAACGTCTGGCTGGGACAGAGAAACTATGGAAAAATAGAAGATCTGTGACAACAGGATACTGTACGTACAGCATTGATTTAATTGATTATGTTTTGGGAAGCCCATAATCAGTAAGTGGTCATTGTTTGGACAAATAGTCCAATTCATGGTTGGTTCAGAGACCCACGTGGGTAACTGATTGGGTAACTGATTAATAATACTATAAAATAAACTGCATATTAATGTGACTGGTCAATTGCGTGAGTCAGGGGCATTGACTGGTCAATTGCGTGAGTCAATAGAAATTGTATTTTCTCAGGAACTCCCAATTTGGAGCTAACAGCAGCACTGTTTTTCAAAGTATCTCATCTTGAGATGTAGGAGTACGAGGAGTACATCGGCCATCACCGTGAGTAGCCTATGGCTTCATCTTCATCATTAGGTGGGTCAGTGTGCCACTGGAAATGTTATTTAGTAGCTTACTGTAGCCTATAATATATACAGTGGGGAAAAAAGTATTTAGTCAGCCACCAATTGTGCAAGTTCTCCCACTTAAAAAGATGAGAGAGGCCTGTAATTTTCATCATAGGTACACGTCAACTATGACAGACAAAATGAGAAAAAAAATCCAGAAAATCACATTGTAGGATTCTTAATGAATTTATTTGCAAATTATGGTGGAAAATAAGTATTTGGTCAATAACAAAAGTTTCTCAATACTTTGTTATATACCCTTTGTTGGCAATGACACAGGTCAAACATTTTCTGTATGTCTTCACAAGGTTTTCACACACTGTTGCTGGTATTTTGGCCCATTCCTCCATGCAGATCTCCTCTAGAGCAGTGATGTTTTGGGGCTGTCGCTGGGCAACACAGACTTTCAACTCCCTCCAAAGATTTTCTATGGGGTTGAGATCTGGAGACTGGCTAGGCCACTCCAGGACCTTGAAATGCTTCTTACGAAGCCACTCCTTTGTTGCCCGGGCGGTGTGTTTGGGATCATTGTCATGCTGAAAGACCCAGCCACGTTTGATCTTCAATGCCCTTGCTGATGGAAGGAGGTTTTCACTCAAAATCTCACGATACATGGCCCCATTCATTCTTTCCTTTACACGGATCAGTCGTCCCTGGTCCCTTTGCAGAAAAACAGCCCCAAAGCATGATGTTTCCACCCCCATGCTTCACAGTAGGTATGGTGTTCTTTGGATGCAACTCAGCATTCTTTGTCCTCCAAACACGACGAGTTGAGTTTTTACCAAAAAGTTCTATTTTGGTTTCATCTGACCATATGACATTCTCCCAATCCTCTTCTGGATCATCCAAATGCACTCTAGCAAACTTCAGACGGGACTGGACATGTACTGGCTTAAGCAGGGGGACACGTCTGGCACTGCAGGATTTGAGTCCCTGGCGGCGTAGTGTGTTACTGATGGTAGGCTTTGTTACTTTGGTCCCAGCTCTCTGCAGGTCATTCACTAGGTCCCCCCCGTGTGGTTTTGGAATTTTTGCTCACCGTTCTTGTGATCATTTTGACCCCATGGGGTGAGATCTTGCGTGGAGCCCCAGATCGAGGGAGATTATCAGTGGTCTTGTATGTCTTCCATTTCCTAATAATTGCTCCCACAGTTGATTTCTTCAAACCAAGCTGCTTACCTATTGCAGATTCAGTCTTCCCAACCTGGTGCAGGTCTACAATTTTGTTTCTGGTGTCCTTTGACAGCTCTTTGGTCTTGGCCATAGTGGAGTTTGGAGTGTGACTGTTTGAGGTTGTGGACAGGTGTCTTTTATACTGATAACAAGTTAAAACAGGTGCCATTAATACAGGTAACGAGTGGAGGACAGAGGAGCCTCTTAAAGAAGAAGTTACAGGTCTGTGAGAGCCTGAAATCTTGCTTATATATATATATATATATATACTGTGCATATATTGCATCCTAATATTGTACAATCTGTGTGTTGTGTGTGTGTGGGGGGGTACTAAAATGTTTATACTAAATGCAATTTGTTGCTACAAGGAAATGAAGGACAGGGGTAGTGAAAATCAAGAACTGGACCAAATTATATTATCAGGAACTACGAACTAACTCAACGAGGCGTCTGTGGGTATGCTGTTTGTTAGCTGAGTAGAACGCGGATGCATTGGGTAAGACGTTGCTAAACTGGTCTGTCTGTCCTGTGTTGACACAGCCAGACAGACAGACCAGACAGCTTCCAAAAGACATCTGGTGATCTGAAATTAAACATCGCTCTTAGTTAGAGCTGACTGCACAGTGTTTGAGGACAACATCATTAAGAAAGACAGTCAGTGGCAAGAACTTCATAACATATTCCCAATTTTCATCAGTTCTGCCTACAGTATAGGCCTAATGCATAGTCTAAATGTCAAGTCGAAAACATAGGAATATAGGTCTACTCCCAATTTGTATATGTTTTACATTTACGTCATTTAGCAGACACTCTTATCCAGAGTGCATAAATTTTTCATACTGGCCCCCCCCATGGGAAACGAACCCACAACCCTGGCGTTGCAAGCGCCATGCTCTACCAACTGAGCTACAGGGGACTACTGTTCAGTCTAAATGTCTAGAATGTGCTCTCAAATGCAGAAACAGTTTGAAATGTGTGTATCTTATAACCTAATTACTTAACAACCTAACACACACACACGTCCCCTACAACTAAACACTTCCTCTTTACGCACAGGCAATAGAAATTCTTGAAAAACCAGACTGCCCGTTCAACCACCCATAGGCCTCCGAACACACTGAGGCAGAACATGACAACAAAGTAGTTAGGGCAGGCCTAGTATGAACTACAGGTAGCATCGTTCCCATGAATCACCTAACTGCCGAACAAACACTAGGTTTCACCTATTTCCTTATTGAAAAAGAATGCTATTTGACCCTCTGTACATTTTACATTACATTTTAGTCATTTAGCAGACGCTCTTATCCAGAGCGACTTACAGTTAGTGAATACATATTTATGTATTTATGTATCTGTAGACACTGTGGCAGAACATGACAACAAAGTAGTTAGGGCAGGCCAGGTATGAACTACAGGCAGTATCGTTCCCATGAGGAAATATAGGTCAGACTCATTACCATTAGAGAACAGGTGAGAGACACATACAGCGGAGTCTGAAATGATTGACACCCTTGATAAAGATGGGGCAATAATGACTGTATAAAATAAACATTTCAAATGTTGAGCTATGTTGTACGCTCAAAACGATGTCGAAATTATATTATTTTATACTAATAAAAATCTTTCTCAGAGAAATATATTTTGTTTAACAAGCAATCATTTATTTTCTCAAAAAGGTAGGGGTCAAGATTATTGACACCCCTAAAGTTTAGTATTTGGTCCCGTATTCCTAGCACGCAATGACTACATCAAGTTTGTGACTCTACAAACTTGTCTAAAGACTTTGATTGATGTTGATGCTACCATGATTACGGATAATCCTGAATGAATGGTAAATCATGATGAGTGAGAAGGTTCCAGACATGCTAACCAACCCCTAATAAAAGTGACTCCAAAATGACACAATACATTATTACCATTCATTGCTATTGGGCACAAATGAATCTGAAACACAACCAAATACGAACTGCAAATGTATCCAACAAGTTTGTAGATTCACAAGCTTGATGTAGTCATTGAGCGCTAGAAATATGGGACAAAATACAAAATCTGACTACTTTATTTATAAGAATCTTTAGGGGTGTCAATAATTTTGATCCCTACTTTTCTGAGCGAAAAAAATATGACTTGTTAAACAAAACCTCTTCCCCTTCCTCTTTGTATTAGTATAAAATAATATATTTTCCAAAACAATTTGAGCATACAATAGCTCAGTATTTGAATTATTTATTTGATACAGTCATTATTGCTCATCTTCATTATTTGTATTTGATTGTACCTTTATTTAACGGCAAGTCAATTAAGAACAAATTCTTATTTACAATGACGGCCAAAGGGTGTTCATCAAGGGTGTCAATAATTTCGTATGTCTATATACACTAGCCTGGCTAGATAATGGCCTCAATGCAGTTATGCCCTGGGAAGGATACACCATTTGAATTGCTCATTGTATACCTACACTGTATTACAGAGCAACTGTATGCTAAACTCACTAAAGATGAAACTTGATAAATGAACTACAGGTACCCTTAAACAATTAGCTACAGAGATGCTAAACTGAACATTAAACCCATAATCCTGCTCTGTATGGGCTTGAAGTAATCTTTAACTCCAGTAGCCTACTTGTGTCAGTATCAACTGGCTTGACTACAGTTGAATGAGCTGTGAAACATGAAAAATTGATCTCATGCAAGAAGCTGGCGAATAGATTATGATATGTGGTTAGTTTCATGTTAACGGTATTGTTTAAACCCAAGTCATTTTCTTATTATGAGGATAATTGTCGAGGTAACGTGTCACCTGCAGAACATTAGCCTATTATACCGGTGAGAAGTCTAACCTAACCGGACCTGAAGGGTTAACTTACGGTGTGGGTGTTGTTAGTCAATTTGGTGTCGAATCCCTGGAGACTTTTACAGTCCCCTTCATCCGCGCTTCTCCTGCTCCTTATGTGGTCGGATGATTCAGAGTCAAACTGTTCTAATTCTAAATCTGCTGATCTCTTTTCGATATTCAAACTGGGATCTTTCACAAATTCATACTGTCCATTGTTATATTGTCCTTCTTTAAAATCATAAGCTGATGTCAAATGCTGGAATAGAAAAAGTAAAACACAGTACGTTAGAACTCCCATATCCACTGTGCGCCAAAAACCTTAACTACTTGTATTGTAGGCTATATTTTGTTATTGTAGTAATCCTGACTATAAATTGACGGTCGATCCGGTTCGGAACACCGCTGCCGATGACATCAACAAAAACAGTAGTCCTGACAGCGAGTGGTAGCCTACTGCGGCTTTGTTCGCTCTCCACGGGTCATACACTCCTTTTCTAAAAAACAATTCAAGCGCATTAATTTGCCGAGATGCATTACGTCCAATTGTCCACTGTGCAACTGCTTGTCCAGAAATTACACAATGTAAAGATCCCTCAAATTATGTAAATGATTTTTGATATTGGGATAGGTCTTTGCAGACAGCCCACTGTGATTGGCTTTTACTGTGTTTGACACGGGAAATTAGTCTTCTGATTGGTTAAGACCCCAATAGCACATCCCACTGCACAAACGACTGCTTCTGGTAGCTGTCAAAGCCTTGTTAAGCTTGGTTGAGGGTAAAATAGCTATTCTACTATGGAATGATTTGTCCCTTCAGTGAGCTTGATCAATATTTGTTAATATGTATGATTCCGAATATGTACAATCATCAAATTAAAAATATACATGAATAGGAATACATGTTTATAAGCATGCAAAACATGAGAACAATAAGCATGAGAAAACTAGTTAATGTGATGGCATAGCCAGACTAGTTGTGACAGGCTCTTTAGACATCAGGTGATCATGTTGGATCAGTGGGTAGTAGTAATCATAAATCAATAAATGAATTAAAAAGGATGGTTAAGAAAAGGCCAATGAAAAAGGGAAAAAGTCAAAAGGACATGTTAATATCCCTGCCTTTGATGTTGCCAAACCAAACCAAGTGAAAGTGGTCACATGGCCTACATGAATTGCCAAGGTTCTCAACAGCAACACACAAAAAGTGTTGTGTCATATCCCCTTATCAAACTCTTAATTGGTCGGCATTTTTAAACAACAAACACACATGCCTTCCACAGATCAAAAGAGCATTTTCCTTTAGAGCATGATGAGTGACAGGCTGAGAGAGGATGAACATCTGGACAAGCAAAGTGTTGTGATCCTGCAAGCTCCAGGCCAGAGATTATCAGATATACTCAGCTTGAATAAACCCTCAGTAAACAGCAAACAGGCCTGCCCTGTCTGTCCGCCCGTCGGTCTGTCGGTCTGTCCGTCTGTCCGTCTGTCCGTCTGTCCGGCCACTCGCCCGCCCGTCGGTCTGTCCGTCCGTACGTCTGTTACCTACAACATTCCATAGGCTAAATTGATGGAGGTGCTAACAGGGGTGGGTCATTCAGGTCAAAAGTTAAACCTTGCCTAATTGACCCTACTATACTCTCCTGTTTGTTCCTGAATTAACTCACATAAGAGCGTAATTTGTTCGCCGTACACAACCTCAAATTAGATTTAATTCATTTTATGAGAAGGAGTGAGTCAGAAACAGATTTTAAATGTGTTCATGTGATGGTAGAGCCCTAGTGCCAGGGGGAACCCATGACTGGAGATCACGTGGTGTTGGAGAAAAATAAAGGACTGCCTGGAGGGAGTCTCTCGCCAGCCAGCCGGCTTTAAAACTCAGTGACCACCACGACCACTGGACCTTCACCGACACCTAGTCTACTTCCCAGGCAGCAGAACGTTGAGCCTGATGGAAGACATTCTAGAGCCTTTCAGAGTTCCAGAATGCTGAGCCACATTCCACTCCTGGAATAGTTCCACAACAAGTCACTGAGAGGACGGGAGGAGGAAAGGAAGAGAGAGGACATTCACACTACCATTGTTGTGTGTTGGAGTTGTGCCGCAGAGCATCACGGGAGTTGTGTGTGTTGAGATGAGCACATTCATATAAATGGTTGAACTGAATTCCTGTCTCCCATCTCATCATTATTTAATTGTTATAAAAGCATGGTTATGAAACCCACGAGACATAACAACCAGGACAATGAAAACTCTTGCCAGCTGATGTTAGTGGACCTATATTCACCCAATCCCCACCCATAGTTTCAGTCTGAGTTTACACATTGTTTTGTACTGTTCATTTTGATTCCATGTTGTCAAGCCCACAAACATGTGTGCAGTGAAAACAACAACAGTTCCGGAACTCAAAATGGTCAAGATAAACAACATTGGCCAGAATAACCTGTTTGGCTACCTGACTGACTTCCTGACCCGTTCTGTTAAACCTGATCCTAACCACAGTCTCTTTTGAGGAGTTAGATGACAGTGATGATAACCCAGCAACAGCCTGTGTGACCTGTTGTCAAAAACATTGCCACATTCGAACAGCGGTGTGGTGAATCACTTTCTTCTCCTTTCTCTTCATGCCAGCCAGAGAGGATCCACCCAATTCCCACCCATAGATTGAGTGTCATTTCCCACATTATTTTGGACTCTTGATACCATATTCAAGCCCACTATTTAACATCTGCTGAGTGACAATAGTTTCAGAACTAGAGAAAGAAGGACAGAAACATGGTAAACAAACAACATGAGCTTTACTGAAACAGTTTGAATATCTTTAGACCAGAATAACCTGTTTTGGCAACTGGAGTTTGAAGTTGGTGGACCAAAACCAAGAGTTATGTAGCACCTTTAAACTTGACCCAGATAGTCTCTTTAAGTAAGATGCCCTGATAACTGTGCAACAGCCTGTCTCTGTGTGACCTGTTGGCCACATGAATCCAGTGTGGTGAGTTACTTGTCTTTCTGAAAAACAACCCCAACCATGGTGGTTACTGGGTACATATTCCTCACTCTCCCAGATTCACTGTGAATGAAAAGCAACCGGTCTGACGAGGCCATCCGACCAAAACTCACAGCAGAACAATTATCTGCAGCGTGGCATTCATGTGAGCCAGGATCTGCATCCCCAATGACACCCTATTACCTACAAAGTGCACTACTTTTGGTCAAAACGGTGCACTATGTAGAGAACAGGGTGCCATTTGGGACGTAACCCAGAACTGTACAATGCACAGGCAACCCCTCCCCCTACGGCCCCAGCATGGCCGCCCAGTCGACTGTCAAAAGGTGGAGAACAAAGGAAACTCTTATTCCTTCTTGGAGATGTGCTCTACGATATGGAGAAGACTGTGACTGGGCCCTTTCTAACAATAATGGCTGGTTGTTCCTGGTCTGGCCACTAGGTGAGCTAGGCTCCTGTGTTCAGGGAGAAACCAGTGAATTGAGTCATAGTGATCAGAAAAAGGAACCTGAAGTTTCTCAACTTGTTCAACGGAGGACATAGTGATCAATATTCTGGACAACCTTTTATGTCATGCATCTGTCTTTAATATGTCATGAGTAAACAGATTAGCCTACCTACTTCATAACTGACTATTTAAACGGGGTCAAGAACTGGAAAGAGCACATGATGTGAATAGTCATGGGGCAGAAATGTAAGAGGTTAGTTATAACACACTCTCACTCTTCTGATATGAATGAGACAGGCCAATTTCATCAGATACAATTTGCCTTGCTGTATGTAGAAATGGAGCCCCCTTGTGACGAAGAGCTGCATGTCCCCTGACATTATTTAGTGGAGTGTACAGCACTTATATCACCATTGTGGTTGGGGGCATTTTCAATTTATATTCAGTCGTTTCAGGCCAAATTTAAATCCCATGCAAAATCCTAAATTCTAGTAAAATTGAATGTCTTTATCTCCTAGATTGGCCGAATTGAAATCGTTATTATCAGTCAAATAGATGCCATACAATATAATGGCTGTTCACATCACAGCTGTTCATAACAGTCGTCCCCAGCTGCTCATAGTGGGATGATTGAATAGAACAGCCTAGTTTAGTTGGAGTAAAACACATTACACATCACAGAGAAAGTTGAATAAATAGAGAACGACGATAACTAATTGTGGTGTTGGGCAATATGCTAATCTTGGTTTACCCAGAACTAAAGTCTCACGTAATTTGTCAGCTGCACACGCAGAATCTTTCCACGAGAGATTAGCAATATGCTATAAACCTAGGCCTCTTACACAGAATACATTAGTCATTCAAATATGCTTTAACTTTGTTTTGATTAGACGTAATACATAAGTTATTTAAATGTTTCCACACTCAATGAAGTTATAGGCCAATACTCTTAACAGAGAATGTTTTATATCCCACGTTTTACAATGATTGTTTACTGTAAGTGATAAAAAAAGATACATCGTGACAGTATTATCTTTAGCTATCTACTTATTGTGCTAATAAACATAGCGGCAAGCTACATATAAATCAAAAAGGTGTTTTTAGGGAGTCCGTGGATGTTGAAATCAAGGCCGGTCCGGATCACACCAAAGAAATACCCCAAAAAAGACGTCCGGTGTAGGTCCCCTTAGTGGGAAGTAGCATCAACAAGTAAAAACACTGGAGGGGGGTCTGGGGGAACTCCCCCATATTATATATTTTTCTTTCCAAATGCTCATTCAGCCAACTTATTCAGTACTTTGAGTCACTTACAGGAACTGATATGTGCTTAATGTGAAGAACCTGTTAATATTCACCCCCACCCTCTTTAAAGGGAGAATCCAAATGTTTTTGCATGAATGCAAATAGCCATGTCTATAAAGTAATTGCCAGTGCCCGGTTTCCCCGATAGCGATGAAACTTAAGCTTACGAGTGTTTTAACAAAGCATTGTTTCTATAATGGTTGAAGAACTCGCATGTGTTTCCCTAAACAGTGTGTCGTTAGAGCATGTGTCGATCAGCGTTCTCCATTCAAATCTTACCTTAACATTAGATACTGACGACGGATCAAGGTCCTAGAGAGAAATGATCACCTATGCTGCTAATATTGAGGCGGCTTCTTGTAATGCTTAGGCTATGCACTAAATCGAATATTTGGCACATTACATGTTAGTCATTTAGCAGATGCTCTTATCCAGAGCCACTTACAGGAGCAATTAGGGTTAAGTGCCTTGCTCAAGGGCATATCGACATATTTTTCACCTAGTCAGCTCAGGGATTCAAACCAGCAACCTTTCGGTTACTGGCCCAACTCTCTTAACCGCTAGGCTACCTGCCACCCATGAACTATTGCTTGCTCTAGTGGTTACCCTCAACAGCTCAGGGAACCTGGGCACCTGGAACAGGCTTGCGCACATCATTGCGCACATGTTGTTAAGCCTACACATCATGAAATTGAGGCAAAAATGAAAAACAGTAGCCTACAATTAGCAAATTAGAACTCAATTGATTGAACATGAAATTGATTTCAATATGGTTCCAATATATAGGCCTATGTAGCCTACTGCATTTATCTTTTAATGCAGTCATCTTGGTTTTCATTTTGAAGTATCTTTTGACCCTTTGCTTGTTTATGTCACGCTCTGGTTCCGGGACGTTGTGAATGAACCAGGGTGTGTTTGTTTTGTTGGGTATTTGTTGTGGGGTTGGTTGTAAGGGTGTATTCGGTTGGTTGCGTTTTGGGTGTGTTAATTGTGGTGTCGTGTGACTCCCAATCGGAGGTAACGAGTGTCAGCTGTCGGCTCGTTATCTCTGATTGGGAGCCATATTTATTCTGTCTGTGTTCTCATGTGGGTTGTGGGTTTTTGTTCCAAGTTTAGTCTTTGTTACTATTGGACTTCACTTTCGTCTTTTGTTTTGTATTGACGTGCTTTTCTAATTAAAAGTCATCATGTTCACTCTGCAACGCTGCGCCTTGGTCCGCTTATTTAGACGATCGTGACAGAAAAACTCACCATAGAAGGACCAAGCAGCGTGTCCAGGAGCAAGACAGCTGGACATGGGAGGAAGCGCCTGGTAAGGAGCTCGAGAGGCTGGCGATGGCCCAGGTGGGCAAATCGTGGTCCTGGGAGGACATGCTCGGGGCAAGGGACCTTGGGGGAAGATCAAGGCCCTGGCGAGAGAGGAGCAACGGCGTCAGCAGGGCCATCATCGTTGGAAGGACGAGAGGCAACCCCCAAAAAGTTTTTTTGGGGGGCACATGGCTTGGGCGACTGAGCAGCAGGAGGCTGCCACAAGGCAGATTCAGAAGGCTACCAGGTTAAGGGGGCTGACGGAGGCAGAGAAGGGACGGATTCAGGAGGCTACCAGGTTAAGGGGGTCACTGGCCAAAGTAGGGAAAGGAGATGTAGAGGCACGGCGTGAGAGACTGAGGTGTGTATCCAGTCCGGTCCGGCCCGTTCCTAATCCCGAGGTACAGCCAGTAGTGTGTGTCCCCAGTACGGTACGGCCTGTTCCGGCCCCTCGCACTAAGTGTACGGTGCGCGTCGCCAGCCCAGCCCGGCCTGTTCCTGAGCCTCATACGAAGCCTACTGTGCGCGTCGCCAGCCCAGCCCGGCCTGTTCCGGCCACTCGCACCAGGGATACGGTGCGCTTCGCCAGCCCGGCCCGGCCTGTTCCGGCCACTCGCACCAGGGATACGGTGCGCGTCGCCAGCCCAGCCCGGCCTGTTCCTACTCCACGCCACCAGGGATACGGTGCGCTCGCCCAGCCCGTACCTCCAGTTCCGGCACCACGCATCAGGCCTACGGTCGCCCCCAGGGCCAAGCATGCCCTGTTGCTGCTTCCCGCACTAGCCCTGAGATGCGTGTCCTCAGCCCGGTACCTCCAGTTCCGGCACCACGCATCAGGCCTACGGTGCGTCCCCAGGGCCAAGCATGCCCTGTTGCTGTTTTCCGCACTAGCCCTGAGATGCGTGTCCTCAGGCCGGTACCTCCAGTTCCGGCACCACGCATCAGGCCTACAGTGCGTCCCCAGGGTCCAGCATGCCCTGTTGCTTCTCCCCGCACTAGCCCTGAGATGCGTGTCCTCAGCCCGGTACCTCCTGTTCCGGCACCACGCACCAGGCCTACGATGCGCCTCAGACGGCCAGAGTCTGCCGTCTGCCCAACGGGGCCTGAACTGTCCGTCTGCCCAACGCCGTCTGAACTGCCCGTCTGCCCAACGGCGCCTGAACTGCCCGTCTGCCCAACGCCGTCTGAACTGTCCGTCTGCCAAGCGCCGCAGGAACTGCCCGTCTGTACTGAGCCTGCAAAGCCGCCCGTCTGCCATGAGCCTTCAGAGCCGTCCCGCCAGACCCGAGCCGCTAGAGCTCTCCGCCAGACAGGAGCAGCCAGAGCCTTCCGCCAGACAGGATCAGCCAGAGCCTTCCGCCAGACAGGATCAGCCAGAGCCTTCCGCCGGACAGGAGCAGCCAGAGCCTTCCGCCAGACAGGATCAGCCAGAGCCTTCCGCCAGACAGGATCAGCCAGAGCCTTCCGCCAGACAGGATCAGCCAGAGCCTTCCGCCAGACAGGATCACCCAGAGCCTTCTGCCAGACAGGATCAGCCAGAGCCTTCCGCCCAGCCAGGATCCGCCAGAGCCGTCCAGCCAGGATCCGCCTGAGCCAGCCAGCCAGGATCTGCCCCTCAGTCCGGTGCTGCCCCTTAGTCAGGTACTGTCCCTTAGCCCGGTGCTGCCCCTTAGTCCGGTGCTGCCCCTTAGTCAGGTGCTGCCCCTTAGCCCGGTGCTGCCCCTTAGTCGGTGCTGCCACTTAGTCCGGTGCTGCCCCTTAGTCAGGTGCTGTCCCTTAGTCCGGTGCTGCCTGTTAAGCAGTTTGTGACTGTGGTGGGGTGGGGATCACGACCGGGGGCCAGAGCCGCCACCGTGGACAGACGCCCACCCAGACCCTCCCCTGTCTTTATGTTGGTGCGTCCGGGGTTCGCACCTTTAGGGGGTACTGTCACGCTCTGGTTCCGGGGCGTTGTGAATGAACCAGGGTGTGTTTGTTTTGTTGGGTATTTGTTGTGGGGTTGGTTGTAAGGGTGTATTCGGTTGGTTGTGTTTTGGGTGTGTTAATTGTGGTGTCGTGTGACTCCCAATCGGAGGTAACGAGTGTCAGCTGTCGGCTCGTTATCTCTGATTGGGAGCCATATTTATTCTGTCTGTGTTCCTCATGTGGGTTGTGGGTTTTGTTCCAAGTTTAGTCTTTGTTACTATTGGACTTCACTTTCGTCTTTTGTTTTGTATTGACGTGCTTTTCTAATTAAAAGTCATCATGTTCACTCGCAACGCTGCGCCTTGGTCCGCTTATTTAGACGATCGTGACAGTTTATAATAATTACAAAGACATTGGCAACTTTGTATTGTAGTCAACTTCATTCTAAAGTTATTGGCAGATACAGAGAGACAGATAAACATCTTGATTCTATGTTTAGCAGAGCTCTTCTGTGTATAAAGTGACACGGAATGGCAAAAAAGCATTGAACAACCCAGTTAGCTGTTCTACGAGTGGTCTGAGGCAGTCGGTAAATAACAAGTGTTTTCAAGTGTAACTTTAGTAACAATGGTTTTGGGAAACAGCTCTGAGATTTAACAATGAGCCTTTGAAAGTTCTGACGATGAACTTAGCCTTAAGATGCTTTTGGGAAACCGGGCCCTGGACAATAAATGATGTGAGACAAAATACATATATATATTTTTTTACATCATTTGAAGCGCAAATGACATTTTCGAAAGACACCTTTTGCATGTGAACATTTGGTATAATTTTTTATAATCACCATCCGGTGTACAAACCATGGAAATTAAAAACATAAAACTATGTTTTAAGTGAAAATTAGGCATTGGCCTGAAGCCACAAAATAAAGGAAATTCACATGAGCACCAGAATGCCTACTCCACCATGCTCTACCAAGGTTTTCCAGCACACAGCTTTGACCTAATACAGTAGCAATGTTGGTTTTGTACTTCAAACAATGTGTAGGCAGGTTCCTTAGGCTTGATGAATTGGGCTGTTTGAGAAGGTTTGAATCCTAAGCAACCTGCCTACACATTGTTGAAGTACAATAGACCAACATAGCTACTGTAGTAGGTCAAAGCTGTGTGCTGGAAAACCTTGGTAGAGCGTGAGTGGAGTAGACATTGTGGTGCTCATGTGAATTCAAATCAAACTTGATTTAAAGTGCATTTACAATCACAACACACTTTACATTAAAACAATAACAAAATAACATAGAAATCACTTATTAAAAGCCTGGCTAAAAAGGTGGGTTTTTAAAAGTGATTAAAAAACTTAAATGGTGCCTCCCCCTCCTACCTGACAGGGCAAGCTGTTCCACAACTGAGGGGCTTTAATAGAGAACGCTCAGCCCCCTGCCTTGGTTCTGATTCTAGGAACCGTAAGCAGACCGGCTCCTTGGGAGCGGAGCGCCCTCACTGGATTGTATAGAACAAGCATGTCTGTCAGTATAAGAGGGGGGCAAGGCCATGCAGGCCCTTAAAAGTTAAGAGTGAGATCTTAAAATCAGACCGATACTTTACTTTACTTTACTTTACAGGCAGCCAATGCAGATGCTCTAAAACTGGGCGGGGCAGGTAGCTTAGTGGTTAAGACCCAGTTGTGCCAGTAACCGAAAGGTCGCTGGTTCTAATCCCAGAGCAGACTAGGTGAAAAATCTGTCGATGTGCCCTTGAGCAAGGCACTTAACCCTAATTGCTCCTGTAAGTCGCTCTGGATAAGGCCGTCTGCTAAATGACTAAAATGTAAATGTAATGTGCTCATGTCTTCTAGTATTGGTTAGAATCCCAGCTGCAGTGTTCTGTACAAGTTGTAGGCTTCTAATAGTAGAGTCTGAGCAGCTGGAAAGGAGGGCATTACAGTAGTCTAGATTATATTAGAGGCTGGACAGGAGGGCATTACAATAGTCTAGATTATATTAGAGTCTGATCAGCTGGACAGGAGGGCATTACAGTAGTCTAGATTATATTAGAGTCTGAGCAGCTGGACAGGAGGGCATCACAGTAGTCTAGATTATATTAGAGTCTGAGCAGCTGGACAGGAGGGCATTACAGTAGTCTAGATTATATTAGAGACTGAGCAGCTGGACAGGAGGGCATTACAGTAGTCTAGATTATATTAGAGACTGATCAGCTGGACAGGAGGACATTACAGTAGTCTAGATTATATTAGAGTCTGAGCAACTGGACGGGAGGGCATTACAGTAGTCTAGATTATATTAGAGACTGATCAGCTGGACAGGAGGACATTACAGTAGTCTAGATTATATTAGAGTCTGATCAGCTGGACAGGAGGACATTACAGTAGTCTAGATTATATTAGAGACTGATCAGCTGGACAGGAGGACATTACAGTAGTCTAGATTATATTAGAGACTGATCAGCTGGACAGGAGGACATTACAGTAGTCTAGATTATATTAGAGACTGAGCAGCTGGACAGGAGGGCATTACAGTAGTCTAGATTATATTAGAGACTGATCAGCTGGACAGGAGGACATTACAGTAGTCTAGATTATATTAGAGTCTGATCAGCTGGACAGGAGGGCATTACAGTAGTCTAGATTATATTAGAGACTGATCAGCTGGACAGGAGGGCATTACAGTAGTCTAGATTATATTAGAGACTGATCAGCTGGACAGGAGGGCATTACAATAGTCTAGATTATATTAGAGTCTGATCAGCTGGACAGGAGGGCATTACAGTAGTCTAGATTATATTAGAGTCTGAGCAACTGGACGGGAGGACATTACAGTAGTCTAGATTATATTAGAGTCTGATCAGCTGGACAGGAGGACATTACAGTAGTCTAGATTATATTAGAGTCTGAGCAACTGGACGGGAGGACATTACAGTAGTCTAGATTATATTAGAGTCTGAGCAACTGGACGGGAGGACATTACAGTAGTCTAGATTATATTAGAGTCTGATCAGCTGGACAGGAGGGCATCACAGTAGTCTAGATTATATTAGAGTCTGATCAGCTGGACAGGAGGACATTACAGTAGTCTAGATTATATTAGAGTCTGAGCAGCTGGACGGGAGGACATTACAGTAGTCTAGATTATATTAGAGTCTGATCAGCTGGACAGGAGGACATTACAGTAGTCTAGATTATATTAGAGTCTGAGCAGCTGGACAGGAGGGCATTACAGTAGTCTAGATTATATTAGAGACTGATCAGCTGGACAGGAGAGTATTACAATAGTCTAGATTATATTAGAGTCTGAGCAGCTGGACAGGAGGGCATTACAGTAGTCTAGATTATATTAGAGTCTGATCAGCTGGACAGGAGGACATTACAGTAGTCTAGATTATATTAGAGTCTGAGCAGCTGGACAGGAGGGCATTACAGTAGTCTAGATTATATTAGAGTCTGATCAGCTGGACAGGAGAGTATTACAATAGTCTAGATTATATTAGAGTCCACGGTCAGAGGACAGCAGTAGGTAATTTACTACCTTAACAAGTGCAGTCTCAGTGCTGTAAAATGGTTTGAAACCGGATTGGTGGGTTTCAAAGATACTGTGTGAATTAAATAATGAGGTCAGCCGCTGGCCTTCTCTAGTATCTTAAAGGAAGCGGAGGTTTGAGATCAGTTGTTTTTTTAGTTCATCTGGATCAAGTTTTTTTTAACCAGGAGTTCTTTGAGCAGCTTTGTGGGCATAGGGTCAAGTTGGCAGGTGGTAGGCTTGGAGTGCAGCCATGTCATCAGAAGTCAGGGGTGTTAAACAATCCAGAATTATTTTTCGACTTCAGACCAATGCCTGCTTCTCACTTAAAACATTGTTTTATGTTTTTAATACTCTTTATGTATACTTATATTCCCCATGTACCTTTGTATTGATTTATTATTGTTAATAAAAATGAATACAATTAGGTGCGCTTTGGGTGGGTGGGTAATACCCAGGCGAAGGAGATGGGACTGTATGGAAGGGAGTTTAGTCCAACAGTAGTTATTCCTGTAAATCCACCATGGCTACTCCCGCCTCCAGTAGTTGATCTAGAAGTGTTAGAGAGACTACAGAAAGATAGGGAGGGTGTTGATCCATCTGATTTATTTAAGAGGTCTGGAAACTGTGAATCAGGATTTTGTGGCCATTTACACAGATGGTTCAAAAGATCCAAGGACAGGACGTACTGGGTCAGCATTTGTAGTGCAGTAATGTGGGGTGGAAGTCAGGAAACGTATTACAGATCATCTGGCTGTATATACGGCGGAGCTGATGGCCATACTGTTGGCCTTGCAGTGGGTGGAGGAAGTTAAGCCAGACAGAGTAGTTATTTGCTCTGATTCATGTGCAGTGTTAATGAGTCTCCAGTCCTTTAGCTCACGTAGCAGACAAGACCTGCTTTATGAGGTGCTACAAACCCGTGGCAGGATTAAACAGATGGGTATTCAGATGAGATTTACTTTGGTCCCAGCCCTTGTGGGGGTGGAGGGGAACAGGTTAAACAAGCACTTAGTAGTGGGGATGTTGATGTTGAAGTTTCAATGAGCAGGGCAGAGGCAAACAGACTGATATATACAGTGATGGTGCAGAGATGGCAGGAGCAGTGGAATAGAGATAATAAGGGAAGGCATTTATTTCAAGTACAGAGGAAAGTCGGGGAGGGGAGGACGGCAGGAAGGGACAGAAGAGAGGAGGCTATTTTTACAAGATTAAGGGTGGGACACAGCCAGTTGAATAAGACATTAAATGTGATAGGAAAGTATCCAACAGGAAAGTGTGATTATTGTCAGGAAATAGAGACTGTGGCGCATGTATTGCTACAGTTTAGGCAGTATCAGAGGGAAAGAGAGGATGATATCTAGTATGAGTGAGAAGGGGATACAGGAAATTAGTTTAAATATTATATTGAGTAGAACGTCATTAGAAATAGTCTCAAATATTTTGTTATCTTTTTTAAGAGCAATGGGGCTGGCAGGTAGGATTTAGTTTCTCCCTGTCTCTGGCCCACACTCCAGTACAGTAGGTGGTGGTAATGCACCATAACGTTGGATGCCAACCGCCGACAAACCCCACTGAAGAAGAAGAAGAAATACAATTAGGTGGACATGTCACTTTAAGAACGTCGGTGAACACGTGTGCAGCGCTCTTCACTTGGAGAAAAAAAAAGTTTGACATACATTTCTGAAATTACCAAGGAAGTCATCCATGTTTTACCTGCCAACAATCGTCTAAAGAGAAAGTACTGCATACTGTCCGATAAATTAACTTGGACAGTGATACGATGGACGGGATAGCCCAGGTAACGACAGCGTCTGAAAAAGTGTTTATGTTCGCTAAATAAAATGTTCAACCCGCTTCTATTGCGCAAAAGTATTGCGTGGTGGTCTATTTGTGTGTTGGTTGCATGCCTATCATCTAATGACAACTTTGTCTACTTAGTTAGTTAATAAAAAACATTGTTTACCTTTGTTCCCTGAATATCAAAAGAAAATTCAGACTTCAGGATTTACTCTGGACCTGGGACCCTTGAAAGAGCCCTTGGCATTTATTAGAGTGCTCGAATGGGTAAGTTTGTTAATGTTTTTCTAGCTATTTATTATTAAGCTATCATGTAGCCCAGTATGTACTCTTACGGACCTTAACTTGACCATTCCTCCTTAAGGTACACGGACCTTTATATGTTATTTTCAGAGGTAGACTGGCTCTGGCAGCCAAAACAGCCAGATACTCCATCTAAAGGTGACTCGATTCTCGATTGCTAAACGGTTCTAGGAACATAAAGCCCTCTACTTTCATATCACATCAAAAATAATTTCACAAATGCGAAATGCACACTTACTGTACACTATTTTAACCGGTTTTATCACAGTTGCAGCTGACAGTATTTTTCAGTGACATGTTTCTGGCGGCCTTCTTCCATTACACTGAGTATGCTAAATAGCTAATCGGGTCATTCCTACAACGTGGTGCCTTTTTTTGTCCCCAGGAAATATCACTTATTATTTAGTGTAAAATGTGGACAATTAGCACAAGTGGTCCCTCTGTCTTCGTCTGTCTTCTGTAAAGACGCGCTGTAACATGGAGACATGGCCGTGTGGGAACACTAAACTCTAACCCTGTAAAGGTGTGTATCAATTGAACTTTATTTATTTTTTATAATTTCATGCTGATATAAACGATATGGTCCTTATGCTTCCAAAACCGTACGGCAAAGCGATATGTTAATGTTCAGACCGAGTGTTCCGCTCTTAACAAAACTCCCCCGTACAGAAGACGCCTTCGTTCAACAACCCTTATGTGTCATGGAATTGAGTCATGATCAAGGGCTAGCGATCATCTGGCCTATCATGGGGAGAACCTCAATGACTTGAAATGAATGTTTTTATTTTGTATAAATATGCAGGGCTTGGTCTATGTAGAGGTAGTCGGATTAATTAGGCTGTAATACACAATTCATTGGTATATACAGCCTGAAAATATGACTGCAAAATCGTGTAAGATGTTCCTTACAATTCAGAATGTTGAAAACAATTACATGTGAATTTACTCTACCGGTTGACTGTGGTGTTGGTCCAGATGGTCGAAATTTGAGACAAAATATCCACAGCAAAGTGTTGTTTACCCAACTTTTTAGAGTGCAGGTACTGAAGTTCAATTTTCTTTCACCTGGCACATGCTTAAAACCATGTAAACACCTGCTGACTTCAGTTAGTATCACTGAGGTATGGTTAGTATCCATGCATTGTGTGCATGTACTTCCGTCTTGTGCACATGCCTTCGGTCATGAGCAAACATATATGTGTGCAAGCGATGCATGCATACTAACTTAAATCAGCAGGTATTTACATGGTCCAGGTTATCGAAAAAGTTGGGCAAACAATACTTTCCTGTCAATATTTTTTTTCTCAAATTGAGGACAAACTGCACAGACAACCGGTAGAGTAAGTTCAAATGTAATTAAATTCATCATTCTGGCTTGTAAGGAACATCTACACGACTTTGCAGTCATTAGTTTCAGACTGTGTATGTATTACAGCCTGATTTAATCAGACTAATGCATAGGGTGCCTTTTTTTTTTTTTTTTACCGTGTCACCAGCCACCCTGCATAGCAGCAGAATGGGTTTCAAATGGATTGAAACTAGCTGGTGTTGTGACGTACTGCAGGCCCATAGTTGGTGATCTCACTGTGACCTCCTCCTGTTATTCATCATGTAACAATTTGGAAGTCCCGACCTCGACTATACCGTAACAACTTCATTGTTGCAAACTAAATATGAAAGATGGTAGCAATCTGTTCATTTACAAGATGCAACAAATGTATATTTTTGCAAAGAATGTTGACTGCCTGTGACACCAAAACAATAGAAGACGGACTCAGAACTCGTCTGGAGATCCTTTAGATCTCGCTGAAATGTGATATTTTACCAGTATATTATTATTATTATTATTATTATTAGACAATATTCACCACACTATACTATGGCCTCTGTAGAGTATCAATACAACAAGGCTCTACACAGCCATCTGTGAGGTGGCGTCTCTTGACAAGTGCATCCTGTATCGCATGTATAAAAGGAGTGTTTTACTCAGGCTAATAAAACAACTTCTCTCTACGGCGTAAGACCATCATGACGGTACTACATTTACATTTCAGTCATTTAGCAGACGCTCTTATCCAGAGCGACTTACAGTTAGTGAGTGCATACATTTTTCATACTACTACTACTACTAGTCGATTGCTCTACTGTGTTTTTTTGTTTCTATAGTCAAGTGATAATCACTTCCTGTGAGGAAGGATGCCCTTCTGTAGAGGAAATCGTGTGTGAGCGGGAGAGGAAGCCCGTCAGTCATCCACGGTGACTCGCTGGGCATGATCCAGTCATAGTTGTCTTACTCCACTTTCTACTGTCGGTAGTTTTTATCTGATCCGTTACCAGACCGGTCAACTCCCGTCACTTCAGACTGCTATGAACCTGTAAAGCAAACTGCCGTTTAGTTAGCACAGGGTGCCATAGTCATGTTCTAATCTGCACTGTTTGGACTGAATGTCATTTCAGAAAGAGTTATATGTCCAGTTATGCACTGCTTCTTTCATTTGATCGTGTCCTGTCCCGTGTAGCTCAGTTGGTACAGCATGGCGTTTTGCAACGCCAGGGTTGTGGGTTCGATTCCCACGGGGGGGCCAGTATGAAAAAAAATAAAAAAAAAATGTATGCACTCACTAACTGTAAGTCGCTCTGGATAAGAGCGTCTGCTAAATGACTAAAATCTAAAATCTGTCCTTATTTGGCTTTGTCTGTCTGCAGGTCTTCTCCATATTTGCCTTCGCTACGACGTCGGGCTATGCCGGCTCTACGAGCATCAATGTGCAGTGCCAGGGTAACGGCAGCCAAGAAATCACTGCTGCCTTTAACTACCCGTTCAGGTAAGCAGAACAGGAGTAAACAGATTCATCGTATGGGTGTGTGATGTTTCTGTTCAAAGTGGCTTGTTATTATAATTGGGTCGTGTTCAGCGGGACACACTGAAGCGAAATGTTTTGCGACAAAAAAAAACGAACATCTGTATTTTTACGGGACAAGCTCAGCCGAGTACCTCCCCGTTTTCACTCCGTTACAAAACATTTCCCAAATGTCTACCTACTGAACATGACCCTATACTACATGTCTCTACACCCAAAAACGAATGTGTTCTTATTGGCCCATTTCTGGTAGTACCTCCCTGTTTCACTTAGTTTTCTCCTTACTGAACACCACCCTCTCTCTACACATCTGTTCCCCCACAGGCTGATGGCCCATCCATACAGCGTCCCCTCCTGTAAGAACGACTCCAGTACCATCCAGCTCTATCTGACCGGCGACCACTCCTCCTCAGCTGAGTTCTACGTCTGTGTTGGGGTGTTTGCCTTCCTCTACAGTGCCGCCAGCCTGGTGATCTACCTTGGCTACCAACACGTCTACAGGCAGACCAGCCGTGGCCCCATTGTGGTGAGTTATCTGGGAATTGTTTCGTCCGTGCTCTTTGTAGTGGTGAATGGAAGGTGTAGATGTTAGTCTACAGAATGACTTGGAACACTAAAGAGTTTGAGCGTTGGCACGAAATAGCTATAGACACTTGACAACTGCGTGAGATGGGCACTTAACGAGAGAAAGGGATCTTAACAGTGGTCTGTAAATGAAGAACTGGAACTGGGGAGGGTGAAGGGTGTGTTCATCTGGAGGTGGGTGGGTGGGTGGGGGGTGGACCTATGGAACTGGGGGTGGCAATCCAAGAAATTGTCATTGAACATTTTGGTTGCTTGTGGACCAACAGATCTGGGTGAAGTACATTGTCAGATATTTGAGGTGCACTTGATTTAGTTTTCCTGGTACAATGGATTAGTCCCAAAAGTGCAAACTCCAAGCTGAATCAAGCAAACATCAAATACTTTCAAATCTTTGACGTTTTCTATTTAACCCACAACTGCTTCACTAATTCAAGTTTCACACAATCGGATGCAAAACAATGCAAATTAAAAGCCTGATAACTAATTATTTGGATTTGGTGGTAGTGGGATGCAGGAATACGCTGTTGTGAAGAAGTCAGGTTGTTATATGGACTGTTTACATACTGTTTGTAGGCGGGTTTGTCTGATTTTAAGTTCCAACATTCGTCTTCAACCTGCATTTATATACTTTATTTACCATGTCTCCTATCCTTCCAACAGGACCTGCTGGTGACCGGAGCCTTCACCTTCCTGTGGTTGGTGTCCTCCTCTGCCTGGGGTAAAGGCCTGACTGACGTGAAGTGGGCCACCAGCCCCTCTAACCTGGTAGGCTTAATCTCCACCTGCAAGGACGTCAGCAACAAGTGCACACCAGGAGCAGTGCCTCACATGGGGCGACTCAACTCCTCTGTGGTAGGCTACTACATGTAGAGTTATTAATATTGGTTACTTACTGTGCCCTCCTGAATTATTGGCACCCTAGGTAAATATGAACAAAAGGCTGTGAAAAAATGTAATTGTTGTTTATCAGCTTGATCTTACACTTAAAATATCATATTAATCTAAACTTTAATTGAGTAAAACAAATTCTAAAATGTTTTTTGTCGTTAAGAAATAATAAATAATTATGTTATGTTTGATGAGGTGGGAGAAAACATAGAAAGGGATTTGAGACCATTCCTCCGTACAGAAACTCTCCAGATCCTTCAGTCCTTGGTCCTGGCTTGTGGACTCTCCTCTTCATCCCACAGGTTTAGGTCAGAGCACTGGGATGGTCTTTGCAAAAGCTTGATTCTATGGTCAGTGAAACATTTTCGTGGCAGAGGCAGACAAGTTTTGGCCTAAAATCTCCTGGTACTTGGAGTCCATAATGCCATGTATCCTAACAAGTTTCCCAGGGCCTTTGGAAGTAAAACAGCCCCACAACATCACAGATCCACCACCATACTTCACAGATCCACCACCACACTTCACAGATCCACCACCACGCTTCACAGATCCACCACCACGCTTCACAGATCCACCACCACGCTTCACAGATCCACCACCACGCTTCACAGATCCACCACCACGCTTCACAGATCCACCACCACACTTCACAGATCCACCACCACACTTCACAGATCCACCACCACACTTCACAGATCCACCACCACACTTCACAAATCCACCACCACACTTCACAGATCCACCACCACACTTCACAGATCCACCACCACACTTCACAGATCCACCACCACATTTCACAGTGGGGATTAGGTTATTTTCTGCATGACCATATGGCTGTTTGTACTCCAAACCCACCTCTGGTGTTTGTTGCCAAAAAAAGCTCTCTTTTTATCTCCTCACACCATAGAACCTGGTTCCAGTCAAAGTTCCAATGACATTTAGCAAACTCCAGGCGTTTACGTTTGTGGTTTGGTGACAGCAGAGGCTTTCTTCTGGCAACACTTCCAAATAACTTGCTGGCATGGAGATGGCGTCTAATTGTAGTTTTGGAGACTCGGTGACCCCAAGATGTAACCAACTTCTGCAATTCTCCAACTGTGATCCTTGGAGACATTTTTGCCACTTGAACCATCCTTTTCACTGTGCGTGAGGGCAAAATACACTTGCATCCTCTTCCAGGCAGGTTAATCACAGCTCCAGTTGTTTTACATTTCTTAATTATTGCTTTAATAGTGGAGATGGGTATTTTCAGGCGTGTAGCTATCTTTTTTTATAGCTATTGCCTCATTTGTGAAGGTTAACAACCTTTTGTCTCATTTCATTTGTGTGTTCTCTGGCCTTTCCCATATTGATGGATGACTAAGGGAGTTTAGCCTGTGTCACCTCATATTTATACCGCAGTGAAACAGGAAGTCATGGATGACCACTTAAGAGTTCCCAAAGACTCAGATGAACTTTTTTTAAAAAGTAAAATCTTAATTGGAATATACATCAATTTAGATTTTGTTCATAATAATTTCTAGGGGTTCCAATAATTGTGACGCATATTTTTGAATAAAATAATTATTTATTGATGACGATTCATATGATATTTTGAGGGTAAGATTAAGCTTTTAATACAGCGCCTTTTGTTCATATTTACCAATAATTCAGGAGAGGGCTGTATTATCTGTACACTGAGGGGGAAAAAGTATTTGATTTCCTGCTGATTTTGGACGTTTGCCCACTGACAAAGACATGATCAGTCTATAATTTTAATGGTAGGTTTATTTGAACAGTGAGAGACAGAATAACAACAAAAAAATCCAGAAAAACGCATGTCAAAAATGTTGTAAATTGATTTGCATTTTAATGAGGTAAATAAGTATTTGACCCCTCTGCAAAACACGACTTAGTACTTGGTGGCAAATCCCTTGTTGGCAATCACAGAGGTCAGACGTTTCTTGTAGTTGGCCACCAGGTTTGCACACATCTCAGGAGGGATTTTGTCCCACTCCTCTTTGCAGATCTTCTCCAAGTCATTAAGGTTTCGAGGCTGACGTTTGGCAACTCGAACCTTCAGCTCCCTCCACAGATTTTCTATGGGATTAAGGTCTGGAGACTGGCTAGGCCACTCCAGGACCTTAATGTGCTTCTTCTTGAGTCACTCCTTTGTTGCCTTGGCCGGGTGTTTTGGGTCATTGTCATGCTGGAATACCCATCCACGACCCATTTTCAATGCCCTGGCTGAGGGAAGGAGGTTCTCACCCAAGATTTGACGGTACATGGCCCCGTCCATCGTCCCTTTGATGAGGTGAAGTTGTCCTGTCCCCTTAGCAGAAAAACACCCCCAAAGCATAATGTTTCCACCTCCATGTTTGACGGTGGGGATCGTGTTCTTGGGGTCATAGGCAGCATTCCTCCTCCTAACACGGGGAGTTGAGTTGATGCCAAAGAGCTCGATTTTGGTCTCATCTGACCACAACACTTTCACCCAGTTCTCCTCTGAATCATTCAGATGTTCTTTGGCAAACTTCTAACGGCCCTGTATATGTGCTTTCTTGAGCAGGGGGACCTTGCGGGTGCTGCAGGATTTCAGTCCTTCACGGCATAGTGTGTTACCAATTGTTTTCTTGGTGACTATGGTCCCAGCTGCCTTGAGATCATTGACAAGATCCTCCCGTGTAGTTCTGGGCTGATTCCTCACCGTTCTCATGATCATTGCAACTCCATGAGGTGAGATCTTGCATGGAGCCCCAGGCCGAGGGAGATTGACAGTTCTTTTGTGTTTCTTCCATCACACCAACTGTTGTCACCTTCTCACCAAGCTGCTTGGCGATGGTCTTGTAGCCCATTCCAGCCTTGTGTAGGTCTACAATCTTGTCCCTGACATCCTTGGAGAGCTCTTTGGTCTTGGCCATGGTGGAGAGTTTGGAATCTGATTGATTGCTTCTGCAGACAGGTGTCTTTTATACAGGTAACGAGCTGAGATTAGGAGCAATCCCTTTAAGAGTGTGCTCCTAATCTCAGCTCGTTACCTGTATAAAAGACACCTGGGAGCCAGATATCTTTCTGATTGAGACGGGGTAAAATACTTATTTCCCTCATTAAAATGCAAATCAATTTACAACATTTTTGACATGCGTTTTTCTGGATTTTTTTGTTGTTATTCTGTCTCTCACTGTTCAAATAAACCTACCATTAAAATTATAGATGGATCATTTCTTTGCCAGTGGGCAAACGTACAAAATCAGCAGGGGATCAAATACTTTTTCCCCTCTCTGTACATGTGTGGAATCTGGGAAATCATCCTGGGAACTCTGCTCAAAAACAAGTTTTACATGTCAACCTGAGTTTTTGCTTGAGAACTGAGTCGTCGCCCCCCCCCCCTCAATTACAGCCCTGGCTGCAGAATTCCATCCATGTCTCTTCCATATACCGTCAATTTAATTTTATGAAGAAATTGTAATGTGGAGCCATTACCATTTGATGCATGCCATTGAGAAATGTGACACTTCCTTACTAAGAAACATGTTTTTTGTCCTGACTAAAATATGTGTTTTTTTGTGGCAGATCTTTGGATTTCTCAACCTGATATTGTGGGGTGGTAACTGCTGGTTCATCTTTAAGGAGACGCCCTTCCACAAGTCAGCCAACCCCCCTGGTGACGCCGAGGAGGGGTCAGGGGTCAGGCCTTCCTAACTGGACACCCTGCTGTCAACGGCTGCGTTCCAGACTGCATGCGAAGCAGTCGCACAAATTAACCAATCTTGGGGGCGCTACTAGAAATGTCTTCTAGTAGCTTTATTAAGTTGGAAACAGTTTCTTTCATGAATTGCCAACATTGACAGCTTCACGTTTATTATTCAGAAGTGTTCGAGGTGGTGCGTTTTGAAGATGTCTAAACGGGTACAAAACTGAATCCAGCAAATATGCCATAAATATAAGTCATAGCTAGTTTTGTTTCAGAACTACTTTTGTTTCATGCAGTCAACTGTTTTTAGTTTAACAGTACATCTTAACACAATGCAACGATCAAATGCGTCCCTCAGTTTATTCAGAAAGAGTCGAGACGTGTGAATTTATTTTGTTGATCGGAAACCAGTGTTTTTCGTCTCACACTGTTACTTTGTGGATAGTTTAGTGTTTTTGTTGTATAAAAAAAAAAAAAAAGCTGTTATTCTCTCACACTCTGCTTGTTATTTGCCAGTTAAAATAGTCACTCTATTTTAAATGGTCACAGACATTACAAGTGATGCCAAAAGCCAGGGATCATCAACTATTGTAGATTCAGCTGAAGGCCATTATATATTATTTTGTGGATGGTCGGGGGACCGGAAAACATTTAATTACAAATTATTTATTGACTGCAAGAAGCCCAATTTAGATATCATATTTGACTGAAACATAATTTCAAACCTTGCTTACATTTGAATACGATCACATATCTCTCTATTATGCATGGGACTACTTTGGAACAGATTTTCTCAATTAAAATCACTTGGTGCTGATTTGCTGTGTTTTTATGTCAAAAAATTATAAAAAACAGTTGGGGAACCCTGCCATAAGCAACAGTACTTACTTTCATATAAGGTTTGAAATGTTCCTTTTTTCTGTTGTTCGGCATGGTTTGTGATATTGTTTTAATTTAACAACGTTTTGTAAGAAAATAAAGCCATCAAACTCCTGTTTTCACGCCTACCTCACAGTATTCATGACACGTCCCTTTTTCACCTACCATTTCAGTTTTTACCGCTCAATTCTTAACATTTCAGTACCGTTTCAGTTCTTACCAATGCAGTTCTTACCATTTCAGTACTTACCATTTCAGTACCTCTTCAGTTTCAGTTCTTACCTATGCAGTACTTACCATTTCAGTTCTTACCATTTCAGTTCTTACCAATACAGTACTTACCATTTCAGTACCTCTTCAGTTTCAGTTCTTACCAATGCAGTTCTTACCATTTCAGTTCTTACCATTTCAGTACTTACCATTTCAGTACCTCTTCAGTTTCAGTTCTTACCAATACAGTACTTACCATTTCAGTACCTCTTCAGTTTCAGTTCTTACCAATGCAGTTCTTACCATTTCAGTACTTACCATTTCAGTTCTTACCAATACAGTTCTTACCATTTCAGTACCGCTTCAGTTTCAGTTCTTACCAATGCAGTACTTACCATTTCAGTTCTTACCATTTCAGTACCTCTTCAGTTTCAGTTCTTACCAATGCAGTACTTACCATTTCAGTACTTACCATTTCAGTTCTTACCATTTCAGTACTTACCATTTCAGTACCTCTTCAGTTTCAGTTCTTACCAATGCAGTACTTACCATTTCAGTTCTTACCATTTCAGTACTTACCATTTCAGTACCTCTTCAGTTTCAGTTCTTACCAATACAGTTCTTACCATTTCAGTACCTCTTCAGTTATGCAAAAATACTGAAGACTGGTTTAAGTTACTTGTACGTTTTTGTGCCTCTCTTCTACCTCAACATGTGATAAGGCAGAACTTCTTCTAGCTGTCAACTACTTCCTGTTCATGTAGTGCTCCCCATCGGCTTTCAATTCACCTTGTATTTTATGTTTCAAATGATCACCTTCGTTCGATATAAACTCAGCAAAAAAAAGAAACGTCCCTTTTTCAGGACCCTGTCTTTCAAAGATAATTCGTAAAAATCCAAATAACTTCACAGATCTTCATTGTAAAGGGTTTAAACACTTTCCCATGCTTGTTCAATGAACCATAAACAATTAATGAACATGTACCTGTGGAATGGTCGTTAAGACTAACAGCTTACAGACGGTAGGCAATTAAGGTTACAGTTATGAAAACTTAGGACACTAAAGAGGCCTTTCTACTGACTCTGAAAGAAAGGGTCCCTGCTCATCTGCGTGAACGTGCCTTAGGCATGCTGCAAGGAGGCATGAGGACTGCAGATGTGGCCAGGGCAATAAATTGCAATGCCCATACTGAGACACCTAAGACAGCGCTACAGGGAGACGGGACAGACAGCTGATCGTCCTCGCAGTGGTAGACCACGTGTAACAACACCTGCACAGGATCGGTACATCCGAACATCACACATGCGGGACAGGTACAGGATGGCAACAACAACTGCCCGAGTTACACCAGGAACGCACAATCCCTCCATCAGTGCTCAGACTGTCCGCAATAGGCTGAGAGAGGCTGGACTGAGGGCTTGTAGGCAGGTCCTCACCAGACATCACCGGCAACAACGTCGCCTATGGGCACAAACCCACTGTCGCTGGACCAGACATGACTGGCAAAAAGTGCTCTTCACTGACGAGTCGCGGTTTTGTCTCACCAGGGGTGATGGTCGGATTCGCGTTGATCGTCGAAGGAATGAGCGTTACACCGAGGCCTGTACTCTGGAGCGGGATCGATTTGGAGGTGGAGGGTCCGTCATGGTCTGGGGCAGTGTGTCACAGCATCATCGGACTGAGCTTGTTGTCATTGCAGGCAATTTCAACGCTGTGCGTTACAGGGAAGACATCCTCCTCCCTCATGTGGTACCCTTCCTGCAGGCTCATCCTGACATGACCCTACAGCATGACAATGCCACCAGCCATACTGCTCGTTCTGTGCGTGATTTCCTGCAAGACAGGAATGTCAGTGTTCTGCCATGGCCAGCGAAGAGCCCGGATCTCAATACTATTGAGCACGTCTGGGACCTGTTGGATCGGAGGGTGAGGGCTATGGCCATTCCCCCCAGAAATGTCTGGGTACTTGCAGGTGCCTTGGTGGAAGAGTGGGGTAACAATCTCACAGCAAGAACTGGCAAATCTGGTGCAGTCCATGAGGAGGAGATGCACTGTAGTACTTAATGCAGCTGGTGGCCACACCAGATACTGACTGTTACTTTTGATTTTGACCCTCCCTTTGTTCCGGGACACATTATTCAATTTCTGTTAGTCACATGTCTGTGGAACTTGTTCAGTTTATGTCTCAGTTGTTGAATCTTGTTATGTTCATACAAATATTTACACATGTTAAGTTTGCTGAAAATAAACGCAGTTGACAGTGAGAGGACGTTTTATTTTCTTGCTGAGTTTAGTTTTATTTGGAGAGAAACAAGGTCAAATGTTATGTATCATTTTGCAAACAAGGTGGTCTTATAAAATGCTATAAATTATTAAAGGGAAAGAGTTGGTAAAGAATGCCTAGGTAACATGTCTAAATGACTATCACCCCGTTACACTCACACACCTGGCGCCGACGAAGATGGCGGCCTCGCGACTAGCTCTTAGGAAACTTTGCGGTATTTTTTTAAATGTATTATTTTTTACATTATTAGCTCAAAAGTGTTTTGTATCATTACATACAGCCGGGAAAAACTATTGGATATCAGAGCGGCGGTAACTCACCAGCATTACGACCAGGAATACGACTTTCCCAAAGCAGATCCTTTGTTTGCTCTTCCCAGGTGCAATTGAACTGATTCCAGCGGCTGACCCAAAACATCGCCGGCGGAGGAGAGGCACTCGGAGCGGCCTGCTGGTGTGCACACCACCCACCGCTTCCAAGTATATTACTCGCTAATGTTCAGTCTTTGGATAACATGGTCGACGAGCTCAGGGCAAGGATTTCTTTCCAGAGAGACATCAAGGCCTGTAACATACTTTGTTTCACGGAAACATGGCTCTCTGGGGATATTCTGTCGAAATCGGTCCAGCCAGATGGGTTCTCAGTTCATTGCGCAGACAGAAATAAATATCTCTCCGGATAGCAGAAGGCTGGAGGTGTGTGTTTCGTGATTAACGACTCATGGTGTAATTGTAGTAACATACAGGAACTCAAGTCCTTTTGTTCACCCGACCTAGAATACCTCACAATCAAATGCCGACCGTATTATCTCCCAAGAGAATTTTCTTCAGTTATAGTCACGGCCGTGTATATCCCCCCTCAAGCTGATACCACGACGGCCCTCAAAGAACTTCACTGGACTTTATGCAAACTGGAAACCACATATCCTGAGGCTGCATTTATTGTAGCCAGGGATTTTAACAAGGCAAATTTGAGGACTAGGCTCCCGAAGTTCTATCAACATATCGACTGTTGTACTCGGGCTGCTAAAATCCTCGACCATTGCTATTCGAACTTCCGGGGTGGCTACAAGGACCTCCCCCGCCCTCCTTTCGGCAAATCTGCCCACGACTCCATTTTGCTCCTCCCTTCCTATAGGCAGAAACTCAAACAGGAAGTACCCGTGCTAAGGACTATTCAATGCTGGTCTGACCAATCGGAATCCACGCTTCAAGATTGTTTTGATCACGTGGACTGGGATATGTTCCGGGTAGCTTGCGAAAATAATTTAAAAGAATACTGAAACGGTGACTGAGTTTATCAGAAAGTGTATAGGAGATGTAGTGCCCACTGTGACTATTAAAACCTACCCTAACCAGAAACGGTGGATAGATGGCAGCATTTGCGCAAAATTGAAAGCGCGAACCACTGCATTTAACCATGGCAAGGTGACTGGGAATATGGCAGAATACAAACAGTGTAGCTACTCACTCCGCAAGGTAATTAAACTGGCAAGACATCAGTATAGAGACAAAGTGGAGTCGCAATTCAATGGCTCAGACACGAGACGTATTTGGCAGGGTCTACAGACAATCACAGACTACAAAAGGAAAACCAGCCATGTCGCTGACACCGACGTCTCGCTTCCAGACAAGCTAAACACCTTTGTTATGGGTGGAAGATGGCACAATGATGCCATCTGTTGGTAAATGTTAATTACTGCAACTCCAGTGTTTTACCGGTGTACTTGAGATACCCGGATGTATTGCAATATACTGAACAAGACTGGTTACTCGCATCAATGCCTCTGCCTCGTCATTGAACATTCAAACATGGTGTCAGAGTCGGATAACTAACCATGCTTTCAGCAAATTAGAGTCACCTGTTCTGGGTTTTTTTTTTAAGAAAAAAAAGAAGCTTAGTTGAGTAAAACTTCTCCGGAATTGTCCTTAGCTAGATTGAGTTTGCTAGTTAGCTTCAGTGTTGTTAGCACCGTTTAGACATGGCAGCGAACATTTCCCCTCCCGCCGTTATGAAGCTCAGCGGAGATTGGAGCACAAACTGGGATACGTTTAGAGGTGAATGGGAGGACTATGCACTAGCAACGGGACTTCGGGAAAAGGACGATGAGGTAGTGGCTGCCACTTTGAGGACTATAATGGGAGCTGAATGCCGACACGTATACAAACACAGCCTGAACCTAACAGCAGCTCAGCAAGGTAACGCTACAGCTATTCTTGATGCTCTCCAACTTTACTTTAAGCCAGCAAAGAACGTTATCTACGAGCGTTATGTTTTCGTTGTTGCAAACAGGAGGACGGGGAGTCCATTGACAGCTTTGTCACTAAGCTAAGGGAAAAGGCAGCTACATGTGACTATGGTGCTTTAAGAGATGAACTGATCAGAGACAAGATAGTGCTTGGCATAACTGATGAGGGCACCCGCAGACGTTTGCTGAGAGAACGTGACCTGACACTGGTCTTGGCAGTGGAGACATGCCGTGCAGCAGAGCTTACGGATATACAGATAAGGTCCATGGAGCTAGAAAGGCAACATATGGACAATGTCAATGGTACATTCAGGCAGCCAGTAAAGAAATTCCCTTTTGCCACAGCTAATGCTAATACTACAGCCAACTCTGCAGTAGACAACCCCAATGCATGCCGATATTGTGGCATTTCTCATGGACGAGGAAAAGAACACTGCCCAGCCTATGGAAAAATATGCAAATCCTGTGGTACAGCTAATCACTTCGCAAGGGCCTGCATGAAAAGCAAGAGAAAGGAGGGTAAAGTGCACTCCATTGAAATAAACACAGATGAAGGGAACAACAGCACAGAGGATGTATATGCTAGCGAGTGCATAGGGGCAGTAAGGGCAAAAGGAAAAAAATGGTTTGTCACTCTGCTACTTAATAATAAACCACAGCAATGCCAGCTAGATTCAGGGGCCACGTGTAACGTTATGAGCCTTAAAGATAAAAGGAGGCTCGCGCCCAGAGACAAACTCACACAGAGTAGCACCAAGCTGAAACTGTATTCAGGTCAGTTCATGACCTCTTTAGGCCTGTTTGTGACAGAGTGTGTTTTACGTGGCCAGAAACACACTTGAGTTTGAAATAGTTGAGGCTAGTCAACAGCCATTACTGTCAGGTTCTACATGCGAGCGCCTTGGGCTTATTAACTTCACCATCCCAGCTGATCTTGACATTATAGACAAAGTCCAGGCTGGGCCCCTGAGCAAGGAGACACTCCTAAGCAAGTACCATGATGTCTTCAACGCACCGGTCGAGTCAGTTCCCGGCGAAGTCCACTTTGAGTTGGACGCAGCAATCCAGCCTGTCCAGTGTGCACCCCGCAATGTACCAGTGGCCATGAAAGAAGCTACGAAGGCTCAGCTTGACAAATACGAAGCAGATGGCCACATCAAATCCGTCACCGAGCCTACAGACTGGATAAGTAATATGGTTATCGTCAAGAAACCAGACAAGCTACGGATATGCATGGATCCTAAACACCTCAACCGGGCTCTGAGACGTTCACATTACATTATGCCCACGTTGGAGGATGTTCTTTACAAGCTCCCAAAGGCCAGAGTCTTCACGCTCGTGGACGCCAGAGATGCCTTCCTGCAGTGCAAGCTTGACGAGCCCAGCAGCTACATGACCACCTTTTGGACACCCTGGGGCAGGAAGAGGTGGTTGAAGCTCCCGTTTGGTGTCTCCGTGGCTCCAGAGGTGTATCAGCGGAAACAGCACGAGCTGTTGATGGGACTCAGTGGCGTGGAACCCATAGCAGATGACATCCTCGTAGTGGGCTGTGGGGACAGTGATGAGGAGGCAGAATGTGACCATGACGCCAAGCTGCTGGCCCTGATGGTCAGATGCAGACAGGTCAAGCTAAGGCTAAGCATAAAAAAGCTTCAGTTTAAAGTGCAAGAGGTTCGCTTACATGGGCACATCTTGTCCTCCACCGGATTTAAGGCGGATCCAGAAAAAGTGAAGGCTGTCTTGGATATGCCCCACCCATCTGACGTGAAGGCAGTGCAGCGCTTCGTCGGATTCGTCACCTACCTGGCCAAGTTCCTACCGCGGCTCTCTGAAGTGTGTGAACCACTAAGGAGGCTCATGGACAAGGACATCATCTGGCATTGGCTCCCAAAACATGACACAGCGGTGAGGGAAATAAAACAACTGGTCACCCAGACACCTGTACTGCGATACTACGATGTGTCAAAACCTGTCACGATTCAGAGTGACTCAAGCCAGTATGGTCTGGGCTGTTGCCTCATGCAAGAGGGCCAGCCTGTGGCATTCGCCTCTAGGGCACTCACTCCAACAGAGCAGAACTATGCCCAGATAGAGGAGTGCCTCAGCATTGTGTTTGCATGCCAACGCTTCCACCACTACCTGTACGGGCGTAACAATATTACCGCAGAGACAGATCACAAGCCCCTTATTGCTATATTCAGCAAGCCTCTCCTGAATGCCCCGAAACGACTGCAGAGCTACTGGCCCTACAAAACTACAACCTCAAGGTGGTGTATAAGCCAGGGCCAGAGATGTATGTGAGTGACACGCTCAGCAGGGCTACTGCATCAGGCACTCACACACGCTCCATGCATGAACAACACGCAGTGTGCAGCTTACAAACAGAGCAAGTGGATGTTGAACACATCAACCAGGCTGACTACCTCAATGTTACGGACCAGCGCCTTATACAAATCAGACAGCACACAGACAGGGACGAGCAATTCCAGGCATTGAGGTCTGTGATTCTGATGGGCTGGCCCGACTGCAAGGAAGAAACTGCTTTAGCCATCAGAGAATATTGGCCAGTCAAAGAAGAGCTCAGTGTTCAAAACTGAGTAATATTGAAGGGTCAGAGAGTCGTTATTCCCCGGTCTCTGCGTCCTGAGATGTTGGCGCGCGTGCACTCAAGTCACATAGGAGGTGAGGCCTGTTACAGACAAGCACGTGACACACTGTATTGGCCAGGAATGCAGAGTGAAATCAAAGACTATGTCAGTAAATGCACAATCTGCAATGAATATGCCATTGAGCAACAGAGAGAGACGATGATGTCCCACGAGCTACCAATGCGCCCCTGGCAGATAGTACGTCTAGATCTCTTCCAGCACAGTGGCAAAGACTTTCTGCTGGTAGTTGATCATTACTCAGACTTCTGGGAGATTGACCTCCTCCCCGACCTCTCAGCAGAGACAACGATCAAACGCTGCAAGGCTCAGTTTGCCCGCTATGGCCAGCCAGATAGGGTAATTTCAGATAATGGACCCCAATTCTCCGGATGTGAGTTCTGAAAATTTGCTGCAGAATGGGAATTCGAGCACGTCACTTCATCACCACGACACCCAGAAGCGAATGGGAAGGCTGAGTCGGCAGTCAAAATCGCAAAGAACCTCTGCAAAAAAGCTCTGCGAGAGGGCAAAGATGCCTGGAAAGCAATCCTGCAATGGCGCAATACCCCGACAGAAGGCATGGATAGCAGCCCGGCCCAGCGCCTCATGGCACGGCGTTTAAAAGCAGCTCTGCCAGTAGCAAGCACTCTCCTGGAGCCATGTGTGGTGACAGACGTGCTGGTGAAGCTACGTCACAGAAGACAGGTCTCCAAGTTCATCTACGACAAATCAGCAAAATACTTACCTGAGCTCAGGGTGGGTGAAACGGTGCGAATGAAGCCACTACCAGGGGACCGGACGGGCCTCTGGAGACTCGGATCCTGTGTACAGAAAGTGGCACCACGCTCCTACTTGGTCGAAGTGAATGGATCACTGTACCGTCGTAACAGGGTTGACCTTCGGATTGCTGAGCCAGCATCTACTCAGAACTCTGATGGTCATAGGGGTCGCATGACAAAAGACGGAACCCCAGCAAGTCACATGGGGCCTGAGGCACTGGGCGAAGAGCCAGGGGATCACAGGTCGGCCACTCCCTCGCCCATCAATACTCCCCTTAGACAGTCAGGTGACACGCCTGTGCGGGAGCCCGCAGTCCACGCAGACAAGCCCCCTGTCTTTTCACGCTGCGGGCGTCTGTCCCAGCCACCAAAAATACTTAATCTGTAGGTTTCCCATTAGGGATTTTGACAGAGATAAAAGTGAAGAGAGTATCAAAATGTGTTAAGTGGTTAACTAAAAAAATAAATAAATAAAAATACTTATCTGTTCATGTTGGAAATTACTACTAGGTTTGTTTTGTTAGTGAATTGACACCTCCTGTCCTATTTTATAAAAGGTAAGATGTTATGGGTGGGGATGGCACAATGATGCCATCTGTTGGTAAATGTTAATTACTGCAACTCCAGTGTTTTACCGGTGTACTTGAGATACCCGGATGTATTGCAATATACAGAACAAGACTGGTTACTCGCATCAATGCCTCTGCCTCGTCATTTAACATTCAAACAACCTTCTTCGCCCGCTTTGAGAATAACACAGTGCCACAGACGCGGCCCAATACCAAGGACAGTGGGCTCTCCTCAGTAGCCGACGTGAGTAAGACATTTGTGAATGTTAACTCCCGCAATGCTGCCGGCTCAGACCGCATCCCTAGCCACGTCCTCAGAGCATGCGCAGACCAGCTGGCTGGTGTGTTTACGGACATATTCAATCTCTCCCTATCCCAGTCTGCCGTCCCCACATGCTTCAAGATCGCCACCATTGTTCCTGTACCCAAGAAAGCAAAGGTAACTGAACTACAGTTGAAGTCGGAAGTTTACATACACCTTAGCCAAATACGTTTAAACTCAGTTTTTCACAATTCCTGACATTTAATCCTAGTAAAAATTCCCTGTTTTAGGTCAGTTAGGGTCACCACTTTATTTTAAGAATGTGAAATGTCAGAATAATAGTAGAGAGAATGATTTCTTTCAGCTTTTATTCATTTAATCACATTGCCAGTGGGTCAGAAGTTTACATACACTCAATTAGTATTTGGTAGCATTGCCTATAAATTGTTTAACTTGGGTCAAACGTTTCGGGTAGCCTTCCACAAGCTTCCCACAAGAAGTTGGGTAAATATGTCCTCCCGAGTGGCGCAGCTGTGCCACTAGAGATCCTGGTTCGAATCCAGGCTCTGTCGTAGCCGGCCGCGACCGGGAGACCCATGGGGCAGCGCACAATTGGCCCAGCTTTGTCCACGGTAGGGGAGGGAATGGCCGGCAGGGATGTAGCTCAGTTGGTAGAGCATGGCATTTGCAACGCCAGGGTTGTGGGTTTGATTCCAGTATTAACAAATAAAATAAAAATGTATGTACTCACTAACTGTAAGTCGCTCTGGATAAGAGTGTCTGCTAAATGACTAAAATGTAAATGTTGGCCCATTCCTCCTGACAGAGCTGGTGTAACTGAGTCAGGTTTGTAGGCCTCCTTGCTCGCACACGCTTTTTCAGTTCTGCCCACATTTTCTATAGGATTGAGGTCAGGGCTTTGTGATGGCCACTCCAATACCTTGACTTTGTTGTCCTTAAGCCATTTTGCCACAACTTTGGAAGTATGCTTGGGGTCATTGTACATTTGGAAGACCCATTTGCGACCAAGCTTTAACTTCCTGACTGATGTTGCTTCAATATATCCACATAATTTTCCTTCCTCATGATGCCATCTATTTTGTGAAGTGCACCAGTCCCTCCTGCAGCAAAGCACCCCCACAGCATGACGCTGCCACTCCCGTGCTTCACGGTTGGGATGGTGTTCTTCGGCTTGCAAGCGACCCCCTTTTTCCTCCAAACATAACGATGGTCATTATGGCCAAACAGTTCTATTTTTGTTTCATCAGACCAGATGACATTTCTCCAAAAAGTACGATCTTTGTCCCCATTTGCAGTTGCAAACCATAGTCTGGCTTTTTTATGGCCGTTTTGGAGCAGTGGCTTCTTCCTTGCTGAGCGGCCTTTCAGGTTATGTCGATATAGGACTCGTTTTACTGTAGATATAGATACTTTTGTACCTGTTTCCTCCAGCATCTTCACAAGGTCCTTTGCTGTTGTTCTGGGATTGATTTGCACTTTTCGCGCCAAAGTGCGTTCATCTCTAGGAGACAGAACGCGTCTCCTTCCTGCGCGGTATGACGGCTACATGGTCCCATGGTGTTTATACTTGCGTACTATTGTTTGTACAGATGAACGTGGTACCTTCAGGCGTTTGGAAATTGCTCCCAAGGATGAACCAGACTTTTGATTTTCCCATGATGTCAAGCAAAGAGGCACTGAGTTTGAAGGTAGGCCTTGAAATAAATCCAGAGGTACACCTCCAATTGACTCAAATGATGTCAATTAGCCTATTAGAAGGTTCCAAAGCCATGACATCATTTTCTGGAATTTTCCAAGCTGTTTAAAGGCACAGTCAACTTAGTGTATGTAAACCTCTGACCCACTGGAATTGTGATACAGTGAATTATAAGTGAAATAATCTGTCTGTAAACAATTGTTGGGAAAATTACTTGTCATGCACAATGTAGATGTCCTAACCGACTTGCCAAAACTATAGTTTGTTAACAAGAAATTTGTGGAGTGGTTGAAAAACAAGTTTTAATGACTCCAACCTAAGTGTATGTAAACTTCCATCTTAACTGTAACTGACTATCGCCCCATAGCACTCACCTCTGTCATCATGAAATGCTTTGAGAAACTAGTCAAGGATTATATCACCTCTACCTTACCTGTCACCCTAGACCCACTTCAATTTGCTTACCGCCCCAATAGATCCACTGACGATGCAATTGCCATCCCACTGCACACTGCCCTATCCCATCTGGACAAGAGGAATACCTATGTAAGAATGCTGTTCATTGACTATAACTCAGCATTCAACACCATAGTACCCTCCAAGCTCATCATTAAGCTCGAGGCCCTGGGTCTTACCCACGCTCTGCGCAACTGGGTCTTGGACTTCCTGACGGGCCGCCACCAGGTGGTGAAGGTAGGAAACAACATCTCCACTTCGCTGATCCTCAACACTGGCGCCCCACAAGGGTGCGTGCTCAGCCCCCTCCTGTACTCCCTGTTCACCGATGACTGCGTGGCCAAGCACGCCTCCAACTCAATCATCAAGTTTGCAGACGACACAACAGTAGTAGTCTTGATTACCAACTATGACGAGACCGCCTACAGGGAGGAGGTGAGGGCTCTGGGAATGCGGTGCCAGGAAATTAACCTCTCACTTAACGTCAACAAAACAAAGGAGATGATTGTGGACTTCAGGAATCAGCAGAGGGTGCACCCCCTTATCCACATCGACGGGAACACAGTGGAGAAGGTGGAAACCTACAAGTTCCTTGGTGTACACATTACTAACAAACTTAAATGGTCCACCCATGCAGACAGTGTGGTGAAGAAGGCGCAATAGTGCCTCCTGAGGCTGAAGAAATTTGTCTTGGCACCTAAAACCCTCACAAACCTTTACAGATGCACAATTGAGAGCATCTGGTCGGGCTGTATCACCGCCTGGTACGGCAACTGCACCGCCCGCAACCGCAGGGCTCTCCAGAGGGTGGTGCGGTCTGCCGAACGCATTACCGGGGGCAAACTACCCGCCCTCCAGGACACCTACAGCACCCGATGTCACAGGAAGGCCAAAAAGATAATCAAGGACATCAACCACCCGAGCCACTGCCTGTTCACCCCGCTATCATCCAGAAGGCGAGGTCAGTACAGTTGCATCAAAGCTGGGACCGAGAGAATGAAAAACAGCTTCTATCTCAAGGCCATCAGACTGTTAAATAGCCATCACTAGCACACTAGAGGCTGCTGCTGCCTATTGAATTCACTGGCCACTTTAATAAATGGAACACTAGTCACTTTAATAATGTTTACATATCTTGCATTACTCATCTCATATGTACACTACTGTTCAAAAGTTTGGGGTCACTAAGAAATGTCCTTGTTTTTGAAAGAAAAGCACTTTTTTTGTCCATTAAAATAACATCAAATTGATCAGAAATACAGTGTTTAGACATTGTTAATGTTGTAAATGGCTACTGTATGTGGAAACGGCTGATTTTCAATGGAATATCTACATAGGCGTATAGAGGCCCATTATCAGCAACCATCAGTCAGTCCTGTGTTCCAATGGCACGTTGTGTTTGCTAATCCAAGTTTATCATTTTAAAAGGCTAATTGATCATTAGAAAACCCTTTTGCAATTATGTTAGCACAGCTGAAAACTGTTGTGTTGATTAAATAAGCAATAAAAATGGCCTTCTTGAGACTAGTTGAGTATCTGGAGCATCAGCAATTGTGAGTTCGATTAACAGTCTCAAAATGGCCAGAAACAAAAAACTTTATTCTGAAACTTGTCGGTCTATTCTTGTTCTGAGAAATGAAGGCTATTCCATGTGTCACGGTCGTCTGACGAATGAGTAGACCAAAGCGCAGCGCGTTGAGTGAACATGACTTTAATGAGTACAGCACGTAAATACAAAACAAAAGACGATAGTGAAGTCCAACAGTGACTATGACTGAACACGGAACAAAAACCCACAAACACACAGTGAAACCACAACAGTTTAAATATGGCTCCCAATCAGAGATAACGAGCCGACAGCTGTCACTCGTTACCTCCGATTGGGAGTCACATGAATAATCAAGAACCACCACAACATAGAAATGCACAACTAGAAATCCCAACATAGAAATACACCCAAATGAAAATGAACAACCCTGGCTCCATAAATCAGAGTCCCTGGAGCCAGAGTGTCACAGTACCCCCCCCTAAAGGTGCGAACTCCGGGCGCACCAGCATACAGTCTAGGGGAGGGTCTGGGTGGGCGTCTGTCCATGGTGGCGGCTCTGGCACTGGTCGTGGTCCCCACCCCACCATAGTCACTACCCGCTTACGTAGCCTCCTCCAAATGACCACCCTCCAATATAACCCCACTGGATTAAGGGGCAGCACCGGACTAAGAGGCAGCACCAGACTAAGGGGCAACACCGGACTAAGGGACAGCACCAGGATAAGGGGCAGCACCAGAATAAGGGGCAGCACCAGACTAAGGGGCAGCACCAGACTAAGGGGCAGCACCAGACTAAGGGGCAGCACCAGACTAAGGGGCAGCACCGGACTAAGGGGCAGCACCGGACTAAGGGGCAGCACCAGGATAAGGGGCAGCACCAGGATAAGGGGCAGCACCAGGATAAGGGGCAGCACCAGGATAAGGGGCAGCACCAGGATAAGGGGCAGCACCAGGATAAGGGGCAGCACCAGGATAAGGGACAGCACAGGGCTAAGGGGCAGTACCGGACTAAATGGCGGATCCTGGCTGGCTGGCTCTGGCAGATCCTGGCTGGCTGGCGGATCCTGGCTGGACGGCTCTGGCGGATCCTGGCTGGCTGACGGCTCTGGCGGATCCTGGCTGGACGGCTCTGGCGGATCCTGGCTGGACGGCTCTGGCGGATCCTGGCTGGACGGCTCTGGCGGATCCTGGCTGGACGGCTCTGGCGGATCCTGGCTGGACGGCTCATGGCCGGCTGACGGATCTGGCTGCTCATGGCTGGCTGACGGATCTGGCTGCTCATGGCTGGCTGACGGATCTGGCTGCTCATGGCTGGCGGAAGGCTCTGGCTGCTCATGGCTGGCGGAAGGCTCTGGCTGATCCTGTCTGGCGGAAGGCTCTGGCTGATCCTGTCTGGCAGACGGCTCTGGCTGATCCTGTCTGGCGGAAGGCTCTAGCGGCTCCTGTCTGGCGGAAGGCTCTAGCGGCTCCGATCTGGCGGACGGCTCTGAAGGCTCATGGCAGACGGGCGGCTTTGCAGGCTCAGTACAGACGGGCGGCTTTAGCGCCGTAGGGCAGACGGGTAGTTCAAGCGCCGTTGGGCAGACGGGCAGTTCAGGCACCGTTGGGCAGATGGGCAGTTCAGGCGCCGTTGGGCAGACGGGCAGTTCAGGCCCCGTTGGGCAGACGGCAGATTCTGGCCGTCTGAGGCGCACCGTAGGCCTGGTGCGTGGTGCCGGAACTGGAGGTACCGGGCTGAGGACACGCATCTCAGGGCTAGTGCGGGGAGAAGGAACAGGGCATGCTGGGCCCTGGGGACGCACCGTAGGCCTGATGCGTGGTGCCGGAACTGGTGGTCCCAGGCTGAGAACACGCATCTCAGGGCTTTTTATGGTGCGTGGAGCAGGAACAGGCCGGGCTGGGCTGGCGACGCGCACCGTATCCCTGGTGCGAGTGGCCGGAACAGGCCGGGCCGGGCTGGGCGAAGCGCACCGTATCCCTGGTGCGTGGAGCAGGAACAGGCCGGGCTGGGCTGGCGACGCGCACCGTATCCCTGGTGCGAGTGGCCGGAACAGGCCGGGCCGGGCTGGCGGACGCACCATATCCCTGGTGCGTGGAGCAGGAACAGGCCGGGCTGGGCTGGCGACGCGCACCGTAGGTTCCTGTGCGAGTGGCCGGAACAGGCCGGGCCGGGCTGGCGAGCGCACCATATCCCTGGTGCGTGGAGCAGGAACCGGCCGGGCTGGGCTGGCGACGCACACCGTAGGTTCTGTGCGTGGAGCAGGAACAGGCCGGGCTGGGCTGGCGACGCACACCGTAGGTTCTGTGCGTGGAGCAGGAACAGGCCGGGCTGGGCTGGCGACGCACACCTTAGGTTCTGTGCGTGGAGCAGGAACAGGCCGGGCTGGGCTGGCGACGCACACCGTAGGTTCTGTGCGTGGAGCAGGAACAGGCCGGGCTGGGCTGGCGACGCACACCGTAGGTTCTGTGCGTGGAGCAGGAACAGGCCGGGCTGGACTGGCGACGCACACCGTGGGCTTGATGCGTGGAGTAGGAACAGGCCGGTCCGTACTGGGAACACACACCACTGGCTTTAACTGGGGATCAGGAACGGGCCGGACCGGACTGGTAACACACATCAGTCTCTCACGCCGTGCCGCAACAACTTCCCTTCCTCTACTCGCCAATGGCTCCCGTAATCCGATAGCCTTCTCTCCACGTCTCCCTGTGGCAGCCTCCTGCTGCCCAGCCGCCCAAGCCATGTGCCCCCCCAAAAAACTTTTTGGGGTTGCCTCTCGTCCTTCCAACGATGACCCTGCTGACGCCGTTGCTCCTCTCTCGCCAGGGCCTTGATCTTCCCCCAAGGTCCCTTGCCCCCGAGCATGTCCTCCCAGGACCACGATTTGCCCACCTGGGCCATCGCCAGCCTCTCGATCTCCTTACCCGGCGCCTCCACCCATGTCCAGTCTCTTTGCTCCTGGACACGCTGCTTGGTCCTTTTATGGTGGGTTTTTCTGTCACGGTCGTCTGACGAATGAGTAGACCAAAGCGCAGCGCGTTGAGTGAACATGACTTTAATGAGTACAGCACGTAAATACAAAACAAAAGACGATAGTGAAGTCCAACAGTGACTATGACTGAACACGGAACAAAAACCCACAAACACACAGTGAAACCACAACAGTTTAAATATGGCTCCCAATCAGATATAACGAGCCTACAGCTGTCACTCGTTACCTCCGATTGGGAGTCACATGAATAATCAAGAACCACCACAACATAGAAATGCACAACTAGAAATCCCAACATAGAAATACACCCAAATGAAAATGAACAACCCTGGCTCCATAAATCAGAGTCCCTGGAGCCAGAGTGTCACACCATGCGAGAAATTGCCAAGACACGGAAGATCTCTTACAACGCTGTGTACTACTCCCTTCACAGAACATCGCAAACTGGCTCTAACCAGAATAGAAAGAGGAGTTGGAGGCCCCGGTGCACAACTGAGCAAGAGGACAAATACATTAGAGTGTCTAGTTTGAGAAACAGACGCCTCACAGGTCCTCAACTGGCAGCTTCATTAAATATTACCCACAAAACACCAGTCGCAATGTCAACAGTGAAGAGGCGACTCCGGGATGCTGACCTTCTAGGCAGAGTTGCAAAGAAAAAGCCATATCTCAGACTGGCCAATAAAAAGAAAAGATTAAGATGGGCAGTCTGAGATATGGCTTTTTCTTTGCAACTCAGTTTTAAATTATCATCGGGCCGGCCATTGCCCATCCCTGATTATGAATCATCTGTTGCTGTTATTAGCAGACCCTTCTTTGCACTTGTATCTTGGATCCTTTATTTGAGTAGTCCACATGGTGGTCTGTCACAGTCCATTCAGTAGAGATCATAGAAATTGAATGACATAGAATGGAAAAGTAATTATATTTCTATGGTTGAGGTCCTTATCTGTTTCTGGTTCTTGACTGACTACTGTGTGTCCTTCCCCCAGAGAAAGAGTGAGATAAGCACTGTGGACTTTTGGAGTCAGAGAGAAAGAAACTGTGTACGAAAAGCATTCCAGGTGAAACTGGTTGAGAGAATGCCAAGAGTGTGCAAAGCTATCATCAAGGCAAAGGGTGGCTATTTGAAGAATCTCAAATATAAAATATATTTTGATTTGTTTAACACTTTTTAACACTTTTTTCGTTACCACATGATTCCATATGTGTTATTTCATAGTTTTGATGTCTTCACTATTATTCTACAATGTATAAAATAGTAAAAATAAAGAAAAACCCTTGAATGAGTAGGTGTTCTAAAACTTTTGACCGGTAGTGTAGTCCTGTGAGTGTGCATAGAGTCAGTGCAGATAGTCCAGGTAAACATTTAATTAACTATTTAGCAATCTTATGACTTGGGGGTAGAAGCTGTCTCGGTTCCTGTTGGTCCGAGAGCTGATGCTCCGGTATCGTTTGCCTGATGGTAGCAGAGTGAACAGTCTATGGCTTGGGTGAATGAAGTCTTTGGCAATGTTTTGGGCCTTCCTCTGACACAGCCTTATATAGAGGTCCTGGATGGCAGGGAGCTCAGCCCCAGTGATGTACTGGGCCATCCGCACCACCCTCTGTAGCGCTTTGCAGTCGAGGGCGGTGCATTTGCCCTCTCCACGACAGTGTGGGGTGTGTGTGGACCATGTTAAGTCCTTAGTGATGTGGACGCCAAGGAACTTGAAGCTCTCGACCCGCTCCACAACAGCCTCGTTGATGGGGGCGTGATGGGGGCGTGGTTGAGGGAGAGGTTGTTGTCCTGGAAACACACTGCCAAGTCTCATCGCTGTAGGCTGTCTCATCGCTGTAGGCTGTCTCATCGCTGTGGGCTGTCTCATCGCTGTAGGCTGTCTCATCGCTGTAGGCTGTCTCATCGCTGTAGGCTGTCTCATCGCTGTAGGCTGTCTCATCACTGTAGGCTGTCTCATCGCAGTCGGTGATCAGGCCTACCACCACCGTGTCGTCAGCAAACTTAATAATGGTGTTACAGTCGTGGGTGAACAGGGAGTACAGGAGGGGACTAAGCACACACCCCTGGGGGTCCCCCCGTGTTGAGGGTCAGCGTGGTGGAGGTGTTGTTTCCTACCCTCACCACCTGGGTGTGGCCCGTCAGGAAGTCCAGGATCCATTTGCAGAGGGAGGGGTTCAGTCCCATGGTCCCTAGCTTGGTGATGAGTTTGGAGGAGACTATGGTGTTGAACGCTGAGCTGTAGTTTATGAACAGCATTCTCACGTAGTTATTTCCCCTCTTGTCCAGGTGGGAGAGGGCAGTGTGAAGTGCAATTGAGATTGCGTCATCTGTGGATCTGTTGGGACAGTTTGCGAATTGGAGTGGGTCCAGGGTGTCTGGGATGACGGTGTTGATGTGAGCCATGATGACCAGCCTTTCAAAGCATTTCATGGCTACAGATGTGAGTGCTATGGGGCGATAGTCATTTAGGCAGGTTACCTTGGAGTTCTTAGAAACAGGGACAATGGTGGTCAGCTTGAAGCGTGTTGGGATTACAGACTGGAACTAGGAGAGATTAGTAACATCCTTTCAACACCAGATGGCACCAAACCATTAGCTTTATACAGAGTAACTGGTCATTCATCAGTATCAAACCCCCTGACATAAATGAATTGTAATGTTACTGGACTAGATCTAGATATTTTTGATTAAATTAACTTTTATACTTAATTAAAAAGGACAGACATTCAAATCTATTCTATGCAATACTGTACATTAACATGCTGGAATGTTCCACTCTCCTGAACGAGGCCTACTGGGCTGGTGCCGTATCAAAAACATTTAGCATTTTTGCAAGTTCCAAGTAGTCCCTCCCTGTTTCAGACCGTTTGCTTCCTTTTGGTTCTTAGTAAATACCGTCTAATGTCCCTTGATACACCTCACCAGACACAGGAGGTCATCACACTCATATTGATGTTCCAGAATAAAAGATGGCCTGAGGTATGAGTTGCTAACATCTCAAATCTCAGAGTCACGCTGTTATCATCATAACTATTATTATTATTAAAATCAGTATAGCTGCAAGGAGTTGGAAAAGAGCAGAAGCTTAAAATAGATATCTCTGAGGAGGGAGAGGCTGAAATTCACAGCCTCATAATCCACAGAGAAGAGAGTCTTCAGGCAGTCATTGAATGTTGAGATAGCTTTACTGTATGACAATATAATTGCTTGAGAGAAAACATTATTTCCAGAAAGAAACACTGTGTTCATTGTAGCTTTAAAGACAAGCCTTTTAACTTTCCTCGAGGGTGCTTAAGATTCTGCCATTGAAGAAAAAGCATACCATACTCCAACAATGGACATGGCAAAGCATATGAACTACTCTAGATTCCAGTCTGTGTAAATATTGCAATGGGGATATATTTCAGTCTATGAATCCGTTTCAAGCAAATAATGTTTAATATATTGCTAATTAAATTGTCTAAACATCATATCCCTAGATCCACATCTTTTTTTTTGGCAATGGCACAGAGTGGAGTACAATACTTTTCCATTAGTGAGATGAAATACATTATACAGTGCATTCGGAAGTATTCAGACCCATTGACTTTTCTTATTCTAAAATGGATTAAATCGTACTCCCCCCATATCAATTTACACACAAAACCCCATAATGACAAAGGAAAAACAGTTTTTTTGAAATGTTTATGAAAAAACAAACAAACATTGAAATATCATATTTACATAAGAATTCAGACCCTTTACTCAGTACTTTGTTGAAGCACCTTTGGCAGCGATTACAGCCTCTTCTTGGGTATGACGCTGTAAGCTTGGCACACCTGTATTTGGGGAGTTTCTCCCATTCTTCTCTGCAGATCCTCTCAAGCTCTGTCAGGTTGGACGGGGAGCGTCGCTGCACAGCTATTTTCAGGTCTCTCCAGAGATGTTTGATCGGGTTCAAGTCCGGTCTCTGGCTGGGCCACTCAAGGACATTCAGAGACTTGTCCCGAAGCCACTCCTGCGTTGTCTTGGCTGTGTGCTTAGGCTCGTTGTCCTGTTGGAAGGTGAACCTTCGCCCCAGTCTGAGATCCTGAGAGCTCTGGAGCAGGTTTTCAACAAGGATCTCTCTGTACTTTGCGCCGTTCATCTTTCCCTCAATTCTGACTAGTCTCCCAGTCCCTGCCGCTGGAAAACATCCCCACAGCATGATGCTATTACATTTACATTACATTTACGTCATTTAGCAGACTCTCTTATCCAGAGCGACTTACAAATTGGTGCATTCACCTTATGATAGCCAGTGGGAAAACTTTAAATGTTTAAATTTTTAGAGTATATTTTTAATTTTCATTTGTTTTATATATATATATATATATATATATATATATATATATATATGTTTAATTAATTTTAAAAAAAATTTGTGGGGGGGTAGAAGGATTACTTTTATACTATCCCAGGTATTCCTTAAAGAGGTAGGGTTTCAAGTGTCTCCGGAAGGTGGTCAGTGACTCCGCTGTCCTGGCGTCGTGAGGGAGCTTGTTCCACCATTGGGGTGCCAGAGCAGCGAACAGTTTTGACTGGGCTGAGCGGGAACTGTGCTTCCGCAGAGGTAGGGGGCCAGAGGTGGAAGAACGCAATCAAAGTCAGCAGATAGGTCTAGAAAGATGAGAGCAGAGGAGAAATAGTTAGCTTTAGCAGTGCGGAGAGCCTCCGTGACACAGAGAAGAGCAGTCTCAGTTGAATGACCAGTCTTGAAACCTGACTGGTTTGGATCAAGAAGGTCATTCTGAGAGAGATAGCAGGAGAGTTGGCTATAGACGGCACGCTCAAGAGTTTTGGAGAGAAAAAAAAGAAGGGATACTGGTCTGTAGTTGTTGACATCAGAGGGATCGAGTGTAGGTTTTTTGAGGAGGGGTGCAACTCTCGCTTTCTTGACGATGGAAGGGACATAGCCAGTCAAGGATGCGTTGATGAGCGAGGTGAGGTAAGGGAGAAGATCTCCAGAAATGGTCTGGAGAAGAGAGGAGGGGATAGGGTCAAGCGGGCAGGTTGTTGGGCGGCCGGCCGTCACAAGTCGCAAGATTTCATCTGGAGAGAGAGGGGAGAAAGAAGTCAAAGCATAGGGTAGGGCAGTGTGAGCAGGACCAGCGGTGTCATTTGATTTAATAAATGAGGATTGGATGTCGTCAACCTTCTTTTCAAAATGGTTGATGAAGTCATCCACAGAGAGGGAGGAGGGAGGGGGAGGAGGAGGACGATTCAGCAGGGAGGAGAAGGTGGCAAAGAGCTTCCTAGGGTTAGAGGCAGAGGCTTGAAATTTAGAGTGGTAGAAAGTGGCTTTAGCAGCAGAAACGGAGGAAGAGAATGTAGAGAGGATGGAGTGGAAAGATGACCGGTCCGCAGGGAGTCCATTTCCGCTCGGCTGCCCGGAGCCCTATTCTGTGAGCTCGCAATGAATCGTCAAGCCACGGAGCAGTAGGGGAGGACCGAGCCGGCCGGGAGGATATTACCACCATGCTTCACCGTAGGGATGGTGCCAGGTTTCCTCCAGACGGGACACTTGGCATTCAGGCCAAATAATTCAATCTTGGTTTCATCAGACCAGAGAATCTTGTTTCTCATGGTCTGAGAGTCCTTTAGGTGCCTTTAGGCAAACTCCAAGTGGGCTATCATGTGCCTTTTACTGAGGAGTTGGTTCCATCTGGCCACTCTACCATAAAGGCCTGATTGGCGGAGTGCTGCAGAGATGGTTGTCCTTCTGGAAGGTTCTCCCATCTCCACAGAGGAACTCTGGAGCTCTGTCAGAGGGACCATCAGGTTCTTGGTCACCTCCCTGACCAAGGCCCTTCTCCCCCGATTGCTCAGTTTGGCCGGGAGGCCAGCTCTAGGAAGAGTCTTGGTGGTTCCAAACTTCTTCCATTTAAGAATGATGGAGGCCACTGTGTTCTTGGGGATCTTCAATGCTGCAGAAAGTTTTTGGTACCCTTCCCCAGATCTGTGCCTCGACACAATCCTGTCTCGGAGCTCTACGGACAATTCCTTCGACCTCATGGCTTGGTTTTTGCTCTGACACTCACTGTCAACTGTGGGACCTTATATAAACAGGTGTGAGAAGGTGTGCCTTTTCAAATCATGTCCAATCAATTGAATTTACCACAGGTGGTCTCCAATCAAGTTGTAGAAACATCTCAAGGATGATCAATGGAAACAGGATGCACCTGAGCTCAATTTCAAGGTCTCATAGCAAAGGGTCTGAATACTTATGTAAATAAGTATTTGTTATACATTTGCAAAAATGTATAAAACCTGTTTTCGCTTTGTCATTATGAGGTATTGTGTGTAGATTGATGAGGAAAAACATTTATTTAATCAATTTTAGAACAAGGCTGTAATGTAACAAAATGTGGAAAAATGGAAGGGGTGTTTAAGCCCAGACAGATGGCGCATTGCTAATAATAGTCTAAACACTGCAAAGGCCTGCCGCAAGCCAGTGGATAGCACCAGCCAGACAGGCCAGATGTCGTTCAGCAATGGAGGGAGTCAGCCAGCCAGCCAGCCAGCCAGCCAGCCAGCCAGCCAGCCAGCCAGCCAGCCAGCCAGCCAGCCAGTCAGCCAGCCAGTCAGCCAGCCAGTCAGCCAGCCAGCCAGCCAGCCAGCCAGCCACACTACAGTACGAATGGAAGTTCACAATGGGCTACTGCAGCGTTTCTCAATCTGTTTTAAACCACTGGGCTCTCTACTGGAAAGCTATGATGGTTCCTCCTTGGGGAAAAAAAAAAACTATGACATAAGCGCTGACAAATTCAGTGTTAGCTAACCATCTAGTATCATACCAGGGCCCGGTGCCGATCCATGGAGAGTGAAATCAATCTTTAAAAGGGAAAATTCTCTGTCAAATTAGTGAATGAGTCCAGCTCAGAGGATAACACTAATCCTGTTGTCTCCTGCTGTAATCTGAATGTTGGGGTTTGTGTTGCTTTAACTCTGTATTAATCACATCTCCCCCGGCTCATTGACTCTGGACTAAAGCCATGCCAGGCCATGTTAAGCACACACAACTGCCATAGAGGGGAAGCCAGTAATATTTTTGAGGAATTTCAAAAGCTAGCCTACACAGGACATCGCAGACAGACATTTTCAAAAAGGCGATTTGTAAAAATTCTCCATAGTAATGTAATGCTATTTGTATGGCCGCTGTCTCAATCCTCCATAGTAATGTAGACTATTTGTGTTCGTGATGATGGTGACAGTGGAATGAAATGTAATCCTAATCATGACACGGCAGTATGTTTAAAGACCATAAGCCTCTTCTTCTCAGAAAATGTCCAGACACAATACAGCAGGACCAGATTCATAGACTACAAGAGCAGAAAACCCCTTTAAATCCTTTACATCTCACCACGAGGCTCTTCCCCTGGCACCAAGATTACTGCCGCTTGATACTGGCTTTATTTAACACTATGAAACAAATCTGTTTAATTTACAGAGAGAGAGAGCCTACACAGGACTGATCTGCCTGCTGTGGGCGCTTCTCTAGTAGAAGGACGATGACACTGGGCTCTCTACGGAGGTCATGACACTGGGCTCTCTACGGAGGTCATGACACTGGGCTCTCTACGGAGGTCATGACACTGGGCTCTCTACGGAGGTCATGACACTGGGCTCTCTACGGAGGTCATGACACTGGGCTCTCTACGGAGGTCATGACACTGGGCTCTCTACGGAGGTCATGACACTGGGCTCTCTACGGAGGTCATGACACTGGGCTCTCTACGGAGGTCATGACACTGGGCTCTCTACGGAGGTCATGACACTGGGCTCTCTACGGAGGTCATGACACTGGGCTCTCTACGGAGGTCATGACACTGGGCTCTCTACGGAGGTCATGACACTGGGCTCTCTACGGAGGTCATGACACTGGGCTCTCTACGGAGGTCATGACACTGGGCTCTCTACAGAGGTCATGACACTGGGCTCTCTACGGAGGTCATGTAAGAACATACAAACACAGGACGATATCACAGGACAGGATCGGAACGGATGAAACAAATGAAAATGAAAGGGTCATTTTCTCTTTAAACCTGGCATGAGAACATCATTAGTAACAGACGTCCTCAATGAAGAAAATCAAGAGACAAAAAACCAACGTTGTCTGCATGTCGTGTCTCTATTGGGGGTCTTCATCCTGTTGTGTTAACAGTGATTACAGGATCTAGGAACAGACAGACACCACGCTGTGACTGGCTGGCTTATGTAACCTGTGCTTCTGGGAATTGAGAGTTGGGACAGCTTGCACAGCCAGGGGCCCCCTCCTCCCCTCCTCCCACCCCTCCCCTCCTCCTCCCCTCCCTCCTCCCCTCCCCTCCCCTCCCCCTCCCATCCTCCCCCTCCTCCCTCCTCCTCCCACCCCCTCCCCTCCTCCCTCCCCTCCTCCCACCCCTCCCCTCCTCCCACCCCTCCCCTCCCCCCTCCCCCCCCCTCCTCCCCCCTCTCCTCTCCCCTCCTCTCCCACCCTCCCCCTCCTCCCCCTCCCCTCCTCCCACCCCCTCCCCTCCTCCCACCCCTCCCCTCCTCCCCTCCCCTCCCTCCCACCCTCCCCCTCCTCCCACCCCTCCCCTCCTCCCACCCCTCCCCTCCCCTCCCCTCCTCCCACCCCCCTCCCCTCCTCCCACCCCTCCCCTCCTCCCCTCCCCTCCTCCCACCTCCTCCCCTCCCCTCCTCCCACCCCTCCCCTCCTCCCCTCCCTCCTCTATCTAAGCTAATTTTACTGATTTGTTCCTCCTCTCACAAGAGGGTTTCATCTGGGTAGAACTGTGTTTGGAGGGGTTGTGCCCTGCGTGTGTAAAATTTGGTACGCGACGGCAGATTCACTTCATTTTGCCACGTCTCCTCCCGTTGCTCCCCATCCGGCGCTCTGATTCGCCGGTCTCCTGAGCCACCGGTCTGAGCGCACCACCTCGGCAAACACAGGAATGGAAACCAAACGCACCCTAATCACCTCCAGCGCACCTGCACCTCATCATCTCATCACCACCCCTATTTAGCCCTGGACTGTTCTGGATGATGTTGTGTGTGATTGTTAAGCGTTGTGTCGTTTACTCTCTCTTTGTTATTTCTCTTTGTCATTGTTTAAGTAAACCTTGACCTTGTTAATTCCTGCGTCTGCGTCCTGCCTCTTCGTATACTCAGTACTCGTCACACACATTTTCTGGTTGTATACTGGTTTTGTGGAAGTAGTGTAGAGACGTCAGATAACCAGATTAGATTACAACCAGGTAAAGTCGTCTTTTTTCATGATGTTGGTGCAATGTTGTTTAATGACTTTGCTACAGTACCTACTGTGGTATCTCAGTCAGCCAGGAGCCAGCCAGGAATCCAGCCAGGACCCAGCCAGCAGCCAGCCAGGACCCAGCCAGGACCCAGCCAGGAGCCAGCCAGGAATCCAGCCAGGAATCCATCCAGGACCCAGCCAGGACCCAGCCAGGAGCCAGCCAGGAATCCAGCCAGGATCTGCTCAATCGTCTCACGGCCTCATGCCAAACTGTGTAGAATTGCAGAAAACGTTTCTCTACACTGCTAAGATACAGTTCTAGATAATATAATATGTTAGAGTCGACACTTCCTCTTCCAATGAACTGTGGGGAGGTCAAAATAATGAAACTGTCTACCAAATCTATTCATCTTAAAATGTTGATTACTTCTACTAGCCGTTATCATTCACCTGATGACAAAATGTGATCAAATTTGTTTTGCTAACATGTGATGGGGGTCCCTGGGTTGCCGGTTTGCCTGGTCGGAGGCAAGAAAAGTTTGAAAACCAGTGTCCAATCAGTGTCCCTGTCAAGTTTTTGTTTGGGCTGCTGCACTACCTGAGTCACACACAAACGCACGCACACTCACACACACACACACAACACCCATGCACGCACACTCACACACACACACACACACACAACACACATGCACGCACGCACACACACACACACCCATGCACGCACACTCACACACACACACAACACCCATGCACGCACGCACACTCACACACACACACACAACACACATGCACGCACGCACGCACACACACACACACCCATGCACGCACACTCACACACACACACACACACACACACCCATGCACGCACACTCACACACACACACACACACACCCATGCACGCACACTCACACACACACACCCATGCACACGGACATAAACACCAAGGAGTGAGGGCAGGTGAGGCAGAGCCCTGCCTGTTTTGAGCCCCACATTTTTAGCTAAAAATAAATAATAAATAAATAATAATACCTTTTTGGGGGGGGTTGCCTGTTTTGCATGTTATTTTTCCATTAATACGTGTCACATATCAGTTTGCAAACGATGTAAAAATACATATTTAAAAAAAGCATTGAGTTAATAAAGCCACATACAAATATGGTCTCTTTGTTGCTTTCTTGAGTAAGGCAGCTCCAAATTAATTTGCATGGCTGAATAACCACTGTCTCCTGGGACTGGGAAATGTCCACACTCTCTCTATCTTTCATTTATTCTCTCTCCTCCACCCCTCATCCCTTTCATTGTATTCTCTCTCTATTTCTCTCTATTTCTCTGTGATATGTAATAGATCCATGGGTTTACATTTGGATTTATATTTTAGTCATTTAGCAGGATGTTCTTATCATAGATATCATATAATTAATTCATTATTAATCTTGGTTAAGCCAGAACTAAACTCTAATTTGGTATGTTTACGTAGTCTGTCCACGAGAGATTAATTCATTATAGTGTTGAATTCTAGCTTGAAATATATACGTATTCATGTTACTATACTATAACTACTTTACATGTATAATATTATTGTTACATCAAATCAAATCAAATCAATTTTTATTGGCCACATGCGCCGAATACAACAGGTGCAGACATTACAGTGAAATGCTTACTTACAGCCCTTAACCAACAATGCATTTATTTTTAATAAAAAAGTAAAATAAAACAACAACAAAAAAGTGTTGAGAAAAAAAGAGCAGAAGTAAAATAAAATAACAGTAGGGAGGCTATATATATATGGGGGTACCGGTGCAGAGTCAATGTGCGGGGGCACCGGCTATTTGAGGTAGTTGAAGTAATATGTACATGTGGGTAGAGTTAAAGTGACTATGCATAAATCATTAACAGAGTAGCAGCAGCATAAAAAGATGGGGTGGGGGGTGGGGGGGCAGTGCAAATAGTCCGGGTAGCCATGATTAGCTGTTCAGGAGTCTTATGGCTTGGGGGTAGAAGCTGTTGAGAAGTCTTTTGAACCTAGACTTGGCACTCCGGTACCACTTGCCGTGCGGTAGCAGAGAGAACAGTCTATGACTAGGGTGGCTGGAGTCTTTTTGAGGGCCTTCCTCTGACACCGCCTGGTATAGAGGTCCTGGATGGCAGGAAGCTTGGCCCCAGTGATGTACTGGGCCGTACGCACTACCCTCTGTAGTGCCTTGCGGTCGGAGGCCAAGCAGTTGCCATGCTAGGCGGTGATGCAACCAGTCAGGATGCTCTCTCGATAGTGCAGCTGTAGAATTTTTTGAGGATCTGAGGACCCATGCCAAATCTTTTCAGTCTCCTGAGCGGGAATAGGCTTTGTCATGCCCTCTTCACGACTGTCTTGGTGTGTTTCGACCATGATAGTTTGTTGGTGATGTGGACACCAAGGAACTTGAAGCTCTCAACCTGTTCCACTACAGCCCCGTCGATGAGAATCTCATGGATCCTATGGAGAGGGCCAAAGGGTAACAGTCTGGTTTCAGTCACTGATAAAGTTGGATAGCCGTGGATTAGAAGAGTGAGGAATGTGTGGATTAGGGAAAAGTGAGGAATGTGGGCCGAGGTCAGGTCAGATGAAGTGACAAGGAACAGTTCTATTACCAGTGGCGACCCGTCATTCAGGGCAGGTCGGTCAGAGCCGCATTCAGGGCAGGTGAGGCAGAGCCGCATTCAGGGCAGGTGAGGCAGAGCTGTCATTCAGGGCAGGTGAGGCAGAGCCGTCATTCAGGGCAGGTGAGGCAGAGCCGTCATTCAGGGCAGGTGAGGCAGAGCCGTCATTCAGGGCAGGTGAGGCAGAGCCGTCATTCAGGGCAGGTGAGGCAGAGCCGTCATTCAGGGCAGGTGAGGCAGAGCCGTCATTCAGGGCAGGTGAGGCAGAGCCCCACCTGTTTTGAGCCCCACATTTTTAGCTTGCCTGTTTTGCATGTTATTTTGGCAATAATATGTGTCACATATCAGTTTGCAAACAATGTAAAAAAAAGATATAGCTGCTTACAAACATGGTCTCTTTTTTGCTTTCTTGAGTAAGGCAGCTCCAAAATACAGGTGTTTCAGCCTAGCTCAGTGCTTTCTGTGGTGGTGGAGCAGCCAGCGGAAAATACGGAGCGTAGGTGTTGGTAATGTTCTCTAGTTGCGCCGTGATTGGCTCAGTGTTCTGTCACTCATGGGGACACTACGTCACCGCCAAGTCTAAGGGTAGAGCTCGAAAATTGAAGCCCCTTGGGTGCTGCCATAGAGTTACATTAGAAGTGCCCATCCAAGAAGGCTCAAGGTCAGTGGCCACAGATAAAACGACATCAAATCATGTTATATCTACAGTAGCCTGCTATTCAGTGGAGTGGCTGTGTGGTCCCAAATCTGGGATTAATGGTCTCTTTTCCAAGTTTAAAATGATAAACATTCAACATTGGCCATGCTGTCAACGAAGCATGATTTGTGCCACGCTCAAAACAACTGTTAACTCGGAACTGCGAAAACTTGACTTCAGTGAGTTCAAGACAACTGGGAACTCTGGAAAAACACATTTTGAACTGTCATCCAACTCAGAATTGTAAATCCAGAGCTTGGGCCTCTTGCTAGAGCTACATTTTAGTCATTTAGCAGACGCTCTTATCCAGAGCGACTTACAGTTAGTGAGTGCATACATTATTTATTTATATATTTTACATACTGGCCCCCCGTGGGAATCAAACCCACAACCCTGGCGTTGCAAACGCCATGCTCTACCAATTGAGCTACATCCCTGCCGGCCATTCACTCCCCTACCCTGGGCCAATTGTGCGCCGCCCCATCGGTCTCCCGGTCGCGGCCGGCTACGACAGAGCCTGGATTTGAACCAGGACCTCTAGTGGCACAGCTAGCACTGCGATGCAGTGCGTTAGACCACTGCGCCACTCGGGAAACGCTATGACCTGAAGATCACTGACGTCATCATGATTCAACCTTGTTTTTTTTCAGAGTTCCCAGTTGTCTTGAAAGCACCATAAACCCAGAGAATGACAGACTTTGATGACAAAATTTGCCCACGAAGGACCGCCGCGCCACCTTCCTGTTCAAGGCCTTTATGCTTGAGCACAGATTAACAAGGTGAGTCCAAAAATGTCTTGTATGCTGCTGCATAAATGATGTAATATGCCAGGGAGATATGTATACTGTAGCTAAGAAAGTAAAACTAAGTGTATATTGTGTAGTCTATTTTCCCCATTAATTTTGCCTACTGTTCTGACTTAGTGGTGCACATGTAGCCTATAACCTGTTTTAGAGAAACTCGGTGTACAGGGAGAATACTGTAAGAACGGCTCATGTTCTGAATTCTGTCGCTGTACATTTCAAAAGTGCTAAACAAATAGTTATATTGACTACGTCCGTCCCAGCTCGCTCATTAATGTCTTTAATCGAAATTACGGATTGTCTCTTGTCCGCTTGTCGTCCCCTTATGCCATAGTTTGTACATCTCAATTGTCAGTAGAAACCACATTTGTTTAAGCAAGTCAGCCATATCAGCTATGTTTTTTTTTTAAGGCAGTAAATTAGGCTGAATGAACTGTTTCGCTGCCAGACAAGGCTCCGCTGATAGCCAGGTGTAGCAGGGGTAAGGTGTTGTGACTGCTGTTGGGACAGCTTTATGTAGGCCCTAGCAATTTGTGGGCACCATTTGCCACCGTTAGTGTGCAATTAATGTATTGTTTAGTGTTGTGTTGGGTAGTGGCTTTGCTGGCATGCATCCCACATTTCTGTTGTTTGTTGTTTGTTTGCATGCTGTCCTCATCACAGCAGGTAACAGAGAGTCGAAACTGAACATGAATCACTTTGAGCTGTAAGACAAATATTCAGCACCCCTGAGACGGACAGCGACATAATCAGAATGCAGAAGTTTAGCACCACAGGGCTGTGGACAGCAACTGTCTCAGGGGCATCCCTGCAGAGACTAAAGTGCTTTTCATAGTCGATGCGACCCAATCAAGCATCCATAGCCTTGCCAAAAAAGGTCCAGTATAGCAGCGTTAAGAATTCAACAAGCTCATCAAAGCTGGTGGTGGGCAAATCAACCTGCCTGGGTAAGATTACCAGGTTTCCCTGGTCGGTGGCTCTGTGCCTCCATTCATCCAGTGAATGTGATTGTGACGGTGTTGTGACGGTGTTGTGACGGTGTTGTGGCGGTGTTGTGGCGGTGTTGTGGCGGTGTTGTGGCGGTGTTGTGACGGTGTTGTGGCGGTGTTGTGGCGGTGTTGTGACGGTGTTGTGACGGTGTTGTGGCGGTGTTGTGGCTGTGTTGTGGCTGTGTTGTGTCCTAACCTGAATTTAAACTGAATTACTCTGCTTAACTATTCACTTTGAAGTGAAACAATAGTGAAACAACAGTGAAACAATACTTCAGTTTGGATCCAGACAACCTGTGTGTGTGCAGCTCTTGGCTGTGAATGTGAGTGAAATCGTTGCTGGGGGGTTGTGGTTTATTGTGATTGCATAAGGAGTAAGCGGCAGGTTCAGTTTGATACTGCTCCCTCCCCCCCTCCCTCCCCCCTCCCTCCCTCCCTCCCCCCTCCCTCCCCCCTCCCTCCCTCCCTCCCTCCCTCCCCTCCCCCCTCCCTCCCTCCCCCCTCCCTCCCCCCTCCCTCCCTCCCTCCCTCCCTCCCTCCCTGTCTGTCTGTCTGCCTCCCTGTCTGTCTGTCTGTCTGTCTGTCTGCCTGCCTGCCTGCCTGCCTGTTAGTCAGCCACCAATTGTGCAAGTTCTCCCACTTAAAAAGATGAGAGAGGCCTGTAATCTTGTAAACTTTCATCATAGTTACACGTCAACTATGACAGACAAAAGGAGAATTTTTTTTCCAGAAAATCACATTGTAGGATTTTTTATGAATTTATTTGCAAATTATATGGTGGAAAATAAGTATTTGGTTAATAACAAAAGTGTCTCAATACTTTGTTATATACCCTTTGTTGGCAATGACACAGGTCAAACGTTTTCTGTAAGTCTTCACAAGGTTTTCACACACTGTTGCTGGTTTTTTGGCCCATTCCTCCATGCAGATCTCCTCTAGAGCAGTGATGTTTTGGGGCTGTCGCTGGGCAACACTGACTTTCAACTCCCTCCAAAGATTTTCTATGGGGTTGAGATCTGGAGACTGGCTAGGCCACTCCAGGACCATGAAATGCTTCTTACGAAGCCACTCCTTCGTTGCCCGGGCGATGTGTTTGGGATCATTGTCATGCTGAAAGACCCAGCCACGTTTCATCTTCAATGCCCTTGCTGATGGAAGGAGGTTTTCACTCAAAATCTCACGATACATGGCCCCATTCATTCTTTCCTTTACACGGATCAGTCGTCCTGGTCCCTTTGCAGAAAAACAGCCCCAAAGCATGATGTTTCCACCCCCATGCTTCACAGTAGGTATGGTGTTCTTTGGATGCAACTCAGCATTCTTTGTCCTCCAAACACGACGAGTTGAGTTTTTACCAAAAAGTTATATTTTGGTTTCATCTGACCATTTGACATTCTCCCAATCCTCTTCTGGATCATCCAAATGCACTCTAGCAAACTTCAGATGGGCCTGGACATGTACTGGCTTAAGCAGGGGGACACGTCTTGCACTGCAGGATTTGAGTCCCTGGCGGCGTAGTGTGTTACTGATGGTAGGTTTTGTTACTTTGGTCCCAGCTCTCTGCAGGTCATTCACTAGGTCCCCCCGTGTGGTTCTGGGATTTTTGCTCACCGTTCTTGTGATCATTTTGACCCCACGGGGTGAGATCTTGCGTGGAGCCCCAGATCGAGGGAGATTATCAGTGGTCTTGTATGTCTTCCATTTCCTAATAATTGCTCCCACAGTTGATTTCTTCAAACCAAGCTGCTTACCTATTGCAGATTCAGTCTTCCCAGCCTGGTGCAGGTCTACAATTTTGTTTCTGGTGTCCTTTGACAGCTCTTTGGTCTTGGCCATAGTGGAGTTTGGAGTGTGACTGTTTGAGGTTGTGGACAGGTGTCTTTTATACTGATAACAAGTTCAAACAGGTGCCATTAATACAGGTAACGAGTGGAGGACAGAGGAGCCTCTTAAAGAAGAAGTTACAGGTCTGTGAGAGCCAGAAATCTTGCTTGTTTGTAGGTGACCAAATACTTATTTTCCACCATAATTTGCAAATAAATTCATTAAAAATCCTACAATGTGATTTTCTGGATTTTCTTTTCTTATTTTGTCTGTCATAGTTGACGTGTACCTATGATGAAAATTACAGGCCTCTCTCATCTTTTTAAGTGGGAGAACTTGCACAATTGGTGGCTGACTAAATTCTTTTTTCCCCCCACTGTATACTTGTGGGAACCAGAACCTAGGGTTAAGATTAGGTTTAGGGTAAGGGTTAGGTTAGGGTTATGGAGAATAGGATTTTGAATGGGACTGAATTGTGTGTCCCCACAAGGTTAGTTATACAAGACTGTGTGTGTGTGCATGTGTGTATGTGTGTGTGTGTGTGTGTGTGTGTGTGTGTGTTGTCATCCTCAACACAGAGCACTGCTGGGAAGCATTGAGCTACAAATCCCCTCAAAGACAGACAGGGCCAGTCATCACAGGGTAAATACCAACTGAGATCAAGGAATATAAAGTAGGGATACAGTACAATAAAAGTGTCTGCTAAATGGCATATTATTATTATTATTATTATTATTATTATTATAAATGCTTACGTAATAATTCTGACTGTGTTGTATGCGTTACGAAGTCCTTATGTAGGTACCTCCTAAATAAGGTGTAGAATCAAATTCCGTATAGAGTGTATGCACAGTTGGTTGGAATCAGCTTTGAGAGAAGTCTGCTATAGGCTCCCAGTCCTGCTGTGTGGTCACAAGTTAAAGAGTACACAAACAGAGAGAGTGTGTGGCCTTGACTGCAACAACTGGCATTCACCAGTCACGCTGCATTTCATCGTTCTATGTCTCCCTCACCACAGTCAGTTAGAAGATGCAAAATGCTCATTCTGTACCCGTGAATCTTGCTGTAGTTTCTTACATGTGCGTTTATTCTACTGTAGCCGTACGCATGGCCACAGTTAATTCATGTTATGGAAAGTGAATCGATCACAATTGATCACCCCATCCTTTAGAACACGGCAGGACATCAGAGCCGAGCGTGGAATCGCTGCTGCCATCTCAAAACTGCACTGCGTACTGTCTTCTCATGTGTGAGGGTTTGGTTTGGATACAGAGTAGTAGTTGTACAGTTCATTCGGGAAAGTATTCAGACCCCTTGACTTTTTCCTTTTTCCAATGTGGAAAAAGGGAAGAGGTCTGAATACTTTCCAAATGCACTCTATCCTAGTACTCTACTAGGGCATACCGCATAGGCAGTCTACTCACAGACTGGAGTAAGCACCGGTATTTGGAATAAGGGAAACCACAAGCATCTTCTCCTGTCACGCGCTCCAGTCCAATGATCCACTACCTCGGCAGGCAGGGATGTTGCTGATGCTGCGACTCGTGAAAAACAGTCTCACTTACGCTCAAATGCACTGTTTTGCTGCAGAAGACACAACGTTGCCCACAAATATTTGTAATATTTGTTCTATCTTTTCAGGGGGATGAAATTGAAATTGTAAGCAGCTCTGCAATGCTTGTTTGAAAAAGAGAGATACTTTGAAAAAGTTTCATTTTCAATTAATGAGCTTTTCTTAGTAATCTACTTGAGAACCATTTAGGGTTCAAGTAAAACTTTTGGTGAAGCTTTTAAAGAGATGTTTAGTGCTTTTATATTTAATAATCCCAACCCACCCAGTTCATATTCATAATATAGATAGGCACGCTTCATCTTGTCTGGTTTACCATCCCAGATAAAGCTAAATATTTTTTGCTCATATGATTTGCAAAACGAATCATCAGGAGTAGGCAGCGCCATAAGTAAGTGAGTAAACTGAGATATGACTAAGGAGTTAACCAGTGTAATTTTTTCCATAAATAGACAGATATTTACCTCTCCATGGTTGCAGGATCTTGTCTATTTTTACTAGTATTCTATTGAAATTAATTTTGGAGAGCTCATTTAAATATTTTGTGATATGAATACCAAGTATGTCTACTTCACCGTCAGCCCATTTTATAGGTAAACTATAAGGTCATGTAAAAGTTTTTAGTCCAGAGAGTCCAGAAAAGTTATCTAGATCTTCAATGAGACATTGCAGGGATCTAGCTTGCGGACTTAATATAAAACCTGAGTCAACGGACACCTTGGTTTTTAAGCCTTGGATTTCTAATCCTCTAATGTTGTTATTTGATCTGATTTTAATAGCTAGCATTTCAATGGCCATAGCGAATAGATATGGTGACAGCGGACACCCTTGTTTAACTCCTCTTGACAATTCAAAACTCTTTGAGAAGTAGCCACTATTTACTATTTTACACCTGGGGTTGCTATACATTACTTTTACCCATTTTATAAGAGACTTACCGAAATTGAAAAAAAATCCTGGCATTTGTAATTAAATCCAGTCTTACTTTTCAAAATCCGCTATAAATACCAGGCCTGGCTTCTTAGATGTTTCATGTTGTTCTATTTTTTTTTTTATAATAGTGAAATCAGACCTTCCTGCTGAGTACCTGACATACTACCATTTCTATAGGAGTAGTTAAAACAAGCTAATAATGGAGCTTTGAGTATATAAAAAAATGCTTGATATGCTGTACCTCTACCAGTATGCCAACAAGGGGGTTTTCCAGACAGAAAGGATTTAATAGCCTCAAAAAGTTATTCCTCTGTGATTTGGCCTTTTGTATTATTTGGAAAGACTTCCTGACAGTAATCGTCATTCAGAGGGTGAGGATGAGACGGAAAATAAATCTGCTTAAAATATTTAGCTTCCTCTTTTAAAATATCATTCGGAGAATCATAGATGACTCCGTCTTTGGTGGTCAAAGACTTAGTAACTTAGTTGTCACAATCTGGTTACCTATAACAAATGTATTAACTTATTTCCGGATATCTTCTAAACTACCCACAATGCACTATTTCTCAACGTTATTTGGAGAATCTACTCTGTGCTACCGAGTTCGTATGCTAGCTCGGTAGTAGCTAGCTCAAGCTGGCTAACGTTAGCATCCTCATGCTCTTCACGGACTTTGTGGCTGTGTTATCTAGTGGGAATCCATTAGCACGGCAGGCTCTGGTGCCTTCTTGCCGTGTGCTCAAAACGAAAGAGAAAATCATACCTGCTAGCTCTAATTCCATATTACATCGTCTGTTCTCCTTTTTGTTTTGTCAAGTTTTCGGCATGTTCTCTGTGAAGTACGCTACGGGAGTTTTGTAACTTTTCCCAGCCTTGGCTTAGTGCTAGCACGCTAGCTGACTGACATCTGGAATCTATCTATTTGGGATTTTTCGTGCTATATAGCTATTGGATTTCCCTGATTCTCTCTTGGCCTGGTGAAGCGCCCGCCTCCCCCTTGCTTTGGTAGTTAACTCAGCCTGTTAAAGTTTTACCATCGGATGGGCCCCAGCCATCAATCTGTAAGTCTCTGCTCTCTCTTTGCTTTTAATATGTGGTTATGCTTTAGTTGTGTTGTGTTAGTTGTGTTCTAGCTGGTCTCCAGTTGTTTGGCTCTGGCTTGCCGTCCATAACTATGGTGGTTGGCTAGGCTGGCTAGGCTAATGGCCAGTTGGCTAAATAACTAATGTTAAATGACTGGCTAGCTTGTTTGGCTAAGATGTGACAATAAATTCATAAAGTATTTGCTTGTAAGCTGGCTGAAACATTGTAACCAGTATTTATGAGTGCAAACGATTTGGTTTAATTTGAAGTTATACATTTGAAGTTATTTCTGTTGGACTTTACATTGTAGGGAATAGGCTGGCTTGCCGAGTCCTCCAGATTACATCACACCCCGGGAAAACATTTTCTGACATGACTTTGGCATTCTTCGGAATTCTGATCGGTTTTCTGTAATAACTTGAAAAATAGAAAAGTGAGGTGTGACTTTGCATTGGGACTTTTGATGCGTATACTAATGCAAATCCATATGTTACATGTGGTTACGTTTAAGCCCTGATCCCAAAGACTCGACTGCCCCCACATGGATAGAAAGAGAACTGCTAGTTTTCAACCAATCATGAGGCTCATTTGAATTTCCTGGTGCATCAGGAAAATTCTCTGCGACAAAAGAGTGAGCAAGTTAAGATCCGACATCTGTACCCTTTAAAAAAAACACATCATACCTGGACCCATAGCTATTTATTAAATCATGACATTTATTCCTGTCATTAATTAATTCAGGTTGGGTGAGTGACGCCAGTCCAAGGGCATGTGTTCTTTGATCTTTATGTAATCTTATCCTTGCATAATCTTATCCTTGCATAATTTTATCCTTGCATAATTTTATCCTTGCGTAATCTTCTATAGAGATTTGGGCGCAGAGCGTTTTGTTTGAAGCTGGGCGAGGAAGGATTTCTCCCCTCTGTCTCCCTGCATCTCGTTTGTTGTCCTTACATTGGAGGGACGGACTATCACTGTAGGGACTAAAACGAGGTGCAAATTATGAACCGACGTGTCTGATTTGGTAGCAGATGGATTTAATTTCAGGGAATGGCTGAGGATGGTTGAATCTGATCTGACGTGAAGGTAGGATACATTCTGTGTTATTATCATGCTGTTTTGGAGCAAATGGAATGCTGCAATGCAATATTGAATTCACCAGCAGTGTGCATGTAGAAACTAATAAAATGAATACAAAATGATTTGTTAAAATGTTACTGCATGCAAATGTAATTGTTTCTCATAGTGATTGTGTGTGTGTGACTGTGTACTTTTTTCTCATAGTGATTGTGTGTGTGCGACTGTGTAATTGTTTCTCATAGTGATTGTGTGTGTGTGACTGTGTGTGTTTTAGGGGATGTACTTTCACTCTACCAGGCATGTAACCATGACGATATCCTCTCCTGTCCAACAGCCATGTCTCTGTTTCCAACAACAGTAGTCTGTTTGCTTTTCTTTCAGAACTCAAGTAAGCAATGCCTGGGGATTCCACCAGCTGCTGCTCCATGCGGTTTAGAAAGAGACCCATAATACAGGAAGTTCTGCTCCTTTAATAACACTGACCGTTTGCTAGCATGTTGCCTCCACGCAGAGCAGGCGCCCTGCCGGAGCCCTCCCCCTCCGCCTCTCCCTCTCCCAGCCTGAGGAGGGTCCATGTTCGATGGGCCTCGTACCTCTCCCTCTCCCTGGCCCTCCTCTGGTTCCCTTCTGGAGAACTAGCCTCAACCCTCAACTGCCACAAGACCTGCATCTGTGCCAGTAACATCCTGAGCTGTTCCAAGATGAACCTGACCACGGTGCCCACTGGCCTGCCTCTCTACACGGCCGTCCTGGACCTCAGCTACAACCAGATCTCCCGGCTGAGGGCTGAGTGGACCACGGTGAAACTCACCAAACTCCGCAACCTCTTGCTCAGTCACAACGGCCTTCACTTCCTCTCCACCGAGGCCTTCCTCTACGTGAAACACCTGTGCTACCTGGACCTGTCCTCCAACAACCTGCGACAGCTGGACGAGTTCATCTTCGAGCCGCTGGGGCAGCTGGAGGTGAGAGACAGAGGGAGAGAGAGAGAGCGAGAAGGAGAGAGAGACAGAGAGAGAGAAAGACTGAGAAAGAGAGAGACAGAGAGAGACAGAGAGAGCGAGAGAGAGGGAGATTGAGAGAGACAGAGAGACAAAGTAAGAGTGAGAGAGATTTTTAACAATGTACATAGCCATAATATGACATTTGAAATGTGTCTATTCCTTTGAAACTTGTGAGTGTAATGTTTACTGTTCATTTTTGATTGTTTATTTCACTTTTGTTTATCTATTTCACTTACTTTGGCAATGTAAACATGTTTCCCATGCCAATAAAGCCCTTTGAATTGAATTGAATTTAGAGAGAGAGAGAGAGAGAGAGAGAGAGAGAGAGAGAGAGAGAGAGAGAGAGAGAGAGAGAGAGAGAGAGAGAGAGAGAGAGAGAGAGAGAGAGAGAGCGCGCGCGTTCATTTGTTGGTAAAAGAGAGACAGACAATGGTTTTAATTTACAATACGTCTCATTACATATTATCAATAACAACAATTGGCTAAATTATTTGATACAATGTACTGTTTCATTGTTAAAATGTCACACACATGAACTGGTATTAGCAAGCAATAACACATTTCAGGTTTAAAATACACATGGTTCATTTCTCCATATTCCCAGGTGCTGTTGCTGTACAACAACCGTATCTCTCAGATCGACCGCTCGGCTTTCCAAGGCCTCCACAGCCTGCAGAAACTCTACCTGTCCCAGAACATGATCTCACGCTTCCCCCTGGAACTGGTCAAAGACAAGACCAGCCTGGAGAGACTCAGCCTGATGGACGTCTCCTCCAACAGGATCAAGGTATAAGACTGTTTTTTATACCTTTATTTTGGTTACTTGACCTAACCATGATGTTGACCTAACCATGATGTTGACCTAACCATGATGTTGACCTAACCATGATGTTGACCTAACCATGATGTTACTTGACCTAACCATGATGTTGACCTAACCATGATGTTGACCTAACCATGATGTTACTTGACCTAACCATGATGTTGACCTAACCATGATGTTGACCTAACCATGATGTTGACCTAACCATGATGTTGACCTAACCATGATGTTGACCTAACCATGATGTTGACCTTGCAGCCTGCAGTGTGTTTTACTACAGCACTCTTATGACTTTAGGGTTTTATTTTTGTGCCTGTGAGGTGTGAAACACCTTGAGATGTAACCCTATTCTAAAGTGTGGTGTGCAAATAAAATATATTATTACTATTATTATTACTATTATTATTATTATTACTATTATTATTACTATTATTATTATTACTATTATTATTATTATTGTTACTATTATTATTATTATTATTACTATTATTATTATGATTATTATTATTATTATTACTATTATTATTATTATTATTATTATTATTATTATTATTATTATTATTATTATTATTATTATTATCAGGTCCCCCCCATGCATGCAAACGTAATAGTTTCTCATAATGTGTGTATTCGTCTTCTTATTAGGCCCCTCCCATCGAGGAGCTGCAGGTGCTGCCTGCCTGGATAAAGAACGGCCTCTACTTCCACAACAACCCTCTGATCTGTGGCTGTGGTCTTTATAGTCTCCTGGCCCATTGGCACATCCGCCGGCTCAACTCAGCTCTGGACTTTAAAGACGAGCACACCTGCTATCTCCCCGGGCCCCAGAAAGGCAGGGTGGGCGTGTTGGATCTGAACAACAGAGACCATATGAACTGTAGCACGTTCCGCGAGGCGGACGAGGAGGCTTGGCTGGAACAGACGCTGATCCTGCGCTGTGATACCAAACACAGGGACCTGTCTAAGACCTGGGTGACGCCTGGTAATGTGGTGGTGACAGAGGGGGCGAATCAGACAGCCAAGGTGCTTCCTGACGGCAGTCTCCAGATCAGCCCTGTGAAGCTGGAGGATTCTGGGACGTATACGTGCTACGCTGTGAGCGAAGCCCTCAACGAGACGTTCTACGTGATGGTCAAGGTGTTTGCTGTTCTGTAATGTGTTTGCTGTTCTGTAAGGTGTTTGCTGTTCTGTAAGGTGTTTGCTGTTCTGTAAGGTGTTTGCTGTTCTGTAAGGTGTTTGCTGTTCTGTAAGGTGTTTGCTGTTCTGTAAGGTGTTTGCTGTTCTGTAAGGTGTTTGCTGTTCTGTAAGGTGTTTGCTGTTCTGTAAGGTGTTTGCTGTTCTGTAAGGTGTTTGCTGTTCTGTAATGTGTTTGCTGTGTGTTGTGACGTTGTATGTACAGTAATCCTGTGACATCTTTATTTCCCCTTGGGGATCAATAAAGGTAAATTCAATTAAAATTCAACTCAAACCTATTCTATTCTATTCAATTCAATTCGCGTCTGCAAAATTACCCAAATCTAAATTAAAATTCAACTCCATTCCTATCGATTCCTAAAGGTGCATAACTTCACGGAGAAGGGAAACGGCGAAGCCCTGAACACGGCCTACACCACGCTGGTGGGCTGCCTGAGCAGCGTGGTCCTAGTGCTCATCTACCTGTACCTGACCCCCTGTCGATGCTTCTGCTGCCCCAAGAACAACCACCAGGACTCCATCCACTCCTCCATGCTCAGCGCCGCGCCCAGCCATGAGGACCTGGCCAACAACACTGACCCAAGGCACGTGGCCTTCATCGACCCCAAGGAGCTGGGACAGGGGCTGAACGGGAAGGTGAACCCCAGCGATGGAGAAGGGGACCAGGGAGAGATGGATGAGGAGGGAGGGTTACTGAGGAAGGGAAGGAGGAAGAAGTCTGTGGCTGAGTCTATTTGTTCAGTCTTCTCTGACACCCCATAGTGGTCTGAGATGGTACGGACCGGAGATCTAGGTGTACGCTGTGACGTGATTAGATGGATCAGTGAAGTACGTGGTGTTATTGGATGAAACTGTGAATACTTCCTGAAGGTGGGAACTTGGACAAAAAGCCAATCACAGTTCACCAAACTGACCAATCAGAAGCTTCAGGAGAGTGTTAAACACATTGCCTTGGTATCAACAAGGACAATTAACAATAGACAGGACCGTTCCAGCATTGAATTTGTAGCACTTAAATATACATAAATACTGTGAAAGCCTGACAGCGGAGTGTAAGAGGACACTATTCCTTCCTGTGATGTAGTAACTGTGTAAGAAGATATCATGTTGGACAGTATCAGTACTCAGGAAGACATTGATTGGTGGAGAACAGAAAATATGAGACGTGCGCCATTTTAAACATTTAAATAAAGTATATGAGCCTTGTAGACTGACTCATATTTATATTCACTAATAGGAGTAGACTAGCGTAAGTCTTCTGTAGACGTTAGCACATACAGAACATATGTCAGGGACCAGCATGATGAGTGGTACCACTGTGACAGGGAGCAGCATGGTGAGTGGTACCACTGTGACAGGGAGCAGCATGATGAGTGGTACCACTGTGACAGGGACCAGCATGATGAGTGGTACCACTGTGACAGGGAGCAGCATGATGAGTGGTACCACTGTGTCAGGGACCAGCATGATGAGTGGTACCACTGTGACAGCGAGCATTATGGTGAGTGGTACCACTGTGACAGGGAGCAGCATGGTGAGTGGTACCACTGTGACAGGGAGCAGCATGATGAGTGGTACCACTGTGACAGGGACCAGCATGATGAGTGGTACCACTGTGACAGGGAGCAGCATGATGAGTGGTACCACTGTGACAGGGAGCAGCATGATGAGTGGTACCACTGTGACAGGGAGCAGCATGATGAGTGGTACCACTGTGACAGGGACCAGCATGATGAGTGGTACCACTGTGACAGGGACCAGCATGATGAATGGTTCCACTGTGACAGGGACCAGCATGATGTTTGGTACCACTTTGACAGGGACCAGCATGATGAGTGGTACCACTGTGACAGGGACCAGCATGATGAATGGTACCACTGTGACAGGGACCAGCATGATGAATGGTACCACTGTGACAGGGACCAGCATGATGAATGGTACCACTGTGTCAGGGACCAGCATGATGAATGGTACCACTGTGACAGGGAGCAGCATGATGAGTGGTACCACTGTGACAGGGACCAGCATGATGAATGGTACCACTGTGTCAGGGACCAGCATGATGAATGGTACCACTGTGACAGGGAGCAGCATGATGAGTGGTACCACTGTGACAGGTAGCAGCATGATGAGTGGTACCACTGTGACAGGGACCAGCATGATGAGTGGTACCACTGTGACAGGGACCAGCATGATGAGTGGTACCACTGTGACAGGGACCAGCATGATGAGTGGTACCACTGTGACAGGGACCAGCATGATGAGTGGTACCACTGTGACAGGGACCAGCATGATGAGTGGTACCACTGTGACAGGGACCAGCATGATGAGTGGTACCACTGTGACAGGGACCAGCATGATGAGTGGTACCACTGTGACAGGGACCAGCATGATGAGTGGTACCACTGTGACAGGGACCAGCATGATGAATGGTACCACTGTGACAGGGACCAGCATTATGAATGGTGGAGAACACAGACTTGTGGACAATAATGTTGACATGCAGTCAGTTTTCAGTATGTAAGGCTTTGAAAGTATATTTTTAAATTGTACAAGAGAGAATCTAACATTATAAATCCATGATAAATAGTATTTCCATTACATTGATTTACTATGTACATTGAACAAAAATATAAACACAACATGCAACAATTTCACAATTTTTACTGATTACAGTTCATATAACATTTACATTTACATATACGTCATTTAGCAGACGCTCTTATCCAGAGCGACTTACATAATTTTTTTTTCATGCCCCCTGTGGGAATCGAACCCAAATAAAAAAAATAAAAATAATGCTAAATAAATTATTCCTAAACTTCTCAATATTTCCCAACATATTTTATATAAGAACGATGCCGAAGTGCAGACAGGTCAAGACCCTGGTGAGGACGACGAGCTCGCAGATGAGCTTCCCTGAGACAGTTTCTGGAAGTTTGTGCAGAAATACTTTGGTTGTGCAAACCCACAGTTTCATCAGCTGTCCGGGCGGCTGGTCTCAGACGATCCCGCAGGTGAAGAAGCTGGATGTGGAGGTCCTGGGCTGTCGTGGTTACACGTGGTCTGCGGTTGTGAGGCCGGTTGGACATACTGCCAAATTCTCTAAAACAACGTTGGAGGCGGCCTATAGTAGAGAAATGAACATTCAATTCTCTGGCAACAGTTCTGGTGGACATTCCTGCAGTCAGCATGTAAATTGCACGCTTCCTTAAAACTTTAGACATCTGTGGCATTGTGTTGTCTGACAAAACTGCACATTTTAGAGTGGCCTTTTATTGTCCCCCAGCACAAGGTGCACCTGTGTAATGCAACATGCCACCAGAGGTCTCTTCACAGTCCCCAAGTCCAGAACAGACTATGGGAGACGGCAAGTACTACAGCATGATGAATGGTACCACTGTGACAGGGAGCAGCATGATGAGTGGTACCACTGTGACAGGGACCAGCATGATGAATGGTACCACTGTGTCAGGGACCAGCATGATGAATGGTACCACTGTGACAGGGAGCAGCATGATGAGTGGTACCACTGTGACAGGTAGCAGCATGATGAGTGGTACCACTGTGACAGGGACCAGCATGATGAGTGGTACCACTGTGACAGGGACCAGCATGATGAGTGGTACCACTGTGACAGGGAGCAGCATGATGAGTGGTACCACTGTGACAGAGACCAGCATGGTGAGTGGTACCACTGTGACAGGGAGCAGCATGATGAGTGGTACCACTGTGACAGGGACCAGCATGATGAGTGGTACCACTGTGACAGGGAGCAGCATGATGAGTGGTACCACTGTGACAGGGAGCAGCATGATGAGTAGTACTTGCCGTCTCCCATAGTCTGTTCTGGACTTGGGGACTGTGAAGAGACCTCTGGTGGCATGTTGCATTACACAGGTGCACCTTGTGCTGGGGGACAATAAAAGGCCACTCTAAAATGTGCAGTTTTGTCAGACAACACAATGCCACAGATGTCTAAAGTTTTAAGGAAGCGTGCAATTTACATGCTGACTGCAGGAATGTCCACCAGAACTGTTGCCAGAGAATTGAATGTTCATTTCTCTACTATAGGCCGCCTCCAACGTTGTTTTAGAGAATTTGGCAGTATGTCCAACCGGCCTCACAACCGCAGACCACGTGTAACCACGACAGCCCAGGACCTCCACATCCAGCTTCTTCACCTGCGGGATCGTCTGAGACCAGCCGCCCGGACAGCTGATGAAACTGTGGGTTTGCACAACCAAAGTATTTCTGCACAAACTTCCAGAAACTGTCTCAGGGAAGCTCATCTGCGAGCTCGTCGTCCTCACCAGGGTCTTGACCTGTCTGCACTTCGGCATCGTTCTTATATAAAATATGTTGGGAAATATTGAGAAGTTTAGGAATAATTTATTTAGCATTATTTTTATTTTTTTTATTTGGGTTCGATTCCCACAGGGGCATGAAAAAAAATTATGTAAGTCGCTCTGGATAAGAGCGTCTGCTAAATGACGTATATGTAAATGTAAATGTTATATGAACTGTAATCAGTAAAAATTGTGAAATTGTTGCATGTTGTGTTTATATTTTTGTTCAATGTACATAGTAAATCAATGTAATGGAAATACTATTTATCGTGGATTTATAATGTTAGATTCTCTCTTGTACAATTTAAAAATATACTTTCAAAGCCTTACATACTGAAAACTGACTGCATGTCAACATTATTGTCCACAAGTCTGTGTTCTCCACCATTCATAATGCTGGTCCCTGTCACAGTGGTACCATTCATCATGCTGGTCCCTGTCACAGTGGTACCACTCATCATGCTGGTCCCTGTCACAGTGGTACCACTCATCATGCTGGTCCCTGTCACAGTGGTACCACTCATCATGCTGGTCCCTGTCACAGTGGTACCACTCATCATGCTGGTCCCTGTCACAGTGGTACCACTCATCATGCTGGTCCCTGTCACAGTGGTACCACTCATCATGCTGCTCCCTGTCACAGTGGTACCACTCATCATGCTGCTCCCTGTCACAGTGGTACCACTCATCATGCTGGTCCCTGTCACAGTGGTACCACTCATCATGCTGCTCCCTGTCACAGTGGTACCACTCACCATGCTGCTCCCTGTCACAGTGGTACCACTCACCATAATGCTCGCTGTCACAGTGGTACCACTCATCATGCTGGTCCCTGACACAGTGGTACCACTCATCATGCTGCTCCCTGTCACAGTGGTACCACTCATCATGCTGGTCCCTGTCACAGTGGTACCACTCATCATGCTGCTCCCTGTCACAGTGGTACCACTCACCATGCTGCTCCCTGTCACAGTGGTACCACTCATCATGCTGGTCCCTGACACAGTGGTACCACTCATCATGCTGCTCCCTGTCACAGTGGTACCACTCATCATGCTGGTCCCTGACACAGTGGTACCACTCATCATGCTGGTCCCTGACACAGTGGTACCACTCATCATGCTGGTCCCTGTCACAGTGGTACCATTCATCATGCTGGTCCCTGTCACAGTGGTACCACTCATCATGCTGGTCCCTGTCACAGTGGTACCACTCATCATGCTGCTCCCTGTCACAGTGGTACCACTCATCATGCTGGTCCCTGTCACAGTGGTACCACTCATCATGCTGCTCCCTGTCACAGTGGTACCACTCACCATGCTGCTCCCTGTCACAGTGGTACCACTCACCATAATGCTCGCTGTCACAGTGGTACCACTCATCATGCTGGTCCCTGACACAGTGGTACCACTCATCATGCTGCTCCCTGTCACAGTGGTACCACTCATCATGCTGGTCCCTGTCACAGTGGTACCACTCATCATGCTGCTCCCTGTCACAGTGGTACCACTCACCATGCTGGTCTCTGTCACAGTGGTACCACTCATCATGCTGCTCCCTGTCACAGTGGTACCACTCATCATGCTGGTCCCTGTCACAGTGGTACCACTCATCATGCTGGTCCCTGTCACAGTGGTACCACTCATCATGCTGCTACCTGTCACAGTGGTACCACTCATCATGCTGCTCCCTGTCACAGTGGTACCATTCATCATGCTGGTCCCTGACACAGTGGTACCATTCATCATGCTGGTCCCTGTCACAGTGGTACCACTCATCATGCTGCTCCCTGTCACAGTGGTACCATTCATCATGCTGGTCCCTGACACAGTGGTACCATTCATCATGCTGGTCCCTGTCACAGTGGTACCACTCATCATGCTGGTCCCTGTCACAGTGGTACCACTCATCATGCTGCTACCTGTCACAGTGGTACCACTCATCATGCTGCTCCCTGTCACAGTGGTACCATTCATCATGCTGGTCCCTGACACAGTGGTACCATTCATCATGCTGGTCCCTGTCACAGTGGTACCACTCATCATGCTGCTCCCTGTCACAGTGGTACCATTCATCATGCTGGTCCCTGACACAGTGGTACCATTCATCATGCTGGTCCCTGTCACAGTGGTACCATTCATCATGCTGGTCCCTGTCACAGTGGTACCACTCATCATGCTGGTCCCTGTCACAGTGGTACCACTCATCATGCTGCTCCCTGTAACAGTGAATGGTTCATCATGCTGCTCCTTGTAACAGTGAATGGTTCATCATGCTGGTCCCTGTCACAGTGAATGCTTCATCAGGCTGGTCTCTGTAACAGTGAATGGTTCATCATGCTGGTCCCTGTCACAGTGAATGGTTCATCATGCTGGTCCATGTCACAGTGAATGCTTCATCATGCTGGTCCCTGTCACAGTGAAGGGTTCATCATGCTGGTCCCTGTCACAGTGAATGGTTCATCATTCTGGTCCGTGTCACAGTGAATGCTTCATCATGCTGGTCCCTATCACAGTGAATGGCATGTATAGTAGGTAAACACAGTCAGTCATTAGGACAGCTCATTACAGAGCCACCTGTCTCCATCTGCTAGCCCAGGTTCATTAATATACATCATCTTGTTGTAGCTAGCATGCTATATCCCATTAATATACATCATCATGTTGTAGCTAGCATGCCATATCCCATTAATATACATCATCTTGTTGTAGCTAGCACGCTATATCCCATTAATATACATCATCATGTTGTAGCTAGCATGCTATATCCCATTAATATACATCATCATGTTGTAGCTAGCATGCTATATCCCATTAATATACATCATCATGTTGTAGCTAGCATGCTATATCCCATTAATATACATCATCATGTTGTAGCTAGCATGCCATATCCCATTAATATACATCATCTTGTTGTAGCTAGCACGCTATATCCCATTAATATACATCATCATGTTGTAGCTAGCATGCTATATCCCATTAATATACATCATCATGTTGTAGCTAGCATGCTATATCCCATCAATATACATCATCATGTTGTAGCTAGCATGCTATATCCCATTAATATACATCATCATGTTGTAGCTAGCATGCTATATCCCATTAATATACATCATCATGTTGTATCTAGCATGCTATATCCCATTAATATACATCATCATGTTGTAGCTAGCATGCCATATCCCATTAATATACATCATCATGTTGTAGCTAGCATGCCATATCCCATTAATATACATCATCTTGTTGTAGCTAGCATGCTATATCCCATTAATATACATCATCATGTTGTAGCTAGCATGCTATATCCCATTAATATACATCATCATGTTGTAGCTAGCATGCTATATCCCATTAATGTACATCATCATGTTGTAGCTAGCATGCCATATCCCATTAATATACATCATCTTGTTGTAGCTAGCATGCTATATCCCATTAATATACATCATCATGTTGTAGCTAGCATGCTATATCCCATTAATATACATCATCATGTTGTAGCTAGCATGCCATATCCCATTAATATACATCATCGTGTTGTAGCTAGCATGCCATATCCCATTAATATACATCACCATGTTGTAGCTAGCATGCCATATCCCATTAATATACATCATCGTGTTGTAGCTAGCATGCTATATCCCATTAATATACATCACCATGTTGTAGCTAGCATGCCATATCCCATTAATATACATCATCGTGTTGTAGCTAGCATGCTATATCCCATTAATATACATCATCATGTTGTAGCTAGCATGCCATATCCCATTAATATACATCATCATGTTGTAGCTAGCATGCTATATCTAATTACTGTAATATACATCACCAGGCTGTAGTTAGCATGCTACCTCCCTACTGACAGGAGAGAGCCGGGTCATGTTCAATAGGAAGAAAGTGTTTTGAAACAGAGTGAAACGGGGAGGTACTACCTGAATATGCCCATTAAAGAACACAGATGTTAATTCCCTGTTGCAGAACGTTTTGCGACAGTGTTCACCACTGAACATGGCTCTGTGCTCTGTAATGTTGGGGAAATGGAGAGTTTGCCTGAGCAGATTACAGATAACACATCTTCTAATTTCCTCAGTACGTTTTTGGCTCTGTCTTCAAATTAAATTCATAAATGCAAATTGTATTCAGGGCCTCTCTGGTGTGTCCGGCTGTTGAGCCCAAATGAACCAGGTTTTCAAGCAGACGAGACGTCCACCACCATCCATGTCTTGGCCAAAACAAAACGGACTGATTGCATTATCGTGAGTGCCTTTGTCGTGACAACAACAGGGCTACTGATGTCTGAATGCTAATTACATGGTTTGATAAGGCTTCCCTCTGCCTCACTGTGTTTGTGTGTGTATGTGTTTGTACGTGGGTGGGTGTGTGTGTGTGTGCGTGCGTGATTGCCTGTGTGTGTTTCCCTGTGTGTGTGTGTGTGTGTGTGTGTGTATGTGTGTGTGTTCGTGTGTGTTTCCCTGTGTGTTTCCCTGTGTGTGTGTGTTTCCCAGTGTGTTTCTCTGTGTGTGTTTCGCTGTGTGTGTTTCGCTGTGTGTGTTTCCCTGTGTGTGTGTTTCTCTGTGTGTGTTTCGCTGTGTGTGTTTCGCTGTGTGTGTGTTTCTCTGTGTGTGTGTTTCCCTGTGTGTGTTTCGCTGTGTGTGTGTTTCTCTGTGTGTGTTTCGCTGTGTGTGTGTTTCTCTGTGTGTGTTTCCCTGTGTGTGTGTTTCTCTGTGTGTGTTTCCCTGTGTGTGTGTTTCGCTGTGTGTGTGTTTCGCTGTGTGTGTTTCCCTGTGTGTGTGTTTCGCTGTGTGTGTGTGTGCAGACAGGGTTTTTTCCCAGTGTGTTCTCTCTCCATTGTTTCTGCCCAACACAGTGACACCTTTGATTCAGTCTGGACTTGTTTATGGATTTATTATTATAGAGCTGGGCTGTCCTGTAGCTGTCCTATCACTGCCAAGCAGACAAATAGCTGTCCAATCATTGCCAAGCAGACAAATAGCTGTCCAATCATTGCCAAGCAGACAAATAGCTGTCCAATCACTGCTACTCAGACAAATAGCTGTCCAATCACTGCCAAGCAGACAAATAGCTGTCCAATCACTGCCAAGCAGACAAATAGCTGTCCAATCACTGCTACTCAGACAAGAAGTTTGTGTGTCTCAAGTCATATATTTTTAGACTGAAGTATTTGCTTTGGGTACGGTCTGTTCTAGCCTGGTTAAACACAGAGTACAGTCTTGGTATGGTTTGTTCTAGCCTGGTTAAACACAGAGTGCAGTCTTGGTATGGTTTGTCCTAGCCTGGTTAAACACAGAGTACAGTCTTGGTATGGTTTGTCCTAGCCTGGTTAAACACAGAGTACAGTCTTGGTATGGTTTGTTCTAGCCTGGTTAAACACAGAGTGCAGTCTTGGTATGGTTTGTTCTAGCCTGGTTAAACACAGAGTGCAGTCTTGTTTAACCAAGCAAGGTTCACATTCCTCAGTATTCCAGCCTCGTCAGTATTTTACTGAAACAGATGATTGTGGTGAAACTGCGAGATCCAAACACCTTTATTTTTCATATGCATCATCTTTTGATGTGAACATTGTGCCTGTGCCTCTCTGAATGTGTTGCAATGGATGAATCATATACAGTAACAGTAGCTGTGTGTCTCTGACCGTAGCCGGATATCTGCACCAGGGACACATCCATGGTAATAAATAAATTAGTGTGGATATGGCTCAATTTCATACATATCCAAGTATTGTCAACTCCTCATTTGCAATTGCAAAAGTTGAGATTATTAGTAACCATAACTATCATAACACTTATAACCAATTCAATGCTTTATGCTAAATTGTATGCTCATTAAAATATAACATTTGTCTCAGAGGGAACAGAAAGAATCAGTTATCAACTGAAGAACCTTCAACGTTCAGAGTCTGGGTGATGGTGATCGTACGTCAGGCTAGTAAACGTCAGTTGGACATTTCTAAATAGCTAATAGTCTACTAAAACCTTGACACAGATCATGGGAATGGATTTTTAGCAGCATGCCTCCAATTTAGACACTGTCGCAGGCGAGAGCATGTGTTTGCCCTGTCGTTACCCACAATGCATCAGGATAGAGTCTGCTTCTTTAGCTAATAGGTGGTATTCTTCAGTTGCCTGTCACACAAGTAATAAAAATAGATATAGAACACAATAGATAATAGAATGGAACACAATATAGTTTTATCCATAGAAATGGAATCTATAGAACCTCCCTGTTCAAGTCAACAATGGCAAAATGGGTGGACTAGAAGCCATTGCGAGTGTACCCATCAGATTACCAGTCAAATTGCCAGGTTTAGAGCTTCCAAGCCTTTTCTATAGATTTTATTTCTATAGTTTTACCTCTACGGTACTAAATGACTCTGTATCGTCATGGTTCCTGTCTGTGCTTCAGTCTGTCAGTTGTCTCTGTCTGTTGTCTTCAATCTTTATATCATGTGTTTATCTGAGTATAGAGCCAGTTTCATATTGAAAGAAGAAGGTGTATTTCTGTATGCTTAATATCTACTGAAGACTATGGAGGGACTGAGAGATAGGAGCTTAACTCACCAATGTGAAGAGGAATACATGATATGTTATTGTAATATAGTGCTACCAGTTTTTTTTTATTGCTTTGAGGAGGAGTTTGGCTAGCCATTAAGAGTTATGAACGTTAGATATAGTTCTTTTTTTCTACAGTGGCATCTTCAAACAAAGCCGTCAGAATGAACTGTGAAGGTAAAAGTAGAGAGAATAGTCTATTCAGGTGTTGGGGAACATGCTGTCTCCTACAGAGAACAGTCTATTCAGGTAAATATACCTGACACTACACCACATCATGCATTGTAAAGATTGGTTGCTTGATGATGGATGGATTGATGGATTGAATGGTTGCTTGATGATGGATTGATTGATTGGTTGCTTGATGATGGATTGATTGGTTGCTTGATGATGGATTGATTGATTGATTGGTTGCTTGATGATGGATTGATTGATTAATTAGTTGCTTGACGATGGGATTGATTGATTGATTGATTATGGATTGATTGATTGATTGATTGATTGATTGGTTGCTTGATGATGGATTGACTGATTGATTGGTTGCCTGATTATGGATTGATTGATTGATTGATTGATTGGTTGCTTGATGATGGATTGATTGATTGATTGGTTGATTGATGATGGATTGACTGATTGATTGGTTGCCTGATGATGGATTGATTGATTGATTGATTGATTAATTGGTTGTGTGATGATGATTGACTGATTGATTGGTTGCCTGATGATGGATTGATTGATTGATTGATTGATTGATTGATTGATTGGTTGCTTGATTATAGATTGATGACCTTTATTACCCTCCAGATTATCTTTCTGAGTGTACTGTAGATCCAGTTATTATTTCTCCTGTTTCATTAACGGTAAGCTCTCTGTGTATTTCTCCTGTTTCATTAACGGTAAGCTCTCTGTGTATTTCTCCTGTTTCATTAACGGTAAGCTCTCTGTGTATTTCTCCTGTTTCATTAACGGTAAGCTCTCTGTGTATTTCTCCTGTTTCATTAACGGTAAGCTCTCTGTGTATTGCCTGTGAACCTCATAAGTATCAACAGTATTAACCGTAAGAATAAACATGAGCAGTAATGAGACACATAGACTCAGAGAGACTCAATGAACCATGGCTTTCTTTGGATGTGTCCCAAATGGCACCCTATTCCCTATATAGTACACAACTTTAGAGCAGGAATAGTGCACTATAAAGGGATTAGGGTGCCATTTGGGAGGAAGATTGTGTAATAGGAGTTGGCATTAGAATGAATTGTTTTGAAGTAGACTGCTAAGGCCTTGGGGATTGAAGCTTAACGAATCTGTTTTTTATTATTTATGGTAATTGTGTGTGTGTTCGTGCGTGTGTGCGTGCGCGCGCGCGTGTGTGTGTGTGCGTGTTTCTGGGACTCTCTGTGAGTGGTCTGAGTGGGGAGGGGAAAACTGAAACTAGCTGTTATTGGCAGAGAGGTTTGGAACTCTCTTTCTTATTGGTCTATTAACTCATTTACCGCCTGGTGATGTCACCATGCAGGCCAAAACTCCATCCCACCAAAACAGGCAGTCTTTTCAAACAGCACTTATCCTCCTCAAATGGATAACTTTTTAGTTAATTGTTAAAGCAGCATCTTGGGAGGTGATGCATTTGAGGGTTGTGGATGTGTATTGGGTGGTCAGTTGTGTAAATTGAAAGTAATTACATTTTAGTCATTTAGCAGACGCTCTTATCCAGAGCGACTTACAGTTAGTGAGTGCATACATAATTTTTTTCATACTGGCCCCCCGTGGGAAACAAACCCACAACCCTGGCGTTGCAAATGCCATGCTCTACCAACATCCCTGTCGGCCATTCCCTCCACCTACTCTGGACCAATTGTGCGCCACCCCATGGGTCTCCCGGTCACGGCCGGCTACGACAGAGCCAGGAATCGAACCAGGATCTCTAGTGGCACAGCTGGCACTGCAATGCAGTGCCTTAGACCACTGCGCCACTCGGGAGTACATGATATTACTGGTAAAGGAAAGTTTAGAGCTAGGATTCAGGAATGTGTTTTGGTGTGTAGCGAGCTATTACTGAAGCATGACACTTGATACACATTAAAATAATAGTGGATTTTGTTTTTAATAAAACATATTTTTTTTGGGGGGGCTGTTATTACACTATTGATTAAAAAAATACCCACTTTATAATGTAATATTCAATGCATCATAATAATTATTACATAATGCGTGTTATGCGTTCAGTATATTTATTGCATTATTGCCAATGTATGACATTATCAGCATTTCTAACATTATAAATGCAAACGTTATTACATTATTAGCAGCCATTACATTATTGGCAGTTATTACATTATTGGCAGTTATTACATTATCAGTTGCTACAAGGCCTTTAAGCTAACAAACGTCACATCATTGATAAAATACAAACATAAAAGCCATTTAGCAGACGCTTTTATCCAAAGCGACTTACAGTCACGCGTGCATACATTTTTGTGTATCGGTGGTCCCGGGGATCGAACCCACTACCTTGGCGTTACAAGCGCCGTGCTCTACCAGCTGAGCTACAGAGGACCCCTTGGATTTCTTCATATTTTATAGTGTTACAAAGTGGGATTAAAAGTGTCTTTTTTTGTCAACAGTCTACACAGAATACTCTGTAATGTCAAAGCGGAAGTTTAAAGATGAATACAAAATGTATAACTAAAACATAGTCGTTGCATAAGTATCCCTGAGTCAGTGTATGTTATAATCACCTTTGGCATTGATTACAGCCGTGAGTCTTTCTGGGTAAGTCTCTAAGAGCTTTGCACACCTGGATTGTACAATATTTGCTCTGTCAAGTTGGTTGTTGATCATTGCTAGACAACTATTTTCAAGTTTTGCCATGGATTTTCAAGTATATTTATGTCAAAACTGTAACTCGGCCACTCAGGAACATTCACTGTCTTCTTGGTAACCAACTTCTTGGTAAGCGATGACAGTGGTCTTTCTGAGTAAGTCTCTAAGAGCTTTCCACACCTGGATTGTGTAATATTAGCCCTTTATTCTATACAAAATTCTTCAAGTCAAAATTGTAACGGCCACTCAGGAACATTCACTATCTTCTTGGTAATCAACTCCAGTGTAGATTTGGCCATGTGTTTTAGGTGATTGTCCTGCTGAAAGGTGAATTCCTCTCCTGGTCTCTGGTGTAAAGCAGACTGAAGCAGGTTTTCCTCTAGGATTTTGCCTGTGTGCTTAGCTCCATCCCATTTCTTTTTATCCTAAAAAACTCCCTAGACCTTGCCGATGACAAGCATACCCATACCATGATGCAGCCACCACCATGCTTGAAAATAAGGAGGCAGTTACTCAGTGATGTGTTGTGTTGGATTTGCCCCAAACATAAAGCTTTGCATTTAGTCCAAAAAGTGTATTCCTTTGCTGTGTTTTAGTTGTTGTTACAGTATTACTAATATACAGAATAACAAGATGAATTTTTCTGAATATTTGTATTCTTCTTTTCACTCTTTCATTTAGTTATGGGTATGCTTGCAATCATTAAGGACTGGGGAGTTTCTCAGGATAAAAAATAAACGGAATGGAGCTAAGCACATTATTGGGAGTCACTACAATGTTGATCCATCCTCAGTTATCTCCCATTACAGCCATTGAACTCTGTAGCTGTTTTAAAAAATCACCAATGGCCTCATGGTGAAATCCCTGAGCAGTTTAATTCCTGTCCTGCAGCTCAGTTCAGAAGGATGACTGTATCTTTGATGTGTCTGGGTGGTTTAATACATCACCCACAGCATAATTATTAACTTGACCATGCTTAAAAATACATTCAATGTCTGATTTGTTATTGTTACCCATCTACCAATCACTGCCCTTCTTTATGAGGCTTTCGAAAAGATCCCTGGTCTTTGTAGTTGAATCTGTGCTTGAAATTCAACACTTGACTGAGGGACCTTACAGATGTTGTATGTGTGGGGGACAGAGGAAGGGGTAGTAATTCAAAAATCATGTCAACCCCTATTATTTCACACAGAGTGAGTCCATGTAACGTATTATGTGATTTGTTAAGCCCAATTTTACTCCTGAACTATGTAATTTAGGCTTGCCTAAACAAAGGGGCTGAACACTTATGCAACGACTATATTTTAGTTATAAAAAATTAATATTTTTTCTTCCACTTTTTCCATTTTGAATCCCACTTTGTGACACAATAAAATGTGAAGAAATCCAATGGTTCTGAATATGTTTTCAAGGCACAAATCTTCTTTGCTTCATCCATCTTTATCTCTCAAGATTGACTGGATTTTGCCTTGACAATTCATCCACACGTTTCACTAACGCTAGAAAGGAATTGTATGTGTGCTTGACTGAGTATTATTTAGCAAACCAGCGGTTAGGAGTTGGAGTTAACAAGTTACGCCCTGTCTCTTCTTCTCTCCCATTGCTGCTCTGCTCTCTCTGCCAGGGCTTTGTCATTACTTCAGAGATCTAAGAGTACCCTCTACTGGTCACATTTGATATTACAGCGGCGTCCACATCATCGTACAGGCATATGGTCACACTACAGTACTGCACCCAGGGGTTGTTGATGACAGATAATCTAATCAGATTAGGGCTCCCAGTTGTCAATTCTAATATTACCTGTTTTGTAACTCCAGCAAAAGTATTTCAATGCAGAAATAGTGGTGCACTATCCTTTTAAGGAGCTATATATAGATATGATGGCTCTATGTATGGCTCTGTCCCTTTAAGGAGCTATATATAGATATGATGGCTCTATGTATGGCTCTGTCCCTTTAAGGAGCTATATATAGATATGATGGCTCTATATATGGCTCTGTCCCTTTAAGGAGCTATATATAGATATGATGGCTCTATGTATGGCTCTGTCCCTTTAAGGAGCTATATATAGATATGATGGCTCTGTGTATGGCTCTGTCCCTTTAAGGAGCTATATATAGATATGATGGCTCTATGTATGGCTCTGTCCCTTTAAGGAGCTATATATAGGTATGATGGCTCTATATATGGCTCTGTCCCTTTAAGGAGCTATATATAGATATGATGGCTCTATATATGGCTCTGTCCCTTTAAGGAGCTATATATAGATATGATGGCTCTATGTATGGCTCTGTCCCTTTAAGGAGCTATATATAGATATGATGGCTCTATGTATGGCTCTGTCCCTTTAAGGAGCTATATATAGATATGATGGCTCTATATATGGCTCTGTCCCTTTAAGGAGCTATATATATATGATGGCTCTATGTATGGCTCTGTCCCTTTAAGGAGCTATATATAGATATGATGGCTCTATATATGGCTCTGTCCCTTTAAGGAGCTATATATAGATATGATGGCTCTATGTATGGCTCTGTCCCTTTCATGACTGGTAGTACATAAAGACACAGAGAAAGAGGGAGAGGGAGAGAGAGAGGGGGAGAGAAAGAGAGGGAGAGAGAGAGCGAGAGGGAGAGAGAGAGAGGGGAGAGAAAGAGAGGGAGAGAGAGAGAGAGAGAGAGAGAGAGAGGGGGGAGAGAGAGAGAGAGAGAGAGAGGGAGAGAGAGAGAGAGAGCGAGATAGAGAGAGAGTGAGAGAGAGAGAGAGAGAGAGAGAGAGAGAGAGAGAGAGAGAGAGAGAGAGAGAGAGAGAGAGAGAGAGAGGAGAGAGAGAGAGACCAACCAAGGAGGGCCTACAGCAGCACCTAGATCTTCTGCACAGATTCTGTCAGACATGGGCCCTGACAGTAAATCTCAGTAAGACAAAAAATAATGGTGTTCCAAAAAAGGTCCAGTTGCCAGGACCACAAATGCAAATTCCATTTAGACACCGTTGCCCTAGAGCACACAAAAAACTATACATACCTCGGCCTAAACATCAGCGCCACAGGTAATTTCCACAAAGCTGTGAACGATCTGAGAGACAAGGCAAGAAGGGCCTTCTATGCCATCAAAAGGAACATAAAATTTGACATACCAATTAGGATCTGGCTAAAAATACTTGAATCAGTTATAGAACCCATTGCCCTTTATGGTTGTGAGGTCTGGGGTCCGCTCACCAACCAAGAATTCACAAAATGGGACAAACACCAAATTGAGACTCTGCATGCAGAATTCTGCAAAAATATCCTCTGTGTACAACGAAAAACACCAAATAATGCATGCAGAGCAGAATTAGGCCAATACCCGCTAATTATCAAAATCCAGAAAAGAGCCGTTAAATTCTATAACCACTTAAAAGGAAGCGATTCCCAAACCCCCATAACAAAGCCATCACCTACAGAGAGATGAACTTGGAGAAGAGTCCCCTAAGTAAGCTGGTCCTGGGGCTCTGTTCACAAACACAAACAGACCCCACAGAGCCCCAGGACAGCAACACAATTAGACACAACCAAATCATGAGAAAACAAAAAGATAATTACATGACACATTGGAAAGAACAAACAAAAAAACAGCAAACTAGAATGCTATTTGGCCCTAAACAGAGAACACAAAGTGGCAGAATACCTGACCACTGTGACTGACTCAAACTTAAGGAAAGCTTTGACTATGTACCGACTCAGTGAGCATAGCCTTGCTATTGAGAAAGGCCGCCGTAGGCAGACCTGGCTCTCAAGAGAAGACAGGCTATGTGCACACTGCCAACAAAATGAGGGGGAAACTGAGCTGCACTTCCTAACCTCCTGACAAATGTATGACCATATTAGAGACACATATTTCCCTCAGATTACAGCGATCCACAAAGAATTCAAAAACAAACCCAATTTTGATAAACTCCCTTATCTACTGGGTGAAGAACCACAGTGTGCCATCACAGCTGCAAGATTTGTGACCTGTTGCCACAAGAAAAGGACAACCAGTGAAGAACAAACACCATTGTAAATACAACCCATATTTATGTTTATTTATTTTCCCATTTGTACTTTAACTATTTGCACATTGTTACAACACTGTATATATACATAATATGACATTTGAAATGTCTTTATTCTTTTGGAACTTCTGAGTGTAATGTTTACTGTTAATATTTATTGTTTATTTCACTTTTGTTTACTATCTACTTCACTTGCTTTGGCAATGTTAACATACCATGCCAATAAAGCCCGTAAATTGAATTGAATTGAATTGAATTGAATTGAGAGAGAGAGAGAGAGAGAGAGAGAGAGAGAGAGAGAGAGAGAGAGAGAGAGAGAGAGAGAGAGAGAGAGAGAGAGAGAGAGAGAGAGAGAGAGAGAGAGAGAGAGAGAGAGAGAGAGAGAGAGAGAGAGAGAGAGAGAGAGAGAGAGAGAGAGAGAGAGAGAGAGAGAGAGAGAATGGGGGTGAGGCCCAGGTTGCCATGGTAATCATTGTACGTTCCTCCTCTGTGATTGGATCGGCTGGAGTGAGCAAGTATCTGCTATTTCTGTCATTACTAGACACCTCAGACACAACAGGCACACACGCTCAGTCATAGGACCACACAAGTACATCCACACACGCATATACTGTATATACACACACAATCCTATTTTCCCTAACCCCTAACCATATCTCCTAACCCTAACCCTAAACCTAATTATAACCATAGCACTTATTCTAATCTTAACCCTAAACCCACTAGAAATAACATTTGACCTTGTGGGGACTAACAAAATGTCCCCAGTTGGTCAAAAAACAAATATTTTACTATTCTTGTGGGTACTTCTGATCTCCACAAGTATAGTTAAACACGTCCATACCACACACACACACACACACACACACACACACACACACACACACACACACACACACACACACACACACACAGGGGTGGAAAAAGTACCCAAATCTCATACTTGAGTAAAAGTAAAAGATACCTTAACTGAAAATGACTCAAGTAAAAGTGAAAGTCACGCAGTAAAATACAACTTGAGTAAAAGTCTAAAAGTATTTGGTTTTAAATATACTTAAGTATCAAAAGTAAAAGTAGAAGTATGAATAATTAAAAATTCCTTATATTAAGCAAACCAGACGGCACAAATGTCTTTATTTACGGATAGCCAGGGTCACACTCCAACACTCTGACATCATTTACAAACAAAGCATTAGTGTTTAGTGAGTCCACCAGATCAGAGGCAGTAGGGATGACCAGGGATGTTCTCTTGATAAGTGTGTGAATTGGACCATTTTCCTGTCCTGCTAAGCATTCAAAATGTAACTAGTACTTCTGGGTGTAAGGAAAAATTTATGGAGTAAAAAGTACATCATTTTCTTTAGGAATGTAGTGAAGTAAAAGTTGTCAAAAATATAAATAGTAAAGTAAAGTACAGATACCCCCAAAAAACTACTTAAGTGTTAATTTAAAGTATTTTTTACTAAAGTACTTTACACCACTGCACACACACACACACACATAATATTTCCGAATCATATATTGATTAGTTTACAAAAAAGCAGTGACAAACATGATTAATCATGTAACTGGTTGATTGAGTAATTGACTGGCCAATGAGGGGAAGCCACAGGGTTCATGTCTTAATCAGAGTCAGCGTGTGTTGTTTCCCAGCCAGCAATAGAGCAGCACTTCTGTTGATGAGACTAGCTGTTTGGGAATACAAGAGCAAAGAGCAGGAAAAGATAGATTAGGGTTAGGGTTAGAGGGGATCACATGTAGGTTAGGGTTAGGGTTAGAGGGGATCACATGTAGATTAGGGTTATGGTTAGAGGGGGTCACATGTAGATTAGGGTTAGGGTTAGAGGGGATCACATGTAGGTTAGGGTTAGGGTTAGAGGGGATCACATGTAGATTAGGTTATTTAACGTGTTATTATCACATGTAGATTAGGGTTAGGGTTAGAGAGCATCACATGTAGATTAGGGTTATGGTTAGAGCGCGTCACATGTAGATTAGGGTTACGGTTAGAGGGCATCACATGTAGATTAGGGTTATGGTTAGAGGGCGTCACATATAGATTAGGGTTATGTTTAGAGCGCGTCACATGTAGATTAGGGTTATGGTTAGAGGGCATCCCATGTAGATTAGGGTTACGTTTAGAGGGCGTCACATGTAGATTAGGGTTACGGTTAGAGGGCGTCACATGTAGATTAGGTTTAGGTAGTCCTGTGATGAACGTATTGTCGAGAGAATCCAATCCCACAAATGTAATGTCATATTAAAGACATATGGGATTCGCCATACAGTATGATTTTACTATGTCATATCAAATCAAATCACATGTTATTGGTCACATGCACAGATGCAGATGTTATTGCGGGTGTAGCAGAATGCTTCTGTTCCTAGCTCCAACTGTATATACAGTATATATATTACCAGTCAAACGTTTGGACACACCTACTCATTCAAGGGTTTTTCTTTATTTTTACTATTTTCTACATTGCAGAATAATAGTGAAGACATCAAATCTATGAAATAACACATATGGAATCATGTAGTAACCAAAAAAGTGTTAAACAAATCAAAACATATTTTATATTTGAGATTCTTCAAATAGCCACCCTTTGCCTTGATGACAGCTTTGCACACTCTTGGCATTCTCTCAACCAACTTCACCTGGAATGCTTTTCCAACAGTCTTGAAGGAGTTCCCACTTATGCTTAGCACTTGTTGGCTGCTTTTCCCTTCACTCTGCTGGTCCAACTCATCCCAAACCATCTCAATTTGGTTGAGGTCGGGGGATTATGGAGGCCAGGTCATCTAATGCAGCACTCCATCACTCTCCTTCTTGGTAAAATAGCCCTTACACAGCCTGGAGATGTGTTGGGTCATTGTCCTGTTGAAAAACAAATGATAGTCCCACTAAGCCCAAACCAGATGGGATGGCGTATCGCTGCACAAAGTGTACCTTGAATTCTAAATAAATCACAGACAGTGTCACCAGCAAAGCACCTCCACACCATAACACCTCATCCGCCATGCTTTACAGTGGGAACTACACATGCGGAGATAATCCGTTCACCCACTCCACGTCTCACAAAGACACTGCGGTTGTAACCAAAAATCTCAAATTTGGACTCTAGACCAAAGGACACATTCCACCTGACCTTCATGTCTTAAACTAATGATGGACTGTCGCTTCTCTTTGCTTATTTGAGCTGTTCTTGCCATAATATGGACTTGGTATTTTATCTTCTGTATACCCCCCCACCCCCCCCACCCCCACCTTGTCTCAACACAACTAATTGACTCAAACGCATTAAGAAGGAAAGAAATTCCACAAATTAACTTTTAAGAAGGCACACCTGTTAATTGAAATGCATTCCAGGTTACTACCTCACGAAGCTGGTTGAGAGAATGCCAAGAGTGTGCAAAGCTGTCATCAAGGCAAAGGGTGGCTATTTGAAGAATCTCAAATATAAAAAATGTTTTGATTTGTTTAACACTTTTTTGGTTACTACATGATTCCATACGTGTTATTTCATAGTTTTGATGTCTTCACTATTATTGTACAATGTAAAAAATAGTAAAAATAAAGAAAAACCCTTGAATGAGTAGGTGTGTCCAAACTTTTGACTGGTAGTATATATATATATATATATATATAGAATGATGATGATGGGATGTATAGACATTGTGGACAGTATGTGGCTAGAATATATAGTATATCTGAAGAAGACGTAGGATAGAATTGCATATGTACAGCAATAGTTCAATAGGATGGTCTTGACTAGAATACAGTATACACATATGAAATGGGTAAAACAGTATGCAAACATAATTAAAGTGACCAGTATTCAATGACTCTATGTTCATAGGGCAACAGTCTCTAAGGTGCAGGGTTGAGTAACCGGGTGGTAGCCGGCTAGTGACAGAGACTATATTCAGGGCAGGGTACTGGGTGGAGGCCGGCTAGTGATGGCTATTTAACAGTCAGATGGCGATGAGATAGAAGCTGTTTTTCAGTCTCTCGGTCCCAGCTTTGATGCACCTGTACTGACCTCGCCTTCTGGATGATAGCGGGGTGAACAGGCCGTGGCTCGGGTGGTTGATGTCCTTGGTGATCTTTTTGTCATTCCATTCAAAAGACATATGGGATACATTATGTATGATGTGTTATACATGTTATCCAGATGATGCCCTTCACCCCATGGCTGAGAGAAAGTGTCATGACAAGGAGACTTTGTTTTAGCCGTTTATAATGGCAGTGTACCACATAATATCTCGGTCAGTTCTGCATGCCGTAGTCGTATGTTGTATATGAGTCAATAATGTAATACCTGACATAAAGTTAAATAAAATCCCCTCTACATGAAATAATGAATTAAAGAGAGAAAAACATAGTACGCTTGTATAGTACTGTGCTGTACGACGGTCTGGGGTTTAGTAAACGTTAATCTCACTTTCACTTTGATTGTTCTGCATGAAATAATGAATTAAAGAGCCAAATATATGTACTGTAGGCTATCTACTACTATGGTCTGTACTATGTACTGGGCTTAGTCAACGACAATCTCATCTCATTACCATTAACCATTGTCGTTTTGGCACCTCCATCAGATCAGTAATCCTCCCTCCAGCAGATCAATAATCCTTCCTCCAGCAGATCAAACCTCCCTCAATCAGATCAATAATCCTCCCTCAATCAGATCAATAATCCTCCCTCCATCAGATCAATAATCCTCCCTCCATCAGTCAATAATCCTCCCTCTAGCAGATCAATAATCCTCCCTCCAGCAGATCAATAATTCTTGTGAGAAGGCTAAAGCAGGATTGTAATGAAGCAGGGAGATTTTCAGAGGGCTTTTCTGGGATTGTAATGAACCAGGGAGATCTTCAGAGGACTTTTCTGGGATTGTAATGAACCAGGGAGATCTTCAGAGGGCTTTTCTGGGATTGTAATGAACCAGGGAGATCTTCAGAGGGCTTTTCTGGGATTGTAATGAAGTAAAGGGAGATCTTAGCAACAAGCCCCAATTTTTATTTTATTTTATTTTATTTATTTAACCTTTATTTAACCAGGCAAGTCAGTTAAGAACAAATTCTTATTTACAATGGACGGCCTACGCCGGCCAAACCCGGACGACGCTGGGCCGATTGTGCGCCGCCCTGTGGGATACAAGGCGATAGAGAGAGAATTAGAGCCATTGAGAGTGATAAAAGAGAAACACAGAGCAAAGGTGATTTGTTGCCCTGAGGTGACCTTCACTGAGGCTAGAGAGAGAGAGACTGTGTCCCAAATAGCACCCTATTCCCTACATTGTATTTTGTCCCTGGTCAACAGTAGTGCACTACATAGGGAATAGGGTGCTATTTGGAACTCAACCAAACACAATAATCCCAATTCAACCCCTATAGCCTCTGCACCCTACCCTCTCGTGCAGATCAATAGCCTTATTTACACCACGCGCTCACATGTGAGTTTTCATGATATGATCAATGTGATCCAGTCACTATCTGATCAAGGTATGTCGCGTCTACACGTTGTATTAAAATGTCTCTTATCCTTCCTCTGTGTGACCAGATTAGCTGGTACCTCACTGTGTGCAAATTATTTGACAGACATTCTTTCAAAATAATGTGATTTTATTTATCTTAAGATAAATTACTGAAGCCATGAGTCGACGGTTTGACCATCCAGATCTGTTTACACTTGATTGATGACCAGACACAATGCGTGCCTGACTACATCCCGATGTTGGTCAGAAGGATCTGATCACAATCTGATCACAATGTGTTTTTTTAATCTTCTACGACTGTCTGAAAAATGTGGGCACAATTAGAATGTGGACAAGATCATCACAAAGGGTGCATGTCAGCACCAGGTATAATTTGATAGGTTGAAGCAATATGGAAACTAATTAACCTTGCCTTCTGATAGGCTAGGTGGAATTTGGACCGTATTGGTTCCTATCCTCAATCACCCACCCATCCTTTCAAATCAAATCAAATCAAATTGTATTGGTCACATGCGCCGAATACAACAGGTGCAGACATTACAGTGAAATGCTTACTTCAGATAGACAGAAGAGCCTACCCACTGGGCACACACTGGTGTGGAATAGATGTTGAATTGACGTCTGTGCCCAGTGGGTAGTGGGTAGGGGCTAGGGGCTAGGAGTTTGTTTTGGAGGATTCAGGCAGATAGAGAGAGATAGGGAAACATCCAGAAGGAGCCAGTCATCCATCCAGCCAGAACAGGAACGTGAGCACTAAGACCCAGTGGAGAAGCACCGTGGCTGGGTGCTCCCTCCCTCCCTACCCTCACTGCCTCTCTGCTCCGCACTGCTCTGCAGTTACCCTGAGCCCTGAGCGCATTCCGGAGTGAGCGCATGTGTGTATGTGTGGTGTGGTTTGGTGTGTGAGTGTGTGTGTGTGTGGTGTGGAGTGTGGAGTGTGTGTGTGGAGTGTGTGTGTGGAGTGTGAGTGTGGAGTGTGTGTGTGGAGTGTGAGTGTGGAGTGTGTGTGTGGAGTGTGTATGTGGAGTGTGAGTGTGGAGTGTGTGTGTGGAGTGTGAGTGTGGAGTGTGAGTGTGGAGTGTGAGTGTGGAGTGTGAGTGTGGAGTGTGAGTGTGTGTGCATTGTGCCTCAGCAGCAGGAGGAGAGGAGGAGAGGAGCATGCTGTCCTGCTCTCAGTGTTTCTTCCATTCTGCTGTTGCTCTGCCGTGGACACCTGAACAAGACAAGAACTGAGGGTGTGGGGGTGTGTGTGTGTTGTGGGGGTGGGTGGGTCAGGCAGGGGAAGATGAGATCAAAGAGCCAGGTGAGGAAGAGACACAGGAGCGTCTCTCTCTCTCTCTCTCTCTCGCTCTCTCTCTCTCTCTCTCTCTCTCTCTCTGTCTCTCTCTCTCTCCCTCTCCCTCTCTCTCTCTCTCTCTCTCTCTCTCTCTCTCTCTCTCTCTCTCTCTCTCTCTCTCTCTCTCTCTCTCTCTCTCTCTCTCTCTCTCTCTCTCTCTCTCTCTCTCTCTCTCCTCTCTCTCTCTCTCCTCTCTCTCTCTCTCTCTCTCTCTCTCTCTCTCTCTCTCTCTCTCTCTCCTCTCTCTCTCTCTCCTCTCTCTCTCTCTCGCTCTCTCTCTCTCTCTGACGCGCTGTAGTCTGTGTGTGTGTGTTTGTGTGTGAGAGACATAGAGCCAAATCGGTCCACTTCCCTCATCCAAGCAGACAGTGAACCTGGAGAGGAAGGAGCAGCCCGTCTCCACACTAACTATTAAAGGTATGCCATCGTCTCATTCTCACCACACTGCTCTGCTTTAGCTTAGCACAGGACTATACACATTACAAGACTGTGGAGGTATCACAACGTGACTATCAGTCATGACAACATTCTATACTTACCAGTGCTCGAGTGCTAGGCTACTTACCTCTCCTCTCGTGACAACAACATATTCACTGAATGCTAGACTCTGTTTGTGCATGGGAGAGGAGTCACTGAGAGAGGAGGAGGTCAGGAGAGGTTCAACAAGGAGAAAACGGGAGGGGAAGAGAAGGAGAGGAGAGGAGGTTGACATGGGGGTAAAGGTGTTGGACAGGGCAGTCCTAGCTGGCTAGCTGAGGGTAGATAAATGTGTTATGGCAACCCAACTCTAACATTAGCCTGTACATTGGGAAGGTGAAACCATTTAACTTCTAGACCTCTCTCAATGGACAAACAAGCTGAGTTGTTGTTACAACAATAAACAACAACGGTTCAGTTTTCCTTCTAGCCGTAAACACACAGACAGTCATGCGATGGGAGGGTCATATGGTTCTCAATTAGCGGCAACAGACCGACTGAGATTCTACCATGGCCTGAAGGCAAATCCTTCTTTCTTTCACATTAATGCTTGGAGCTCCTTGCTGGGACAGTGAGGTAGTGTTTCAATACTATTTTAACTTTTAATTTGACAGTACTCCTGATCGTATTACAAACGGGAGATTCTGTTCTGTAAAAATACAAGCTGTGTATAGAGAAACATCCTTATTTTACTAAATGATATTGCTACTTATATACAGTGCCTTCAGAAAGTATTCACACCCCTTGAATTCTTTCTAATTTTTGTTGTGTTATAAAGTGGGATTAAAATTGATTAAATTGTCTTTTTGTTTGTCAACGATCTACACAAAATACTCTGTAATGTCAAAGTGGATTTGTAAAATGTTTTATGAAAAATAAAACACTAATATATCTTGATTAGATAAGTATTCAGACCCCTGAGTCAATACATGTTAGTATCACCTTTGGCAACAATTACAGCTGTGAGTCTTTCTGGTTAAGTCTTTAAGAGCTTTCCACACCTGGATTGTGCAACATTTTCCCATAATTATTTTCCAAATTCTTCAAGCTCTGTCAAATTGGTTGTTGATCACAGCTAGACAACAATTTTCAGGTCTTGCCATGTATTTTCAAGCAGATTTAAGTCAAAACTGTAACTCGGCCCCTCATGAACATTCACTGTCCTCTTGGTAAGCAACTCCAGTCTAGATTTAGCCTTGTGTTTCAGGTTATTGTCTCGCTGAAAGATGAATTCGTCTCCCAGTTTCTGGTGGAGAGCAGACTGAACCAGGTTTTCCACTAGGATTTTGCCTGTGCTTAGCTCCATTCAGTTTATTTTTTAATCCTGATAAACTCCCTAGTCCTTAACGATTACAACCACACCCATAACATGATGCAGCCACCACTATTATTTATTATTTTTTTTGTACCTTTATTTAACTAGGCAAGTCAGTTAAGAACAAATTCTTATTTACAATGACGGCCTACACCGGCCAAACCCGGACGACGCTGGCCCAATTGTGCGCCGCCCTACGGGACTCCCAATCACGGCCGGTTGTGATACAGCCTGGAATCGAACCAGGGGGTCTGTAGTGACGCCTCAAGCACTGAGATGCAGTGCCTTAGACCGCTGCGCCATTCGGGAGCCCATATGATGATGATCACTAATGTACACACATGCTTGAAAATATGGCGAGTGGTACTCAATAATGTGTTGTATTGGATTTGCCCCAAAATGCTTTGCCACATTTTTTGCAGTATTACTTTATTCTCTTGTTTCAAACAGGATACATGTTTTGAAATATGTTTTAATCTGTACAGGCTTCCTAGTTTTCACTCTGTCAGTTAGGTTAGTATTGTGGGGTGACTACAATGTTGTTGATCCATCCTCAGTTTTCTCCTATCAAAGCCATTAAACTCTTTAACTGTTTTAAAGTCACCATTGGCCTCATGGTGAAATCCCTGAGCGGTTTCCTTCCTCTCTGGCAACTGAGTTAGGAAGGATGCCTGTATCTTTGTAGTACCATCCAAAGTATAATTAATAACTTCACCATGCTCAAAGGGATATTCAATGTCTGCTTTTTTATTTTTACCCATCTACCAATAGGTGCTGTTTGCAAGGCATTGGAAAACCTCCCTGTTCTTTGTGTTTGAATCTGTTTTTGAAATTCACTGCTCGACTGAGGGACCTTACAGCTAATTGTATGTGTGGGGTGGTACAGAGATCAGGTAGTCATTCAAAAATCATGTTAAACACTATTATTGCACTCAGAGTGAGTCCATGCAACTTATTATGTGACTTGTTAAGCACATTTTTAGTTTTGAACTTATTTAGACTTGCCATAACAAAGGGGTTGAATACTTCTTGACTCAAGACATTTCAGCATTTATTTTATTTTTATTTGTAAAAAAAAACATCTTAATTCCACTTTGACATTATGGGGTATTGTGTGTAGGCCAGTGACACACAATCACAATTTAATCCATTTTAAATTCAGTGGTGTGAACACTCTTAGAAACAGGGGTTCCAAAGGGGTTCTTCGACTGTCCCCGTGTGGTGTCGCCTGGTTTGAAAATGGGGTTGTGAGAGAAACTGGAAAAACTTTTTTTGCTTTGTTCATAGAACCGAGGTTACGTTAGTAACTTCTGGTAGCCGGCTAGATACGGTTGTAATAAACAGAGCGGTTTCTGTTTTCTTCCTAGAAACACTTAACACTTTGAGCTACAAAATAGTTTGACCCCATTCCTGAAAGATAAGACTCTCAAGATCACATATGTGTCTTCTGTTTCCCTCAGAACCCCCAGAACAGAGACCAGGAAGTAAATCAGACCGGTGGAAAAAGAACATAACATTAAACATAACATAACATTTTGCAGACGCTCTTATCCAGAGCGACTTACAGGAGCAATTAGGGTTAAGTGCCTTGCTCAAGGGCACATCGACAGAATTTTTTCACCTAGTCGGCTCGGGGATTAGAACCAGCGACCTTTCGGTTACTGGCACAATGCTCTTACCCACTAAGCTACCTGCCGCCCCGACATCATGATGTTCTTTTCTACACAGAAGATCATACACAATTATTGATGTTTTCCTGAACTTACAGTGAGGGGGAAAAAGTATTTGATCCCCTGCTGATTTTGTACGTTTGCCCACTGACAAAGACATGATCAGTCTATAATTTTAATGGTAGGTTTATTTGAACAGTGAGAGACAGAATGACAACAACAAAATCCAGAAAAACGCACGTCAGAAATGTTATAAATTGATTTGCATTTTAATGAGGGAAATAAGTATTTGACCCCTCTGCAAAAACATTAAATGCAAATCAATTTATAAATTTTTTATAGGACCTGCCTGTTTGATAGTGCTGTTAAGATGTTAAGAGCAGTGCTTTATGATGGTCAGACTTCTCCCCATCTTAGCTACTGTTGTATCAATATGTTTTGACCATGACAGTTTACAATCCAGGGTTACTCCAAGCAGTTTAGTCACCTCAAGTTCCTAAATTTCCACATTATTTATTACAAGATTTAGTTGAGGTTTAGGGTTTAGTGAATGATTTGTCCCAAATGCAATGCTTTTAGTTTTAGAAATATTTAGGACTAACTCATTCCTTGCCACCCACTCTGAAACTAACTGCAGCTCTTTGTTAAGTGTTGCAGTCATTTCAGTCGCTGCAATAGCTGACATGTATTGTGTTGAGTCATCCGCATACATAGACACACTGGCTTTACTCAAAGCCAGTGGCATGTCATTAGTAAAGATTGAAAAAAGTAAGGGGCCTAGACAGCTGCCCTGGGGAATTCCTGATTCTACCTGGATTATGTTGGAGAGGCTTCCATTAAAGAACACCCTATGTGTTCTGTTAGACAGGTAACTCTTTATCCACAATATAGCAGGGGGTGTAAAGCCATAACACATACGTTTTTCCAGTAGCAGACTATGATCGATAATGTCAAAAGCCGCACTGAAGTCTAACAAAACAGCCCCCACAATATTTTTATCATCATTTTCTCTCAGCCAACCATCAGTCATTTGTGTAAGTGCTGTGCTTGTTGAATGTCCTTCCTTATAATGATGCTGAAAGTTTGTTGTCAATTTGTTCACTGTAAAATAGCATTGTATCTGGTCAAACACCATTTTTTCCAAAAGTTTAGTAAGGGTTGGTAACAGGCTGATTGATCGGCTATTTGAGCCAATGCAGGGGACTTTACTATTCTTGGGTAGTGGAATGACTTTAGCTTCCCTCCAAGCCTGAGGGCCACACTTTCCTGTATCCTTAGATTGAAGAGATGGCAAATAGGAGTGGCAATATCGTCCGCTATCATCCTCAGTAATTTTCCATCCAAGTTGTCAGACCCCGGTGGCTTGTCATTGTTGATAGACAACAATAATTGTTTCACCTCTTCCACACTCACTTTACGGAATTCAAAATTACAATGCTTGTCTTTCATAATTTGGTCAGATATACTTGGATGTGTAGTGTCAGCGTTTGTTGCTGGCATGTCATGCCTAAGTTTGCTAATCTTGCCAATGACAAACTCATTAAAGTAGTTGGCAATATCAGTTGGTTTTGTGATGAATGAGCCATCTGATTCAATGAATGATGGAGCTGAGTTTGCCTTTTCCCCCAACATTTCATTGAAGATGCTCCAAAGCTTTTTACTATCATTCTCTATGTCATTTATCTTTGTTTCATAGTGTAGTTTCTTCTTCTTTTTATTCATTTTAGTCACATGATTTCTCAATTTGCAATACGTTTGCCAATCGGTTGTGCAGCCAGACTTATTTGACATTCCTTTTGCCTCAACCCACTCAACCATACCATTTTTCAATTCCTCATCAATCCATGGGGATTTAACAGTTTTTACTGTCATTTTCTTAATGGGTGCATGCTTATTAGTAACTGGAATAAGCAATATCATAAATGTGTCAAGTGCAGCGTCTGTTTGCTCCTCATTACACACCACAGACCAACAAATATTCTTTACATCAACAACATAGGAATCACTTCCAAAATTATTGTAAGACCTCTTATACACAATATTAGGCCCAGCCTTTGGAACTTTGGTTTTCCTAGATATGGCTACTATATTGTGATCACTACATCCGATGGATCTGGATACTGCTTTCAAGCACATCTCTGCAGCATTAGTAAAGATGTGATCAATACATGTTGATGATTTCATTCCTGTGCTGTGTGTGTATGTGTTGGACGTAAAATACTGTAAAAACACCAGCAAATCAGCTTCAAGTGATTTTAATTTTAGGAAATCTGTTCCAATGTATTCCCACACATAATAGAGAGATAGAAACTGAGTGTACAAAAAAACTATCTTTCCATGACATAGACTGACCAGGTGAATCCAGGTGAAAGCTATGATCCCTTATTGGTGTTACTTGTTAAATCCACTTCAATCAGTGTATATGAAGGGGAGGAGACAGGTTAAAGAAGGATTTTTAAGCCTTGAGACAATTGAGAAATGAATTGTGTACGTGTGCCATTCAGAGGGTGAATGGGCGAGACAAAATATTAAAGTGCCTTTGAACAGGGTATGGTAGTCGGTGCCAGACGCACCGGTTTGTGTCAAGAACTGCTGGGTTTTTCATAATCAATAGTTTCCTGTGTGTATCAATAATGGTCCACCACCCAAATGACATCCAGCCAACTTGACACAACTGTGGGAAGCATTGGAGTCAACATGGGCCAGCTTCACTGTGGAACGCTTTCGACACCTTGTAGAGACAAATGTAAGCAAGGTTTGAAATGATTATGTTTTAGTCAAATGTTATATCTGTTTGGGCTTCGGTCAATTTGCAGTCTACAAATTATTTGTTATTATGTTCCGGCCCCCTGACCATCCAATCAAGAAAACATTTTGTCGATGATCCCTGTCCTATCGGGACAGCGGAAGAACCCTTTTAGGATCTAGATAGCACTTTTTTTTTAAAATAAGAGTGTAGGGTGTCATTTGGGAGGAAACATCTGTTTTTACAGGCTGTAAACCTATTGATGCTGATAGGTGATGCTGATAGGTTATGGTGATAGGTTATGCCGATAGGTTATGCTGATAGGTTATGCCGATAGGTTATGCTGATAGGTTATGCCGATAGGTTATGCTGATAGGTTATGCCGATAGGTTATGCTGATAGGTTATGCCGATAGGTTATGCCGATAGGTTATGCTGATAGGTTATGCCGATAGGTTATGCCGATAGGTAATGCTGATAGGTTATGCTGATAGGATAGTGTCTTTAGGGTGTTAATCCTCCTTTACACTACAGTACATCACAGCTAAGAAAGACACTGTTAATGGTTTTTCACATTGTCCGGTTGAAGGTTGTACTGACACTCTGACCTATATTACAAAGACCTCAGGGCAAAAGTCAGATTGCGTCCCAAATCGCATCATATTCCCTGTATAGGTACTACTTTTGACGAGAGCACAATGGTCCCTGGTCAACATTTGTGCACTATATAGGGAATAGGGTGCCATTGAGATGCATCCTCAGTCAGTGATTCTTTGTGCGTGCGACGTCCGTGATGTGAATGCACAGCGGCCATTGGTGACGAGCTGGATCAGAATCAGCTATGTACGTGCAACAAAGTTTTTGTTCGTCACAACTTGTGACATGGAAGAATTGCATATGCAGGGGGTGAACAAGTATGGATATATAACAACAGCCTGTGCGGTTGGTTGTTTTAGTTCTTGTGATGCTGTGTGTGTGTGTTCCACAGTGTGTGTGATGCTGTGTGTATGGTTGACAGTAAACATCAGAACAGGCCTCACGGTTCTGCACAAACACACACACGCACACAGAAACACACAGACACACATGAGCACGTACACACACACACCCTCAGAGGGCTGGAGAGACAGTAAGGGCTAGCAACAACAACACATGTTTCATTACAGCTACTCCCCCTAGACTAGCATTACAACACCATGTTTCATTACAGCTACTCCATTTAGACTAGCATTACAACACCATGTTTCATTACAGCTACTCCATTTAGACTAGCATTACGACACCATGTATCATTACAGCTACTCCATTTAGACTAGCATTACAACACCATGTTTCATTACAGCTTCTCCCTGTCACGATCGTCTGAGGAAGCGGACCAATACGCAGCGCGTTGAGTGAACATGATGACTTTAATTGATAAAGCACGTAAATACAAAACAAAAGACGATAGTGAAGTCCAACAGTGACTATGACTGAAATGGAACAAAAACCCACAACCACAAGGTGAAACCACACAGTATAAATATGGCTCCCAATCAGAGATAACGAGCCGACAGCTGACACTCGTTACCTCCGATTGGGAGTCACTGACCAAACACGGAAACAAAACCAAAACCAAACACAACAAATGAACACACCCTAACCCAACACAACCAAATGAATACACCCTGGCTCAAACAACACAGTCCCGGAGCCAGAGCGTGACAGTACCCCCCCCTAAAGGCGCGGACTGCGACCGCGCCTCAATACGGGCTAAACAAGGGAGGGCTGGGCGGGCATACCTCTTCGGCGGTGGTTCCGGCTCTGGTCGTGGTCCCCACCCCACCATAGTCACTACCCGCTTGTAGCCTCCTCCAACTGACCCCCACCGGATTAAGGGGCAGCACCGGACTAAGAGGCAGCACCGGACTAAGGGGCAGCACCGGACTAAGGGGCAGCACCGGACTAAGGGGCAGCACCAGACTAAGGGGCAGCACCGGGCTAAGGGACAGCACCGGACTCAATGGCGGATCCTGGCTGGCTGGCTCTGGCGGATCCTGGCTGGACGGCTCTGGCGGATCCTGGCTGGACGGCTCATGGCAGGCTGAAGGATCTGGCTGCTCATGGCTGGCTGACGGATCTGGCTGCTCATGGCTGGCTGACGGATCTGGCTGCTCATGGCTGGCCGACGGATCTAGCTGCTCATGGCTGGCCGACGGATCTGGCTGCTCATGGCTGGCCGACGGATCTGGCTGCTCATGGCTGGCCGACGGATCTGGCTGCTCATGGCTGGCTGACGGATCTGGCTGCTCATGGCTGGCCGACGGATCTGGCTGCTCATGGCTGGCCGACGGATCTGGCTGCTCATGGCTGGCCGACGGATCTGGCTGCTCATGGCTGGCCGACGGCTCTGAAGGCTCATGGCAGACGGGCGGCTTATGCAGCGCTTGGCAGACGGACAGTTCAGACGGCGTTGGGCAGACAGGCAGTTCAGGCGCCGTTGGGCAGACGGGCAGTTCAAGCGCCGTTGGGCAGACGGGCAGTTCAGGCGCCGTTGGGCAGACGGGCAGTTCAGGCGCCGTTGGGCAGACGGGCAGTTCAGGCCCCGTTGGGCAGACGGCAGACTCTGGCCGTCGGAGGCGCACCGTAGGCCTGGTGCGTGGTGCCGGAACTGGAGGTACCGGGCTGAGGACACGCATCTCAGGGCTAGTGCGGGGAGAAGCAACAGGGCATGCTGGACCCTGGGAACGCACATAAGGCCTAGTGCGTGGTGCCGGAACTGGTGGTCCCGGGCTGAGGACACGCATCTCAGGGCTAGTGCGGGGAGAAGGAACAGGCCGGACCGGGCTGGCGACGCGCACCGTAGGTTTGGTGCGAGTGGCAGGAACAGGCCGGGTCGGGCTGGCGACGCGCACCGTAGACTTGGTGCGGGTGGCAGGAACAGGCCGGACCGGGCTGGCGACGCGCACCGTCGGTTTGGTGCGAGTGGCAGGAACAGGCCGGGTCGGGCTGGCGACGCGCACCGTAGGTTCTGTGCGTGGAGCAGGAACAGGCCGGGCTGGGCTGGCGACGCACACCGTAGGTTCTGTGCGTGGAGCAGGAACAGGCCGGGCTGGGCTGTCGACGCACACCATAGCCTTGGTGCGTTGAGCAGGAACAGGCCGAACCGGGCTGGCGACGCACACCGTAGGTTCTGTGCGTGGAGCAGGAACAGGCCGGGCTGGGCTGGCGACGCACACCGTAGGTTCTGTGCGTGGAGCAGGAACAGGCCGGGCTGGGCTGGCGACGCACACCATAGCCTTGGTGCGTTGAGCAGGAACAGGCCGAACCGGGCTGGCGACGCACACCGTAGGTTCTGTGCGTGGAGCAGGAACAGGCCGGGCTGGGCTGGCGACGCACACCGTAGGTTCTGTGCGTGGAGCAGGAACAGGCCGGGCTGGGCTGGCGACGCACACCATAGCCTTGGTGCGTTGAGCAGGAACAGGCCGAACCGGGCTGGCGACGCACACCGTAGGTTCTGTGCGTGGAGCAGGAACAGGCCGGGCTGGGCTGGCGACGCACACCGTAGGTTCTGTGCGTGGAGCAGGAACAGGCCGGGCTGGGCTGGCGACGCACACCGTGGGCTTGGTGCGTGGAGTAGGAACAGGCCGGTCCGTACTGGGAACACACACCACTGGCCTTAACTGGGGATCAGGAACGGGCCGGACCGGACTGGTAACACACATCAGTCTCTCACGCCGTGCCACAACAACTTCCCTTCCCCTACTCGCCAATGGCTCCCGTAATCCGATAGCCTTCTCTCCACGTCTCCCTGTGGCAGCCTCCTGCTGCCCAGCCGCCCAAGCCATGTGCCCCCCCCAAAAAACTTTTTGGGGTTGCCTCTCGTCCCTCCGACGATGGCCCTGCTGACGCCGTTGCTCCTCTCCTGCCAGGTTCTCCCCCTTCATCGCCCTCCGGTACCGGACGGCCTCCTCCTGCGTAATATGTCCCCAGCCGAGGAGGACATCCACCAGCGTTCTCTCCTGCGGGTGTTCCTGGATACGCTGCTTGGTCCTTTTATGGTGGGTTTTTCTGTCACGATCGTCTGAGGAAGCGGACCAATACGCAGCACGTTGAGTGAACATGATGACTTTAATTGATAAAGCACGTAAATACAAAACAAAAGACGATAGTGAAGTCCAACAGTGACTATGACTGAAACGGAACAAAAACCCACAACCACAAGGTGAAACCACACAGTATAAATATGGCTCCCAATCAGAGATAACGAGCCGACAGCTGACACTCGTTACCTCCGATTGGGAGTCACTGACCAAACACGGAAACAAAACCAAAACCAAACACAACAAATGAACACACCCTAACCCAACACAACCAAATGAATACACCCTGGCTCAAACAACACAGTCCCGGAGCCAGAGCGTGACACTCCCCCTAGACTAGCATTACAACACCACGTGGTCCTCTGTAGCTCAATTGTAACATGGCGCTTGTAACGCCAGGGTTTCATACATTTCGCTGGCTTCTCTTACCTGTTTCATTACAGCTACTCCCCCTAGACTAGCATTACAACACCATGTTTCATTACAGCTACTCCCCCTAGACTAGCATTACAACACCATGTTTCATTACAGCTACTCCCCCTAGACTAGCATTACAACACCATGTTTCATTACAGCTACTCCCCCTAGACTAGCGTTACAACACCATGTTTCATTACGGCTACTCCCCCTAGACTAGCATTACAACACCATGTTTCATTACAGCTACTCCCCCTAGACTAGCATTACAACACCATGTTTCATTACAGCTACTCCCCCTAGACTAGCATTACAACACCATGTTTCATTACAGCTACTCCATTTAGACTAGCATTACAACACCATGTTTCATTACAGCTACTCCATTTAGACTAGCATTACAACACAATGTTTCATTACAGCTACTCCCCCTAGACTAGCATTACAACACCATGTATCATTACAGCTACTCCATTTAGACTAGCATTACGACACCATGTATCATTACAGCTACTCCATTTAGACTAGCATTACAACACCATGTTTCATTACAGCTACTCCCCCTAGACTAGCATTACAACACCATGTTTCATTACAGCTACTCCCCCTAGACTAGCATTACAACACCATGTTTCATTACAGCTACTCCCCCTAGACTAGCATTACAACACCATGTTTCATTACAGCTACTCCATTTAGACTAGCATTACAACACCATGTTTCATTACAGCTACTCCCCCTAGACTAGCATTACAACACCATGTTTCATTACAGCTACTCCCCCTAGACTAGCATTACAACACCATGTTTCATTACAGCTACTCCATTTAGACTAGCATTACAACACCATGTTTCATTACAGCTACTCCATTTAGACTAGCATTACGACACCATGTATCATTACAGCTACTCCATTTAGACTAGCATTACAACACCATGTTTCATTACAGCTACTCCCCCTAGACTAGCATTACAACACCATGTTTCATTACAGCTACTCCCCCTAGACTAGCGTTACAACACCATGTTTCATTACAGCTACTCCCCCTAGACTAGCATTACAACAGCATGTTTCATTACGGCTACTCCCCCTAGACTAGCATTACAACACCATGTTTCATTACAGCTACTCCCCCTAGACTAGCATTACAACACCATGTTTCATTACAGCTACTCCCCCTAGACTAGCATTACAACACCATGTTTCATTACAGCTACTCCATTTAGACTAGCATTACAACACCATGTTTCATTACAGCTACTCCATTTAGACTAGCATTACAACACCATGTTTCATTACAGCTACTCCCCCTAGACTAGCATTACAACACCATGTATCATTACAGCTACTCCATTTAGACTAGCATTACGACACCATGTATCATTACAGCTACTCCATTTAGACTAGCATTACAACACCATGTTTCATTACAGCTACTCCCCCTAGACTAGCATTACAACACCATGTTTCATTACAGCTACTCCCCCTAGACTAGCATTACAACACCATGTTTCATTACAGCTACTCCCCCTAGACTAGCATTACAACACCATGTTTCATTACAGCTACTCCATTTAGACTAGCATTACAACACCATGTTTCATTACAGCTACTCCCCCTAGACTAGCATTACAACACCATGTTTCATTACAGCTACTCCCCCTAGACTAGCATTACAACACCATGTTTCATTACAGCTACTCCATTTAGACTAGCATTACAACACCATGTTTCATTACAGCTACTCCCCCTAGACTAGCATTACAACACCATGTTTCATTACAGCTACTCCCCCTAGACTAGCATTACAACACCATGTTTCATTACAGCTACTCCATTTAGACTAGCATTACAACACCATGTTTCATTACAGCTACTCCATTTAGACTAGCATTACAACACCATGTTTCATTACAGCTACTCCATTTAGACTAGCATTACAACACCATGTTTCATTACAGCTACTCCATTTAGACTACTCCTTGGCCCACTTTAAAGTAGTAGCTTTAATAACCCAGAATGACACAGTTCGTATTTATAGTACATAAACATTTGCTTACTGATTCTGTGATACTAGATAGTGTGGCCTGACATTTTCCAAATAGCCTAGTTTGAATGAACAAAACTCCCATATGGATAGATGCTCCTATCTTTGCAGTGACTCAGTAACCTCTCTATATTTCATACTTTTAAAGATACCATTATCATTTCTGCTTAATTTATGTTGCTATAAACCATGAATTCACCAGTATGCCCACAGCTGACACATTCTCCCAACACTATGTATTTTCTGTTTCTGAGACATATGGTGGGCTACATCCTCCGTGCCTTTAGCTTCTCCCCGCAGGGCTGACTGTTCTGAAAAACAAGCTTGAGAAGATGCAGATGTCACATTATGTAACAAATTAAGAAATGGCTATACATACGTGACTGTGGTCTGTGGCTTCATTATAAACACAGGGGGGTGAAATGGAGTTTGTACCCATACACAAGATGAGGATTACTGTGGCATGTTTATAAATATGTTGTGCATGTTCTACAATAACACGACGACTGTTAAAATGTGAGTGTTAAAGTTTTAATATGCAAGTGTTCGAATTTGAGTGTTAAAATGCCTTGTTCTACATTTTATAATTACAAACAGAAAAGGAGGAAGCTGTATTTTGACCCTGCTTCATATATAGGAGAATCCCTCTCTTTGATTGCTTAGAAGGCTGTTTTGATGTTGATGTGGCTTTGTAATGTTTAAATTACATTATTTGGAAGTAGGTCAGACAGTGAAGTGAATCACATTCAAAATAGTATTGTAATTAAGCTCTTTCTTCATGCATATGCAGACATACTGTAGTCGATTTCAACAATGGGTTTACCTCACAGTTCATAACAGCTGTTTTTTTATTGCCAGTAATGTTTCTTCTCCTTTGTTTCAGAGTCCAACCTCTCCAACTAGAAACCTCTCAACATCACACCTTCTCCTACCACTCCAGAGGCCCATCCCATCCCTTCTCCTACCACTCCAGAGGCCCATCCCTTCTCCTACCACTCCAGAGGCCCATCCCTTCTCCTACCACTCCAGAGGCCCATCCCTTCTCCTACCACTCCAGAGGCCCATCCCATCCCTTCTCCTACCACTCCAGAGGCCCATCCCTTCTCCTACCACTCCAGAGGCCCATCCCATCCCTTCTCCTACCACTCCAGAGGCCCATCCCATTCCTTCTCCTACCACTCCAGAGGCCCATCCCATTCCTTCTCCTACCACTCCAGAGGCCCATCCCATTCCTTCTCCTACCACTCCAGAGGCCCATCCCATCCCTTCTCCTACCACTCCAGAGGCCCATCCCATCCCTTCTCCTACCACTCCAGAGGCCCATCCCATCCCTTCTCCTACCACTCCAGAGGCCCATCCCATTCCTTCTCCTACCACTCCAGAGGCCCATCCCATTTCATCCACAGTCCAGACTTCCACCATCTAGTCGGGTTACCAGGTGCACGACCAGACTTTAATCTCTAGAATGAAAGTGGAATTTTGCCAGACTTCCACCTGCCCAGGGTGACCTGTCCATGACCTGTCCAGCTCTATCTGCCCCGACAGACAGTACCCACTCCACCTGAGGCTCTGTTCCTCATCCCCAACCCACCCCCCAAACCCCCCAGTCCCCGGTTCCTCAGCCCCAGCTCGAAGCAGGGGAGGATGGGTGATGGACCTGTGAGTCTCCCTGGTCTCTCTCCTTCCTTCTCTCCCATCCTCTCATGGAGCCTCCTGCTGACACCTCCACCTCCCCCTGGAACTCTTCCCAGTCCTCCCTCTCCGGACTTCCAGGTCGGTACCAACTAAGGTTGCAAAATTCTGGTAACTTTCCCTATTTAGAAGATTCCCGGAATTATGAAGGAATAAGCAGGAAATCTGGAATCCTCCAACCAGGATTTCTGGAAAACCTGGGAATTTTGGGACAGTTATCCTCATTTTTCTGCCTGAGTACTGACTTTATCTTAACTTAACTTGGTTAAAGACAGTTCTCTGGACTTTAATGTGTTCTTGATCTTTGATAATTTCTTTATGTATTTATAGGCTACTCTATATGTATTTAAAATCTGTGTAATACAATGCATTAATTTTTTCATTCAGGTCCCTGGCTCCCCGCCTCGCTGCACCCCAATGCCTCTAACGTGAGCCTTCCTGTGGGCACCGGCACCAGCGGAGCCCCCCTGTCCCTGACCCAGTCCCTGGCCCTGTGTGCCATGCTTCTCATGGACCTCTTAGCAGTTGTAGGCAACCTAGCAGTCATGGCCGTCATCACCAAGACGCCGCAGCTGAGGAAGTTCGCCTTCGTGTTCCACCTGTGTCTGGTTGACCTGCTGGCGGCTCTGATTCTGATGCCTCTGGGCATGCTGTCGGACCGGGTCTTGGCGCACGATGAGGCACTGTGCCGGAGCTACCTCTGTCTTAGCGTGGGGCTGATCAGTGCCGCCATCTTGTCTATCTCTGCCATCAACGTGGAGAGGTACTATTATATAGTCCACCCCATGCGCCATGAGGTCAAGATGACCGTGGGGGTGGTTGTGACGGTGCTGGTCGGGATCTGGGTCAAAGCTATTGTCATGTCGGCTCTGCCGCTCCTGGGCTGGGTGCTCCAGGGGAGCCAGGGGGTAGGGGTCGGACTCGGAGGGGGACTAGGGGGTCCCATGTTCCCGGGTCCTCCAAGCCAGAGACGTTGCTCCCTACACTGGACCGGAGGAGGAGGGACCACATGGTTAATCTTCATGGTTTTCTTCACCTTTGTCTACTTCCTGTGTCCAGTACTGATCATCCTGGTTGTGTACTGTAACATGTTTAAAGTAGCCAGGGTGGCAGCCATGCAGCATGGCCCCTTACCTACCTGGATGGACACACCTGGGCCCCGCCCTCACCGCTCTGACTCCCTCAGCAGCCACTCCACCATGGCTGCCAGCCTGGGAGGCCCCGGAGGTGGCCCTGGGGGTCCTCAACCCCGCACCCCCAGTCAGAGGACCTTCAACGGGGGTAAAGCCGCGGCAGTCCTGGTGGCAGTTGGAGGCCAGTTCCTATGCTGCTGGCTACCTTACTTCTCCTTCCACCTGTACTCCGCCCTGGTCTCCACCTCCCCGGCCTCCCTGGCTTCGGCCCAGCTGGAGGAAGTCGTGACCTGGATCGGTTACTTCTGCTTCACTTCCAACCCCTTCTTCTACGGCTGTCTGAACCGGCAGATCCGCACGGAGCTGGGCCGAAGCCTGGCCTGTCTCTTTAAGTGGGCGGGGCCGGGCGACGGGGATCAGCTGGCCAGCCGAGAGGCCTCCATCGAGGAGAACTTCCTCCAGTTCCTCCAGGGGACAGGGTGCAATCTGGAGCCCAGCGGATCCCAGGCACACAGCAGGGCCAGCAGGCCAGAGGAGAAGGAGGAGGCGGGGGAGAGGGACCCTCTTCAAGATGGACCTTGTCAGAAGAACACGCTGGTCCAGGAACACACGCCTGTTGACTTCCACATCCCTGGACAGATTATCGAGGAGACCTCTGAGTTCTTGGAGCAGCAGCATCTGACTCTGAACAATGACATCAACCTAGCGGACCACTGCTTCAGGGTAAACAGGACTGAGCTGTAGCAAACACCGGCCACTCATGTGTACAGTAGGCCTTTATTTGGGCCAGGCCTCAGAGGTGGAAACACTAAATTCTTAGTCTGTAGGCCAAGCACCGGTGTAAAGTCCTATGGTGGAAACGGCAGATAGATTACATGTTATTTAGAGTATTCTATTTGATGCTAGGCTTGATGGTGTTGTGTCCACATTTGCTACAGTGTGATTATGGGACATACGTGTACATTGTAAGTAAGAGACAGTGCTTATGAGCAAAAAGCTACAGCTACAGAGTTTGTATCTTCTTTTGAAGAATTCAGGTTGTTATTATTGATAAAGCTCTATGTTCATTATTTTGTACTGTCACTAGAATCAGGGTTCCTCTACGGGAGATAAGGTTGGGGGAAATTCCGTTTCAATTCAGTAAACTCAGGATATCAACTGAAAATTCAAATTCCAATCATCCTCCGTGCTTTTCTATGAGGTTTACTTCCTGAATTGACTGAATGGAAATGTAATTGACCCCAACTGATTCTATTGACAGTCTGTTAAGACCGAAACCCTTACATAAAAATATATAATGCCAGTCTACTGACACTGTGTTCTTCAGTCAGTCAATGTATCTATTGCTACTGAATTATATGTTGGTCTGGGAAAGAGTGAGAGAACATCTAACATATTAGCACTTGAGAATCTTTGTTTTAGTGTGGATAGCACAAATTATCTTTGTCAAAGTCTGAAAGAACCCCCAAGACGATCCGTTAGACAAATGTAAAGCATCAATCCTATAGGCCTCCATATAGTATCAGACAAAGGGTTAAGAACCAGATCAACACACTGGTCACAGCAGAGAACAGAATACATTTGTGTATATTCCCTGTTCCAGTCCCATCCTCCTCTTCCTAATGCAACCAAGGTAATGAATGCAGATTTAGATGTTTTCCTCGGGTAGACATAAAAACAACAACATTCAGAGCCATTTCTGACTGCACTCAATCTGAAGCACTATGGGCCCTGGTCAAAAGTAGTGCGCTATGTAGGGAATAGGGTGCCATTTGGGAGGCAGACAATGTGTTAACAGGATCATTTCACAACTGATCCTTGCCAATGGTATTTATAGCAAGCATATACAGTACATATGCATGAGCATATCCATGAGGTTATTATTTGACTCCACACTGAATACATTAGGTTATTATTTGACTCCACACTGAATACATTAGGTTATTATTTGACTCCACACTGAATACATGAGGTTATTATTTGACTCCACACTTAATACACGAGGTTATTATTTGACTCCACACTGAATACATGAGGTTATTATTTGACTCCACACTGAATACATGAGGTTATTATTTGACTCCACACGGAATACATGAGGTTATTATTTGACTCCACACTGAATACATGAGGTTATTATTTGACTCCACACTGAATACATGAGGTTATTATTTGACTCCACACTGAATACACGAGGTTATTTGACTCCACACTGAATACACAAGGTTATTATTTGACTCCACACTGAATACACAAAGTTATTATTTGACTCCACACTGAATACATGAGGTTATTATTTGACTCCACACGGAATACATGAGGTTATTATTTGACTCCACACTGAATACATGAGGTTATTATTTGACTCCACACTGAATACATTAGGTTATTATTTGACTCCACACTGAATAAATGAGGTTATTATTTGACTCCACACTGAATACATTAGGTTATTATTTGACTCCACAAGGTTATTATTTGACTCCACATTGAATACATTAGGTTATTATTTGACTCCACACTGAATACACAAGGTTATTATTTGACTCCACATTGAATACATTAGGTTATTATTTGACTCCACACTGAATACATGAGGTTATTATTTGACTCCACACTGAATACATGAGGTTATTATTTGACTCCACGCTGAATACATTAGGTTATTATTTGACTCCACACTGAATACACAAGGTTATTATTTGACTCCACATTGAATACATTAGGTTATTATTTGACTCCACACTGAATACACAATGTTATTATTTGACTCCACATTGATACATTAGGTTATTATTTGACTCCACACTGAATACACGAGGTTATTATTTGGTGTATTTATTTTAGCAGAATCCCTCGTTGGTATGTACCTGTCATATCACACAGACAACCACTTACTATTCACATTTTGACTAATTTGGGAGTCGCCTCACTATACCATTTTCTTTTGACGCAAAATAAACATATTTATTTCATGTGAAACAAATGCTAGAAATAGAAACAGCCCAAATGAAAAACAAAAGTCAGCACTGATGTCATTACACAAGATCTGCATTGAAGAGAAATAGAGAGAGAGAGAGAGAGAGAGAGAGAGAGAGAGAGAGAGAGAGAGAGAGAGAGAGAGAGAGAGAGAGAAGGGGGGAGCGAGAGAGAGAGAGAGAGAGGGGGGGAGGAAGGGAGGGAGAGACAGCGAGAGAGAGAGAGAGAGAGAGGGGGGAAGAGAGGGAGAGAGAGAGAGAGAGAGAGCGAGAGAGAGAGAGAGAGAGAGAGAGAGAGAGGGAGGAAGAGAGGGAGAGAGAGAGAGGGAGGAAGAGAGGGAGAGAGAGAGAGACAGCGAGAGAGAGAGAGAGAGAGAGAGAGAGAGAGAGAGAGAGAGAGAGAGAGAGAGAGGGGGGAGAGAGAGAGAGAGAAAGCGAGAGGGGGGGGAGAGAGAGCGAGAGGTAGAATGCAGTTTGTGAGGAGAAAAGAGGGCAAAGGCCAAAGCATGCCATGTGTCAGCATCATTCATCACACCTGTCTATCTGTCACCTGTGCTGTGTAGCCACAACAAGCCGTGGGTGTTTCTGGGTAAACAACACGGAACACTTAGCATGTACTGTCTGGCACTCGCCAACGTTTACCTCTAAACACCAGGGGCATCGGTGGAGGTTGGCAGTTGGTGCTAGGATGTGCCTCATAGGGCTCTGGTCAAAAGTAGTGCGCTACGTAGGGAATAGGGTGGCATTTGGGACGGCGACCTAATCTTTAGAATCTGGCCCTATTGTCCCGTTCTAAGCGGCTTCAACAGCTGTGTGCTGCTGTCTAACTCTCAGCTGACATTTTGAATGACGCATGGAGCTGTGGAAATATGAAAAATGGAAAAGCTAGATTTGTCATTATACAGTTCCTATTCTGAACAGTAATTCAAATAATCTGCATCAACCTTCTCTTGGAAAATAAGAACAAATTATCAGTAGTTAATTATTTAGAGTCTAAGACATTGGGGGGTGCTAAGATGACATATGGAATTGTTTTAAGATGGTCACACTATGGATCATTTAGCTATTTGATTTTGAATTTTAGGACCCCTTTAGGTATCAAAAAAATATACTGCATACACATTTTCTTGGGATAAAATATAGATTTTGGCCTTTACTACTAAAGCCCATAGAACAGCATTGAATAACACATTCAGAAATGGCAAAAAGGACAGTCAAAAAGGACAGTCAAAAAGTACATTAAAAAAGGACAGTCAAAAAATCATAAGAAACAAGGTTTTGAAGTGTCCGTCCTAAATCTAGGAGATATTTTAAAAAATCAGGAAATATACAGTGAGTGAAAAAAGTATTTGATCCCCTGCTGATTTTGTACGTTTGCCCACTGACAAAGAAATGATCAGTCTATAATTTTAATGGTAGGTTTATTTGAACAGTGAGAGACAGAATAACAAAAAAAAATCCAGAAAAACGCATTTCAAAAATGTTATAAATTGATTTGCATTTTAATTAGGAAAATAGGTATTTGACCCACTCTCAATCAGAAAAATTTCTGGCTCCCAGGTGTATTTTATACAGGTAACGAGCTGAGATTAGGAGCACACTCTTAAAGGGAGTGCTCCTAATCTCAGCTTGTTACCTGTATAAAAGACACCTGTCCACAGAAGCAATCAATCAATCCGATTCCAAACTCTCCACCATGGCCAAGACCAAAGAGCTCTCCAGGGATGTCAGGGACAAGATTGTAGACCTACACAAGGCTGGAATGGGCTACAAGACCATTGCCAAGCAGCTTGGTGAGAAGGTGACAACAGTTGGTGCGATTATTCGCAAATGGAAGAAACACAAAAGAACTGTCAATCTCCCTCGGCCTGGGGCTCCATGCAAGATCTCACCTCGTGGAGTTGCAATGATCATGAGAACGGTGAGGAATCAGCCCAGAACTACACGGGAGGATCTTGTCAATGATCTCAAGGCAGCTGGGACCATAGTCACCAAGAAAACAATTGGTAACACAGTACGCCGTGAAGGACTGAAATCCTGCAGTGCCCGCAAGGCGCTCAAGAAAGCACATATACAGGGCCGTCTGATGTTTGCCAATGAACATCTGAATGATTCAGAGGAGAACTGGGTGAAAGTGTTGTGGTCAGATGAGACCAAAATCGAGCTCTTTGGCATCAACTCAACTCGCCGTGTTTGGAGGAGGAGGAATGCTGCCTATGACCCCAAGAACACCATCCCCACCGTCAAACATGGAGGTGGAAACATTATGCTTTGGGGGTGTTTTTCTGCTAAGGGGACAGGACAACTTCACCGCATCAAAGGGACGATGGACGGGGCCATGTACCGTCAAATCTTGGGTGAGAACCTCCTTCCCTCAGCCAGGGCATTGAAAATGGGTCGTGGATGGGTATTCCAGCATGACAATGACCCAAAACACACGGCCAAGGCAACAAAGGAGTGGCTCAAGAAGAAGCACATTAAGGTCCTGGAGTGGCCTAGTGTCACGCCCTGGCTCTGGGGACTCTTAAATGTTGAGCCAGGGTGTGGACTTGTTATGTTTAGTTTTCTATGGGTTTTGTTCTAGATCGTTTATTTCTATGTTGGCCAGGGTGGTTCCCAATCAGAGACAGCTGTAGCTGGTTGTCTCTGATTGGGGACCATACTTAGGCAGCCTGTGTTCACTAGTTTATTGTGGGATCTTGTTCCGTATGGTTTGTTGTATTACCTAGGACTTCACGTATCGTTTTGTTGTTTTTTGTTCGTGTTGTGTACACTTCATAAAAGTATGTACGCCTATCACGCTGCGCCTTGGTCCGCTTCTCATAACGATCGTGACACCTAGCCAGTCTCCAGACCTTAATCCCATAGAAAATCTGTGGAGGGAGCTGAAGGTTCCAGTTGCCAAACGTCAGCCTCGAAACCTTAATGACTTGGAGAAGATCTGCAAAGAGCAGTGGAACAAAATCCCTCCTGAGATGTGTGCAAACCTGGTGGCCAACTACAAGAAACGTCTGACCTCTGTGATTGCCAACAAGGGTTTTACCACCAAGTACTAAGTAATGTTTTGCAGATGGGTCAAATACTTATTTCCTCATTAAAATGCAAATCAATTTATAACATTTTTGACATGCGTTTTTCAGGATTTTTTGTTGTTATTCTGTCTCTCACTGTTCAAATAAACCTACCATTGAAATTATAGACTGATCATGTCTTTGTCAGTGGGCAAACGTCCAAAATCAGCAGGGGATCAAATACTTTTTTCCCTCATTGCAAATATATTTTTTGGTACATATATTTAACCCCTTTTTTGGGGGGTAGGCACAAAACCACCTCCATACTTCCATTCATTTTTTAAGGGTACCGGTTACCTTCAGACGAGTCCCGTGACACTTGTGGCGGGTCGTAGAACAAAACGAAGAACACATAATAATTTGTAGGTCAAACTGTTCGGACGCTGCAGACGTTTTTGTGAGAAGACCGATTTTCGGGATGTCTCATGGTCTGACAAACACAGCTTTAGCTCTGCCACCTTTCACCGCAGATGCGGAAGTGCGACACTGGCGGATGTGGTAGATTGAGATGCATCCAATGAGAAAAAAACAGATATCTTGGGTGAGAACCTCCTTCCCTCAGCCAGGGCATTCAAAATGGGTAGTGGATGGGTATTCCAGCATGACAATGACCCAAAACACACGGCCAAGGCAACAAAGGAGTGGCTCAAGAAGAAGCACATTAAGGTCCTGGAGTGGCCTAGCCAGTCTCCAGACCTTTAATCCCATAGAAAATCTGTGGAGGGAGCTGAAGGTTCGAGTTGCCAAACGTTAGCCTCGAAACCTTAATGACTTGGAGAAGATCTGCAAAGAGGAGTGGAACAAAATCCCTCCTGAGATGTGTGCAAACCTGGTGGCCAACTACAAGAAACGTCTGACCTCTGTGATTGCCAACAAGGGTTTTGCCACGAAGTACTAAGTAATGTTTTGCAGAGGGGTCAACTACTTTTTTCCCTCATTAAAATGCAAATCAATTTATAACATTTTTGACATGCGTTTTTCTGGATTTTTTTGTTGTTATTCTGTCTCTCACTGTTCAAATAAACCTACCATTAAAATTATAGACTGATCATGTCTTTGTCAGTGCGCAAACGTCCAAAATCAGCAGGGGATCAAATACTTTTTTCCCTCATTGTATATATATTTTTTGGTACATATATTTAACCCCTTTTTTGGGGGTAGGCACAAAACTACCTCCGTACTTCCATTCGTTTTTTAAGAGTACCGGTTACCTTCAGACGAGTCCCGTGACACTTGTGGCGGGTCGTAGAACAAAACGAAGAACACATAATAATTTGTAGGTCAAACTGTTCGGACGCTGCAGACGTTTTCGTGAGAAGACCGATTTTCGGGATGTCTCATGGTCTGACAAACACAGCTTTAGCTCTGCCACCTTTCACCGCAGATGCGGAAGTGCGACACTGGCGGATGTGGTGGATTGAGATGCATCCAATGAGAAAAAAACATATCTTTATCAGATTTTGATGGGACATTTTTTGTGCGTCAATCGACTCTAGGGGGTTAACCCTTTACATACGTGGGAATTGGCCTATTTGGATAGGGCTAAATGTAAATGTTTCTTACAGAATAAATATGAAAAGCATAAGCACGGTAGCAATTGAAAGTTTGGAGATTATGGGAAAATTATTAGGGAGAAAGGGAGAGAGGGAGAGAGAGAGGGAGAGAGAGAGAGAGGGGGAGAGGGAGAGAGAGAGAGGGAGGGAGAGAGGAAGAGAGGGAGGGAGAGAGGGAGAGAGGAAGAGAGGGGGAGAGAGAGAGAGAGGGGGAGAGGGAGAGAGGAAGAGAGGGGGAGAGAGAGAGAGGGAGAGAGGAAGAGAGGGAGGGAGAGAGAGGGAGAGAGGAAGAGAGGGAGGGAGAGAGAGGGAGAGAGGAAGAGAGGGAGGGAGAGAGAGAGAGATGAGAGAGAAAGCGCCTCCTGGAGGTTGGTGCAGCAGTTCAAACGCTCTCTGACCTTTCAACTGCAGCAGGATCAAAGAGCTGTGAAGTGACTTCTGTCTCCGTTTAGGGGGCTGTTGAATAGGAGGAGGCATAGTCCCATTATACCTGGTTGTCAGGTAAGGAATGATGTCATGCCTTATACCTGGTTGTCAGGTAATGAGTGATGTCAGTATGGCTTATACCTGGGTGTCAGGTAAGGATTTGCAATCAATTATCTTGTACTGGAGTGTAGGCATAGTTTACCTCACTGGCTGGGGTGAATCCAGTCCTCACTGGCTGGGGTGAATCCAGTCCTCACTGGCTGGGGTGAATCCAGTCCTCACTAGCTGGGGTGAATCCAGTCCTCACTAGCTGGGGTGAATCCAGTCCTCACTGCCTGGGGTGAATCCAGTCAACACTGACCAGGGTGAATCCAGTCAACACTGACCGGGGTGAATCCAGTCCTCACTGGCTGGGGTGAATCCAGTCCTCACTGGCTGGGGTGAATCCAGTCAACACTGACCAGGGTGAATCCAGTCAACACTGACCGGGGTGAATCCAGTCTTCACTGGCTGGGGTGAATCCAGTCCTCACTGGCTAGGGTGAATCCAGTCCTCACTGACCGGGGTTGAATCCAGACAACATGGGCTTCTTCACTTGATTTCTTACTTCTTTACTGAAAGCCACCCACTGTTTCCATGACAACCTGTCACCAATGACAGCTCGGAGGGAGCGTGGTAGGAGGAGCAAGAGGACGAGAGGAGGAGAGGATCCTGATATGCTCCCTCTCTCTCCTCTCTCTCCTCTCTCATCCATCTCTCATCCATCTCTCATTCCATCACTTCATCCCACCACCCCCCTCTACAGAGGATGAGGCAGTCTCTCTTATTCTCAATAGACATCTACAGATCAGGTCTGTGTAGATATGATATAACATCTTCTAAAATATGACAATAAATAATAAATAATAATAATATGCCAGTTAGCAGACGCTTTTATCCAAAGCGACTTACAGTCATGCGTGCATACATTTTTGTGTATGGGTGGCACAATACATAGGAATGTATTTCTAGATCCTTATTTTCTTAAGGAGATAGGAAGTTTTGTTCGTATCTAATTACATTTTTATTTTAATGTTTAATTTACATTTATTTAAACAGAGAATCCCATTGAAAACAATGCATATTTTAGAAGGGAGCCTGCACACAATCATACGAATTCACAATATTTAAAATTCAAACGCAATAAAACATACAAAATCTACAAGCAATTTAAGAAAAAGTAACTTACAGTACATAACACAATCATGAAAAACAAACACATTCCTCAGTAAAAAAAGTCATCAACCAGCTGCCCTAGCAGCACCAAAACATCCATTGATGTTGTTGTTCTGGAGATCATTCCACAAGTACGGTGCAAAAAAAACTGAATGCAGATCTACCTATCTCTAGGTGTCCTTCTCTGCGAGGCATTGGAAAACCTCCCTGGTCTTTGTGGTTGAATCTGTGTTTGAAATTCACTGCTTGACTGAGGGACCTTACAGATAATAGAATGTGTGGGGTACAGAGATGAGGTAGTCATTCAAAAACACAGAGTGAGTCCATAGAAATTATTACGTGACTTGTTAAGCACATTTTTACTCCTGAACTTATTTAGGCTTGCCATAACAAAGGTGTTGAATGCATATTGACTCAAGACATTTCAGCTTTTCACTTTTAATTAATTTGTAGAAATCTTGAGAAAAAAACAACATAATTCCACTTTGCAAGCTACAACGTCATTTAACACCAAAGAAGCAGCAGAGACAGTGCTATGACCTGACCTGAAACCAGACTGATGGACACTTACAATTCATTTTGAGTGTTGATTAAAAATGTTAAAAATGTCACTAGGAAAGACAGTTTAGAGATCGGGATATAATGATCCATGTCAGAGGGGTCACCACCTTTGTGGCGGACAGGGGCCTTCCAGACCCTGGGGATAGCACCCCAGATAAGTGTCAGGTTGAAAATATGTGTCAATGACTTCACAATCAGGGGAGCAGAAAGCTGCAGCAAGAAAGGATCAAGCAAATCAGCCCCAGTGGATAAAAAAAAAAAAACATAAATCTTAAGATGGGCATTTAGCACATCACAAGTAGAGAGTTGTTGAAATGAAAACAAAGATTCACTAGAAATGGACTGATCTTCCATAGAGCCAACTGGAGGCTGGGAGAGGGAAGAGCCGTTGATTGACTGACCAGTAGTGCTGAGCGATTAACCAACTAATTGAACAACTAATTGACCGACGTCGGTTCAATTACTTGAATTCCATTTAGTTCGTTAATTTTTTGTGTGAGCCCAATGCGCCCTTCCTCTAGAGCAGGGATGGGCAACTTTGATGGCGGTGGAGGCCACAAAAAAACATATGTTTTAGAGTTAATTTGAGGGTGTTTACATCCAAATTGGGTGAACGGTGTAGGAATTACAGCACTTTTTATATGTGGTCCCCCACTTTTTAAGGGACAAAAAGTAATTGGACAACTGGCTGCTCAGCTGTTCCATGGCCAGGTGTGTGATTGGCTGCTCAGCTGTTCCATGGCCAGGTGTGTGTTATTCCCTCATCAGTTCATTTACAAGTCAGCAGATAAAAGGTCTAGAGTTGATTTCAAGTGTGGCATTTGCATTTGGAATCTGTTGCTGTTAACCCTCAATATGAAGTCCGAAGAGCTGTCACTGCCAGTGAAGCAAGCCATCATTAGGCTGAAAAATCTAAACAAATCCATCAGAGAGATGGCAAAAACATTAGGTGTGGCCAAATCAACTATTTGGTACATTCTTAAAAAGAAAGAACGCTCTGGTGAGCTCAGGAACACCAAAAGGCCCGGAAGACCACAGAAAACAACCGTGGTGGATGACAGAATAATTATTTCGCTGGTGAAGAAAAACCCCTTCACAACAGTTGGCCAAATCAACAACACCCTCCAGGATTATTGATGAAGGGTTTTGAGGCTGATTCCTTGACCTGTCAATGTTTTTTAATTGCTGTTTTATGATTTTGTTATGTTCCTGTGATGTCTATGGATGTTTACTAGATGACCTGTGGTTGTTCATGTTGTCCGTCTGTAACTGTGTAATGACTTGGTGCTGCCTGTCTTGGCCAGGACGCTCTTGAAAAAGAGATTTCAAATCTCAATGATCCCTTCCTGGTTAAAAAAAAAAAAAGGTTAAATAAATAAAAATAAGAAGAAGAATGACTACAATTTTTTTTTTGGGCTCAGACACAGATCTCTGGGCAGATTCAGCTGCTATCTTAGGTCAGATACACATATACAGACCATATTGAGAGAGAAATGTTCACATCACCACGACAAGAGGGACAGAGACAGTTGGTGAAAGTATGCCTTATCTACTTTGGTCCTCTGTAGCTCAGCTGGTAGAGCACGGTGCTTGTAACGCCAAGGTAGTGGGTTCGATCCCCGGGACCACCCATACACAAAAATGTATGCACGCATGACTGTAAGTCGCTTTGGATAAAAGCGTCTGCTAAATGGCATATTATTTAAGAACTAGTCAGATGATTTAGTCAGACAGCTCTGCAGCATATTTAGGCAGGCTAGCTTTAATAGGAAGAGTAAAGGCTGTACAGTATGGAGCACACAGGTAACGTCAGATGGTATGTCTGGCTGACTGACTGCTACTGCCAGAGCAGAGTTGAGACGATGACTTTAAGGAATTAAAAATAATATAAAGTCATCAAATAAAAACTAAGTAATATACACAACTGAAATATTGTATTATTTCATAGTAATTTCCTATTTTTCTATTGATGTCTACCCAATGTGGACCTGACAGAGACAATGGAATATTTTAAATGTTTTGGCAATTCAATGTTCCCTATTCTTGGGTTTGTAAATACCATTAAAAATCATTTTTTTGTTATAATCGAACCGAAACCGAATCGACCTCAAAAACCACTAATTGCTCAGCACTACTGACCAGAGTCAATTAAACTACAATTGATTTCAAATAAATGGCCTGCAGATATAAAATGTTGATTAAAAGCATCACTTATCTCAGTAATGATGCCAGAGTCTGACACAACTTGCTTAGGCAGAAGAGGACTGGTCACCCCTCAGAGCCTGGTTCCTCTCTAGATGTCTTCCCAGGTTCCAGCCTTTCTAGGGACTTTTTCCACCGTGCTTCTACGTCTGCATTGTTTACTGTTTGGGGTTTTAGGTTTCTGTATAAGCACTTGATTTTTATTTATTTCTTATTTTAAAGCAGACACTCTTATCCAGAGCGACTTACAGTTAGTGAGTGCATACATGTTTTTTTTGTTTTTTTTAATACTGGCCCCCGTGGGAAACGAACCCACAACTCTGGCGTTGCAAGCGCCATGCTCTACCAACTGAGCTACACGGGGCCCACTTTGTGACAACGACTGATGTAAAAATTGTTTTAATAAATCAATTTGATTAATGTGATAGAATTGTAATGCTTCAGTGCATTAACTGTCTTCCAACATGTTGACGGATCACCAGCAGTCTGAGATAGGACTTAGAAAGTAGCAGGATTAAACTTTCTTAATTGAGGAGGTGCATTTAGTTCTCAATTGCCTGACAAGCGGCCAATCAGCTACAGAGTCAGTTTTTCTAGACTTGACCCAGGCCTGATTTCTCAAGATCAAAAAGTTCTACAGAGAACCAAAGAATTGTTATATTTTTTACTCTAAAGCGTTTAAAGGGTGTGTGTTTCTTCTAAAATCATGGCGTCTGCCTTTTACAATCCGTATGCTATGTTAATCTAATTTGTCAATTAAATGATGCAATTGTCAATAAAACGTATGTATGAAGATACCCGTCTCGTTATGTTTACAGCATGCAGATCTGCTCTCTCATGTCTGAGCTGCCTGTGATGAAGATATAATTCCACTGGGGGGCGGTCATACCAAAGAAAAAAGTTCCTCTGCCCCCAAAACAAAATTCGGTATAGTATTCCCTCAAACAGAGGCTTCTGGATTGCTGCAAAAATATTTTTCAAACGTGAGCATATTAAACTCTCCTGAGCATATGCTAATGAGAGTTGAAGAATGTAGGCCGATATTATTTTATTTTCAGAGAAGCAATAGCAAATTGACTGTGAGTCTAGACTACATTTCCCATCCATCCCCAAAATATAGATTTTCTTTTTTCTTTGCGTTCCTCTGTCCCAGCATGTCGTGACGTGCATGAGCTCAGCTGGTAGGTCAGATGCCTTCATGCAACAACAAGTCAAATCAAGAAGAATTGATAGCTAGATAGATATTCTATGACTCAGTTACTCGGTAGCTTTGAGGTTTATTACGAGCTAGTTAATAGTAAAAAAAAAAAATATTGGGTGACTACGTCAATATTTCGAATAGAAAAGTAATGTTGTGTAGCTACTTTCTTTACAAGGTTTTTAGCTAGAAATCGATTGCAAAGTGTCTTTCAGCGCTAAACCACACTTGGTTTGCTGGCGTGAGTTTACCAGCATCTCTGTCTGTTTGTTGTCGATACAAACGGAGTGCCAACGCCTTTTTCTGTCTCTCTGACTGGGGGAAACTTATCGTGGAAGCACCCGAACGTTTTGTATTTCTCCCCAACAACTTATGAACGGTAGCTGCCATTCAAACTAGATCTTCAAGAAACCTCAAGTAAGTGTTAAAAATGGGTTGCACGATCAGCCAAGAGGACAAAGCAGCGATGGAAAGGAGTAAAATAATTGATCGGAACCTACGAGAAGACCGAGACAAAGCATCCAGGGAAGTGAAACTTCTGCTACTTGGTAAGTCATAGCTATCGTTGTATTTTTAGAAAGTTTTCTATTTTCCCCAACTAAAAAGGAGTGACAATATAGCACCAGAATCTACAGGGAGAAAATGCTTTGTTTGTATTAGTTAATTTGAGCGTTCTTTGCTTGCTTTCATGTGATCTGATCTCAGTTGATTAACGTTACTTCCTGCAACATTATTTTATATATGTGACATCTGAATTCTATGTAGTTGAGGAGCTTTCTCCACTTGTTCAATAAACTCTTATGTATCCCATATATGTCATTTTTCCCCCAATTGATTATGCTCTAATCCTTATTGGCATTGCTAATCCTATAACACGCACACACACACACACACACACACACACACACACACACACACCTACACACAGTCTCTGTCAAATACAGCTGTTATATTATGACCATTGCCTAAGCTTAGACATGCTGCTGAGTTTGTATCAGTTGTAAGTAAATCGCGCTCTTGGCCGTTTCCTCTCCTGCCTCCCCTCACTGCTGTAGAGCCTCTTAGAGCGACACTTCAGAATGCAAACAAACACCACCTCTCAATGGAAGTGTATTAACACTACAAAGTGTCGACTATGGTGGCAAATAAAAAGCCAATGCTTATGTTCATTGTGATGGAGTTGTGGTAAGGATAAACAACATTCCTGCCATGAATCAGGTGTTTGTGGTCTAGTGAGATTTGCATAGAATGTGTCAGGACAGTGGGGGGAGATGGAGCAGTTATTTTTATACCTTATGGTCTGCCCTGGGTCAGGTAAACAGATGACAAGTTTGACTATAATCTTCAGAACATACTACCTGCTAAGGAAGACATGATGTCAAGAAGAAACATGTTAGCCTTGCCCCTCCCCTATAACGCATGTTGTTGCCAATGGCGCCAATAAGTAGAAATATAGCTAGGATATCACACTGTGTGAGAAAACAACTTATGTTTATTAATAGTGGGACGTGTGAAACGTTATACAGTACAGTCTATGGGTACAGGCTAGGCACAATGCAGTTAGGGTTTGGCATGGGTCCTCAGATCCTCAAAAAGTTAAACAGCTGCACCATCGAGAGCATCCTGACTGGTTGCATCACCGCCTGGTATGGCAACTGCTCGGCCTACGACCGCAAGGCACTACAGAGGGTAGTGCGTACGGCCCAGTACATCACTGGGGCCAAGCTTCCTGCCATCCAGGACCTCTATACCAGGCGGTGTCAGAGGAAGGCCCTAAAAATGGTCAAAGACTCCAGCCACCCTAGTCATAGACTGTTCTCTCTGCTACCGCACAGCAAGCGGTACCGGAGTGCCAAGTCTAGGTCCAAAAGGCTTCTTAACAGCTTCTACCCCTAAGCCATAAGACTCTTGAACAGCTAATCAAATGGCTACCCGGACTATTTGCATTGTCCCCCCCACCCCCTCTTTTACGCTGCTGCTACTCTCTGTTTATTCTCTATGCACAGTCACTTTAACTCTACCTACATGTACATATTACCTCAATTACCTCGACTAACCGGTGCCCCTGCACATTTACTCTGTACCGGTACCCCCTGTATATAGCCTCACTACTGTTATTTTACTGCTGCTCTTTAATTATTTTTTAAAACGTATTTTTCTTAAAAACTGCATTGTTGGTTAAGGGCTTGTAAGTAAGCATTTCACTGTAAGGTCTACACCTGTTGTATTCGGCGCATGTGGCAAATACAATTTTATTTGATTTAAATAGGCCTAAATATCTAGTGGAAACTTTCATTTTATTTGGAGCTCTCTGTACTGACCAACCACACAGCTCTGTCTACTGACCAACCACACAGCTCTCTGTACTGACCAACCACACAGCTCTGTCTACTGACCAACCACACAGCTCTGTCTACTAACCAACCACACAGCTCTCTGTACTGACCAACCACACAGCTCTCTGTACTGACTAACCACACAGCTCTCTCTACTGACCAACCACACAGCTCTCTGTACTGACCAACCACACAGCTCTCTGTACTGACCAACCACACAGCTCTGTCTACTGACCAACCACACAGCTCTGTCTACTGACCAACCACACAGCTCTGTCTACTAACCAACCACACAGCTCTCTGTACTGACCAACCACACAGCTCTCTGTACTGACTAACCACACAGCTCTCTGTACTGACCAACCACACAGCTCTCTCTACTGACCAACCACACAGCTCTCTGTACTGACCAACCACACAGCTCTCTCTACTGACCAACCACACAGCTATGTCTACTGACCAACCACACAGCTCTCTGTACTGACCAACCACACAGCTCTCTGTACTGACCAACCACACAGCTCTCTCTACTGACCAACCACACAGCTCTCTGTACTGACCAACCACACAGCTCTGTCTACTGACCAACCACACAGCTCTGTCTACTAACCAACCACACAGCTCTCTCTACTGACCAACCACACAGCTCTGTCTACTGACCAACCACACAGCTCTGTCTACTAACCAACCACACAGCTCTCTCTACTGACCAACCACACAGCTCTGTCTACTAACCAACCACACAGCTCTCTCTACTAACCAACCACACAGCTCTCTCTACTGACCAACCACACAGCTCTGTCTACTGACCAACCACACAGCTCTCTGTACTGACCAACCACACAGCTCTCTGTACTGCCAACCACACAGCTCTGTCTACTGACCAACCACACAGCTCTCTGTACTGACCAACCACACAGCTCTCTCTACTGACCAACCACACAGCTCTCTGTACTGACCAACCACACAGCTCTCTCTACTAACCAACCACAAAGCTCTCTGTACTGACCAACCACACAGCTCTGTCTACTAACCAACCACACAGCTCTCTCTACTGACCAACCACACAGCTCTGTCTACTGACCAACCACACAGCTCTCTCTACTGACCAACCACACAGCTCTCTCTATTGACCAACCACACAGCTCTCTCTACTGACCAACCACACAGCTCTGTCTACTGACCAACCACACAGCTCTCTCTACTGACCAACCACACAGCTCTGTCTACTGACCAACCACACAGCTCTCTGTACTGACCAACCACACAGCTCTGTCTACTGACCAACCACACAGCTCTCTGTACTGACCAACCACACAGCTCTCTCTACTGACCAACCACACAGCTCTCCGTACTGACCAACCACACAGCTCTGTCTACTGACCAACCACACAGCTCTGTCTACTAACCAACCACACAGCTCTCTGTACTGACCAACCACACAGCTCTCTCTACTGACCAACCACACAGCTCTGTCTACTAACCAACCACACAGCTCTCTGTCTACTGACCAACCACACAGCTCTCTCTACTGACCAACCACACAGCTCTGTCTACTGACCAACCACACAGCTCTGTCTACTAACCAACCACACAGCTCTCTCTACTGACCAACCACACAGCTCTGTCTACTAACCAACCACACAGCTCTCTCTACTAACCAACCACACAGCTCTCTCTACTGACCAACCACACAGCTCTGTCTACTGACCAACCACACAGCTCTCTGTACTGACCAACCACACAGCTCTGTCTACTGACCAACCACACAGCTCTCTCTACTGACCAACCACACAGCTCTGTCTACTGACCAACCACACAGCTCTCTGTACTGACCAACCACACAGCTCTCTGTACTGACCAACCACACAGCTCTCTGTACTGACTAACCACACAGCTCTCTGTACTGACCAACCACACAGCTCTCTCTACTGACCAACCACACAGCTCTCTGTACTGACCAACCACACAGCTCTCTCTACTGACCAACCACACAGCTCTGTCTACTGACCAACCACACAGCTCTCTGTACTGACCAACCACACAGCTCTCTGTACTGACCAACCACACAGCTCTCTCTACTGACCAACCACACAGCTCTCTGTACTGACCAACCACACAGCTCTGTCTACTGACCAACCACACAGCTCTGTCTACTAACCAACCACACAGCTCTCTCTACTGACCAACCACACAGCTCTGTCTACTGACCAACCACACAGCTCTGTCTACTAACCAACCACACAGCTCTCTCTACTGACCAACCACACAGCTCTGTCTACTAACCAACCACACAGCTCTCTCTACTAACCAACCACACAGCTCTCTCTACTGACCAACCACACAGCTCTGTCTACTGACCAACCACACAGCTCTCTGTACTGACCAACCACACAGCTCTCTGTACTGACCAACCACACAGCTCTGTCTACTGACCAACCACACAGCTCTCTGTACTGACCAACCACACAGCTCTCTCTACTGACCAACCACACAGCTCTCTGTACTGACCAACCACACAGCTCTCTCTACTAACCAACCACACAGCTCTCTGTACTGACCAACCACACAGCTCTGTCTACTAACCAACCACACAGCTCTCTCTACTGACCAACCACACAGCTCTGTCTACTGACCAACCACACAGCTCTCTCTACTGACCAACCACACAGCTCTCTCTATTGACCAACCACACAGCTCTCTCTACTGACCAACCACACAGCTCTGTCTACTGACCAACCACACAGCTCTCTCTACTGACCAACCACACAGCTCTGTCTACTGACCAACCACACAGCTCTCTGTACTGACCAACCACACAGCTCTGTCTACTGACCAACCACACAGCTCTCTGTACTGACCAACCACACAGCTCTCTCTACTGACCAACCACACAGCTCTCCGTACTGACCAACCACACAGCTCTGTCTACTGACCAACCACACAGCTCTGTCTACTAACCAACCACACAGCTCTCTGTACTGACCAACCACACAGCTCTCTCTACTGACCAACCACACAGCTCTGTCTACTAACCAACCACACAGCTCTCTGTCTACTGACCAACCACACAGCTCTCTCTACTGACCAACCACACAGCTCTGTCTACTGACCAACCACACAGCTCTGTCTACTAACCAACCACACAGCTCTCTCTACTGACCAACCACACAGCTCTGTCTACTAACCAACCACACAGCTCTCTCTACTAACCAACCACACAGCTCTCTCTACTGACCAACCACACAGCTCTGTCTACTGACCAACCACACAGCTCTCTGTACTGACCAACCACACAGCTCTGTCTACTGACCAACCACACAGCTCTCTCTACTGACCAACCACACAGCTCTGTCTACTGACCAACCACACAGCTCTCTGTACTGACCAACCACACAGCTCTCTGTACTGACCAACCACACAGCTCTGTCTACTGACCAACCACACAGCTCTGTCTACTGACCAACCACACAGCTCTCTGTACTGACCAACCACACAGCTCTCTGTACTGACCAACCACACATCTCTCTCTACTGACCAACCACACAGCTCTGTCTACTGACCAACCACACAGCTCTCTGTACTGACCAACCACACAGCTCTCTGTACTGACCAACCACACAGCTCTGTCTACTGACCAACCACACAGCTCTCTGTACTGACCAACCACACAGCTCTGTCTACTGACCAACCACACAGCTCTCTCTACTGACCAACCACACAGCTCTGTCTACTGACCAACCACACAGCTCTGTCTACTGACCAACCACACAGCTCTCTCTATTGACCAACCACACAGCTCTGTCTACTGACCAACCACACAGCTCTCTGTACTGACCAACCACACAGCTCTGTCTACTGACCAACCACACAGCTCTGTCTACTGACCAACCACACAGCTCTCTCTACTGACCAACCACACAGCTCTCTGTACTGACCAACCACACAGCTCTCTCTACTGACCAACCACACAGCTCTCTGTACTGACCAACCACACAGCTCTCTGTACTGACCAACCACACAGCTCTCTCTACTGACCAACCACACAGCTCTCTCTACTGACCAACCACACATCTCTCTCTACTGACCAACCACACAGCTCTCTCTACTGACCAACCACACAGCTCTCTGTACTGACCAACCACACAGCTCTCTGTACTGACCAACCACACAGCTCTCTGTCTACTAACTAGGGTTGAATATTTTCCCGGTATTTTACAAATGTTCCATCCCGAGAATAAATCACCGGGTAACCTGGTACCGGAAGTGTCATTCAGAAGCATTATAAAGCATATAAATAGGCCTATGTCTGGATTTGATTCGAGTTTTGTTTGAAAATGTAATCCTGATGCTACCTGGGCCGGATGAGCCATACATTAAATACATTTTATAAACCATACATTAAATACATTTTATAAACCATACATTAAATACATTTTATAAACCATACATTAAATACATTTTATAAGCCATACATTAAATACATTTTATAAGCCCCCCAAAAAAACCTAATGATTGTGCCGTTATCCAATACATATATGATATAGGCTACTGCACATTTCGCACAACAGAAAAACATAAAAGCCCATAGATATAGCTAGCTATATGCTCTCTTGGGTAAATAAATGAAACTAGGCTAATCTTGTGTGAACTGTATTACTGTATTGTATTATATGGACTGGAATTATGCACATCGTTCAAACCACGATAAAGCAGAGAGAGAACATGGGATTCTGGTGCACATTCTGGGCCTACAAAGTTACAAGTATAGGCTAGTGAATTTGATTAACATTTTTGAAATATAATGGGGCTCTATTTGTATAATTAGTAGGCTGACACGTACACCTTTCATAATATTCCCCCTAATGTTATTAGCATTTACATTTACATTTTAGTCATTTAGCAGACGCTCTTATCCAGAGCGACTCACAGGAGCAGAGGACACACATCTCTGGGCAGATTCAGCTGCTATCTTAGGTCAGATACACATATACAGACCGCATTGAGAGAGAAATGTGCACGTCACAACGACAAGAGGGACAGAGACAGTTGGTGAAAGTTTGCCTTATCTACTTTTTAAGAACTAGTCAGATGATAAAAAATGTATGCACGCATGACTGTAAGTCGCTTTGGATAAAAGCGTCTGCTAAATGGCAAATGATTATTATTATTATTTAGTCAGATAGCTCTGCAGCATATTTAGGCAGGCTAGCTCAATAGGAAGAGTAAAGGCTGCACAGTATGGAGCACACAGAGAACATTAACATTTTAGTCATTTAGCAGACACGCTTATCCAGAGCAATTAGGGTTAAGTGCCTTGCTCAAGGGCACATCGACAGATTTTTCACCTAGTCGGCTCGGGGATTAGAACCAGCGACCTTTCGGTTACTGGCACAACGCTCTTAACCACTAAGCTACCTAGCCTACGTCCTCTTTCTCTCTCTATTGTTGCTTTATTCTTTCCTCTCTTTCAACAGTTAAATGAAATACGTTTCGTTGTCCTTATCTTCATCATTCTAATGACATCCTTGAATAATATAGGACTAGAATTAGATGCAGAAGGCTCTGAATAAATAACTGCTGTAGCCTAACGCCGTCGCTCGTTCCCTCTTCTTTCAAACTACCCCAAGATTTCTATTGGCTCCCGTATTTAACATTCAGAAGAAAAAAAAAGCGCTTGAGTACCTCTTCGAAATAGTCTATTGGTATAAGAAATGCCAAAGAATAATGTCCAGCGAGCTATCCTAGTCTAGCGTTTCCTGCATGGGACTCCAAGAGCTAAAGAGCGTTTCTTATGTAGAGGCCAGCAGGGCACGGGTGGTTGCGTATTGCGCAAGAGACAGAGGCTATAAGTTAGACTCTTTATTATGCATAACTCATCATTAATTAGCTAAATATAAGGCTAATAGTGCATTTAATGTATTACCTGAATGAGGTAGGCTTTATAGCAATCTAGAACAGGATGATCTATTTTGGAGGCAATTTGAGTGGAATTGATGGAGAGACTGCGAGAGCGTGCACTGATTTAAAGCAACGATAATCGAGTGATGGGCTGTTTTAAAACGATTCACCTCCCCCGAAAGCCGGATGGAGATGGGTAAATTAGACGTGCATTCTGTCTTTATATTAAACTATGCTGCAGCAAATGTAGGCCTGTCACGAGAAAAACAGTTTACCATGATGAGATGATAGGTCTACATGCATTGTCACCATGATGAGATGATAGATGCATTGTGAGCTGCGCTCCATACTGAGATGGGCTGTCTGTCCCCACCCTGAGCGTTAACGCTTCATCATGCAGAGGCCGTAGAGAAGCCAGATTTAGACATCACATATAATTTAACAGTTCCATTTCACGCCATGCTGGTCATATAAATAATGTATTATAATTTACCGGTTTCCCACAGTTATTTATCCCAGGAAAAGGGAGTGGTTTTGGGTGGTAAATCTCAGGAACCGGGTTGACACCATTCAACCCTACTACTGACCAACCACACAGCTCTCTGTACTGACCAATCACACAGCTCTGTCTACTGACCAACCACACAGCTCTCTCTACTGACCAACCACACAGCTCTCTGTACTGACCAACCACACAGCTCTGTCTACTGACCAACCACACAGCTCTCTGTACTGACCAACCACACAGCTCTCTGTACTGACCAACCACACAGCTCTCTGTACTGACCAATCACACAGCTCTGTCTACTGACCAACCACACAGCTCTCTGTACTGACCAACCACACAGCTCTCTGTACTGACCAACCACACAGCTCTCTGTACTGACCAACCACACAGCTCTGTCTACTGACCAACCACACAGCTCTCTCTACTGACCAACCACACAGCTCTCTCTACTGACCAACCACACAGCTCTCTGTACTGACCAACCACACAGCTCTGTCTACTGACCAACCACACAGCTCTCTGTACTGACCAACCACACAGCTCTGTCTACTGACCAACCACACAGCTCTCTCTATTGACCAACCACACAGAAAAGTGGTTTTCCATTTCCAGGCTCTGTCCTCATTTCTCTCTCCCAGGCCTGGCATGGAACAAAGGGAATTTATTGGGGAAAAACAAGGGAGCTGTTAGGACTATAGCCTGGTCCCAGATCTGTTTGGAAGTTGGCTATACAGTATTAGGCCTAGGATAATAACTGATCTGGGACCAGGCTATTAGGATTATTTTCCCCGCCCAACACGAAACCAAATCACAGCTCCCTTGGAAGACCGGAGAGTCGTTAGGGTAGGCCCGAAGTCCCAAAAGACACACTAATCCCTATGTAGTGCACTACATTGCTATGGGGGCCCTGGTCTAAAGTAGTGCACTATAAAGGGAACAGGGTGCCATTTGGGACTCAACCTTAGTGTCCAGTTAAATTCATCCTTGTGCTAGACCACATGAATGTGATTCACGACTAACTTCCTCCATTCAAAACTCCTTCTAACTCAGTCTTAGGCTAGCCTGCAAGTGAAATGGTCTTGCATGTGAAAAGTCGCCCTAGGTGTACTGTAGGTTTGGGTAATAAAGGCTACAACTTCTTTTGTTTTTATGTCATCTTGTTATCGCACGTTCAAAACTCCTGCTAAACTGAGGCTTGTTCTGAGGCTGTGCTTTTACTTAAGAACATGTGAAAGGTCCCCAAGGATACTCTTTTTAAGTTTAGATGGCGAAGTCTGAAATGCACAAGATAATCCATAAATGTTAACGTGATCACGTAGTCCTAACAGCGGGAGCACTTTGCAGTTCCAAAATAGAATTCTGTCAAACACACACCATGTCAAATCTGGTGAATGTTGCTATTTCAAGGCAAATTGTTATAGTATTAGAAGGTTAGTGAATGAGAAAGTTAGTAGAGAAGACGCAATCAAAACCAAGCTTTTCCTCTCTAATAATCTCCACCCCTGACCTAAAGCTTTTTTTGTTGCTTTACAGAGTTGTCCTGACACGGTGCAGAACACAGTAGCTGATTATGAAGCCTTAATTCCTCAAACTGTCTGGAAGGGAACAGATCATGAACAGATCATTTAGATGTAGATTCCTTAGCTGAAAGACAAGCGGTTATTGTTATATTGATTCCCTGTCCAAACCTCTAAATGATAGCCAGTCCAACCACTATAGTTCTGTCCACCCCCAACTCCAACTGTGTTGTGGCCTCCCTGTCTAATGAGAGCTAGCCTGAATACTGTGGCTCTCGAGTTGAAACACTTTCATACTATGCTGTTCCCACGCTGATTCAACCCTCCATGTTTATGGAGATGAATGTCTCTCTGTGGTGATCTGTGCTCTGTTTAGGAGACGAGCGCTCACGCTTCATGTTCTTCTATCCTCGTGGGGACCTAAAATTAATTTCCATTCAAAATCCTATTTTCCCTAACCGCTAACCCTAATTCTAACCCTAAACCTAACCCCTAAGCTTAAAATAGCCTTTGTCCTCATGGGGACGTGGGAAATGTCCCCACGAGGGAGAATCTTCCTTGTTTTACTATCGTTGTGGGGAATTTTGGGGATTTTAGATACCCACAAGGAAAGAAGAACCCACACACACACACACACACACTTGTTTTTCTATCCTCTTGGGGACCTAAAATTGATTTCTATTTTCCTTAACCTAACCTTAACACCTAATTTGAACCCTAACCCCTAACCTTAGAATAGCCTTTGTCCTCGTGGGGACGTGTTTGTTGTTTTACTATCCTTGAGGGGACTTTTTGGGGATTTTAGGTCCCTACGAGGACAGAAGGACAAGACTACACAAGAGCGCTCACACGCAAAAAACGCAAACACATCTTTTTGTTAACAAAATAGTTCTACAGTAGCAGACTCGGACAGCTAATCCTCATGTCAATATAGGCAACTGTATGTTTCCTTTCCATTTCAAACAGACCTTCAATAATATGGTTGAGTTGTTTGTGTGCCCTCTGTACTACTGAACACCCTACAGTACAACATGATATCTGGGATTGGCTCTTGTGCGGCAATGAATGGAAAAAAACTAAAAAACATTTCCTTTCATAAATGATATTGTTGGCTAGATATTTTTTATTGTTGTTCATGGAAGGGATAACATACTGGAGTACTGCAGTCTGCAGCATCTCACATGCACAGTATTGTTAAGTCAAGTACTACCTCATTACAGTGAACTGACATTCGTTAGGCCATCCCTATATACAGTAGGGCCGGGACGATACCATTATTGCGATTTTATCTTTTTCCATGGCAAAAATGAAAACACGAAGCTGACCAAACTCTTTGGTCCTTTTTAAAACCTGCTGTATGTAAAACAGTGTGTGCTATGGGGGGGGGGGGATGACAACATTATGGGCTGTTTTCCTAAATAAAGTTACAGCCGCTTGGTGTTTTGTTTCTTTGCCGATATCGATACTGGTATGGTCCCTGCCCTAGTGTACAGAAATACTCCCATTCTCCTTCTGTCTCCTCTTTTTAAGGGACGCTCCATTGATATCTGACCGACACTATCCAAGCTTTCCCTTTAGTGCCTGGCGGCTCTACTGCACTCTCACATCCCAGGCTGCATCATGGTATAGTTCTGTCTATGAGGATTCTTCCACATGATACCAGTGCCCCATGCGCCTTCCTGTAGCCCAATGCACACTGCACTATAAATATGGGCCGACGAGAGAGTCTGATTTCACAGGCAGAATCTAGCTACCTTCTCTTGTTTAACAGCGCACAACAAACCTCTGCCCAGCTGGTGCATCCAATAGCCCACCAGTATCTCTACTAGATGCTTCTCGAACCCTATACACCCTCATTCTGCTTTCACGCAAACCGCTACAAAAGAGATTTCACCATCTTGCTCAGTATCCAGATATGAAAACGTTGATTCGCCTAAAACAAATTATTCTTGGACTAGGCTATTTTTTCAGTCAGTAAAAGGTTTGACTATGTTAAAACATCATCACATTGAGCTCATTGCCTGTGCTTCACAACACCATCACCATCATCTTGGCTGTGCAGAACCATATAATTAATCATTAGAATAGTGTAATTTAATAGGATCTTATGTAAAGAGCAGCCAGACAGGTTGATGACAGCATCCTAATCTTTCATCTGTATTTCATCTCGCTTCAAAAGTCTTAAAATAGCCACACAGCATGCTCCTATCAGAGAGAGAGAGAGAGAGGGAGAGACACACAGCACGCTCCTATCAGAGAGAGACAGACAGCACGCTCCTATCAGAGAGAGAGAGACAGCACGCTCCTATCATATAGCGAGAGAGCAAGAGACACAGCACGCTCCTATCAGAGAGAGAGAGACACACACACACAGCACGCTCCTATCAGAGAGAGAGAGAGAGAGAGACACACACAGCACGCTCCTATCAGAGAGAGAGACAGCACGGTCCTATCAGAGAGAGAGAGAGAGACACACACACACACACAGCACGCTCCTATCATAGAGACAGACAGCACGCTCCCATCAGAGAGAGAGAGAGAGAGAGAGAGAGAGACAGAGCACGCTCCTATCAGAGAGAGAGACAGACAGCACACTCCTATCACAGAGAGACAGACAGCACGCTTCTATCAGAGAGAGAGAGAGCAAGAGACACACAGCACGCTCCTATCAGAGAGAGAGAGAGACAGCACGCTCCAATCAGAGCGAGAGAGACAGCACGCTCCAATCAGAGAGACACAGCACGCTCCAATCAGAGCGAGAGAGACACAGAACGCTCCAATCAGAGCGAGACACAGCACGCTCCAATCAGAGAGAGAGAGAGAGAGAGAGAGAGACACACAGTACGCTCCTATCAGAGAGAGACAGACAGCACGCTCCTATCAGAGAGAGCGAGACACACACAGCACGCTCCTATCAGAGAGAGAGACAGACAGCACGCTCCTATCAGATAGAGAGACAGACAGCACGCTCCTATCAGAGAGAGAGAGACAGCACGCTCCTATCAGAGAGAGAGAGAGCAAGAGACACACAGCACGCTCCTATCAGAGAGAGAGAGAGCAAAAGACACACAGCACGCTCCTATCAGAGAGAGAGAGAGACAGCACGCTCCAATCAGAGAGAGAGAGAGCAAGAGACAGACAGCACGCTTCTATCAGAGAGAGAGAGAGCAAGAGACACACAGCACGCTCCTATTAGAGAGAGAGAGAGACAGCACGCTCCAATCAGAGCGAGAGAGACAGCACGCTCCAATCAGAGAGACACAGCACGCTCCAATCAGAGAGAGAGAGAGACGGCATGCTCCAATCAGAGAGAGAGAGACAGCACGCTCCAATCAGAGAGAGAGACAGCATGCTCCAATCAGAGAGAGAGACAGCACGCTCCAATCAGAGAGAGAGACAGCACGCTCCAATCAGAGAGAGAGACAGCACGCTCCAATCAGAGAGAGAGAGACAGCACGCTCCAATCAGAGAGAGAGAGACAGCACGCTCCAATCAGAGAGAGAGAGACAGCACGCTCCAATCAGAGCGAGGGAGACACAGCACGCTCCAATCAGAGCGAGAGAGACACAGCACGCTCCAATCAGAGCGAGAGAGACACAGCACGCTCCAATCAGAGCGAGCACGCTACAATCAGAGTGAGAGAGACACAGCACGCTCCAATCAGAGCGAGAGAGACACAGCACGCTCCAATCAGAGCGAGAGAGACACAGCACGCTCCAATCAGAGCGAGAGAGACACAGCACGCTCCAATCAGAGCGAGAGAGAGAGACAGCACGCTCCAATCAGAGCGAGAGACAGCACGCTCCAATCAGAGAGAGAGACAGCATGCTCCAATCAGAGCGAGAGAGACGGCACGCTCCAATCAGAGCAAGAGAGACGCAGCACGCTCCAATCAGAGCGAGAGAGACACAGCATGCTCCTATCAGAGAGAGAGGAAGAGAGAGAGAGATACAGCATGCTCCAATCAGAGAGAGAGACAGCACGCTCCAATCAGAGAGACACAGCACGCTCCTATTAGAGAGAGAGAGACACACACAGCACGCTCCTATCAGAGAGAGAGAGAGAGAGAGAGAGACAGAGCACGCTCCTATCAGAGAGAGAGACAGACAGCACGCTCCTATCAGAGAGAGACAGACAGCACGCTTCTATCAGAGAGAGAGAGAGCAAGAGACACACAGCACGCTCCTATCAGAGAGAGAGAGAGACAGCACGCTCCAATCAGAGCGAGAGAGACAGCACGCTCCAATCAGAGAGACACAGCACGCTCCAATCAGAGCGAGAGAGACACAGAACGCTCCAATCAGAGCGAGACACAGTACGCTCCTATCAGAGAGAGACAGACAGCACGCTCCTATCAGAGAGAGCGAGACACACACAGCACGCTCCTATCAGAGAGAGAGACAGACAGCACGCTCCTATCAGAGAGAGAGAGACAGCACGCTCCTATCAGAGAGAGAGAGAGCAAGAGACACACAGCACGCTCCTATCAGAGAGAGAGAGAGACGGCATGCTCCAATCAGAGAGAGAGAGACAGCACGCTCCAATCAGAGAGAGAGACAGCATGCTCCAATCAGAGAGAGAGACAGCACGCTCCAATCAGAGAGACAGCACGCTCCAATCAGAGAGAGAGACAGCACGCTCCAATCAGAGAGAGAGAGACAGCACGCTCCAATCAGAGAGAGAGAGACAGCACGCTCCAATCAGAGAGAGAGAGACAGCACGCTCCAATCAGAGAGAGAGAGACAGCACGCTCCAATCAGAGCGAGGGAGACACAGCACGCTCCAATCAGAGCGAGAGAGACACAGCACGCTCCAATCAGAGCGAGAGAGACACAGCACGCTCCAATCAGAGCGAGAGAGACACAGCACGCTCCAATCAGAGCGAGAGAGACAGCACGCTCCAATCAGAGAGAGAGAGACAGCACGCTCCAATCAGAGAGAGAGAGACAGCACGCTCCAATCAGAGCGAGAGAGACACAGCACGCTCCAATCAGAGCGAGAGAGACACAGCACGCTCCAATCAGAGCGAGAGAGACACAGCACGCTCCAATCAGAGCGAGAGAGAGAGACAGCACGCTCCAATCAGAGCGAGAGAGAGAGAGACAGCACGCTCCAATCAGAGCGAGAGACAGCATGCTCCAATCAGAGCGAGAGAGACGGCACGCTCCAATCAGAGCAAAAGAGACACAGCACGCTCCAATCAGAGCGAGAGAGACACAGCATGCTCCTATCAGAGAGAGAGGAAGAGAGAGAGAGATACAGCATGCTCCAATCAGAGAGAGAGACAGCACGCTCCAATCAGAGAGACACAGCACACTCCAATCAGAGCGAGAGAGACACAGCACACTCCAATCAGAGAGGGAGGGAGAGAGAGACCTCACGCTCCTATCAGAGAGGGAGAGCGAGACCGCACGCTCCTATCAGAGAGAGAAAGACGGCACACTCCAATCAGAGAGAGAGAGACAGCACGCTTCAATCGGGGAGAGAGACACAGCACGCTCCTATCAGAGAGAGCGAGACAGCACGCTCCAATCAGAGAGAGAGAGAGACAGCACGCTCCAATCAGAGAGAGAAACAGCACGCTCCAATCAGAGAGAGAGACAGCACGCTCCAATCAGAGAGAGACAGCACGCTCCAATCAGAGAGAGACAGCACGCTCCAATCAGAGAGAGACAGCACGCTCCAATCAGAGAGAGACACAGCACGCTCCAATCAGAGAGAGACACAGCACGCTCCAATCAGTGCGAGAGAGACACAGCACGCTCCAATCAGAGAGAGAGAGAGCATGCTTCAGAGAGAGAGACACACAGCACGCTCCTATCAGAGAGAGAGAGACCGCACGCTCCAATCAGAGAGAGACAGCACGCTCCAATCAGAGAGAGACGGCACGCTCCAATCAGAGAGAGAGAGAGCATGCTTCAGAGAGAGACACACAGTACGCTCCTATCAGAGAGAGCGAGACACACACAGCACGCTCCTATCAGAGAGAGAGACAGACAGCACGCTCCTATCAGATAGAGAGACAGACAGCACGCTCCTATCAGAGAGAGAGAGAGCAAGAGACACACAGCACGCTCCTATCAGAGAGAGAGAGACACACACAGCACGCTCCTATCAGAGAGAGAGAGAGACGGCATGCTCCAATCAGAGAGAGAGAGACAGCACGCTCCAATCAGAGAGAGAGACAGCATGCTCCAATCAGAGAGAGAGACAGCACGCTCCAATCAGAGAGAGAGACAGCACGCTCCAATCAGAGAGAGAGACAGCACGCTCCAATCAGAGAGAGAGAGACAGCACGCTCCAATCAGAGAGAGAGAGACAGCACGCTCCAATCAGAGAGAGAGAGACAGCACGCTCCAATCAGAGAGAGAGAGACAGCACGCTCCAATCAGAGCGAGGGAGACACAGCACGCTCCAATCAGAGCGAGAGAGACACAGCACGCTCCAATCAGAGCGAGAGAGACACAGCACGCTCCAATCAGAGCGAGAGAGACACAGCACGCTCCAATCAGAGTGAGAGAGACACAGCACGCTCCAATCAGAGCGAGAGAGACACAGCACGCTCCAATCAGAGCGAGAGAGACACAGCACGCTCCAATCAGAGCGAGAGAGACACAGCACGCTCCAATCAGAGCGAGAGAGACACAGCACGCTCCAATCAGAGCGAGAGAGAGAGACAGCACGCTCCAATCAGAGCGAGAGACAGCACGCTCCAATCAGAGAGAGAGACAGCATGCTCCAATCAGAGCGAGAGAGACGGCACGCTCCAATCAGAGCAAGAGAGACGCAGCACGCTCCAATCAGAGCGAGAGAGACACAGCATGCTCCTATCAGAGAGAGAGGAAGAGAGAGAGAGATACAGCATGCTCCAATCAGAGAGAGAGACAGCACGCTCCAATCAGAGAGACACAGCACGCTCCTATCAGAGAGAGAGAGACACACACAGCACGCTCCTATCAGAGAGAGAGAGAGAGAGAGAGAGATAGAGCACGCTCCTATCAGAGAGAGAGACAGACAGCACGCTCCTATCAGAGAGAGACAGACAGCATGCTTCTATCAGAGAGAGAGAGAGCAAGAGACACACAGCACGCTCCTATCAGAGAGAGAGAGAGACAGCACGCTCCAATCAGAGCGAGAGAGACAGCACGCTCCAATCAGAGAGACACAGCACGCTCCAATCAGAGCGAGAGAGACACAGAACGCTCCAATCAGAGCGAGACACAGCACGCTCCAATCAGAGAGAGAGAGAGAGAGAGACACACAGTACGCTCCTATCAGAGAGAGACAGACAGCACGCTCCTATCAGAGAGAGCGAGACACACACAGCACGCTCCTATCAGAGAGAGAGACAGACAGCACGCTCCTATCAGAGAGAGAGAGACAGCACGCTCCTATCAGAGAGAGAGAGAGCAAGAGACACACAGCACGCTCCTATCAGAGAGAGAGAGACACACACACAGCACGCTCCTATCAGAGAGAGAGAGAGACGGCATGCTCCAATCAGAGAGAGAGAGACAGCACGCTCCAATCAGAGAGAGAGACAGCACGCTCCAATCAGAGAGAGAGACAGCACGCTCCAATCAGAGAGAGAGACAGCACGCTCCAATCAGAGAGAGCGAGACAGCACGCTCCAATCAGAGAGAGAGAGACAGCACGCTCCAATCAGAGAGAGAGAGAGACAGCACGCTCCAATCAGAGAGAGAGAGACAGCACGCTCCAATCAGAGAGAGAGACAGCACGCTCCAATCAGAGCGAGGGAGACACAGCACGCTCCAATCAGAGCGAGAGAGACACAGCACGCTCCAATCAGAGCGAGAGAGACACAGCACGCTCCAATCAGAGCGAGAGAGACACAGCACGCTCCAATCAGAGCGAGAGAGACACAGCACGCTCCAATCAGAGCGAGAGAGACAGCACGCTCCAATCAGAGAGAGAGAGACAGCACGCTCCAATCAGAGAGAGAGAGACAGCACGCTCCAATCAGAGCGAGAGAGACACAGCACGCTCCAATCAGAGCGAGAGAGACACAGCACGCTCCAATCAGAGCGAGAGAGACACAGCACGCTCCAATCAGAGCGAGAGAGAGAGACAGCACGCTCCAATCAGAGCGAGAGACAGCACGCTCCAATCAGAGAGAGAGACAGCATGCTCCAATCAGAGAGAGAGAGACAGCACGCTCCAATCAGAGCGAGAGAGACACAGCACGCTCCAATCAGAGCGAGAGAGACACAGCACGCTCCAATCAGAGAGGGAGGGAGAGAGAGACCTCACGCTCCTATCAGAGAGAGCGAGAGACACAGCACGCTCCTATCAGAGAGAGACACAGTACGCTCCTATCAGAGAGAGACACAGCACGCTCCTATCAGAGAGAGAGAGAGACAGCACGCTCCTATCAGAGCGAGAGAGTCACAGCACGCTCCTATCAGAGAGACACAGCACGCTCCTATCAGAGAGAGAGAGACACAGCACGCTCCTATCAGAGAGAGAGAGTCACAGCACGCTCCTATCAGAGAGACACAGCACGCTCCTATCAGAGAGAGAGAGAGACACAGCACGCTCCTATCAAAGGGAGAGAGCGAGAGAGACAGCACGCTCCTATCAGAGAGAGAGAGAGAGAGAGAGGGACACAGCACTCTCCTATCAGAGAGAGAGAGAGAGAGGCAGCATGCTCCTATCAGAGAGACATCACGCTCCAATCAGAGAGAGAGACCCATCACGCCCCAATCAGAGAGAGAGACACATCACGCTCCTATCAGAGAGAGAGACAGCACGCTCCTGTCAGAGAGAGAGAGACAGCATGCTCCTATCAGAGAGTGTTTTACGTGTACATCGTAAAACACCAAATAATTTATGCAGAGCAGAATTATGCCAATACCCGCTAATTATCAAAATCCAGAAAAGAGCCGTTAAATTCTACAACCACCACCTAAAAGGAAACGATTCCCAAATCTTCCATAACAAAGCCATCACCTACAGAGAGATGAACTTGGAGAAGAGTCCCCTAAGCAAGCTGGTCCTGGGGCTCTGTTCACAAACACAAACAGACCCCACAGAGCCCCAGGACAGCAACACAATTAGACCCAACCAAATCATGAGAAAACAAAAAGATAATTACTTGACACATTGGAAGGAATTTACCAAAAAACTGAGAAACTAGAATGCTGTTTGGCCCTAAACAGAGAGTACACAGTGACAGAATACCTGACCACTGTGACTGACCCAAACTTAAGGAAAGCTTTGACTATGAACAGACTCAGTGAGCATAGGCTTGCTATTGAGAAAGGCCGCCGTAGGCAGACCTGGCTCTCAAGAGAAGACAGGCTATGAGCACACTGCCCACAAAATGGGGTGGAAACTGAGCTGCACTTCCTAACCTCCTGCCAAATGTATGACCATATTAGAGACACATATTTCCCTCAGATTACAGAGATACACAAAGAATTCGAAAACAAACCCAATTTTGATAAACTCCCTTATCTACTGGGTGAAATACCACAGTGTGCCATCACAGCTGCAAGATTTCGTGACCTGTTGCCACAAGAAAAGGACAACCAGTGAAGAACAAACACCATTGTAAATACAACACATATTTATGTTTATTTATTTTCACTTGTGTACTTGAACTATTTGCAGATAATATGACATTTTAAATGTCTTTATTCTTTTGGAACTTTTGCGAGTGTAATGTTTACTGTATTTTTTTGTGTTTATTTCACTTTTGTTACTTATCCATTTCACTTGCTTTGGCAATGTAAACATATGTTTCCCATGCCAATAAAGCCCTTTAAATTGAAATTGAATTGAGAGAGAGACACAGCATGCTCCAATCAGAGAGAGACAGCACCCTCCTATCAGAGAGAAAGCGAGAGAGAGACATCATGGTCCTATCAGAGAGAGAGAGACAGCACGCTCCTATCAGAGAGAGAGAGACAGCACGCTCCTATCAGAGAGAGAGAGAGACACAGCACGCTTCTATCAGAGAGAGGGAGACAGCACGCTCCTATCAGAGAGAGACACAGCACGCTCCTATCAAAGAGAGACAACACGCTCCTATCAGAGAGAGAGACAGCACGCTCCTATCAGAGAGCGAGAGAGAGACAGCACGCTCCTATCAGAGAGAGAGAGAGAGACAGCACGCTCCTATCAGAGAGAGAGACAGCACGCTCCTATCAGAGAGAGAGAGACAGCATGCTCCTATCAGAGAGAGAGAGAGACACAGCACGCTTCTATCAGAGAGAGGGAGACAGCACGCTCCTATCAGAGAGAGAGACAGCACGCTCCTATCAGAGAGAGAGAGACAGCAGGCTCCTATAAGAGAGAGAGAGACAGCAGGCTCCTATCAGAGAGAGAGAGACAGCACGCTCCTATCAGAGAGACAGACAGCACGCTCCTATCAGAGAGAGAGAGACAGCACGCTCCTATCAGAGAGAGACAACACGCTCCTATCAGAGAGACAGACAGCACGCTCCTATCAGAGAGAGAGAGACAGCACGCTCCTATCAGAGAGAGAGACAGCACGCTCCTATCAGAGAGAGAGAGAAAGGGACACAGAATGCTCCTATCAGAGCGAGAGAGTCACAGCACGCTCCTATCAGAGAGACACAGCACGCTCCTATCAGAGAGAGAGAGAGACACAGCACGCTCCTATCAAAGGGAGAGAGCGAGAGAGACAGCATGCTCCTATCAGAGAGAGAGAGAGGCAGCATGCTCCTATCAGAGAGACATCACCTTTCAATCAGAGAGAGAGACCCATCACGCCCCAATCAGAGAGAGAGACACATCACGCTCCTATCAGAGAGAGAGAGACAGCATGCTCCTATCAGAGAGTGTTTTACGTGTACATCGTAAAACACCAAATAATTTATGCAGAGCAGAATCCAGAAAAGAGCCATTAAATTCTACAACCACCACCTAAAAGGAAACGATTCCCAAACCTTCCATAACAAAGCCATCACCTACAGAGAGATGAACTTGGAGAAGAGTCCCCTAAGCAAGCTGGTCCTGGGGCTCTGTTCACAAAAACAAACATACCCCACAGAGCCCCAGGACAACAACAACAACACAATTAGACCCAACCAAATCATGAGAAAACAAAAAGATAATTACTTGACACATTGGAAGGAATTTACCAAAAAACAGAGAAACTAGAATGCTGTTTGGCCCTAAACAGAGAGTACACAGTGACAGAATACCTGACCACTGTGACTGACCCAAACTTAAGGAAAGCTTTGACTATGTACAGACTCAGTGAGCATAGCCTTGCTATTGAGAAAGGCCGCCGTAGGCAGACCTGGCTCTCAAGAGAAGACAGGCTATGAGCACACTGCCCACAAAATGAGGTGGAAACTGAGCTGCACTTCCTGACCTCCTGCCAAATGTATGACCATATTAGAGACACATATTTCCCTCAGATTACAGAGATACACAAAGAATTCGAAAACAAACCCAATTTTGATAAACTCCCTTATCTACTGGGTGAAATACCACAGTGTGCCATCACAGCTGCAAGATTTCGTGACCTGTTGCCACAAGAAAAGGACAACCAGTGAAGAACAAACACCATTGTAAATACAACACATATTTATGTTTATTTATTTTCACTTGTGTACTTGAACTATTTGCAGATAATATGACATTTTAAATGTCTTTATTCTTTTGGAACTTTTGCGAGTGTAATGTTTACTGTATTTTTTTGTGTTTATTTGACTTTTGTTACTTATCCATTTCACTTGCTTTGGCAATGTAAACATATGTTTCCCATGCCAATAAAGCCCTTTAAATTGAAATTGAATTGAGAGAGACACCTCTCCTCAAAGACAGCACCCTCCTATCAGAGAGAAAGCGAGAGAGAGACATCATGGTCCTATCAGAGAGAGAGAGACAGCACGCTCCTATCAGAGAGAGAGAGAGACACAGCACGCTTCTATCAGAGAGAGGGAGACAGCACGCTCCTATCAGAGAGAGACACAGCACACTCCTATCAGAGAGAGACACAGCACGCTCCTATCAAAGAGAGACAACACGCTCCTATCAGAGAGAGAGAGAGACAGCACGCTCCTATCAGAGAGAGAGACAGCACGCTCCTATCAGAGAGAGACCGCACGCTCCTATCAGAGAGAGAGAGAGAGAGAGACAGCACGCTCCTATCAGAGAGAGAGCGAGAGAGAGACATCATGGTTCTATCAGAGAGAGAGAGACAGCACGCTCCTATCAGAGAGAGAGAGAGACACAGCACGCTCCTATCAGAGAGAGGGAGACAGCACGCTCCTATCAGAGAGAGACACAGCACGCTCCTATCAGAGAGAGACACAGCACGCTCCTATCAAAGAGAGACAACACGCTCCTATCAGAGAGAGAGAGAGACAGCACGCTCCTATCAGAGAGAGAGACAGCACGCTCCTATCAGAGAGAGACCGCACGCTCCTATCAGAGAGAGAGAGAGAGACAGCACGCTCCTATCATAGAGAGAGAGAGAGACAGCACGCTCCTATCAGAGAGAGAGAGCGAGAGAGAGACAGCACGCTCCTATCAGAGAGAGAGAGAGACAGCACGCTCCTATCAGAGAGAGAGAGACAGCACGCTCCTATCAGAGAGAGAGACCGCAGGCTCCTATCAGAGAGAGAGAGAGACAGCAGGCTCCTATCAGAGAGAGACAGACAGCACGCTCCTATCAGAGAGACAGACAGAACGCTCTTATCAGAGAGACAGACAGCACGCTCCTATCAGAGAGAGAGAGACAGCACGCTCCTATCAGAGAGACAGACAGCACGCTCCTATCAGAGAGAGAGAGAGACAGCAGGCTCCTATCAGAGAGAGAGAGAGACAGCAGGCTCCTATCAGAGAGAGAGAGAGACAGCAGGCTCCTATCAGAGAGAGAGAGAGACAGCAGGCTCCTATCAGAGAGAGAGAGAGACAGCAGGCTCCTATCAGAGAGAGAGAGAGACAGCAGGCTCCTATCAGAGAGAGAGAGAGAGAGACAGCACGCTCCTATCAGAGAGAGAGAGAGAGAGACAGCACGCTCCTATCAGAGAGAGAGAGAGAGAGACAGCACGCTCCTATCAGAGAGAGAGAGAGACAGCACGCTCCTATCAGAGAGAGAGAGAGACAGCACGCTCCTATCAGAGAGAGAGACCGCAGGCTCCTATCAGAGAGAGAGAGAGACAGCAGGCTCCTATCAGAGAGAGACAGACAGCACGCTCCTATCAGAGAGACAGACAGAACGCTCCTATCAGAGAGACAGACAGCACGCTCCTATCAGAGAGAGAGAGACAGCACGCTCCTATCAGAGAGACAGACAGCACGCTCCTATCAGAGAGAGAGAGACAGCACGCTCCTATCAGAGAGGGAGAGACAGCACGCTCCTATCAGAGAGAGAGAGAGACAGCAGGCTCCTATCAGAGAGAGAGAGAGACAGCAGGCTCCTATCAGAGAGAGAGAGAGACAGCAGGCTCCTATCAGAGAGAGAGAGAGACAGCAGGCTCCTATCAGAGAGAGAGACAGCAGGCTCCTATCAGAGAGAGAGAGAGAGACAGCAGGCTCCTATCAGAGAGAGAGACAGCAGGCTCCTATCAGAGAGAGAGAGAGAGACAGCAGGCTCCTATCAGAGAGAGAGAGAGAGACAGCAGGCTCCTATCAGAGAGAGAGACAGACAGCACGCTCCTATCAGAGAGAGAGAGACAGCACGCTCCTATCAGAGAGAGAGACAGCACGCTCCTATCAGAGAGAGAGAGACAGCACGCTCCTATCAGAGAGAGAGAGAGACAGCACGCTCCTATCAGAGAGAGAGAGACAGCACGCTCCTATCAGAGAGAGAGAGACAGCACGCTCCTATCAGAGAGAGAGAGACAGCACGCTCCTATCTGTGTCCATGCTGGTGCTCTCATGGTGACATCTGAGAGAGAGAGAGAGACTCACACAGGCAGAGAGAGAGAGACTCACACAGGCAGAGAGAGAGAGACTCACACAGGCAGAGAGAGAGAGACTCACACAGGCAGAGAGAGAGAGACTCACACAGGCAGAGAGAGAGAGACTCACACAGGCAGAGAGAGAGAGACTCACACAGGCAGAGAGAGAGATACTCACAGGCAGAGAGAGAGAGACTCACACAGGCAGAGAGAGAGAGACTCACACAGGCAGAGAGAGAGAGAGACGCACAGGCAGAGAGAGAGAAACTCGCACAGGCAGAGAGAGAGAGACTCACACAGGCAGAGAGAGAGAGAGACGCACAGGCAGAGAGAGAGAAACTCGCACAGGCAGAGAGAGAGAGACTCACACAGGCAGAGAGAGAGAGACTCACACAGGCAGAGAGAGAGAGACTCACACAGGCAGAGAGAGATAGACTCACACAGGCAGAGAGAGAGAGACTCACACAGGCAGAGAGAGAGAGACTCACACAGGCAGAGAGAGAGACTCACACAGGCAGAGAGAGAGAGTCTCACACAGGCAGAGAGAGAGAGACTCACACAGGCAGAGAGAGAGACTCACACAGGCAGAGAGAGAGAGAAAGTCTCAGAGACCGACAGACGGACAGAAATAAAGGTCATGGAGGGCTGTGATAGGTGAGAAATGTAGGCCTAGTTCTCTGACGATTGTTATGTCATTACTAGTTCTGTAATTTCTGTCTCTTTTTCTTTTCAGGGGCTGGGGAGTCTGGGAAAAGTACCATAGTGAAGCAGATGAAGTAAGTTCAACACGTATAACAACAACGATGTGAGCACTTTGTAGTCCTAACTGCATTCTATCAAACGCCCACTCCATGATGGGAGTAGCACAGAACCCGGATGATGTGGTGATGAGGTTCCAAGCCTGTTCTATTCGTTATGTTTCCAATGGTTAGAATGTTGCAGCGGGTGCTGAGAGATTAGTGCTTTTTGAGATTGTTTAAATGCATTATGAAATATGACCTTGAAATTATTTTAGAGCTTTTTTAATTGAAATCCCAAACCCAAATATTGATAACATTTAGTTGGTAAAACAGTGAAAACATTCCATTGTCTCTAACAACACAGAATATAGAGCCCCGTGATGGTAGTGACTGCCCATTACTGCTTATCACTTATTAACCATCAGATATTTACATTACTTTGCTTAAATCAAATATTTTTGCTGTGTATATATACTCAGTGGCCAGTTTATTAGGGACACCACCCCGTTCACGAAAATGGTTCGCTCCTACAGACAGTCACATGGCCGTGGCTTGCTATATATAAAGCAGGCAGACGAGTGACCTACTAAGCAACGTTGAGCGTGGTATGATCATCGGGGCCAGTCTCTCAGAAACGGCCGTCCTCCTGGGCTTTTCACGCATGACAGTGTCTAGGGTTTTACCGAGGATGGTGCGACAAACAAATAACATCCAGTCAGTCAATTGAGCAACGTTTCCATGCCCCCGAACCCACAGTTGCCACAGCTGCCCGTGCTGCTGAGCTGTCTGACGAAATCACAATTTTAGTAGTTCTTCAAAGGAGATTAGGCATACTTTCAAGACTGCTACAACTATCAGTCGGTTAGTAGAGCTATACTTCCAGCACTGTCTCTTATCGTTGCTGTGTTGTAGTTCATTACCATGTTTTCTGCACTGAACTGGGTTGAATATTGGCCTATTGAAAACTACAACTCCCTACAGCGTCCCACAGTTCATTCTTGATGTGATGTCTCTCGTGCTTGGTAGGATTTGTCTGTAGAGAAACGGTTCGTTGAGCTCCTTCCCCCCAAAAAAAACAAAGTAAAATGGGAATTGAAGTAATTGAATCGGTCAATTAGTTGTTTAATTATCGGAAGAGAAAACATTTTTTTTTTTATTGCTCAGCATTAGTTCCAAATGGAATTCTATCAATCTCACCTACACCACGATGGTAGCACGTTGCAGCCCAAACTGGATTCTAACAAACTTGCATGAACCACGTCAAAGGTTACTGATACCATTTCTGGTGATTTTTAATAAGTTGTATAACTGATCATTTTAACTTATCGAACAGTTAACCGATACAAATGGCATTCGGAATATGATAACAATATAATAATAATAATAATAATAATAATAATATCCAAGGACAGTATTTAGTGAAGCCTTAATAGTTCAGGGAGAATCGGCATCGCCAGCTGAGTTAATCTCCGTCACTCAGTGCGTGCGTGTGTGTGTGTGTGTGTGTGTGTGTGTGTGTGTGTGTGTGTGTGCGTGCGGTGTGTGTGTGTGACCGTGTGCTGTGGATGCATAGAGAGACGCTAGCCTCATTTAACACGGTGCTGCTCAGGCAGAGAGAGTATGGAGGGAAGCACCCGTTACATAACACGCTAAACAATGGTCACAGAGGCTAGCCTGGCACGGCCTGAATAGACTCCCAACCCTGGATTCCCACGTTAAAGAAAGCCCACGCCTCGTCGTTCATGCACAATTCACCATGCTATTAAAAGTAGGTTGCTTTTTGAAATGACTTGTATTGTCCTAAATGTCCACGCATACAGGAAGCCAATACATGTAACTTGAATTCCAGAAACCTTCCCTAAAATTACTAGGTTTATTTCCAGAAATCCCAGTTGAAGAATTGCCGGAATTAGAAGAGAATAAGCTAAAAATAAATTCTCCAACCAAGATTTCCGTCAACCAGGAACTTTGGAAAAGTCGCAACCCTACTTGGGTTTATCTGAAATCTTAAAAGATCATCCTGAATGTTGTCCCATTCTTGATCAGGTTTGCTTTATTAGAGAGTGGCTATGATCCAATGTCCTCACCACATAGAGTGAATGCCTAATACATTGCTTCATACTAAGTGAATATTGATATCGGAACACACCCAGTGACTTCTGTGAAGCATTAAATGTTACTTGGGTTTATCTGAAGTAGATCTGGGCTCAAATACTTGAAAAGTCCTTTCAAATACTTTTAAGTGTTTTCTTGAGTCTGCCTGGTGTGCCAGATGGTTTATTAAGCCAGGCAAGCTCACCTAGGCACAGATAAAGTATTTAAAAATAACGTTTCACGAAATCATTCACTGATCTAAAAGATCATCCTCTGTGTCCTCCTATTCAGGATCATCCACGAGGCCGGCTACTCTGAGGAGGAGTGTAAGCAGTACAGAGTGGTGGTGTACAGCAACACCATCCAGTCCATCATCGCCATCATCAGAGCCATGGGACGCCTGAAGATAGACTTTGGGGACGCCGCACGAGCGGTAGGCGCACGACACGGCACGACACGACACGACACGACACGACACAACACAACACAACACACAACTTTGTTGTCCATCGAAACAGAAATTGGTCTTCACGAGCAGTAGGCATATAGTTCTGTCTATGTGTTCCACTTATTCTATCTATTCTAGACTAGCACACCTGATTTGAACTAATCAAGGGGCTGGCTTGTTCTGGAATATATGAAGTATCTGGAACTGGCCCCCAGAATCCAACCGTGGAGCAGGTAGACAGCTTCAAGTTCCTCGGTGTCCAAATCGCTTAAAGACTTAAAATGGTCCAAACACACATCCACAGTGGTGAAGAAGGCGCGACAGTGCCTCTTTCCCCTCAGGAGGTTGAAAAAGGTTCTACAGCTGTACCATTGAGAGCATATTGACTGGCTGCATCACTGCTTGGTATGGCAACTGCACCGCCCTCGATCACATGGTGCTACAGAAGGTGGTGCGGACAGCCCAGTACATCACTGGGGCCGAGCTGCCTGCCATCAAGGACCTCTATATCAGGCGGTGTGAAAAGAAGGCCTGGAAATTCGTCAAAGACCCCAACCACCCAAACCATAGACTATTTTCTCTGCTGCCGCAAGGCAAGAGGTACCGGTGCATCAAGTCTGACACCAACAGGCTCTTGAACAGTTTCTATCCCGAAGCCATAAGACTGGCAAATAGCGGACCGAGTTTATCTTGTATCTTTATTGACCTCTGTGCACACTCACAGGGCCCTAAACACACACACGCACTGTCACTCCATCATGTTCTCACTCACACATCATATGCACATACATTTATACTGACTCTAAAGACACCCATTCACATACAAGCTGCTGCTACTCTGTTTATCATATATCCTGATGCCTAGTCACCTGACCCCTATACATATCTACCTCCATCACTGTAAATATGGTATTGGAATTGACTTTTTAAATATTTCCTGTATATAGTGGGGGAGAAAAGTATTTAGTCAGCCACCAATTGTGCAAGTTCTCCCACTTAAAAAGATGAGAGGCCTGTAATTTTCATCATAGGTACACGTCAACTATGACAGACAAATTGAGAAAAAAAATCCAGAAAATCACATTGTAGGATTTTTAATGAATTGATTTGCAAATTTTAACTTTTTAAATATTTCCTGTATATAGTATGCCTGCTTACTTACTTGCTTTGTGTATTTCATCTTATTCTTATTTCTCTTGTTTTTTTTCTAGTATTACATTGTTATTGATGATTGCATTCTTGGGTTTTGAGTTTGCAAGAAAGGCATTTAACTGTACTTGTGCACGTGACATTAAAACTTGAAACGTAATCAACCAACCAATCAATCAATCAATCAGTGGTCTAATGGGCATGTCTCTGTTGCCAGGACGATGCCCGTCAGCTGTTTGTATTGGCTGGTACGACAGCGGAGGGTGTGGTATCATCAGATCTGACCGGCGTGATGCGGAGACTGTGGACGGACAGCGGGGTCCAGACCTGCTTCCTGCGCTCCAGAGAGTACCAGCTCAACGACTCGGCCTCCTAGTAAGACACACACACACACACACACACACACACACACACACACACACACACACACACACGGACGGACTGACAGAGTACACACACACACACACATTTTTACATTTTAGTCCAGAGCGACTTAGAATTAGTGCATTTATATCTTAACATAGCTATGTGAGACAAGCACATCACAATCGTATGATGTACATTTTCCCTCAACAAAGGATTTATCAGCGAAGTCAGTGCTAGGAGAGGGGAGTCGATGGTGCCATGAGAGTTTATTTAAGAAACTCTTCAGACGTTTCGGACGTTTTCAAAAGATGGGCAGGGACTCCGACTCCGCTGTCCATCACATGTGCACTAAACAACAGTCTCTTGCTAGTTGTGCACTTGAATAAACATTTTTAAAAATCCGTTTTTTCCCAGACCTCAAAAGTGGTCTCTAATGTGTTTTAAGCATTGTTGTGGACTTACAACGTCCAATTTATTAGTTTTTCTTAAAAAAAAAAAAAAGTGATTTTGAGAGTGAATACCTGGAAAAAATGGGATAAACGGAAACCTGGAAAATCTAAACGGAATTTGGGAAAGAACAAAATGGAATCATGGAAAGAAATAACAGATTTTATAGAGCCCTACCGAATGATAATTTTTTATTGATTTAGGCTATGTAAAATCTGAAAGATATAATAGTTAAGACTGATATAACCCTTTTATTTTTTCTATTTAACCTTTAAATTATTTTTCAAGATAATATGTCCTATTTACTTAATTTTTCTGTTTTAATAAAATACATACAGTGCATTCGGAAAGTATTCAGGCCCCTTGACCTTTTCAAAATGTTGATACTTTACAGCCTTATTCTAAAATTGATTAAATTGTTTTGTTTTTTCTCATCAATCTACACACAATACCCCATAATGACAAAGCAAAAACTGGTTTTTAGACATTTTTGCAAATTTCAACGAAGAAAATACATTTTTAAAAACATTTACATAAGTATTCAGACCCTTTACTCTGTACTTTGTTGAAGCACCTTTGGCAGCGATTACAGCCTCAAGTCTTCTTGGGTATGACGCTACAAGCTTGGCACACCTGTATTTGGGGAGTTTCTCCCATTCTTCTCTGCAGATCTTCTCAAGTTCTGTCACGTTGGATAGGGAGCGTCGCTGCACAGCTATTTTCAGGTCTCTCCAGAGATGTTTGACCGGGTTCAAATCATGGCTCTGGCTGGGCCACTCAAGGACATTCAGAGACTTGTCCCGAAGCCACTCCTGCATTGTCTTGGCTGTGTGCTTAGGGTCGTTGTCCTGTTGGAAGGTGAACCTTCGCCCCAGTCTGAGGTCATGAGTGCTCTAGAGCAGGTTTTCATCAAGGATCTCTTTGTACTTTGCTCCGTTCATCATTCCCTCGATCCTGATTAGTTTCCCAGTCCCTGCCGCTGAAAAACATCCCCATATCATGATGCTGCCACCACCATGCTTCACCATAAGGATGGTGCCAGGTTTCCTCCAGACGTGACGATTGGCATTCAGGCCAATGAATTCAATCTTGGTTTCATCAGACTAGAGAATCTTGTTTCTCATTGTCTGAGAATCGTTTAGGTGCCTTTTGGCAAACTCCAAATGGGCTGTCATGTGCCTTTTTACTGAGGGGTGGCTTCCGTCTGGCCGCTCTACCATAAAGGCCTGATTGGTGGAGTGCTGCTGAGATGGTTGTCCTTCTGGAAGGTTCTCCCATCTCCACATCTCCATAGAAGAATGGTGACCATCGGGTTCTTGGTCACCTCCCTGACCAAGGCCCTTCTCCCCCGATTGCTCAGTTTGGCCGGGCGGCCAGCTGTTGGAAGAGTCTTGGTGGTTCCAAACTTCTTCCATTTAAAAATGATGGATGCCATTGTGTTCTTGGTGACCTTCATTGCTGCAGAAATGTTTTGGTACCCTTCCCCAGATCTGTGCCTCGACACAATCCTGTCTCAGAGCTCTACGGACAATTCCTTTGACCTCCTGGCTTGTTTTGCTCTGACATGCACTGTCAACTGTGGGACTTTATATAGACAGGTGTGTGCCTTTCCAAATCATGTCCAATCAATTGAATTTACCACAGGTAGATTCCAATCAAATTGTAGAAATTTCTCAAGGATGATCAATGGAAATAGGATGCACCTGAGCTCAATTTCGAGTCTCATAGCAAAGGGTCTGAATACTTATGTAAATAAGTTATTTCTGTTTTTTATTTGTAATAAATTAACAGAAATTTATAGAAACCTGTTTTTTCTTTGTCATTATGGGGTATTGTGTGTAAATTGATGATGGGGGAAAAAACTATTTAAATCAATTTTAGAATAAGGCTGTAACGTAACAAAATGTGGAAAAAGTCAAGGGGTCTGAGTACTTTCCGAATGCACTGTAATTTGAAGAACAAACAACATTGTGGCAATTCAAATCTTGCAGTTAAACTGTCAATAAGACTTTATAATCTCAAGAGAAGACTGGTTAAATGTTAGGTTTTAATGTTCTCTTACTTGAAAATATTCCTGACAATGTAGGCCCAAAATCGGTCCTCGGGATCCCAAGGGCTGACTACTTTTTCTATTTCGCCACTCTATGTACTTGTGCAAAACACTGTCTCTGAGAGGTTACATTTTTTCATGTCATGCTAAACCTTAGAGGAGGTGCAGAAACAGGAACAGTAGAGAGAAACAAGATGGGTCTTGTCTTGTACGAGCTTGTTAGAATGTAGAATACAGCTTTTTCAGAATGTAAGCCTAGCTACCTGATACAGCTGATTTGCATTCCACATCGCAGTGGGAGATTATGATGAACAACGTCAACACTAACATTACTCAGCTGTTTGTCCAGCTGTTATCATTTCAGTTATGAAATGTTAGTTGGTCGACAGTGTAACTTAATGTATTACACCGTGGATTGTAGTATATTGTGGTTGTCCAGCTGCTGTGTTGTGGTTTCCGTTATGATTTAAATCAGTTACAGTTATGATTTAGAACCTACATCGAAGAGTAATGTATTGTAATTTATTGGTATTGGTATTCATATCATAAGAAGAAATACCCCTCGACCACGCCCACAAATTTGGGAAAACAAACATTATTTTCCATTGACCCCCATTGTAAAAGAGCCAACTTCGTTGTCGATTTTTTGTTACACAAAACATGCCTATAAGCTGCTGTGTTGTTCAGTGCTTTCAGAAAGTATTCACACCCCTTTACTTTTTCCACATTTTGTTGTGTTACAGCCTGAATTTAAAATTGATTAAATATAGTTTTTTTTCTGTTACACCCATAATGTCACGATGGCCCTCAAAGAACTTCACTGGACTTTATGCAAACTGGAACCCACATATCCTGAGGCTGCATTTATTGTAGCAGGGGATTTTAACAAAGCAAATTTGAGGACTAGGCTGACCAGTTCTATCAACATATCGACTGCCAAAATCTTCGACCATTGCTATTCGAACTTCCGGGATGGTTATATGGCCCTCCCCTGCCCTCCTTTCGGCAAATCTGACCACGACTCCATTTTGCTCCTCCCTTCCTATAGGCAGAAACTCAAACAGGAAATACTCGTGCTAAGGACTATTCAACGCTGGTCTGACCAATCGGAATCCACGCTTCAACTTTTGATCACGCGGACTGGGATATGTTCCGGGTAGCTTCCGAAAATTATTTTGACAAATACACTGAAACAGTGACTGAGTTTATCAGGAAGTCTATAGGTGATGTTGTGCCCACTGTGACTATTAAAATCGACCCTAACCAGAAACCGTGGATAGATGGCAGCATTTGCGCAAATCTGAAAGCACGAACCACCGCATTTAACCATGGCAAGGTGACTGGGAATATGGCAGAATACAAACAGTGTAGCTACTCACTCCGCAAGGCAATTAAACTGGCAAAACATCAGTATAGAGACAAAGTGGAGTCGCAATTCAACGGCTCAGACACGAGACGTATGTGGCAGGGTCTACAGACAATCACGGACTACAAAAGGAAAATCAGCCACGTCGCCGACACCGACGTCTCGCTTCCAGACAAGCTAAACACCTTCTTCGCCCACTTTGAGGATAACACAGTGCCACTGACAAGGCCCACTACCAGGGACTGTGGCCTCTCCTTCTCCGTGGCCGACGTGATTAAGACATTTAAGCATGTTAAACCCCGCAAGGCTGCCGGCCCAGATGGCATCCCTAGCCGCGTCCTCAGAGCATGCGCAGACCAGCTGGCTGGTGTTTTTATGGACATATTCAATCGCTCCCTTTTCCCAGTCTGCTGTTCCCACATGCTTCAATATGGCCACCATTGTTCCTGTACCCAAGAAAGCAAAGGTAACTGAACTAATTGACTATCGCCCTGTAGCACTCACCTCTGTCATCATGAAGTGCTTTGAGAGACTAGTCAAGGATCATATCACCTCTACCTTAACTGTCACCCTAGACCCACTTCAATTTACTTACCGCCCCAATAGATCCACAGACGATGCAATCACACTGCCCTATCCCATCTGGACAAGAGGAATACCTATGTAAGAATGCTGTTCATTGACTATAGCTCAGCATTCAACACCATAGTACCCTCCAAGCTCATCATTAAGCTTGAGGCCCTGGGTCTGAACCCCACCCTGTGCAACTGGTTCCTGGACTTCCTGATGGGCCGCCCCCAGGTGGTGAAGGTAGGAAACAACATATCCACTTCGCTGATCCTCAACACTGGGGCCCCACAAGGGTGTGTGCTCAGCCCCCTCCTGTACTCCCTGTTCACCCATGACTGCATGGCCAAGCACGCCTCCAACTCAATCATCAAGTTTGCAGACGACACAACAGTAGTAGGCTTGATTACCAACAATGACGAGACCGCCTACAGGGAGGAGGTGAGGGTTTCTTGGAGTGTGGTGCCAGGAAAATAACCTCTCACTCAACGTCAACAAAACAAAGGAAATGATCGTGGACTTCAGGAAACAGCAAAGGGTGCACCCCACTATCCACATCGACGGCACCGCAGTGGAGAAGGTGGAAAGCTTCAAGTTCCTTGGCGTACACATCACCGACAAACTGAAATGGTCCACCCACACAGACAGTGTGGTGAAGAAGGCGCAACAGAGCCTCTTTAACCTCAGGAGGCTGAAGAAATTCGTCTTGGCACCTAAAACCCTCACAAACTTTTACAGATGCACAATTGAGAGCATCCTGTTGGCCTGTATCACCACCTGGTACGGCAACTGCACCGCCCGCAACCGCAGGGCTCTCCAGAGGGTTGTGCGGTCTGCCGAACGCATTATCGGGAGCAAACTACCCGCCCTCAAGACACATACAGCACCCGATGTCACAGGAAGGCCAAAAAGATAATCAAGGACATCAACCACCCAAGCCACTGCCTGTTCACCCCGCTATCATCCAGAAGGCGAGGTCAGTACAGGTGCATCAAAGCTGGGACTGAGATAATGAAAAACAGCTTCTATCTCAAGGCCATCAGACTGTTAAATAGCCATCACTAGCACATTAGAGGCTGCTGCTGCATATTGAAATCACTGGCCACTTTAAGAAATGGAACACTAGTCACTTTAATAATGTTTAAATATCTTGCACTACTCATCTCATATGTATATACTGCATTCTATTCTATAATATTCTACTGTATCTTTGTCCATGCCGCTCTGTCATTGCTTGTCCATATATGTATATTTTCTTAAATTGCATTCCTTACTAGTTTTGTGTGTATTGGGTATGTTGTGAAATTGTTAGATATTAATTGTTAGATATTACTGCACTGTCGGAGCTAGAAGCACACCCGCTATAACATCTGCTAAACACGTGTATGTGACAAATAGAATTTGATTTGTTTTGGAATTATGTTTATTGAATTGTTTTACTTATTAATAAAAAATGAAAAGCTGAAATGTCTTGAGTCAATAAGTATTCAACCCCTTTGTTATGGCAAGCCTAAATAAGGTCAGGAGTAAAAAATGTGCTTAACAAGTCACATAGTAAGTTACATGGACTCACTCGGTGCAATAATAATGTTTAATATGACTACCTCGTCTCTGTACCCCACACATACAATTATCTGTAAGGTCCATCAGTCGAGCAGTGAATTTCAAACACAGATTCAACCACAAAGACCAGGGAGGTTTTCCAATGCTTCGCAAAGAAGGGCACCTATTGATAGATGGGTAAAAGAAAAAAGCAGACAAAGTTATTAATTACACTTTGGGTGGTGTGTCAATACACCCAGTCACTACAAAGATACAGGCGTCCTTCCTACCTCAGTTGCCGGAGTGGAAGGAAACCGCTCAGGGATTTCAACATGAAGCCAATGGTGACTTTAAAACAGTTACAGAGTTTAATGGCTGTGATAGGAGAAAACTGAGGATGGATCAACAACATTGTAGTTACTCCACAATACTAACCTAATTGACAGAGTGAAAAGATGGAAGCTTTTACAGAATAAAAAATATTCCAAAACATGCATCATGTTTGCAACAAGACACTAAAGGAATACTGCAAGAAATGTGGCAAAGCAATTAACACTTTGTATTCAGGACAAAAAGTTATGTTTGGGGAAAATACAACACATTACGGAGTACCACTCTCCATATTTTCAAGCATAGTGATAGCTGCACCATGTTATGGGTATGCTTGTAATCATTAAGGACTGGGGAGTTTTTCAGGATAAAAAATAAACGGAATGGAGCTAAGCACAGGCAAAATCCTAGAGGAAAACCTGGTTCAGTCTGCTACCCACTAGGCGACGAATTCACATTTCAGCAGGACAATAACCTAAAACACAAGGCCAAATCTACACTGGAGTTGCTTACCAAGAATACAGTGAATGTTCCTGAGTGGCCAAGTTAATTTTTACTTAAATCTGCTTGAAAATCTATGGCAAGACTTGAAAATGATTGTCTAGCAATGATCAACATCCAATTTGACAACCGGTGGTAAGAATTTTGAAAAGGATAATGGGCACATATTGTACAATCCAGGTGTCGAATGCTCATAGAGACTTACCCAGAAAGTCTCATCTGTAATCGCTGCCAAAGGTGATTCTAACATGTATTGACTCAGGGGTGTGAGTACTTATTTAAATGAGAAATTTCTGTATTTAATTTTCAATACATTTGCAAACATTTCTAATAACATGTTTTTACTTTTGTTATTATGGGGCATTGTGTGTAGATGGGTGAGAAACATCTAATAAATCAATTTTGAATTCAGGCTGTGACACTACAAAATGTGGAATAAGTCAAGGGGTATGAATACTTTCTGAAGGCACTGTACATGTAACCAGGTAAAAAAATCCCGACCTATGGTTTTCAATGCTCCCATGTAGGGAAATAAAGCCTGAGAGAAGAGCCCTGTGGCTTCAGTGTTAACTTTACATATAGCTAGCTAAGTGAATTAAATATCACCAGATAGCTAACTTCATATTAGCTAGCTAGCTATCTTGATGTACAGTGCATTCTGAAAGTATTCAGACCCCTTGACTTTTTCCACATTTTGTTACGTTACAGCCTTATTCTAAAATGGATTAAATAAAAACATTTTCCTCATCAATCTACACACAATACCCCATAATGACATAGCGAAAACAGGGTTTTAGAAATTCTTGCAAATGTATAAAAATAAATAAATAAAATACCTTATTTACATAAGTATTCAGACACTTTGCTATGAGCAGCACATTTTACCACTGCATTCAGTTTGAACCCCAGAATAAGGAAGGGAAAAAAAAGTTTGGAAAAACACCACAACACTTTTAAACGTGTTACTGAGTCTAGATGTTATCAACTCAGGAGAAGAAACAAGTGAACAAAGCAGCATATGGAAAATGAGTGAAGGTAGGGTGGGTTTATAGAGATAAGATGGAGAATTCCAACGTGTCCTTAAGTTGAGGGACCATGGGGCATAAAAGGCATAGTGTAGAATAAGGGGTAGCTAGATGGTTGGCCATGGAATAAACATTAAAGTAGGTGCTGGTGTGCTTCTGCACCACTTTTAGGTCGTTGTCACAAATATCCGGCCCATGTCCAGTCATACTCGGGGTCTCATGCCGTCTCAGTTGCAGCATTCAAATCGTGGTCATTGTGTGTCTGGGAATCACAACATCAAAGACCATTAGTGATCACAGCATTTCCACAAATTGAGCCATAGACAATACAACCTAAGCATTGAGGACAACATTTTGTTGACAACATGGTGGTTTCCTCTATGTCTACTGTGTGTGAATGATGGAAGAATCTTACCCCAGCTGTAGGTGCATTTGAGTGTGTGTGGTCACTTAGGCCTGCACATCAACCAGTACTGGGACCATGGGAGACTTGGGATGCCTGAACATCAACCAGTACTGGGACCATTGGAGACTTGGGATGCCTGAACATCAACCAGTACTGGGACCATTGGAGACTTGGGATGCCTGAACATCAACCAGTACTGGGACCATTGGAGACTTGGGATGCCTGAACATCAACCAGTACTGGGACCATTGGAGACTTGGGATGCCTGATATCAACCAGTACTGGGACCATTGGAGACTTGGGATGCCTGAACATCAACCAGTACTGGGACCATTGGAGACTTGGGATGCCTGAACATCAACCAGTACTGGGACCATTGGAGACTTGGGATGCCTGAACATCAACCAGTACTGGGACCATTGGAGACTTGGGATGCCTGAACATCAACCAGTACTGGGACCATTGGAGACTTGGGATGCCTGAACATCAACCAGTACTGGGACCATTGGAGACTTGGGATGCCTGAACATCAACCAGTACTGGGACCATTGGAGACTTGGGATGCCTGATATCAACCAGTACTGGGACCATTGGAGACTTGGGATGCCTGAACATCAACCAGTACTGGGACCATTGGAGACTTGGGATGCCTGAACATCAACCAGTACTGGGACCATTGGAGACTTGGGATGCCTGATATCAACCAGTACTGGGACCATTGGAGACTTGGGATGCCTGAACATCAACCAGTACTGGGACCATTGGAGACTTGGGATGCCTGAACATCAACCAGTACTGGGACCATTGGAGACTTGGGATGCCTGATATCAACCAGTACTGGGACCATTGGAGACTTGGGATGCCTGAACATCAACCAGTACTGGGACCATTGGAGACTTGGGATGCCTGAACATCAACCAGTACTGGGACCATTGGAGACTTGGGATGCCTGATATCAACCAGTACTGGGACCATTGGAGACTTGGGATGCCTGAACATCAACCAGTACTGGGACCATTGGAGACTTGGGATGCCTGAACATCAACCAGTACTGGGACCATTGGAGACTTGGGATGCCTGAACATCAACCAGTACTGGGACCATTGGAGACTTGGGATACCTGAACATCAACCAGTACTGGGACCATTGGAGACTTGGGATGCCTGAACATCAACCAGTACTGGGACCATTGGAGACTTGGGATGCCTGAACATCAACCAGTACTGGGACCATTGGAGACTTGGGATGCCTGATATCAACCAGTACTGGGACCATTGGAGACTTGGGATGCCTGAACATCAACCAGTACTGGGACCATTGGAGACTTGGGATGCCTGAACATCAACCAGTACTGGGACCATTGGAGACTTGGGATGCCTGAATATCAACCAGTACTGGGACCATTGGAGACTTGGGATGCCTGCTCTCAAAGTGCTGCTTGAGTGTCTTCGGGTCTACATCTATAATGGTCAAGTGCAAAATGGAGGAAGTTCATCTGTGGCTTCGATCGAATTCAAAGTTGGCACAAATGATAAACTAAGCAATACGATGCAACAAACTACTACACGTATGAAGACTGTACCACACAGGCCAATACAATAGCCTACACATGGAGAGGAACCTAAAGGCACACGCAGTACCAACCAACACTACTCACCTGACAGACAGGGCAGGTGTGGACCAGTGCTGCCTTTGGCTGCAGTCTTCTGGTCCGCAGCTGCTCCCTTCTTCTTAGCAGCCGCCGCCTTGGCATCAGTCAACAAGTTCAACTTTAACTGGAGAGTGGAGTATGCTTTATATACCAAAGCATAGCCTATCGCCGTGATTCGGTATGTTGAATATTTAAGTCGGGTGTTCGAGCTGGGCTGGGACAAAACCATTCACACACACCTGCTCTTCAGGACTTCCTGCAATGAATTTAACAGACCAAAGCAGGAGAATAGTGTTCCAGGTTGAAGTGATTACTTACATGCCCTTAACCAACAATGCAATTCAAGAGAGTTAAGAAAATATTTACCAAATAAACTAAAGTAAAAAGTAACACAATAAAATAACAATAACAAGGCTATATACAGGGGGTACCGGTATTGGTTAGTCGAGGTAATTGTACATGTAGGTAGGTGTAAAGTGACTATACATAGATAATAGACAGCGGGTAGCAGCAGTGTAAAAACAAATGGGGGGGGTCAATGTAAATAGTCCGGGTGGCCATTTGATTAATTGTTCAGCAGTCTTATGGCTTGGGGGTAGAAGCTGTTAAGGAGCCTTTTGGTCCTAGACTTGGCGCTCCAGTACCGCTTGCCGTGCAGTAGCAGAGAGAGCAGTCTATGACTTGGGTGACTGGAGTCTTTGACAATTGTTTGGGCTTTCCTCTGACAGCGCCTAGTATATATGTAACTCCTGAGTGGCACAGTGGTCTAAGGCACTGCATCGCAGTGCTAACTGTGCCACTAGAGATCCTGGTTCGAATCCAGGCTCTGTCGCAGCCGGCCGCGACCGGGAGACTCATGGGCGGCGCACAATTGGCCCAGCGTCGTCCAGGGTAGGGGAGGGAATGGCCGGCAGGGATGTAGCTCAGTTGATAGAGCATGGCGTTTGCAACGCCAGGGTTGTGGGTTCGCTTCCCACGGGGGGCCAGTATATATTTAAAAAATATATGTATTCACTAACTGTAAGTCGCTCTGGATAAGAGCGTCTGCTAAATGACAAAAATAAAAAATAAAAAATGTCCTGGATGGCAGGAAGCTTGGCCCCAGTGATGTACTGGGCCGTACGCACTACCCTCTGTAGCGCCTTACGGTCAAATGCCGAGCATTTGCCATACCAGGCAGTGATGCAACCGGTCAGGATGCTCTCGATGGTGCAGCTGTAGAACTTTAGATGGTTAATCCAGAGATACTTAACTTTGCCTCGATTCGGCAGTCTCGTCCAGATCATCATTTTTATTTTACCTTTATTTAACTAGGCAAGTCAGTTAAGAACAAATTCTTATTTACAATGACGGCCTACACCGTATGTAACTCTGTGTTGTTGTTTTTATCGCACTGCTTTGCTTTATCTTGGCCAGGTCGCAGTTGTAAATGAGAACTTGTTCTCAACTGGCTTACCTGGTTAAATAAAGGTGAAATAAAATAAATAAAAACATTTTGGGGAGTAAATAGACACCTTGTCCGAGAGAAATTTACATGGTTATCAAAATGTTACGCAAAGGTAAGCCTACATAAAACACAGCCCTTATTTGATGTGTTTCTAAAATCCAGAATGGATCAAATGAATGGTGGAAAAAACGATTGGAACCATTTCCGTGTTTGACCGCTAGGTTTTATGGGTATTATGACTCATTCTGTGGTAGACTAAGAAGTTCATTCTTACATGTTCTATGTTTGAGCAGTTTTTTGAAAGCAAAAGTAGAATTGAAAACGTTATTGGCATTGTTGAATTCGATTTTCATAATAGCAAGCTACTGTAGGAGAACTGATGGTTTGGTTTGCTAAAAGCTAGCGAGTCTGTTTGTTTGGTTACTAAGGCAACTACTGTAATGTAGCTATTCTAGTAAACTTGCTAGCTACTTCAGTGAATGTTGAACACATTTCTACCGGTAAATGAACATATTTCTAGCGGCAAAAATAGCCTCGGTATAAGCGGCGTTATCAATTCGGGGGCTCGACGCACAACGTGTGAGGTGAGAACGCATTATTTTTCAGTGTACACATAGCCCCTCGTTACCCCTTACATAATGTAGTCTACACACAGTGTATTACACTGTGCAGTAGTGTAAGTACAATATACTGTAATTGTACACCAGGAGCTAAAAGAGGAAACTAACTATCTATACATGTACTGAATATTTAGACAATGTTTACGATAGGAGAAAGATCAATGAGACCAAAAAACAATGGTGTATTTTTCTTGTCCCAGTGAGTTTATTTTACGGTTCTGATAAATGCAAAAGTTATGGCTACCTTTTGGCGTCTATATCCCAGGGTAAAGTAGGTTAGTGTGAAGACAGGAAGTGTAGTGGTAGTTGTAGATTGGAGCTGTCTGTCCACGTCAGACCTGGGTTCAAATAGTATTTAAATTCATTTCAAATACTTTATCTGTGCTTGATTGAGCTTGCCTGGCTTAATGGACTAATATAATAGTCCCAAGAGTGAAAGATCCACCCCACTGGAACTACAGGCAGGCTAGAGAAAAGGCTGAAAGTATTTGAAAGATTTTAAATATTATTTGGACCCAGGTCTGATTTGTATCTACAGTGGGGGAAAAAAGTATTTAGTCAGCCACCAATTGTTTATGTTCTCACACTTAAAAAGATGGGAGAGGCCTGTAATTTTCATCATAGGTACACGTCAACTATGACAGACAAATTGAGAAAAGAAATTCCAGAAAATCACATTGTAGGATTTTTAATGAATTTATTTGCAAATTATGGTGGAAAATAAGTATTTGGTCACCTACAAACAAGCAAGATTTCTGGCTCTCACAGACCTGTAACTTCTTCTTTAAGAGGCTCCTCTGTCCTCCACTCGTTACCTGTATTAATGGCACCTGTTTGAACTTGTTATCAGTATAAAAGACACCTGTCCACAACCTCAAACAGTCACACTCCAAACTCCACTATGGCCAAGACCAAAGAGCTGTCAAAGGACACCAGAAACAAAATTGTAGACCTGCACCAGGCTGGGAAGACTGAATCTGCAATAGGTAAGCAGCTTGGTTTGAAGAAATCAACTGTGGGAGCAATTATTAGGAAATGGAAGACATACAAGACCACTGATAATCTCCCTCGATCTGGGGCTCCACGCAAGATCTCACCCCGTGGGGTCAAAATGATCACAAGAACGGTGAGCAAAAATCCCAGAACCACACGGGGGGACCTAGTGAATGACCTGCAGAGAACTGGGACCAAAGTAACAAAGCCTACCATCAGTAACACACTGCCGCCAGGGACTCAAATCCTGCAGTGCCAGACGTGTCCCCCTGCTTAAGCCAGTACATGTCCAGGCCCGTCTGAAGTTTGCTAGAGTGCATTTGGATGATCCAGAAGAGGATTGGGAGAATGTCATATGGTCAGATGAAACCAAAATATAACTTTTTGGTAAAAACTCAACTCGTCGTGTTTGGAGGACAAAGAATGCTGAGTTGCATCCAAAGAACACCATACCTACTGTGAAGCATGGGGGTGGAAACATCATGCTTTGGGGCTGTTTTTCTGCAAAGGGACCAGGACGACTGATCCGTGTAAAGGAAAGAATGAATGGGGCCATGTATCGTGAGATTTTGAGTGAAAACCTCCTTCCATCAGCAAGGGCATTGAAGATGAGGCTAGGAAACACTATCACCACCGATAAATCTACAATAATCGAGAATTTCAACAAGCATTTTGCTACAGCTGGCCATGCTTTCCATCTGGCTACCACTAACCCGGCCACCAACTCTGCACCCTCTGCTGCAACTTGCCCATGCCCCCCCCCCGCTTCTCCTTCACACAAATTCAGACAGCTGATGTTTTGAAAGCGCTGCAAAATCTGGACCCCTACAAATCAGCTGGGCTAGACAATCTGGACCCTTTCTTCCTAAAACTAGCCGCGAAATTGTCGCAACCCCTATTACTAGTCTGTTCAACCTCTCTTTCATAACGTCTGAGATCCCCAGAGATTGGAAAGCTGCCGCGGTCATCCCCCTCTTCAAAGGGGGTGACACTCTAGATCCAAACTGCTACAGACCTATATCCATCCTGCCCTGCCTTTCGAAAGTATTCGAAAGCCAAGTTAATAAACAGATCATCGACCATTTCGAATACCACCGTACCTTCTCCGCTATGCAATCCGGTTTCCGAGCTGGTCACGGGTGCACTTCAGCCACGCTCAAGGTCCTAAACGATATTATAACCGCGATCGATAATAGACAGTACTGTGCAGCCGTCTTCATCGACCTGGCCAAGGCTTTCGACTCTGTCAACCACCGCATTCTTATTGGCAGACTAAATAGCCTTGGTTTCTCAAATGACTGCCTCGCCTGGTTCACCAACTACTTCTCAGATAGAGTTCAGTGTGTCAAATCGGAGGGCCTGTTGTCTGGACCTATGGCAGTCTCTATGGGGGTGCCACAGGGTTCAATTCTTGGGCCGACACTTTTCTCCGTGTATATCAATGATGTCGCTCTTGCTGCTGGTGACTCTCAGATCCACCTCTACGCAGACGACACCATTTTGTATACATCTGGCCCTTCATTGGACACTGTGTTAACAAACCTCCAAACGAGCTTCAATGCCATACAACAATCCTTCAGTAGCCTTCAATTGCTCTTAAACACTAGTAAAACTAAATGCATGCTTTTCAATCGAACGCTGCTAGCACCCGCCCACCCGACTAGAATCACCACTCTCGACGGGTCTGACCTAGAGTATGTGGACAACTACAAATATCTAGGTGTCTGGTTAGACTGTAAACTCAACTTCCAGACTCACATAAAGAATCTCCAATCCAAAGTTAAATCTAGAATCGGCTTCCTATTTCGCAACAAAGCCTCCTTCACTCATGCTGCCAAACATGCCCTCGTAAAACTGACTATCCTACCGATCCTTGACTTCGGCGATGTCATTTATAAAATAGCCTCCAACACTCTACTCAGCAAATTGGATGTAGTCTATCACAGTGCCATCCGTTTTGTCTCCAAAGCCCCATACACTACCCACCACTGTGACCTGTACGCTCTTGTTGGCTGGTCCTCACTACATGTTCGTCGTCAAACCCACTGGCTCCAGGCCATCTATAAATCACTGCTAGGCAAATCCCCGCCTTATCTTAGCTCATTGGTCACCATAGCAGCACCCACCCGTAGTCTGCGCTCCAGCAGGTATATCTCACTGGTCATTCCCAAAGCCAACACCTCCTTTGGCCGCCATTCCTTCCAGTTCTCTGCTGCCAATGACTGGAACGAATTGCAAAAATCTCTGAAGCTGGAGACTCTTATCTCCCTCAATAACTTTAAGCATCAGTTGTCAGAGCACCTTACCGATCACTGCACCTGTACACAGCCCATCTGAAATTAGCCCACCCAACTACCTCATCCCTATATTGTTATTTAATTTGCTCTTTTGCACCCCAGTATCTCTATTTGCACATAATCTCTTGCACATCTAGCATTCCAGTGTTAATACTATTGTAATTATTCTGCACTATAGCCTATTTATTGCCTTACCTCCATAACTTGCTACATTTGCACACACTGTATATATATTTTCTGTTGTATTTCTGACTTTATGTTTTTTTTTTTTTTTTTTACCCCCATATGTAACTCTGTGTTGTTTTTGTTGCACTACTTTGCTTTGTCTTGGCCAGGTCGCAGTTGTAAATGAGAACCTGTTCTCAACTGGCTTACCTGGTTAAATAAAGGTGAAATAAAAAAATAAAAATAAAAAATGAAACGTGGCTGGGTCTTTCAGCATGACAATGATCCCAAACACACCGCCCGGGCAACAAAGGAGTGGCTTCGTAAGAAGCATTTCAAGGTCCTGGAGTGGCCTAGCCAGTCTCCAGATCTCAACCCCATAGAAAATCTTTGGAGGGAGTTGAAAGTCCGTGTTGCCCAGCGACAGCCCCAAAACATCACTGCTCTAGAGGAGATCTGCATGGAGGAATGGGCCAAAATACCAGCAACAGTGTGTGAAAACCTTGTGAAGACTTACAGAAAAAGTTTGACCTGTGTCATTGCCAACAAAGGGTATATAACAAAGTATTGAGAAACTTTTGTTATTGACCAAATACTTATTTTCCACCATAATTTGCAAATAAATTCATTAAAATTAATACTTTTTTTTCTCATTTTGTCTGTCATAGTTGACGTGTACCTATGATGAAAATTACAGGCCTCTCTCATCTTTTTAAGTGGGAGAACTTGCACAATTGGTGGCTGACTAAATACTTTTTTTCCCCACTGTAGGTGCTCTGTCTTTGCACGTTGCATAGCTGCTTGGCTGGAGAGACCAGCAGTGAGTCAGTCTAACCTTAACCTGCCTTCTCTGTTTTCACTAGCAACCAATGTTTATCATTTATCTACATATGAACCCATATTTTGACTGAATTCACATGGATAACGGATTTCACAGTCCTCGGCTGTCTCTGTTCAGAGAATATGTTCTTTTGAACAACTGTTGTTCATGTAGTAAAAATGGCTTTACGTAAATGGTTCTGGCCAACTACTCTAATATTGACACCATCGTCACTCACGTAGGTTTTAATGACCTTCGCTTTAGGCGATCTGATGGAGGACTACAAACCCTAAACGAGTACATGAAGAAACTTTGCAACGACAGGAATGTCTCCTTTTGTGACAACTTTGATTTGCTGTGGGAGCAACAAGCAGGATTCACCCTAACCGCAGGGGATCCAGGATTATTTCCAGCAACATCGCAAACTGTTTTAGAGACTGACGGACAGGGTCTGGTAGCGCTCCAGTTCTCCCTGTCAGGATAAGCAACAGAGGACTTGGAAAGCATATCAACTCCTGTAGAAATGGCACTTTGGTTGTTGTGAGTAACCTAATTTATGTTCCTTTAACTCCACCTTCTAGTGAGTTTATACAAACTGTCATCTCCTACCATTCTGATAGATTGGAGACTGTCAGAAAATGTGGTTGTAACGTTAATAATTTGATTGTTATTCCATTGGTTACCTCGAGGCAGAGTGGCCCACACTCATTGAATATGGCGCTTTTAAATGTTAGAGCAATCACAAGTTAAACCTTTCTCGTGAATGACCTCATTGCTGAGCACAAAGTTGATTGGATGTTTCTCACTGAAACATGGCTGTCTTCAGACTGTAGTGCCGCTCTTATTGAAGTCTCTCCCCGGACTACAGCTTTTCAGACAGCCTCTATTTTGACTAATTCTCTCTGCTGTAAGGACATTTTGTTTGGGAACTTTGGGTCTTTTGAGCGTCATGCTATACTGTTTAAATGTCAACCAGCAGTGCTGGTCATAATGTTGTATAGGCCAACAAAGCACTGTTATTGAAGCCTATTCTGAGAGAGCAACGGTTGATTGCAAAGGCTGGTTTTTCTAACTTGATCACTAATAATCAGAGCGTACTTTTCTCGACCATTGATGGCCTGATAAATCCTACCCCCGCAAACCTTTCCTCCAAATGTACATGTGATGACTTTTGCGGCATATTTCAGAGATGGGTATCAGTCAAGCAAGACCTGATGAGAAGATTGATGATACGTACACTAGCCTACCACGCAAAGGCACTATGGAGTTATTTCCCCTGGTTGACACAGACATGCTCAGGAAGGTGATATCACAACTTAATTATTCTACCTGCCTTCTCGATCCTATCCCCACCACCTTCTTCAAAACAATGTTTAATTGCATGTCTGAAGAAGTGCAAGCTGTTAATCACTCCCTGTTCACAGGCACTTTCCCCACTGCACTAAAAACAGCTATGGTGAAACCCCTTCACCCTACCGTCCATTCTTAAGCAAAATTCTGGAGAAATTGGTTTTCAAACAGCTAAAAGATTTTTAAAAATCCAATCTGGGTTGTGTGCCCACCACAGCACAGAGACAGCCTTAGTTAAAGTGGTAAAGGATTTAGAGCCAACCCAGATGCCAAACAGCTCTCTGTCCTTGTACTCTTGGATTTAAGTGCTGCATTCCACACTGGTGACCATGATGTCCTCCTGGACAGACTGGAGAGGTGGGTTGGCTTCTCTAGTCCAGTTCTAAATTGGTTTAGGACCTATTTAACCAGTCAATAGTTTTTTGTAACCTTTGGGGAACATAACGCTGAGGGAATTTTTGGGTCCGGTACTTGTAATTTTGTAAATTTTATTTGGATTCGAAAGCAGCAGCTACTCTTACTGCGGTCCACATGAAACATGACATAATACAGAACGTTAACAGACAAGAACAGCTCAAGGACAGAACTACACATTTAAAAAACGGCCTACATATCAATACATACTGTAGCGGTTTCAGGGGTCGTGTTGTGGATGGACGTTATGTGCCTGCAAGGTTTCTTTTTAGTTTTTTGGCTGTCAGAACCACGGACAGCAAGGCGAAGTATTCACCCAGAGGCAGGACCACAGACAGCTCCGGGGAAACTTCTAGACTGCAGCAGAACAGCCACACCTGTCTCTAATCAGAGCCAAACTGCGACAGGTGAAACCAATCAGGTTCACACTGACCAATGGCGTGTGCAGAAAGTAGCCTATCGTTATAGACAGAAGCATGCTACATGGCAGACCAACCCAAACTCCTCTCACGGCATGTCCAGCCCATCCATTATCTCAGGCAATAATGGCTAGTGGGAAGGTTCCGGTCTTTTTCAGTGGCTCAACAAACTAGGCTCGTGATTTAACAATTATATTAGTATTTACGGATAGAATACAAGTTTGTTATTGAAGCACATGAAAGTTCACATGTTCCAGAAGGCATTTCTGCCAAAAAAAACGCATTTTGATTTTAAAAAATGAATGTTTACGTTCAAATGGCTCTCCTGTGAAGTAGTGACGTGCGACACCTAGTTGCCTGAAACGAGTCACATCTATCCCTAAGCTCTAGACCTCAGCTGAATCTGGTAATGAATGGTGTGGCTGTTGAACAAGTTGAGGAAACTAAATGACTTGGTGTTACCTTAGATTGGAAACTGTCAAGGTCAAAACATATAGATTCAAATGGTTGTAAAGATGGGGAGCGGTCTGTCCTTAATAAAGAGATGCTCTGCTTTTTTGACACCACACTCCAAAAAGCAAGTCCTGCAGGCTCTAGTTTTGTCTAATCTTAATTATTGTCCAGTCATGTGGTCAAGTGCTGCAAAGAAAGACCTAGTTAAGATGCAGCTGGCCCAGAACAGAGCAGCACGTCTTGCTCTTCATCGTAATAAGAAGGCTGAGAGACTGACTGCATCACTTCTTCTTTTTATAAGAAACGTGTTGAAAATTCCAAATTGTTTGCATAATCAACTTACACACAGCTCTGACACACACACACTTACCCCACCACACATGCCACCAGGAAAATCCCCAAATCCAGAAAAAAATGTAAGCGTACAGTATTATATAGAGCCATTATAGCATGGAACTCCCTTCCATCTCATATTGCTCAAATGAACAGCAAACCTGGCACAACGCCGCTCCCCTATTTTGTATGTATTGTAGCGGTTTCTGGGCCGGGTTCTTTGCAAGGCAGGGTTTAGACACACAACCACACAACACAAGTCCAAGTAAAGGGTTAAACCTGTTTTTACGATCAGGCTTTGGCAGCGTTCTTGACAAATCATACCCAAAACAAACAAATAAATACTTCGCTACCCGTGGACGGTCCTCCAAGCTTTGTCTTTGGGGGAGTTCAATCCTTCTTGTAAGCCTATTTTCCTTTCTTACGCTCTCCTTCTCCCTCCTGCTCCTTCACCTCCGGGGTCAAACCAAAGACAAAGAAAGACAACCAGGGCGCGGTTAAAGTAGAGAGACTGAGTGACTTGACACAACGCTACATTTTCAGATATTATACGTTTCTAATTTTGTATAAGTTGTTTTCATTGCAAGTTTTTAAAGCGTACTGTTAGCTAGCTAGCGAACATTAGCTTGCTGGCTCGCTTGCTAAAGTTATGTGTAGGAGCTGTGTAGTAATATTATGCGAATCAGAAAACCATTTGCATTGCTAGTTATAGCATAATGTTAGCTAGCTAACATTGAACCTAGTTGGTTAGCTCTTTAGCTACCTGCAGATTCATACTACAGCTATGAAAATGTTTGTATTGGAAGTAGTATGAGTTGAGATTATGCCGGTTCATTGTTTAGCTAGCTAAACAAAAGACTCCACTTCGCCAGATGATTACATGACCCATCAAGTTAGCCAGGTGTGTCTGGGGGTGATTACAGCCATCTATTGTATTCATGAACATGTGTCTAGACAATAGTGACCCATCCACTTAGATAGATGTGGCTGGGGGGTGGTTATAGCATTTCCTTCACATGACCCATCAATTTAGACAATTGTGTTGGTTAAGCGTAATCGAATAATTGTAAAATATTTATAAAATATTTTTATCTGGACACTTTCTGTGTTTTGATATTGCTACTATTCAAGTAACCACTGTACCGTTTACACCTTCTGTATCCTGTGGATGTGACAAATAAACATAGATTTTATTTAATATAGTGTGTGTTTACCAGAGACGGTAATGTGAAGAACAACATGACCTGCACCAAAGTCAGATTAGGATATAGGCCAAGGACTAGATAAAATATATTTTTACCTAGAGTTTTTCCTCATTGTAGGCTACTACTTTTACCACTTTTAGTCTTAATCTTTGGTTGTTTACAAAACGACTCACTCTGTTTAGCACATGGCCTCACATGTGAATCCTTAAAGAGATGGGTGGGGCTAAAGCTTAAGAGGGTGTGAACGATGCTGAATGGGTGTAGACAAAGAAGAACTCTCCAGTAGGTGTACCAAAACATTCAAGGGCCATTTTCTCAAAAGTGGGGTTACAAGTTTATTTTACATTTACGTCATTTAGCAGACGCTCTTATCCAGAGCGATTTACAGTAATGAGTGCATACATTTCATACTTTTTTTTTTCTTCTTCTCCATACTGGTCCCCTGTGGGAATCGAACCCACAACCCTGCCGTTGCAAGCGCCATGCTCTACCAACTGAGCTATATGGAACTATGAACTTTCCAAGCAGAATCACTTTCTCATTGTTCCTCAACTGCAGTGTATGATATACCATTTTCTAGCTCTGAGTCTCTATTTTTATCCGATGTAAAAAATAAAAAATAAAAACGTTTTCACATTTTGCTACATAAGATTGAGGTGGTCGGTCACAGATGGCTCTGAATCCACGATATGGCAGAGGTTGAAAAGCCATAAAACATAGTTTTTTTTATCAACAACAGGTTATGGTCAGTAATATCAAAGGCTGCACTGAAATCTAACAGTACAGCTCCCACAATCTTCTTGTTATCAATTTCTTTCAACCAATCATCAGTCATTTGTGTCAGTGCAGTACATGTTGAGTGCCCTTCCCTATAAGCATGCTGAAAGTCTCTTATTTCAATTTGTTTACAGAGAAATAGCATTCTATTTGGTCAAACACCATTTTTTCCAACAGTTTGCTAAGAGCTGGCAACAAGCTGATTAGGTCTGCTGTTAGAACCAGTAAAGGCCACTTTACCACTCTAGGGTAGCGGAATGACTTTGACTTCCCTCCAGGCCTGAGGACAAACACCTTCCTCCAGACTCAGATGAAAGATATGACAGATAGGAGTGGCTATAGAGTCAGCTACCATCCTCAGTAGCTTTCAATCTAAGTTTGCCAATGCCAGGAGGTTTGTCATTATTGATAAAAAAAATAAAAATAAAAAATCTGCTTCTCCCACACTAACTTTACAAAATTCTAACTTACAATGCTTTTCTTTCATTAGTAGATTTTTTTAATGCAGGAATTCGATGGCTCACTGTTCGTTGTTGGCATTTCCTGCCCAAGTTTGCCCACTTTGCCAATGGAGGAATCATTAAAATAATTGGCAACATCAAATGGTTTTGTGATGAAAAAGCCATCTGGAGTTGAATTTCTTTCTGTCCATCATTTCATTTAAAGTACTCCAACGTTTTTCGTACTATTCAGTTTATATACAGTGCATTTTTTCTTCTTCGTTACAGCCTTATTCTAAAATAGATTAAATTAATTTTTTTGCTCATCAATCTACACACAATACCCCATAATGACAAAGCGAAAACAGGTTTTTAGGAATTTATGCAAATGTATACAAATAAAAAACAAAAATACCTTATTTACATAAGTGTTCAGACCCTTTGTATGAGACTCGAAATTGAGCTCAGCTGCATCCTGTTTCCATTGGTCATGTCCTTGAGATGTTTCTACAACTTGATTGGAGTCCACCTGTGGTAAATTCAATTGATTGGACATGATTTGGAAAGACACACACCTGTCTATATAAGGTCCCACAGTTGACAGTGCATGTCAGAGCAAAATCTAAGCCACGAGGTCGACGGAATTGTCCGTAGAGCTCCGAGACTGGATTGTGTTGAGGCACAGCTCTGGGGAAGGGTACCAAAACATTTCTGCAGGATTGAAGGTCCCAAAAAACACAGTGGCCTCCATCATTCTTAAATGGAAGAAGTTTGGAACCACCAAGACTCTTCCTAGAGCTGGCCACCCGGCCAAAATTGTGGAAGAAGGGGAGGTGACCAAGAACCCGATTGTCACTCTGACAGAGTTCCAGAGTTCCTCTGTGGAGATGGGGGAACCTTCCAGAAGGACAACCATCTCTGCAGCACTCCACCAATCAGACCTTTATGGTAGAGTAGCCAGACGGAAGCCACTCCTCAGTAAAAGGCACATGACAGCCCGCTTGGAGTTTGCCAAAAGGCACCTAAAGACTCTCAGACCATGAGAAATAAGATTATATGGTCTGATGAAACCAAGATTGAACTCTTTGGCCTGAATGCCAAGTGTCACGTCTGGAGGAAACATGGTACCATCCCAACGGTAAAGCATGGTGGTGGCAGCATCATGCTGTGGGGATGTTTTTCAGTGGCAGGACCATGGAGACTAGTCAGGATTGAGGGAAAGATGAACGGAGAAAAGTACAGCGAGATCCTTGATGAAAACCTGCTCCAGAGCACTCGGGACCTCAGACTGGGGCGAGGACAACAACCCTAAGCACACAGCCAAGACAATGCAGGAGTGGCTTCAGGACACGTCTCTGAATGTCCTTGAGTGGCCCAGCCAGAGCCCGGACTTGAATCCAATCGAACATCTCTGGAGAGACCTTAAAATAGTTGTGCAGCGACTCTCCCCATCCAACCTGACAGAGCTTGAAAGGATCTGCAGAGAAGATTGGGAGAAACTCTCCAAATACAGGTGTGCCAAGCTTGTAGCGTCAAACCTAAGAATCGAGGCTGTAATCGCTGCCAAAGGTGCTTCAACAAAGTACTGAGTAAAGGGTCTGAATACTTATGTAAATGTGATATTTAAGTTTTTCCTTTTTAAGAAATGTCTAAAAATGTCTAAAAACCTGTTTTTGCTTCGTCATTAACGGGTATTGTGTGTAGGTTGATGAAGATATATATTTTTTAAATTAATTTTAGAATAAGGCATGTAACAAAATGTGGAAAACGTAAAGGAGTCTGAATACTTTCCGAATGTACTGTATGTTACCCCTTGGCAGCATTATCAAAAAGCACGGCATTGATTTTCACTGCTACGCAGACGATACACAACTTTACATTTCTGTGTCACCAGAGGATTTTAGCGCCACAGATAAATTATTAGACTGTATTAGTGATTGAATTACTTGGATGGCTCACAACTTCCTCCGGCTAAATCAAGACAAGAATTATGTACTTATTGTTGGAGCCAAAGCACAGAGAGAATCTGGCCGCACATTTTAATTACCGGGTAATAAAGATAAAACACCAGGTAAACAACCTGGGTGTCATTTTAGATTATGAACTCAATTTCGAATCACACATTAGGAATATGATCAAAATAGCTTTTTACCACCTGAGAAACAGGTTTCTATCTCAGGCTGATACAGAGAGACTCATCCATGCTTTTATTACAAGCAGGCTTGACTACCTTAATGCTCTCATGTCTGGTTACCCAAGAAAGCCATTGGTCAACTGCAAAATGTACAGAATGCTGCAGTACAGGTACTGACCAAGACCAGACGGAGAGCACACATTGCACCGGTTTTAAAGTATCTGCACTGGCTGCCTGTGAGTCTTTAGAATTAATTTAAAGATTCTTCTATTGGTTTTTAAATCAATCCACGATTGTGCACTCCAATACATATCAGACATGTTTTTGAGTTATGTACCCAGTAGGTCCCTCAGGTCCTCTGGCACTGGCCTTTTAACTATCCCAAAGGGGCATGGAGAGGCAGTTACTATTCCCCCTGCCTCTGGAATAGCCTGCCAGAGATCCGGAGGGGGGCCGAAACTGTGGACATACAGTACCAGTCAAAAGTTTGGACACACCTACTCATTCAAGGGTTTTTCTTTATTTTAATATTTTTTCTACATTGTAGAATAATAGTGAAGACATCAAAACTATGAAATAACATATGGAATCATGTAGTAACCAAAAAAGTGTTAAGCAAATCAAAATATGTTATATTTGAGTTTCTTCAAATAGCCACCCTTTGCCTTGATGACAGCTTTGCACACTCTTGGCATTCTCTCAACCAGCTTCACAAGGTAGTCACCTGGAATGCATTTCAATTAACAAGTGTGCCTTGTTAAAAGTTAATTAATGTAATTTCTTTCCTTCTTAATGCGTTTGAGCCAATCAGTTGTGTTGTGACAAGGTAGGGGTGGTATACAGAAGATAGCCCTATTTGGTAAAATACCAAATCCATATTATGAACAGCTCAAATAAGCAAAGAGAAATGACAGTCCATCATTACTTTAAGACATGAAGGTCAGTCAATCCGGAAAATTTCAATAACTTTGAAAGTTTCTTCAAGTGCAGTCACAAAAAGCATCAAGCACTATGATGAAACTGGCTCTCATGAGGACCGCCACAGAAAAGGAAGACCCAGAGTTACCTCTGCTGCAGAGGATAAGTTCATTACAGTTAACTGCAGATTGCAGCCCAAATAAATGCTTCACAGAGTTCAAGTAACAGACACATCTCAACATCAACTGTTCAGAGGAGACTGTGTGAATCAGGCCTTCACGGTTGAATTGCTGCAAAGAAACCACTACTAAAGGACACCAATAACAAGAAGAGACCTGCTTGGGCCAAGAAACATGAGCAATGGACATCAGACCGGTGGAAATCTATCCTTTGGTCTGATGAGTCCAAATTTGAGATATTTTGTTCCAACCGCCGTGGCTTTGTGAGACGCAGAGTAGGTGAACGGATGATCTCCGCATGTGTGGTTCCCACCGTGAAGCATGGAGGAGGAGGTGTGATGGTGCTTTGCTGGTGACACTGTCTGTGATATATTTAGAATTCAAGGCACACTTAACCAGCATGGCTACCACAGCATTCTGCAGCGATACGCCATCCCATCTGGTTTGGGCTTAGTGGGACTGTCATTTGTTTTAGAACAGGACAATGACCCAAAACACACCTCCAGGCTGTGTAAGGGCTATTTGGCCAAGGAGAGTGATGGAGTGCTGCATCTGATGACCTGGCCTCCACAATTACCCGACCTCAACCCAATTGAGATGGTTTGGGATGAGTTGTACCGCAGAGTGAAGGAAAAGCAGCCAACAAGTGCTCAGCATATGTGGGAACTCCTTCAAGACTGTTGGAAAAGCATTCCTCATGAAGCTGGTTGAGAGAATGCCAAGAGTGTGCAAAACTGTCATCAAGACAAAGGGTGGCTACTTTGAATAATCTCAAATCTCAAATATATTTTGATTTGTTTAACACTTTTATTTGGTTACTACATGATTCCATATGTGTTATTTCATAGTTTTGATGTCTTCACTATTATTCTACAATGTAGAAAATAGAAAAAAAATAAAGAAGAACCCTTGAATGAGTAGATGTGTCCAAACTTTTGACTGGTAGTGTATGTACAAAAAAACAAACAAAAACAAACCTTTTTAGCTTAGTTTTCCTCAGGGAGCTTTTTTAGTCATTCAGTTTTATTGTTATTCTTTTTCTTTCTTTTTTTATCCTCTTATGTTTGTTGTCTAGTAAATATTTGTTTTATTTTCAATATTTATAATGTTTTTCCTGTAAAGCCCATTGCGTTCCATTCATGTCTGAAATGTGCTATATAAATAAAGTTTGATTTGACATGCTGTCTATGGTGGTTCTTGAAGATGGTCTAGACGTGCTGTCTATGGTGGTGCTTGAAGCGGGACTAGACATGCTGTCTATGGTGGTGCTTGAAGCGGGACTAGACATGCTGTCTATGGTGGTTCTTGAAGCGGGACTAGACATGCTGTCTATGGTGGTGCTTGAAGATGGTCTAGACGTGCTGTCTATGGTGGTGCTTGAAGCGGGACTAGACATGCTGTCTATGGTGGTTCTTAAAGCGGGACTAGACATGCTGTCTATGGTGGTGCTTGAAGCGGGACTAGACATGCCGTCTATGGTGGTTCTTGAAGCGGGACTAGACATGCTGTCTATGGTGGTGCTTGAAGATGGTCTAGACATGCTGTCTATGGTGGTATTTGAAGCTGGTCAACTATATGTATGTTTTGTCTGTGAACAGTTGTAGGACGGTCATTGATTCATTAAATCAGTTATTAAGTGTTCACTGTGTATTGATTGTTAAAATAATTTCTGCCGTATTGGAATCCCTTGTTGAATCAGATTACATGTATGGAAGGATTATGTATGCAATTGTTTTTTTCATTGATCTCTCTCTCTTTCTCTTTCTGTCTCTGTCCCTCAGTTATCTGAATGACCTAGACCGTATCACCCAACAGACTTATGTCCCCACCCAGCAAGACGTGCTGAGGACCAGAGTCAAGACTACCGGCATCGTGGAGACACACTTTACCTTCAAAGAGCTCTACTTCAAGTCAGTATACCCACTGCTATCTACACACACACACACACACACACACACACACTTTTGATTCAGACAGATTTTGGTCATTTGAGAATACTCAGCTCAGTGCCAAGCCAGAGCCTAATGAGGCAAACAACAGTTTCAGTGTCAACATGATGAATTAATTAGATCGCTTCATTAATCAGACCTAATTAGTTTAGACAAACATAATCCCATTTGTTGTTAATTAATTGCCAACCAGGTAATGGCTAGCAAATACAGCCGTGCAGCCATATAATCAGTCAGCCCTTAGACACCAGCTAGTTTACAGTAAGCAGACAGTCAAAGAGAAGCCAAAGCTTCAGTGGAACAACTCCCTAGAATAAAAGGAATGCACAGTTAAAAAGTGGTTTGGACACAGTCTGTTCATGCGGTTGATATGTTCAGCAAAGATTATTTCCTAGAAATGACTGGGATGACTGCATTGGCTGGGTTAATGCAGGCAGGGGCATATGTTGTCTCTCTGTCTGTGTGTCTGTCAGTCTGTGTGTTATTTCAGTTGAGTTGAGTTGCTCAGTGTAAACGTGTCCTCTACAGTCTGGGACCATGGTGGGGTACAGGTCAAGAAATTAGCCTGAATTTGCTCAAGTGAAAGTAGTGAGAGGTGTATGGTGCATGCATGCAAAGTAAAACAACCAAAATGGGTAATCGGTCGTCAAATCTTGTCAAATCTATCAATAGTTCTGCTGTATGTGTACCTTCACACTGCAGTACCTCCCTCCTGCCCTGACCCCTGACCCCTGACCCTGCTGTAACACACGCTCGGTGTCTTTGTCTCTGTTTCACCCCAGGATGTTTGACGTGGGCGGCCAGCGGTCGGAGCGGAAGAAGTGGATCCACTGCTTTGAGGGAGTGACATCCATCATCTTCTGTGTGGCGCTCAGCGACTATGACCTGGTGTTGGCAGAGGACGAAGAGATGGTAAGGAGAGGAGAGGGGGAGCAGAGGGGTGAGGAGGGAGAGGGGGAGAGAAGGGAGAGAGTGAGGGGTGAGGAGGGGGAGAGAAGGGAGAGAGTGAGGGGTGAGGAGGGGGAGAGAAGGGAGAGAGTGAGGGTGAGGAGGGAGAGGGGGAGAGAAGGGAGAGAGTGAGGGGTGAGGAGGGGGAGGGGGAGAGAAGGGAGAGAGTGAGGGGTGAGGAGGGGGAGTGAGGGGGAGGGGGAGAGAAGGGAGAGTGAGGGGTGAGGAGGGGGAGGGGGAGAGAAGGGAGAGAGCGAGGGGTGAGGAGGGGGAGGGGGAGAGAAGGGAGAGAGTGAGGGGTGAGGAGGGGGGAGTGAGGGGGAGGGGGAGAGAAGGGAGAGTGAGGGGTGAGGAGGGGGAGGGGGAGAGAAGGGAGAGAGTGAGGGGTGAGGAGGGAGAGGGGGAGAGAAGGGAGAGAGTGAGGGGTGAGGAGGGAGAGGGGGAGAGAGTGAGGGGTGAGGAGGGAGAGGGGGAGAGAGTGAGGGGTGAGGAGGGGGAGGGGGAGAGAAGGGAGAGAGTGAGGGGTGAGGAGGGGGAGTGAGGGGGAGGGGGAGAGAAGGGAGAGTGAGGGGTGAGGAGGGGGGGAGAGAAGGGAGAGAGTGAGGGGTGAGGAGGGAGAGGGGGAGAGAAGGGAGAGAGTGAGGGGTGAGGAGGGAGAGGGGGAGAGAAGGGAGAGAGTTAGGGGTGAGGAGGGAGAGGGGGAGAGAAGGGAGAGAGTGAGGGGTGAGGAGGGAGAGGGGGAGAGAAGGGAGAGAGTGAGGAGGGAGAGGGGGAGAGAAGGGAGAGAGTGAGGAGGGAGTGGGGGAGAGAGTGAGGGGTGAGGAGGGAGAGGGGGAGAGAAGGGAGAGAGTGAGGGGTGAGGAGGGAGAGGGGAGAGAAGGGAGAGAGTGAGGGGTGAGGAGGGAGAGGGGGAGAGAAGGGAGAGAGTGAGGAGGGAGTGGGGGAGAGAGTGAGGAGGGAGAGGGGGAGAGAGTGAGGGGTGAGGAGGGAGAGGGGGAGAGAAGGGAGAGAGTGAGGGGTGAGGAGGGAGAGGGGAAGAGAGTGAGGGGTGAGGAGGGAGGGGATGGGGTTCAATTCAGTCTGAAGAAGGTGGTGAAGAGGGAGATAGAGGAGGGGGGTGGTGGTGGGGTCGGCTCAGTCTCCAGTGGAAGACTGAGAGATACAAGTGTGAGGGAGATGTCCCTTACTCTATTCTCACACCTCCTTTTCAAAACGTCTCGGTGCTACCCGGCTCAGGGCTCAGGGTACTTAGCATTTTTAGTTTAGCATTAGCATTTACGTTACTTGCCACCTGGCCTGGGTCCTATTAATGAACCGTTCGGTCCTCCCCTACAGAACCGGATGCATGAGAGCATGAAGCTGTTTGACTCCATCTGCAACAACAAGTGGTTCACAGACACCTCCATCATCCTGTTCCTCAACAAGAAGGATCTGTTTGATGAGAAGATCGGCAGGAGTCCACTCACCATCTGTTACCCCGAGTACGCAGGTGAGGATCACACACATTGAGTAGTACACACACAAACACACTCTCACACACCAAATACATGATGTAAAATATTTGGAAGTGCTTTAGGTGTTCCTGGTTTAACTAAGGAGCTTGTGTACTTAAAAAAAAAAAAAAACCTTAGGCTGTGTTGAGAAAGCCGCTGATGCCGATTTTGTTTGCTATTTTGGGTCCATTCCATTAGCAACCTAAATAAAGCATATTTAAATAGCAACTGTTAGCTTTTTTCTGAACTTCTCAGAACTTTGCTTTGGCTTGCATTTGTACTACCGATTTACACAGGTCACTGACAAAATAAAGGAAACACCAACATGAAGTGTCTTAGTAGGGCGTTGGGTCACCACGAGCCAGAACAGCTTCAATGCACCTTGGCATAGATTCTACAAGTGTCTTGAACTCTATTTGAGGGATACGACGCCATTCTCCACAGGAAGTTCCAACATTTGGTGTTTTGTTGATTGTGGTGCAAAACGCAGTCTCTGGCGCCGCTCCAGAATCTCCCCTAAGTGTTCAATTGGGTTGAGATCTGGTGACTGAGACGGCCATGGCATATGGTTTACATCATTTTCATGCTCATCAAACCATTCAGGGACCACTCGTGCCGTGTGGATGGGGGTATTGTCATCCTATGGGGGCATTGCCATGTTAGCCAAAATAATGGCCTGCCAGCATTTTGATACATGACCCTAAGCATGATGGGATGTTAATTACTTGATTAACTCAGGAACCACATCTGTGTGGAAGCACCTGCTTTCAATATATACTGAACAAAAAATAAATGCAACATGTAAAGTGTTGGTTTCATGAGCTGAAATTAAAGATCCCAGAAATGTTCCATACGCATAAAAGCTTATTTCTCTCAAATGTTGTGCACAAATTAGTTTTCATCCCTGTTAGTAAGAATTTCTTCTTTGCCAAATTAATCCTTCCACCTGACAGGTGTGACATATCAACAAGCTGATTAAACAGCATGATCATTACACAGGTGCACCTTGTGCTGGGGACAATAAAAGGCCACTCTAAAATGTGCAGTTTTGTCACACAACACAATGCCACAAGTTGAGGGAGCGTGCAATTGGCATGCTGACTGCAGGAATGTCCGACAGAGCTGTTGCCAGAGAATTGAATGTTCATTTCTCTGCCATAAGCCGCCTCCAACGTCATTTTAGAGAATTTGGCAGTACGTCCAACCGGCCTCATAACCGCAGACCACATATAACCACGCCAACCCAGGACCTCCACATCCGGCTTCTTCACCTGCGGGATCGTCTGAGGGAGAAGGGGGAAAATTAGTTCAGATTGGCTGGGCCCCAGTGGGTGGGCCAATGCCCTCCCAGGCCCATCAATGGCTGCGCCCCTGCCCAGTCATGTGATATCCATAAATTAGGGCCTAACTAATTTATTTCAAATGACTGATTTCCTTCTATGAACTGTAACTCAGTAAAATCTTTGAAATTGTTGCATGTTGCAATTATATTTTTGTACAGTATACTTTGTATCCCTCATTTACTCAAGTGTTTTAAATATATTGGCAGTTACCTGTATGTTTGTTGACATTGGCTCAGTGACAGTCTTAAAATACAATTTTATGGTCTGCTATATATAATACAAGGCGTGAAAGCCCAGACGGACAGAGAGACAGACAGATACAGAGCTGAATACTTCAAATACTAACCAGACAGTCACAGACATAGAGTTTAATACCTCTAATACTAACCTGGTCTCAGAGCATTTTGTATTATTCTGTACGTAAATCCGAGATACTCCATTTAATATGATACGTTTCGTATGGTATGTATTAATTTGTTGATGTCAATCACCCATTTCGTATATGTTACGAATTACAATTCGTATTATATGTTATGAATTAGCAAAATGTACAATATGTTGCGAATTTGCAAAATGTATGATAGCTAGCTGGCTAGTGTTAGCTAGGTTAGGGGTTAAGGTTAGGGTTAAGTAAAAAATGAATAAATGTTAGGGTTAAGTTTGGGAGTTAGGTTAAAGGGTTACGTTTAAGGTTAGGGGAATGATTAGCTAACATGCTAAGTAGTTGTAAAGTAGCTAAAAAGTAGTAAGTAGTTGAAAAGTTGCTAATTGGCTAAAATTGTCTGTGATGAGATTCGAACACGCAACCTTTGGGTTGTGAGTTATAGCTAAAAGGTAGTAAGTAGTTGAAAAGTTGTTAATTAGTTATAATGCTAAAGTTGTTCATTTACTATGTTACTTCTAGTCTATGAGACCAGGCTGCTAATACTAACCATACTGACAGAGAGACTGATACAGAGCTTAATACCTCTAATACTAACCATACTGACAGAGAGACTGATACAGAGCTTAATACCTCTAATACTAGCCATACTGACAGAGAGACTGATACAGAGCTTAATACCTCTAATACTAACCATACTGACAGAGAGACTGATACAGAGCTTAATACCTCTAATACTAACCATACTGACAGACACACAGGATTTTAATTTTTTCAGCAATGGCACGGTTTTAGAGGCCACCCTCTTGGCCTTAGAGACAACATGTTGCTGTTTTATAGCTCATTTCCTGCAATTCTACACATTTTGACATGGGGCTGAGAGAAATGTTTCAGTTTTAAAGCTAATTTCCTTCAATTCTACACATTTTGACATGGGGCTGAGAGAAATGTTTCAGTTTTAAAGCTAATTTCCTGCAATTCTACACATTTTGACATGGGGCTGAGAGAAATGTTTCAGTTTTAAAGCTAATTTCCTGCAATTCTACACATGTTGCCTTGGCTTATGCCGTGTTATTATGCTATGTAAGTATAATAATAATAATAATAATAATAATATGCCATTTAGCAGACGCTTTTATCCAAAGCGACTTACAGTCATGCGTGCATAATTTTTTTTGGTGTATGGGGTGGTCCCGGGGATCGAACCCACTACCTTGGCGTTACAAGTGACTCAAACATTATAACAGAATCAATGGGGGCCCCATGCCACACATTCTTCCTGACTGACTAGTTTTTATTTTGGTGATTTGTTAGATCTCAAAGATGTATTTAAATATACACTGAGTGTACAAAACATTGCACCCCCCCCTTTTTGCCCTCAGAACAGCCTCAATTGGTCAGGGCATGGACTCCACAAGGTGTAGAAAGCGTTCCACAGGGATGCTGGCCCGTGTTGACTCCAATGCTTCCCAAAGTTGTGTCAAGTTGGCTGGATGTCCTTTGGGTGGTGGACCATTCTTGATTGTCTCAAGGCTTAAAAATCCTTCTTTAACCTGTCTCCTCCCCTTCATCTACACTAATTTTAAGTGGATTTAACAAGTGACATCAATAAGGGATCATAGTTTTCAGCCGGATTCACCTGGTCAGTCTATGTTATGGAAATGTTTTCAATTCTCGGAGTATACAGCTCCATTATCCTTTCTACACACTTTACATCTGGTATAAGTTTACACTGAATAATATAGAGTTTAATACCTCTAATACTAACCAGATGTGGATATAACCCTTAGTCTCTGAATAATTTCATCCAACTCTATTAGATCACGTCAGAATAGGAGTTTTACACATGCATGTGTCTCCCCTGTTGTATCAGTGCTCTTTCTGAGGCTTGTCAGTTTGACCCAGACCCCTGTCTTACTCCTGATCTCCACTCCTATGATAGGATTTAAGGAGACAAGGGAATGCACTGTAGGATGGAGTAGGTTGATTAGTTAGGGAACTGTACTGAATGAGGTTTCTCCTCTGTATTAGTTGTATAGGAGTAGTAAACATTAAATATATATATATATATATATATATATATATATATATAATGCACAGAATTGGTAACTATTGGCATGTCTTTGGTTTTTGATTATGTTGATGCAGAGGTGGGGGTATTTTTGAAGTTCAGGGAGTCCCTACCTGTTTTGTTCAGTTTCATGACGATTGAACAAGAGCCTGGTGTGTCTTAGTAATGATTGCTCTGAAGCTAACATCATGGTGTCCCATCTCCTCACCAACCCTGCCTGGTGCCAGTACATATGAGGAGGGGGCAGCCTACATCCAGTGTACTACATTACCCATAATGCTCTTGTTCTGATGTCTGTCTGTCTCATCAACCCAAGTGCCAGTACATATAGGCTGCAGCCTATATCTAGTGTACTACAGTACCCATAATGCACTTATTATCATTATTATTATTATTATTATTACAGGTGCCAGTACATATGAGGAGGCTGCAGCCTATATCTAGTGTACTACAGTACCCATAATGCACTTATTATTATTATGATTATTATTACAGGTGCCAGTACATATGAGGAGGCTGCAGCCTATATCTAGTGTACTACAGTACCCATAATGCACTTATTATTATTATGATTATTATTACAGGTGCCAGTACATATGAGGAGGCTGCAGCCTATATCTAGTGTACTACAGTACCCATAATGCACTTATTATTATTATGATTATTATTACAGGTGCCAGTACATATGAGGAGGCTGCAGCCTATATCTAGTGTACTACAGTACCCATAATGCACTTATTATTATTATTATGATTATTATTACAGGTGCCAGTACATATGAGGAGGCTGCAGCCTATATCTAGTGTACTACAGTACCCATAATGCACTTATTATTATTACAGGTGCCAGTACATATGAGGAGGCTGCAGCCTACATCCAGTGTCAGTTTGAGGACCTGAACAGGAGGAAGGGCACTAAAGAGATCTACACCCACTTTACCTGCGCCACCGACACCAAGAACGTCCAGTTCGTGTTCGACGCTGTCACAGACGTCATCATCAAGATCAACCTCCAGGAGTGTGGACTCTACTGAGGTGACGGGGATGTTCAGGTCAGTGACCTTTGAACTTTGTAGTTACTGAATCCCTGTAAAAAATATATATATATACAGTGCTATGAAAAAGTATTTGCCCCCTTTCTAATTTTCTCTACTTTTGCATATTTGTGATACTGAATGTTATCAGATCTTCAACCAAAACCTAATATTAGATAAAGGGAACATAAGTGGACAAATAACACAACAATTACATATTTATTTAATTTATTTCATAAACAAAGTTATGCAACACCCATAATGGGACCCATCTCGTCCAAAAAGTTGACTCAAGTTTGCCAAAAAGCACCTGGATGATCATCAAGACTCTTGGAAGAACGTTCTATGGACAGATGATTCAAAAGTATAACTTTTTGGACGACATGGTTCCAGTAATGCCTGGCGAAAACCAAACACTGCATTCCACAGTAAGAACATTATACCAAAGATCAAGCATGGTGGTGGTGGTGTGATGGTTTGGGGATTCTTTGCTGCCTCAGGACCTGGACGACTTGCCTTAATAGAAGGAACCATGAATTCTACTCTGCATCAGAGAATTCTACAGGAGAATGTCAGACCATCCGTCTGTGAGCTGAAGCTGAAGCGCAGTTGGGTCATGAAGCAAGACAATGATCCAAAACACACAATCAAGTCTACATGAAAATTGCTAAAAAGCAACAAATTGGAAGTTTTAGAATGGCCTAGTCAAAGTCCAGACCTAATCCCAATTGATATGTTGTGGCATAACTTGAAACAAGCAGTTCATGCTTGAAAACCCACACGTCACTGAGTTAAAGCAGTTCTGCATGGAAGAGTGGGCCAAAATTCCTCCACAGCGACGTGAGAGACTGATCAACAACTACAGGAAGCATTTGGTTGGAGTCATTGCAGCTAAAGGTGGCACAACCAGTTATTGAGTGTAAGGGGGCAATTATTTTTTCACACAGGGGAATTGGGTGTTGCATAACTTTGTTTATGGAATAAATGAAATAAATATGTAATTGTTGTGTTATTTGTTCACTTATGTTCCCTTTATCTAATATTAGGTTTTGGTTGAAGATCTGATAACATTTAGTATCACAAATATGCAAAAGTAAAGAAAATTAGAAAGGGGGCAAATACTTTTTCATAGCACTGTATATATCCTAGACCTGGTATTGGTTAAAGGTGCAGGTCCTAGACCTGGTATTTGATAAGGTTAAAAATGGAGGTCCTAGACCTGGTATTGGATAAGGTTAAAGGTGCAGGTCCTAGACCTGGTATTGGATAAAGGTGCAGGTCCTAGACCTGGTATTGGATAAGGTTAAAGGTGCAGGTCCTAGACCTGGTATTGGTTAAAGGTGCAGGTCCTAGACCTGGTATTGGTTAAAGGTGCAGGTCCTAGACCTGGTATTGGATAAGGTTAAAGTTGCAGGTCCTAGACCTGGTATTGGATAAAGGTGCAGGTCCTAGACCTGGTATTGGATAAGGTTAAAGGTGCAGGTCCTAGACCTGGTATTAGATAAAGGTGCAGGTCCTAGACCTGGTATTGGATAAGGTTAAAGGTGCAGGTCCTAGATCTGGTATTGGATAAGGTTAAAGGTGCAGGTCCTAGACCTGGTATTGGTTAAAGGTGCAGGTCCTAGACCTGGTATTGGTTAAAGGTGCAGGTCCTAGACCTGGTATTGGATAAGGTTAAAGGTGCAGGTCCTAGACCTGGTATTGGATAAGGTTAAAGGTGCAGGTCCTAGACCTGGTATTGGATAAAGGTGCAGGTCCTAGACCTGGTATTGGATAAAGGTGCAGGTCCTAGACCTGGTATTGGATAAAGGTGCAGGTCCTAGACCTGGTATTGGATAAAGGTGCAGGTCCTAGACCTGGTATTGGATAAGGTTAAAGGTGCAGGTCCTAGACCAGGTATTGGATAAAGGTGCAGGTCCTAGACCTGGTATTGGATAAAGGTGCAGGTCCTAGACCTGGTATTGGTTAAAGGTGCAGGTCCTAGACCTGGTATTGGATAAAGGTGCAGGTCCTAGACCTGGTATTGGTTAAAGGTGCAGGTCCTAGACCTGGTATTGGATAAGGTTAAAGGTGCAGGTCCTAGACCTGGTATTGGATAAGGTTAAAGGTGCAGGTCCTAGACCTGGTATTGAATAAAGGTGCAGGTCCTAGACCTGGTATTGGATAAAGGTGCAGGTCCTAGACCTGGTATTGGATAAGGTTAAAGGTGCAGGTCCTAGACCTGGTATTGGATAAAGGTGCAGGTCCTAGACCTGGTATTGGATAAAGGTGCAGGTCCTAGACCTGGTATTGGTTAAAGGTGCAGGTCCTAGACCTGGTATTGGTTAAAGGTGCAGGTCCTAGACCTGGTATTGGATAAAGGTGCAGGTCCTAGACCTGGTATTGGATAAAGGTGCAGGTCCTAGACCTGGTATTGAATAAAGGTGCAGGTCCTAGACCTGGTATTGGATATGGTTAAAGGTGCAGATCCTAGACCTGGTATTGGTTAAAGGTGCAGGTCCTAGACCTGGTATTGAATAAAGGTGCAGGTCCTAGACCTGGTATTGGATATGGTTAAAGGTGCAGATCCTAGACCTGGTATTGGATAAAGGTGCAGGTCCTAGACCTGGTATTGGATAAAGGTGCAGGTCCTAGACCTGGTATTGGATATGGTTAAAGGTGCAGATCCTAGACCTGGTATTGGTTAAAGGTGCAGGTCCTAGACCTGGTATTGAATAAAGGTGCAGGTCCTAGACCTGGTATTGGATATGGTTAAAGGTGCAGATCCTAGACCTGGTATTGGATAAAGGTGCAGGTCCTAGACCTGGTATTGGATAAAGGTGCAGGTCCTAGACCTGGTATTGGTTAAAGGTGCAGGTCCTAGACCTGGTATTGGATAAGGTTAAAGGTGCAGGTCCTAGACCTGGTATTGGTTAAAGGTGCAGGTCCTAGACCTGGTATTGGATAAGGTTAAAGGTGCAGGTCCTAGACCTGGTATTGGATAAGGTTAAAGTTGCAGGTCCTAGACCTGGTATTGGATAAAGGTGCAGGTCCTAGACCTGGTATTGGATAAGGTTAAAGGTGCAGGTCCTAGACCTGGTATTAGATAAAGGTGCAGGTCCTAGACCTGGTATTGGATAAAGGTGCAGGTCCTAGACCTGGTATTGGATAAAGGTGCAGGTCCTAGACCAGGTATTGGTTAAAGGTGCAGGTCCTAGACCTGGTATTGGATAAAGGTGCAGGTCCTAGACCTGGTATTGGATAAAGGTGCAGGTCCTAGACCTGGTATTGAATAAAGGTGCAGGTCCTAGACCTGGTATTGGATATGGTTAAAGGTGCAGGTCCTAGACCTGGTATTGGATAAAGGTGCAGGTCCTAGACCTGGTATTGGATAAGGTTAAAAGTGCAGGTCCTAGACCTGGTATTGGATAAGGTTAAAGGTGAAGGTCCTAGACCTGGTATTGGATAAAGGTGCAGTTCCTAGACCTGGTATTGGTTAAAGGTGCAGATCCTAGACCTGGTATTGGATAAGGTTAAAGGTGCAGGTCCTAGACCTGGTATTGAATAAAGGTGCAGGTCCTAGACCTGGTATTGGTTAAAGGTGCAGGTCCTAGACCTGGTATTGGATAAGGTTAAAGGTGCAGGTCCTAGACCTGGTATTGGATAAGGTTAAAGGTGCAGGTCCTAGACCTGGTATTGGATAAGGTTAAAGGTGCAGTTCCTAGACCTGGTATTGGATAAAGGTGCAGTTCCTAGACCTGGTATTGGTTAAAGGTGCAGATCCTAGACCTGGTATTGGATAAGGTTAAAGGTGCAGGTCCTAGACCTGGTATTGGATATGGTTAAAGGTGCAGGTCCTAGACCTGGTATTGAATAAAGGTGCAGATCCTAGACCTGGTATTGGATATGGTTAAAGGTGCAGGTCCTAGACCTGGTATTGGTTAAAGGTGCAGGTCCTAGACCTGGTATTAAATAAGGTTAAAGGTGCAGGTCCTAGACCTGGTATTGGTTAAAGGTGCAGTTCCTAGACCTGGTATTGGTTAAAGGTGCAGGTTCTAGACCTGGTATTAAATAAGGTTAAAGGTGCAGGTCCTAGACCTGGTATTGGTTAAAGGTGCAGGTCCTAGACCTGGTATTGGTTAAAGGTGCAGGTCCTAGACCTGGTATTGGTTAAAGGTGCAGGTCCTAGACCTGGTATTGAATATGGTTAAAGGTGCAGGTCCTAGACCTGGTATTGGTTAAAGGTGCAGGTCCTAGACCTGGTTTTAAATAAGGTTAAAGGTGCAGGTCCTAGACCTGGTATTGAATAAAGGTGCAGTTCCTAGACCTGGTATTGGATATGGTTAAAGGTGCAGGTCCTAGATCTGGTATTGGATAAGGTTAAAGGTGCAGGTCCTAGACCTGGTATTGAATAAAGGTGCAGTTCCTAGACCTGGTATTGGTTAAAGGTGCAGGTCCTAGACCTGGTATTGGATAAGGTTAAAGGTGCAGGTCCTAGACCTGGTATTGGATAAGGTTAAAGGTGCAGGTCCTAGACCTGGTATTGGTTAAAGGTGCAGTTCCTAGACCTGGTATTGGATAAGGTTAAAGGTGCAGGTCCTAGACCTGGTATTGGATATGGTTAAAGTTGCAGGTCCTAGACCTGGTATTGAATAAAGGTGCAGATCCTAGACCTGGGATTGGATAAGGTTAAAGGTGCAGGTCCTAGACCTGGTATTGGATATGGTTAAAGGTGCAGGTCCTAGACCTGGTATTAAATAAGGTTAAAGGTGCAGGTCCTAGACCTGGTATTGGTTAAAGGTGCAGGTCCTAGACCTGGTATTGGATAAAGGTGCAGGTCCTAGACCTGGTATTAAATAAGGTTAAAGGTGCAGGTCCTAGACCTGGTATTGGTTAAAGGTGCAGTTCCTAGACCTGGTATTGGTTAAAGGTGCAGGTCCTAGACCTGGTATTAAATAAGGTTAAAGGTGCAGGTCCTAGACCTGGTATTGGTTAAAGATGCAGGTCCTAGACCTGGTATTGGTTAAAGGTGCAGGTCCTAGACCTGGTATTGGTTAAAGGTGCAGGTCCTAGACCTGGTATTGAATATGGTTAAAGGTGCAGGTCCTAGACCTGGTATTGGTTAAAGGTGCAGGTCCTAGACCTGGTATTGAATATGGTTAAAGGTGCAGGTCCTAGACCTGGTATTGGTTAAAGGTGCAGGTCCTAGACCTGGTATTAAATAAGGTTAAAGGTGCAGGTCCTAGACCTGGTATTGAATAAAGGTGCAGGTCCTAGATCTGGTATTGGATAAGGTTAAAGGTGCAGGTCCTAGACCTGGTATTGAATAAAGGTGCAGTTCCTAGACCTGGTATTGGTTAAAGGTGCAGGTCCTAGACCTGGTATTGGATAAGGTTAAAGGTGCAGGTCCTAGACCTGGTATTGGATAAGGTTAAAGGTGCAGGTCCTAGACCTGGTATTGGTTAAAGGTGCAGTTCCTAGACCTGGTATTGGATAAGGTTAAAGGTGCAGGTCCTAGACCTGGTATTGGATAAGGTTAAAGGTGCAGGTCCTAGACCTGGTATTGAATAAAGGTGCAGTTCCTAGACCTGGTATTGGATATGGTTAAAGGTGCAGGTCCTAGACCTGGTATTGGATATGGTTAAAGGTGCAGGTCCTAGACCTGGTATTAAATAAGGTTAAAGGTGCAGGTCCTAGACCTGGTATTGGATAAAGGTGCAGGTCCTAGACCTGGTATTGGTTAAAGGTGCAGGTCCTAGACCTGGTATTGGATAAAGGTGCAGGTCCTAGACCTGGTATTGGTTAAAGGTGCAGGTCCTAGACCTGGTATTGGATAAAGGTGCAGGTCCTAGACCTGGTATTGGTTAAAGGTGCAGGTCCTAGACCTGGTATTGATAAAGGTGCAGGTCCTAGACCTGGTATTGGTTAAAGGTGCAGGTCCTAGACCTGGTATTGGATAAAGGTGCAGGTCCTAGACCTGGTATTGGATAAAGGTGCAGGTCCTAGACCTGGTATTGGTTAAAGGTGCAGATCCTAGACCTGGTATTGGATAAGGTTAAAGGTGCAGGTCCTAGACCTGGTATTGGATAAGGTTAAAGGTGCAGGTCCTAGACCTGGTATTGGATAAAGGTGCACAGCTGAGATGCAGTCATCGGTACGAGACTTTGGCAGAGTTTTATAATGGTTAACATTTATCCTGTCCTCTCTCTTCATCCTTTGTAGGTGTCTGGTGGGCTGTGAGCCTCATGGGAGGGGGATGGTGATGACTTGGGATGTTTGAATTAGATGATCGTGGAAGTAGAAGAAGATTATAGAAAGTAGAACCTGAGACTGTTCGTTGCGACACTGCATGCAGCTCCATGATGAATACTGCATTTTGGGATTGGGTCCTTTTTTGACCACTTTATTTTCCTCCATGTTCAACACTGATACACCGAGTAGCAGGACAGAACTGAACTGTGGGTAAAACCTTCGCTAGTGAAACACTCACTGTGACTTCTATGGGAACTGCCAAGTCAGACTACAGAGCACTTCTGTTTTTAGTTCCAGGTAATGTATATGGAGTGGAGTGATGTTTTTATGGCATTTAGTTGGTGATTAACCAACCAATCACACAGATAGAAAAATAATCCTTGCCTTTGTCCCAAATGGCACCCTATACCCGATTATAGTGCACTACTTTTGACCAGAGTTTTGACCATCCCTTCTCTTCATTCTATAGATTAACACAATACTGGTATATATGCAAAAAGGACCAAACCACCAAGCAGAACATCTCATCTTAATATTTCACAATTGTTTTTATTTTAATTTTTTTCTCCCACCAATCTGTTGTAATCTGAGTAATATGCCTAATTTTATGTATTTTATAGCATGTTGTTTTGTATAAAATAGTTGGAATAGTTTATTTTTTTCATTTAAAGAATATCAGATTGCACTTATTTCCATCTATGAGTGGTGTGAATGCTCTATTGTTCACGTATGGATCAGGAATTCATGTGATTTTGATTTGATGTGCACCTATGTACTACTCACGTTTTGAGATTTTAATCAGCCGTCTTTCATGAATTCAATAGTCTTGTGTAGACTTTAACATGAGGTTTTACCAAGGCTACATCTTAATTTCAGAATCTTTTTTTTATTTTTATTTTTTTTATGGACCACTTTGTATTGAACAATATTTTTATATTTAGGACTGTTGTTCAGTATGGCACATTATTGTACATTTATTGATAATTGAATATTGATTATTGTCAAGTGAGATTAAGAATTGTATCACAACGCTTTATAAAACAAGAATTATTGATTACCTGCATGAAAGCGAATTTTGGAATTCACAGCTTGATATTTTATGGCCTTTTATAATTAATTCAGAGACTTTTTTCATTCAAAGTGCTTTTTTTAATCCTGTGGATTTCAGTTAAGAATGAACTGACCAGGGAACTAGATCAAGTGTGTAACAAAATGTATTGTTACAGAGGGGGGAAGCTACGCTCAGACCCCACTTGCAGAATGGAATTTTCCTTAATCCCATCTTGGCAACTCTGCCTCGAGGACAGATCCAAATGTGACTGGTTAAGTTTAGGCGAGAAATGAGACAGTAAGTATGTAATTCCACGTGGTTATGGGTTGGGTTAATATGATTAGTTCGGAACCAAGGAGAACTCCACTGAGCGTTAATCTTGTCCAGAAAACGGTTTCCCAAATGACCACTAACTACTCTATCTGGGTTAAAGACTGTCACCACTTCCGAACCATACCTTACAGGGTCATATACACAATTAGGGGCCCCAACAGAAGAAAATACACTGAAACAGGGAGGGGAATACCTGGAATTGTCCAATAAGACTTTCATAATAACTTTTTTGCAACAATATTTGAAACGGCGTGCACTAATGAACACGACCCTGGAGACGGATCAGATTGTTGGGGGTTACGTTATATTTCTGGTTCAGTTTTGACTTTGTACAGATGTGTTGTTAATCTTAACACCATTAAATGATGGCACTAAAGCTCTTTGCTCATCTCTATCTGTCTTTTGTCTTTACAACCCAGCCAATGGCAAAGCAGTGCTTGATGTGGGCCGGTGCTGTAGCACCAGAACTTGTCATTTTCTACCGCTTGAGTTCTGGCACCCTCGTTAGAATATCTGCTCTTTAAGATATTATGAGTATTAGGGCTGGGAATTGCCAGGGACCTCGCGATAAGACGTTATCACCACACTTAGGTGCCGATACGATATGCATTGCGATTCTCACGATTCTATGTGTATTGCAATTCGGTACTGTGATTTTTTTATTTATTGCGATTCTGTGTTTTCAGACATATTGCTCACCGTATGTCTGCGGCGGAGAGACGAGAGAGCATGAGAACGTGAGTTTTGATCAGTCAGGGAAATAAAAGTGCAGAAGAATTGACTGCCTATTTAAAAATAAGATGGAGAACAAGCTATGAAGGAAAAATACTGGAGTTTTGTTGCAGGTATAGCCAGCTAGCGCAAAAATAATATTGCGATATTGTCAAAACAAATAAAAAATAACTGTATAGATTTTTTCCCCCCATCACTAATGTGTACCGGCATCTTTTCATTTCACTTCAACCACCGTGGGAAAGTGTCTTTATGTTCATGTTCCCTACTATGTAATAATAGTAGGGAAGGTGGGCGGCAGGTAGCTTAGTGGTTAAGAGCGTTGTGCCAGTAACCGAAAGGTCGCTGGTTCTAATCCCCGAGCCGACTAGGTGAAAAAAAAAAAAAATCTGTCGTTGTGCCCTTGAGCAAGGCACTTAACCCTACTTGCTCCTGTAAGTCGCTCTGGATAAGAGCGTCTGCTAAATGACTAAAATGTAAATGTAAATGTAATAGGATTGTGTAACCTTCAATGATCAGAAACCGAAAAGGGAAGTCTATGCATCTTTATTTCATGTAATAACAGATCCCTTCTTTCTCGCAGTACTTCAGATAAAGTCTTTATTCTCGACATAAAGGTCTATTATTTACTAAGTTATTATTCCATTAAAATAGATCAAAATAGCATTTAGAAACGATGAAATATCAGCTGTTTACGTTATAACTTTTAAAAGTTAAAATGGAGACCAAAGGAGATTACTGAAGGTAAGACAAAAAAACACTAGCTTCAGGGGTTTAAAGGTACATTCCACAATTTAAGTGCTGTCCAATGCCTCACACAAAGAAGAGCACATGGCCCGCTGCTGCTGCCGTAGGTAATTTGCCTTGATACTCTTGTTTCAAACCAATGCCTTGATGGTGAAGCATTGTTGATGTTGAGGGAGCATCCGAGGAACCAGGACAGTGACAGTGACAGCAGATAAACAGTTGTCCACCAACTGTTCACCTCCTCCAGCACCGTGGCCAAATAAAACCGATGGATGGATGGAAGGAAGGATGGATGGATGGTAGGAAGAAAATTCTGGAGAGGGGAAGAAAATAGGAATTCAATTGGAGACATATTTTTACGAGATTTTTTGAAAATCTGTTGTGCCTATGTGAATGCTACTGTTGCCATAGATCATGCCTGCAAATTCAGTTTGTTTTGGTCACCCAAACTGGAACAAAAGCCTACACTCTCGCTCCAAGACTGCAGTGTCAACGCCCACCCCTGCTCCAATGTATATTTGACCACATTTGTTTTGAGAGAAGTATAGTTGAATTAGGTCTGTGTAATGGTCCATTGGAGACTAATAGTGTTGGGATAGTGTTGAGGCAATGTGAGAGGGAGTGACAGGGAGAGTGGACGGGAGAGTGGACGGGAGAGTGGACGGGAGAGTGGACGGGAGAGTGGACGGGAGAGTGGACAGGGAGAGTGGACGGGAGAGTGGACGGTAGAGTGGACGGGAGAGTGGACGGGAGAGTGGACGGGAGAGTGGACGGGAGAGTGGACGGGAGAGTGGACGGGAGAGTGGACAGGGAGAGTGGACGGGAGAGTGGACGGGAGAGTGGACGGTAGAGTGGACGGGAGAGTGGACGGGGAGAGTGGACGGGAGAGTGGACGGTAGAGTGGACGGGAGAGTGGGACGGGAGAGTGGACGGGAGAGTGGACGGGAGAGTGGACAGGGAGAGTGGACGGGGAGAGTGGACGGGAGAGTGGACAGGGAGAGTGGACGGGAGAGTGGACGGTAGAGTGGGACGGGAGAGTGGACGGGAGAGTGGACGGGAGAGTGGACAGGGAGAGTGGACGGGAGAGTGGACGGGAGAGTGGACGGTAGAGTGGACGGGAGAGTGGACGGGAGAGTGGACGGGAGAGTGGACAGGGAGAGTGGACGGGAGAGTGGACGGGAGAGTGGGCGGGGACGGGAGAGTGGACGGGAGAGTGGACGGGAGAGTGGACGGGAGAGTGGGCGGGAGAGTGGACCGGGAGAGTGGACGGGGAGAGTGGACAGGGGAGAGTGGACGGGGCGGGAGAGTGGACGGGAGAGTGGACGGGAGAGTGGACGGTAGAGTGGACGGGAGAGTGGACGGGAGAGTGGACGGGAGAGTGGACGGGAGAGTGGACAGGGAGAGTGGACGGGGACGGGAGAGTGGACGGGAGAGTGGGACGGGAGAGTGGACGGGAGAGTGGACGGAGAGTGGACGGGAGAGTGGACGGGAGAGTGGGCGGGAGAGTGGACAGGGAGAGTGGACGGGAGAGTGGACGGGAGAGTGGACGGGACGGGAGAGTGGACGGGAGAGTGGACGGTAGAGTGGGACGGGAGAGTGGGACGGGGAGAGTGGACGGGAGAGTGGACGGTAGAGTGGACGGGGAGAGTGGACGGGAGAGTGGACGGAGAGTGGACGGGAGAGTGGACAGGGAGAGTGGACGGGGAGAGTGGACGGGAGAGTGGACGGGGAGAGTGGACGGGGAGAGTGGACAGGGAGAGTGGACGGGAGAGTGGACGGGAGAGTGGACGGGACGGGAGAGTGGACGAGGAGAGTGGACGGGGACGGGAGAGTGGACGGGAGAGTGGACGGGAGAGTGGACGGGAGAGTGGACGGGACGGGGAGAGTGGACGGGAGAGTGGACGGGAGAGTGGACGGGAGAGTGGACGGGAGAGTGGACGGTAGAGTGGACGGGGAGAGTGGACGGGAGAGTGGACGGGAGAGTGGACGGGAGAGTGGACGGGAGAGTGGACAGGGAGAGTGGACGGGAGAGTGGACGGGAGAGTGGACGGGACGGGAGAGTGGACGGGAGAGTGGACGGGAGAGTGGACGGTAGAGTGGACGGGAGAGTGGACGGGAGAGTGGACGGTAGAGTGGACGGGAGAGTGGGCAGGGAGAAGTGGACGGAGAGTGGACGGGAGAGTGGACGGGGGAGAGTGGACAGGAGAGTGGACGGGGAGAGTGGACGGGAGAGTGGACAGGGAGAGTGGACGGGGAGAAGTGGACAGGGAGAGTGGACGGGAGAGTGGACGGGAGAGTGGACAGGGAGAGTGGACGGGAGAGTGGACGGGAGAGTGGACGGGAGAGTGGACGGGAGAGTGGACGGGGAGAGTGGACAGGGAGAGTGGACGGGAGAGTGGACGGGAGAGTGGACGGGAGAGTGGACGGGAGAGTGGACGGTAGTGTCATGCGATGGACAGGGATAGTATTGAGTCAATGTTAGCTTTATGACTCATCCATCCATCCTCATCCTTCAGTCGTCCCAAACGGTCTGAACCATAGAAACAAAATGACTAGAAGGGACAAAGCGCCTCGGACATGGAAATATTAATGGTATGTCGGTTCTAGTTATCAATTTCTATGGTCTGAACTGACCGTGTAATAGGAGTATAATTAGGTTGTAATAATTATAACCATAAATATGTCATTGAGATATGTCAGACCTAATACAGTATGTCATTGTGTTGTTTTAAGTTGAATTGCCGATAGTCTGGCCCTTGTTACAGTGTGTCAGTGAGGCCACAGCACTAATGTCGGTTCTCAGACAGGGATTTCCTGTTAGGCACTGAAGTGTGTGTGTGCGTGTGTGCGTGTGTGTGTGTGTGTGTGTGCGTGTGTGTGTGTGTGTGTGCGTGTGTGTGTGTGTGTGTGCGTGCGTGTGTGTGTGTGTGTGTGTGCGGGTGTGCGTGTGTGTGTGTGCATGTGTGTGTGTGTGCGTGCGTGCGTGCATCAGGAAGTAATATAGTCATACCTTCAGTCAGGAGCTGCTCAGAACAGCCCGGCGTCCTTTAGGTTGGTCTTGATGACGTCTGTGATGGTGTCGAAGGCCTGGTTCACGTCCTGTGTGTCTACAGCGCAGGTGATGTGGGTATATATGGGTTTCTCTGCCTTCCTCAAGTTCAGAGACTCAAACTGCATCTTCACGTGGTTGCTGGCGTCTTCATATGTATTTGGCCCTAAATGGAGATAATACAAATATAGAGGTTCAAAAACTGACAGAGAGAGTAGTTGCTGACCTCTTTGTATGCGTTTGGCCGTCCAGAGGGAATGAGTTTTTTTTTTATTGTTGTTTTAAGCTGTGTTCACACTGATGGAAGATGGCGCCGTACTGTATGTCTGCCGTCTTGTGAGCTCCGACCCAACTTTGCTACTTTTTATTTCTTGACTTTTTTTTGCACAAAATGTATCCGCTGTCATTTCTTACCATCGAGAATACCTTTTGAACATCAGATTGGCAGTTGCTAACCTCAACTTAGATCTCAACTTCGACCTCAATTCCGCCTTCAACTTCGACTTCAACTCATCCGCCCTGGGCTCTTTGTGTAATTCAGACCCCATTTTCGGGCTATCCAAAAGGAAACGCAGGCAAAAAAGAGGCAGGAGACGGGAGCCCTGACGATTTTTATTAAGGCGAAGGGAAAACTAGACCACCTCTTCTCTCAAGCCTTCTGAAGACTGAAACATGGCTTTTCATTCACTGAGCAGACAGGACGTTGGATTCAGGGAGATCGAGAAGGGGGAGGGGTATGCATCTTCATCAACAACAGATGGTGTGCTGACTCTAGCACTGTGGCAGTCTCAACCATTGTTCACTTGTCTTGGAATACCTGATGTTCAAATGCCCTGGATTAACACTGAGGTTGGCATGGGCCGTCAAATCCTCAAAAAGGTCTACAGCTGCACCATTGAGAGCATATTGACTGGCCGCATCACTGCTTGGTATGGCAACTGCACCGGCCTCGATCGCATGGCGCTACAGAGGGTGATGCGGACAGCCCAGTACATCCATGGGGCTGAGACTCCTGCCATCCATCTGCATTGACCCTTCAATTTTATTAAAATGTTTTGCACTGACTCTATGCATTCACACTTACTCTATGCACACTACACACTCACACACACTCACTCGCACACACTCACTCACACTGACACTCAAACACACACACTTAATTTGCTCACACACACATAACACGCACACATATTCATACTGACTCTAAACACACGCGCACATACAATTATCATATTGCACTGCTGTTACTCTGTTAATCATATACCCTGATGCCTAGTCACCTTAATCCTGTACATATCTAACCCTACCCCTCCAGTATCCCTGCACATTGTAAATATGGGATTGGCACTGACCCTGTATATAGCTACTGACCCTGGAACTGTCCCTGTATATAGCTACTGACCCTGGAACTGTCCCTGTATATAGCTACTGACCCTAGACAATTTTTTATAAACTGATATTGATTGCTGCATTGTTGGGAAAGAGCTAGCAAGAAAGGCATTTCACTGAACTAGTGCACGTGACAACTTTAAACTTTTTAAACAAATCGGCTGAGAAAGATTTCCAATGTATTCATTCATTCGTCACACATGGTAAATAAACTCCAAACGAAAGGTCAAAAGCTCAGGGGAAAACAACTTTTTGCCATTTGGGACTCAGAGTAGGACTCACCGTCGTAGTCAGGGAAGCAGACATTGAGGTGGACATGCTTGATCTTCTCTTGGAAGACATCCTTCTTGTTGAGGAAAAGCACGTGGGTGGTGGCCTCGAAGAACCTGTGGTTGCAGATACTGTTGAATAGATGGAGAGACTCGTGCATGCGGTTCTGAAAAGAGGAGGGCAGAGGAATGAAGGATGCATCATCATCATCATCATCATCATCATCATGATCATCGTTGGGCTACAAAACAGTCAACAACCTTAACTAGCTGCTGTCACTAGCCAGTGAGGTGTGGTTGAATCATATCAGCATCTCCTATGGTGTGGTTGAATCATATTAGCATCTCCTGTGGTGTGGTTGAATCATATCAGCATCTCCTATGGTGTGGTTGAATCATATTAGCATCTCCTGTGGTGTGGTTGAATCATATTAGCATCTCCTATGTTGTGGTTGAATCATATTAGCATCTCCTATGGTGTGGTTGAATCATATTAGCATCTCCTATGGTGTGGTTGAATCATATTAGCATCTCCTATGGTGTGGTTGAATCATATCAGCGTCTCCTGTGGTGTGGTTGAATCATATTAGCATCTCCTGTGGTGTGGTTGAATCATATCAGCATCTCCTATGGTGTGGTTGAATCATATTAGCATCTCCTGTGGTGTGGTTGAATCATATTAGCATCTCCTATGGTGTGGTTGAATCATATCAGCATCTCCTATGGTGTGGTTGAATCATATTAGCGTCTCCTGTGGTGTGGTTGAATCATATTAGCGTCTCCTATGGTGTGGTTGAATCATATTAGCATCTCCTATGGTGTGGTTGAATCATATTAGCATCTCCTATGGTGTGGTTGAATCATATCAGTGTCTCCTATGGTGTGGTTGAATCATATTAGCATCTCCTGTGGTGTGGTTGAATCATATTAGCGTCTCCTATGGTGTGGTTGAATCATATTAGCATCTCCTATGGTGTGGTTGAATCATATTAGCATCTCCTATGGTGTGGTTGAATCATATCAGTGTCTCCTATGGTGTGGTTGAATCATATTAGCATCTCCTATGGTGTGGTTGAATCATATTAGCGTCTCCTGTGGTGTGGTTGAATGATCTCCCTCTCAACTGTCCCCAGTGAGGTAGTCTCCTTTAGTTTTAACTTTGAAGCGTGCGTGTGTGTGTGTGTGTGTGTGTGTGTGTGTGTGTGTGTGTGTGTGTGTGTGTAATCACTCACCATCTCCTCGTCCTCCAGCAGCACCAGGTCATATGCGCTGAGGGCACTACAGAACAGGATGCAATGGACGCCCTCGAAACAGTGGATCCACTTCTTCCTCTCTTCTCTTCTACCGCTCATATCAAACATCCTGTCCATCAGAGAGAGAGAGACAGCAATCAATCAGTTAACCAATCAAGCCCTTTTTTTTTACAGGAGAGGAGCTGTCAGCAGCTACATCACTTCATCACCGTGAGCATGCATCAGGAACATATCACAGCTCCTCCAGTGTGTGCTTTTTACACATAGTTGGTGTAAATGGTGACAGCGTGGCACTTGCAATGCCAAGGTTGATGGTTCAATTCCAGCAGCGATCACATACAAATAAAACAAATACATCACACACTATAAGTCTTTACAGTAATGAGCTAGTGTAGGGGAGGTGATTTGGAATCACACACTATAAGTCTTTACAGTAATGAGCTAGTGTAGTGGAGGTGATTTGGAATCACACACTATAAGTCTCTACGGTAATGAGCTAGTGTAGTGTAGTTGATTTGTAATCACACACTATAAGTCTTTACAGTAATGAGCTAGTGTAGTGGAGTTGATTTGGAATCACACACTATAAGTCTTTACAGTAATGAGCTAGTGTAGTGGAGTTGATTTGGAATCACACACTAAGTATTTACAGTAATGAGCTAGTGTAGTGGAGTTGATTTGGAATCACACACTATAAGTCTTTACAGTAATGAGCTAGTGTAGTGGAGTTGATTTGGAATCACACACTATAAGTCTTTACAGTAATGAGCTAGTGTAGTGGAGTTGATTTGGAATCACACACTATAAGTCTCTACGGTAATGAGCTAGTGTAGTGGAGTTGATTTGGAATCACACACTATAAGTCTCTACGGTAATGAGCTAGTGTAGTGGAGTTGATTTGGAATCACACACTATAAGTCTTTACAGTAATGAGCTAGTGTAGTGGAGTTGATTTGGAATCACACACTATAAGTCTCTACGGTAATGAGCTAGTGTAGTGGAGTTGATTTGGAATCACACACTATAAGTCTCTACGGTAATGAGCTAGTGTAGTGGAGGTGATTTGGAATCACACACTATAAGTCTTTACGGTAATGAGCTAGTGTAGTGGAGGTGATTTGGAATCACACTCTCGTGAAGACATAGCCCTGACAGGCTGCGTTTACAGAGGCAGCCCAATTCTGTTTTTTTGCCGCGTAATTGGTAATGGCAAAAGAGCTGATCTGATTGGTCAAAATACCAATTAGTGAGAAAAAAAGATTGGAATTGGGCTGCCTCTGTAAACACGGCCTTTAGAGTTGTAAGCCCAAATGCTGCTCTCAGATCACAAGGATTTTCTCTAATGGTTAAGACGTTGGGTTGTTGTGCAAGAGGTCCCCGGTTCAATCGCACCAGTTACACTCACCTGAATTTGACGTCTTTGCAGATGAACCTCTCCTCGTTAACCCCGCCGGTCTTGATCCTGCACCGTAGGATGTCCTGGTCATTGGGGATCAAGTCAGCCACGGTGATGCGGTCCAGGTCACTGAGGAAGCTGTGGGAGAGTCGCGGAGTCAATCAATCAAGATCAGATCACTGAGGGAGCTGTGGGAGAGTCGCGGAGTCAATCAATCAAGATCAGATCACTGTGGGAGCTGTGGGAGAGTCGCGGAGTCAATCAATCAAGATCAGATCACTGAGGGAGCTGTGGGAGAGTCGCGGAGTCAATCAATCAAGATCAGATCACTGAGGAAGCTGTGGGAGAGTCGCGGAGTCAATCAATCAAGATCAGATCACTGAGGGAGCTGTGGGAGAGTCGCGGAGTCAATCAATCAAGAGTCGCGGAGTCAATCAATCAAGATCAGATCACTGAGGGAGCTGTGGGAGAGTCGCGGAGTCAATCAATCAAGATCAGATCACTGAGGGAGCTGTAAATGGCAAAGCTGCTCGTATTCATAAAGCGTCTCAGAGTAGAAGTTCTGATCTAGGATCAGGTTTGCCTTTTAGATCAAAAGGAATAAGACAGATCCTAGATCAACACTCCTACTCTGAGACACTAGTGAATACGGGTCCTGAGTAATAAAGGCAGATATATTAACTCACTAGTGAGCGGAGTCGAGGAGCTGGTAGCCCTCAGCTGCTCTCTCGAAGCACTCCTGGATGCCAGGGTCCATCCACAGCTTCTTGATGCACTCAGCCAGCTCAGGAGGCATGGTGCCCTCTTCAATAGAGTTGGAAAGGTTCTCCAGCTTCTTGCCCTCATCCTGGACACAGAGAACAACACATATGTCAGTACAGTTTAGTATAACAGGTCCATACAGTGTAGTATAATATACTGTAGTATGGTAGAGTATATTATATTATAGTATAGTTCTACAAACACACACCCAGCCTGCAGTACCCACCTCTGCGGCTGGTGATCCGTACTTGATCCCCAGGATGCTCATTCCTCTGACGATGGACAGAGCTGACTGCAGGATGTTACCAAAGATCACCTCTCTGTACTTCGTCTTCTCCTCCTTATTAAAACCACCCAGGTGGAGGATTCTGTGAAGAAGAAGAAGAAGAAGAAGAAGAAGAAGAAGAAGAAGAAGTAGTTAGTTGCTCACTTATCCAAACTGCCACCTAGTGGTGTATTTGTGACACTGTGGCTCACTTCTCTCAGCTGCCCCACATTCACAGTGAGAGGCTTCAGTTTTTAATTAACTCACTTCATTTGTTTTACGATGGTTGTTTTCCCCGACTCCTCAGCACCTGAAAGAAAACAAAAATACACAATTTATTGACAGTTAAATGTCATCCATTTAACTTTTCATTACATGGCTTTCATCACTGACACAGGCAGATAATGTAATGCATTAGAAGAACAGTAAGTCCTGCTGGTGGTAAAGTGTCAAAACAAAAGCCTTTTCATTACATATCTTTTGACTTTTATCAGTGACACAATATGTAACATAATTACAGTACCTCAGGCTAAGAATACTCTTGGACCTGGTGGCTAGAGAAATATAGGTTAAGTCCCAAATGGCACCCTATTCCCTATATAGTGCACTACTGAAACATAATAAACACCACTCACTAATGTGACCCAGTTAGATTATGAGGAAGAGTGACAATAGAGCAAGAGGACAGTCTGTGAGGAGATCACTGACGTCTCTGGGCCTCACAGGGTCTCACTGGGCCTCACTGGGCCTCACTGACGTCTCTGGGCCTCACTGGGCCTCACTGGGCCTCACTGACGTCTCTGGGCCTCACTGGGCCTCACTGAAGTCTCTGGGCCTCACAGGGTCTCACTGGGCCTCACTGAAGTCTCTGGGCCTCACAGGGTCTCACTGGGCCTCACTGAAGTCTCTGGGCCTCACAGGGTCTCACTGGGCCTCACTGAAGTCTCTGGGCCTCACTGGGCCTCACTGAAGTCTCTGGGCCTCACAGGGTCTCACTGGGCCTCACTGAAGTCTCTGGGCCTCACAGGGTCTCACTGAAGTCTCTGGGCCTCACTGGGCCTCACTGAAGTCACAGGGTCTCACTGGGCCTCACTGAAGTCTCTGGGCCTCACAGGGTCTCACTGGGCCTCACTGAAGTCTCTGGGCCTCACAGGGTCTCACTGGGCCTCACTGAAGTCTCTGGGCCTCACTGGGTCTCAGACACTTCAGGACAAAGGCCTTGGTGTCACTTATTTAAACATCATACTACTACTGCTACTCAGAGAGGACCATAATGGAAAGAGGCTACTCAGAGAGGACCATAATGGAAAGAGGCTACTCAGAGAGGACCATACTGGAAAGAGGTTACTCAGAGAGGACCGTAATGGAAAGAGGTTACTCAGAGAGGACCGTAATGGAAAGAGGTTACTCAGAGAGGACCGTAATGGAAAGAGGTTACTCAGAGAGGACCGTAATGGAAAGAGGTTACTCAGAGAGGACCGTAATGGAAAGAGGTTACTCAGAGAGGACCGTAATGGAAAGAGGTTACTCAGAGAGGACCGTAATGGAAATAAGTCCTCAGGCTTTATTGTGTTTTTATCGTTTTAATGTATTTAATGTTGTCTCTGGCTGGAGGGGCCTTTTACTTTCACTTATCAAATAAATTAAATTAATCAATCAACACTATGGTACCGACCTCATCCTGTAACCAGGCCAGGCCAGTCAGTATATAATGTCATCCTGTAACCAGGCCAGTCAGTATATAATGTCATCCTGTAACCAGGCCAGTCATCGTATATAATGTCATCCTGTAACCAGGCCAGTCAGTATATAATGTCATCCTGTAACCAGGCCAGTCAGTATATAATGTCATCCTGTAACCAGGCCAGGCCAGTCAGTATATAATGTCATCCTGTAACCAGGCCAGTCAGTATATAATGTCATCCTGTAACCAGGCCAGTCAGTATATAATGTCATCCTGTAACCAGGCCAGGCCAGTCAGTATATAATGTAATCCTGTAACCAGGCCAGTCAGTATATAATGTCATCCTGTAACCAGGCCAGTCAGTATATAATGTCATCCTGTAACCAGGCCAGGCCAGTCAGTATATAATGTCATCCTGTAACCAGGCCAGTCAGTATATAATGTCATCCTGTAACCAGGCCAGGCCAGTCAGTATATAATGTAATCCTGTAACCAGGCCAGGCCAGTATATTTTTAGTCATTTAGCAGACACTCTTATCCAGAGCAACTTACAGGAGCAATCAGGGTTAAGTGCCTTGCTCAAGGGCACATCGACAGATTTTTCACCTAGTCAGCTTGGGGATTAGAACCAGCGACCTTTCGGTTACTGGCACAACGCTCTTAACCACTAAGCTTGCCTGTTCATATAACGTCATCCTGTAACCAGGCCAGGCCAGTCAGTATATAATGTCATCCTGTAACCAGGCCAGGCCAGTCAGTATATAATGTCATCCTGTAACCAGGCCAGGCCAGTCAGTATATAATGTCATCCTGTAACCAGGCCAGGCCAGTCAGTATATAATGTCATCCTGTAACCAGGCCAGGCCAGTCAGTATATAATGTCATCCTGTAACCAGGCCAGGCCAGTCAGTATATAATGTCATCCTGTAACCAGGCCAGTCAGTATATAACGTCATCCTGTAACCAGGCCAGGCCAGTCAGTATATAATGTCATCCTGTAACCAGGCCAGTCAGTATATAATGTCATCCTGTAACCAGGCCAGGCCAGTCAGTATATAATGTCATCCTGTAACCAGGCCAGGCCAGTCAGTATATAATGTCATCCTGTAACCAGGCCAGTCAGTATATAACGTCATCCTGTAACCAGGCCAGGCCAGTCAGTATATAATGTCATCCTGTAACCAGGCCAGGCCAGTCAGTATATAATGTCATCCTGTAACCAGGCCAGGCCAGTCAGTATATAATGTCATCCTGTAACCAGGCCAGTCAGTATATAATGTCATCCTGTAACCAGGCCAGGCCAGTCAGTATATAATGTCATCCTGTAACCAGGCCAGGCCAGTATATAATGTCATCCTGTAACCAGGCCAGGCCAGTCAGTATATAATGTCATCCTGTAACCAGGCCAGGCCAGTCAGTATATAATGTCATCCTGTAACCAGGCCAGGCCAGTCAGTATATAATGTCATCCTGTAACCAGGCCAGGCCAGTATATAATGTCATCCTGTAACCAGGCCAGGCCAGTCAGTATATAATGTCATCCTGTAACCAGGCCAGGCCAGTCAGTATATAATGTCATCCTGTAACCAGGCCAGTCCAGTCAGTATATAATGTCATCCTGTAACCAGGCCAGGCCAGTCAGTATATAATGTCATCCTGTAACCAGGCCAGGCCAGTCAGTATATAATGTCATCCTGTAACCAGGCCAGTCAGTATATAATGTCATCCTGTAACCAGGCCAGGCCAGTCAGTATATAATGTCATCCTGTAACCAGGCCAGGCCAGTCAGTATATAATGTCATCCTGTAACCAGGCCAGGCCAGTCAGTATATAATGTCATCCTGTAACCAGGCCAGGCCAGTCAGTATATAATGTCATCCTGTAACCAGGCCAGGCCAGTCAGTATATAATGTCATCCTGTAACCAGGCCAGGCCAGTCAGTATATAATGTCATCCTGTAACCAGGCCAGGCCAGTCAGTATATAATGTCATCCTGTAACCAGGCCAGTCAGTATATAATGTCATCCTGTAACCAGGCCAGGCCAGTCAGTATATAATGTCATCCTGTAACCAGGCCAGGCCAGTCAGTATATAATGTCATCCTGTAACCAGGCCAGGCCAGTCAGTATATAATGTCATCCTGTAACCAGGCCAGTCAGTATATAATGTCATCCTGTAACCAGGCCAGTCAGTATATAATGTCATCCTGTAACCAGGCCAGTCAGTATATAATGTCATCCTGTAACCAGGCCAGTCAGTATATAATGTCATCCTGTAACCAGGCCAGTCAGTATATAATGTCATCCTGTAACCAGGCCAGTCAGTATATAATGTCATCCTGTAACCAGGCCAGGCCAGTCAGTATATAATGTCATCCTGTAACCAGGCCAGGCCAGTCAGTATATAATGTCATCCTGTAACCAGGCCAGTCAGTATATAATGTCATCCTGTAACCAGGCCAGGCCAGTCAGTATATAACGTCATCCTGTAACCAGGCCAGGCCAGTCAGTATATAATGTCATCCTGTAACCAGGCCAGGCCAGTCAGTATATAATGTCATCCTGTAACCAGGCCAGTCAGTATATAATGTCATCTTGTAACCAGGCCAGTCAGTATATAATGTCATCCTGTAACCAGGCCAGTCAGTATATAATGTCATCCTGTAACCAGGCCAGTCAGTATATAATGTCATCCTGTAACCAGGCCAGTCAGTATATAATGTCATCCTGTAACCAGGCCAGGCCAGTCAGTATATAATGTCATCCTGTAACCAGGCCAGGCCAGTCAGTATATAATGTCATCCTGTAACCAGGCCAGTCAGTATATAATGTCATCCTGTAACCAGGCCAGGCCAGTCAGTATATAATGTCATCCTGTAACCAGGCCAGGCCAGTCAGTATATAATGTCATCCTGTAACCAGGCCAGGCCAGTCAGTATATAATGTCATCCTGTAACCAGGCCAGGCCAGTCAGTATATAATGTCATCCTGTAACCAGGCCAGGCCAGTCAGTATATAATGTCATCCTGTAACCAGGCCAGGCCAGTCAGTATATAATGTCATCCTGTAACCAGGCCAGGCCAGTCAGTATATAATGTCATCCTGTAACCAGGCCAGGCCAGTCAGTATATAATGTCATCCTGTAACCAGGCCAGGCCAGTCAGTATATAATGTCATCCTGTAACCAGGCCAGTCAGTATATAATGTCATCCTGTAACCAGGCCAGGCCAGTTCAGTATATAATGTCATCTTGTAACCAGGCCAGTCAGTATATAATGTCATCCTGTAACCAGGCCAGTCAGTATATAATGTCATCCTGTAACCAGGCCAGGCCAGTCAGTATATAATGTCATCCTGTAACCAGGCCAGTCAGTATATAATGTCATCCTGTAACCAGGCCAGTCAGTATATAATGTCATCCTGTAACCAGGCCAGGCCAGTCAGTATATAATGTCATCCTGTAACCAGGCCAGGCCAGTCAGTATATAATGTCATCCTGTAACCAGGCCAGGCCAGTCAGTATATAATGTCATCCTGTAACCAGGCCAGGCCAGTCAGTATATAATGTCATCCTGTAACCAGGCCAGTCAGTATATAATGTCATCCTGTAACCAGGCCAGGCCAGTCAGTATATAATGTCATCCTGTAACCAGGCCAGGCCAGTCAGTATATAATGTCATCCTGTAACCAGAGCCAGGCCAGTCAGTATATAATGTCATCCTGTAACCAGGCCAGGCCAGTCAGTATATAATGTCATCCTGTAACCAGGCCAGTCAGTATATAATGTCATCCTGTAACCAGGCCAGGCCAGTCAGTATATAATGTCATCCTGTAACCAGGCCAGTCAGTATATAATGTCATCCTGTAACCAGGCCAGGCCAGTCAGTATATAATGTCATCCTGTAACCAGGCCAGTCAGTATATAATGTCATCCTGTAACCAGGCCAGTCAGTATATAACGTCATCCTGTAACCAGGCCAGGCCAGTCAGTATATAATGTCATCCTGTAACCAGGCCAGGCCAGTCAGTATATAATGTCATCCTGTAACCAGGCCAGGCCAGTCAGTATATAATGTCATCCTGTAACCAGGCCAGGCCAGTCAGTATATAATGTCATCCTGTAACCAGGCCAGGCCAGTCAGTATATAATGTCATCCTGTAACCAGGCCAGTCGGTATATAATGTCATCCTGTAACCAGGCCAGGCCAGTCAGTATATAATGTCATCCTGTAACCAGGCCAGGCCAGTCAGTATATAATGTCATCCTGTAACCAGGCCAGTCAGTATATAATGTCATCCTGTAACCAGGCCAGGCCAGTCAGTATATAATGTCATCCTGTAACCAGGCCAGGCCAGTCAGTATATAATGTCATCCTGTAACCAGGCCAGGCCAGTCAGTATATAATGTCATCCTGTAACCAGGCCAGGCCAGTCAGTATATAATGTCATCCTGTAACCAGGCCAGGCCAGTCAGTATATAATGTCATCCTGTAACCAGGCCAGGCCAGTCAGTATATAATGTCATCCTGTAACCAGGCCAGTCAGTATATAATGTCATCCTGTAACCAGGCCAGGCCAGTCAGTATATAATGTCATCCTGTAACCAGGCCAGGCACAGTATATAATGTCATCCTGTAACCAGGCCAGTCAGTATATAATGTCATCCTGTAACCAGGCCAGGCCAGTCAGTATATAATGTCATCCTGTAACCAGGCCAGGCCAGTCAGTATATAATGTCATCCTGTAACCAGGCCAGTCAGTATATAATGTCATCCTGTAACCAGGCCAGGCCAGTCAGTATATAATGTCACCCTGTAACCAGGCCAGTCAGTATATAATGTCATCCTGTAACCAGGCCAGGCCAGTCAGTATATAATGTCATCCTGTAACCAGGCCAGGCCAGTCGGTATATAATGTCATCCTGTAACCAGGCCAGTCAGTATATAATGTCATCCTGTAACCAGGCCAGGCCAGTCAGTATATAATGTCATCCTGTAACCAGGCCAGGCCAGTCAGTATATAATGTCATCCTGTAACCAGGCCAGTCAGTATATAATGTAATCCTGTAACCAGGCCAGTCAGTATATAATGTCATCCTGTAACCAGGCCAGTCAGTATATAATGTCATCCTGTAATTGTAGTAAAGTTGATTAGATTATTCAACAACACAACAGTAATAGAGACCATAGAGGGACGTCATCCAATAGAAGCCTCTGATGGAGAGGCTTCTATTGGATGAGCCCTGCGCCACTCCTAGCCACAGACAGCACCCATTGGGCTCAGTACCCTTCCAGATTAAGGTTGGCCCACCCTCCTCTTCACGTACCCCCTTGCTGAGTGTTATGGATGGGCTTTGTGTCTCCTGTGTCTTAACACAGCAAGCATTATGCAACCTGGTCCTGTGTCTTAACACAGCAAGCATTATGTAACCTGGTCCTGTGTCTTAACACAGCAAGCATTATGTAACCTGGTCCTGTGTCTTAACACAGCAAGCATTATGCAACCTGGTCCTGTGTCTTAACACAGCAAGCATTATGCAACCTGGTCCTGTGTCTTAACACAGCAAGCATTATGTAACCTGGTCCTGTGTCTTAACACAGCAAGCATTATGTAACCTGGTCCTGTGTCTTAACACAGCAAGCATTATACAACCTGGTCCTGTGTCTTAACACAGCAAGCATTATGCAACCTGGTCCTGTGTCTTAACACAGCAAGCATTATGCAACCTGGTCCTGTGTCTTAACACAGCAAGCATTATGCAACCTGGTCCTGTGTCTTAACACAGCAAGCATTATGCAACCTGGTCCTGTGTCTTAACACAGCAAGCATTATGTAACCTGGTCCTGTGTCTTAACACAGCAAGCATTATGTAACCTGGTCCTGTGTCTTAACACAGCAAGCATTATGTAACCTGGTCCTGTGTCTTAACACAGCAAGCATAATGCAACCTGGAAACATGTCATCTTGCCACTTTGTATCAAGACAAGAGCTAAAGTAACAGAAGTCGTTAATTGAACTATGCTTGCCTGCTCAGCAACCTGAGACCTTAAGATTTGTGTTATCTCCCCCTGTCTCCAATCTAATGTCTAGGCTTTAGCTCAGAGGGCTAACACAGAATTTGAACCCCGGTCAGTCGGTCACACTAACACTGTCTGCTAAAGAACACAACACTATTTTTTACACTACCACTAGTAGGAGTGAGAGCACTGTGTGAGACATGACACCACCTTTCCAGCACGGTTCCAGTGGAAGTGGAACCAGGCCAAATCAGCTCATCTTGACTTAGTTCGGCACAGTAGTGTGAAAAGGGTACAAGTTGCTAAAACAGCTTGCGGAGACCTCGGGGTTAGCCAGTAGGTCTGGTTAGGCTTATCAAAATAGATCTGTCTATTTCCAGTATCTGGATGTATATACTGAGACCTGTTTCTGGATTAGGATCATTGGCATTGACTGAGCCTTTAAGTAGTGACATGCAGAGAGGCTAAGGGAATTACCCTTTGGCACTACTGAGGCTCAGCCCAGCTAAATCCAGCTGAGCCCAGAGCCCATCTGAATCCATACATCATAGGTTCTGGAAGAGTGCTGTGCTGTAAAAATAACTGTGTAAAAAATAATACTTAAATTCTGAGCCAGCACAGTACAGTTTGGATTGGGTTGGCACAGTAGTGTGAAAGGGTGAATGCTGTCAGAGGAGAGCATGGGTCTACTGTCTGGGCTAAACCAGTTAGTGTAATCGGCTTGGCATCTCATCGGCAGGGTTCCATGTTTCGCTTGGACCTTTTAGTAGTGATTCTTTGACCATCTCACTGTGTCCTGACTTTCCCCTGGACTGGACTCACTGGGCGGGAGCAATGTACCTCAATGTACCTCAAGGTCTGAATCTGTACTTTAAGAAACCACAAACAATCTGTTCCTTCTTGTATAGGTTCAGTCACATATAGCTTAAACATTCAGAGAGAAAGAACATTATGCATTGATCTGTGTGTGTTTGTTTGCTCTTAACTGTCAATGTTCAGACAAAGTGCATATTCAATTCACAGACAGAATCAGTACTCAGGGCCCGGTTCAATCAGATCCGTTTCAGCCGACATCTGCATAGCAGTTGTTCTGACGGTGTTGGAGGCGGAACTGTTATAGAGCTGTCAAATCCACAAGCAGTTCCGGTGTGGTAGTAATGAGGATTTGTTTACATAGCAGGTTAGGATAATTTATGTGGCAGGTTAGGATAATTATAGTGACAGGTTAGGTGACTTAGCAAGGCAGGTTAGGTGAATTAATGCAGCAAATTAGGAGAATGAGGTTAAGGTTTGGAAAAGGATTAGAGTTCGGTTTAGCTACAACGCTAGTTGTCAACAACTGTTGTCCCCGACGCAACCACTAGATGGAGCTGTAAGCCTCCATCTAGCCACAACGGTAGAAACGTAAACAAACCATCTGTTGGAGACAAATCATCAGTTTCATAACGCCGGGCATTAAACCTAAAGCGGACATTGCCATTGGCTGCACAGTCGCAACAATAGAAATCCCATGCAGACTTGTTTACAAGTTGTAACACTGGAATGTGAGAAGTAATCTTCACGTTGGTTAGGCTGAATGATTTTCAATTTGAGCGTCATTATTTCTATATAGCCTACACTTTCTCGTTCTGAACTTCTAATGCGGGTGTTCAATCAGATCAGTGATCAATCAGATTAACCGGCGATGCCGACATCTGCATAGCTGATGTTTTGGCGGTGTCGGAGGTGGAACTGTGTTGGAGCTGTTCACCGATTTTAACAGCTCCAACGCAGTTCCACCTCCGACTTCGCCAAAACGTCAGCCATGCGGGTGTCGGCTATCGCCTGTTGACGCTTGATCTGATTGAATCTAGGCCTTATTGTCTGTTTTTGATGGAAATGGGTGGCAGTTTAAGACAAACCAGTGGTGTAAAAATACTTTAAAGTAATACTTAAGTCGTTTTTTGGGGTATTTGTACTTTACATTACTATTTATATTTTTGAAAACTTTTACCTTACTATATTCCTGAAGAAAATAATGTACTTTTTACCACATACATTTTCCCTGACATCCAAAAGTACTCGTTACATTTTTTTATGCTTAGCAGGACAGGAAAATGGCCCAATTTACACACTTATCAAGAGAACCACCCTGGTCATCCCTACTGCCTCTGATCTGGCGGACTCACTAAACACACATGCTTTGTTTGTAAAATTTCTGAGTGTTGGAGTGTGCCCCTGGCTATCCATAAATACAAATAAATAGTGCCGTCTGGATTGCTTAATATATGGAATTTGAAATGATTTATACTTGTACTTTTACTTTTGATACTTAAGTACATTTTAGCAATTACATTTACTTTTGATACTTAAGTATATTAAAACCACATACCTTTAGACTTTTATTCAAGTAGTATTTTACTGGGTGACTTTCACTTTTACTTGAGTCATTTTCTATTAAGGTATCTACTTTTACTCAAGTATGACAATTGGGCACCTTTTTCCACCACTGACCTCAACCAAATCTCTGATATCACATCACACGTCACAACAAATATCCTGTTTACGATTCCATGGTATTTAGCTGAAATAATTGCCTTTCAGTTCCTTTATGAAGAGGAACCAAATCTAATGGGGGATCCCAACATCTTAGCCATTAGACCAAAAAAGTACATTCTCCAGCCTTACAAGTTTCAGACAGGGCTACTCATCACAAGAGCATGTCTCCGAAGCATCTCCCATACATTCACACCAATGGGTTGGTTCACTTACCTAGCATCAGCACTTTAACTGCCTTGGACTCTGCCAGCTGCTTCTTCAGCTCCTTGGAGTCGATCCCTTCCTCTCCCTCCATCTCCAGATCCTCAGGCACGTCCATCGACATCTTGGCGGTTAGATGTTCTGGGTGCTTAGCAACACAGAAACAGGTTTGCAGTCACTAAACGTGTGCTAAAACAAAACAAACGATCTCCTACAGGAAGATTGTTTGATTGACAGGTCGTTGAGGTGATTGAAGACCCCTTAGATGATCAAGATCTCCAGATAAAAAGACAATGAGTTGTTAGGTGGGCTACTGTTCAAGGGTTACTAAGTCAAAGTGTCGCTCCTCTGCAGCTTCAGAGGCTAAATATCACTCAGGTAGTCTCTGTGGTTTAAAGCTCATGTCTTACAACATGGAACCACCAGAAGCCAAATCCTATTAACACAGCTAATTAGGTCTGGAGTGAAAAGTCCAAAGCAGGCCCAGTTGGCTCCACTAGGGTTGGTTGGGGATTTGGGATGGAGAGATGCTCTGACTGTTGATACTTTGGAGCCGGGAAAGTAGTTTTTTCTGTTTTCTGTAACTTGGACACCAGATAATGGCTCTTCAGAGCTTTTGTTTATGATTTATTAAAGGGGACTGGTACCTCCATTAGAGGACTTTATAAAATGCATTATATATACATTTTAGCAGACGCTCTTATCCAGAGCGACTTACAGTTAGTGAATGCATACATGTTTTTTGTTTTGTTTTTTCATACTGGCCCCCCGTGGGAAACGAACCCACATCCCTGCCGGCCAAACCCTCCACTACCTTGGACGACGCTGGACCAATTGTGCGCCGCCCATGGGTCTCCTGGTCGCGGCCAGCTGCGACAGAGCCTGGACTTGAACCAGGATCTCTAGTGGCACAGCTAGCACTGCCTTAGACCACTGCGCCACTCGGGCGCATTGATGCTTGAAGAGTATAACTTAATGCCTCATGAGCTTGTTGCTTGTTGTTTAACTCCATTGTTATCAATGTAATTGTAAACAAACACAGTAGCTTCAAAACATGGTTCATCTCCTGGATGGTCAGTCCGATGCATCCAAAACATGGTTCATCTCCTGGATGGTCAGTCCGATGCATCCAAAACATGGTTCATCTCCTGGATGGTCAGTCCGATGCATCCAAAACATGGTTCATCTCCTGGATGGTCAGTCCGATGCATCCAAAACATGGTTCATCTCCTGGATGGTCAGTCCGATGCATCCAAAACATGGTTCATCTCCTGGATGGTCAGTCCGATGCATCCAAAACATGGTTCATCTCCTGGATGGTCAGTCCGATGCATCCAAAACATGGTTCATCTCCTGGATGGTCAGTCCGATGCATCCAAAACATGGTTCATCTCCTGGATGGTCAGTCCGATGCATCAAAACATGGTTCATCTCCTGGATGGTCAGTCGATGCATCCAAAAACATGGTTCATCTCCTGGATGGTCAGTCCGATGCATCCAAAACATGGTTCATCTCCTGGATGGTCAGTCCGATGCATCCAAAACATGGTTCATCTCCTGGATGGTCAGTCCGATGCATCCAAAACATGGTTCATCTCCTGGATGGTCAGTCCGATGCATCCAAAACATGGTTCATCTCCTGGATGGTCAGTCCGATGCATCCAAAATCATGGTTCATCTCCTGGATGGTCAGTCCGATGCATCCAAAACATGGTTCATCTCCTGGATGGTCAGTCCGATGCATCCAAAACATGGTTCATCTCCTGGATGGTCAGTCCGATGCATCCAAAACATGGTTCATCTCCCTGGATGGTCAATCCGATGCATCAAAACATGGTTCATCTCCTGGATGGTCAGTCCGATGCATCCAAACATGGTTCATCTCCTGGATGGTCAGTCCGATGCATCCAAAACATGGTTCATCTCCTGGATGGTCAGTCCGATGCATCCAAAACATGGTTCATCTCCTGGATGGTCAGTCCGATGCATCCAAAACATGGTTCATCTCCTGGATGGTCAGTCCGATGCATCCAAAACATGGTTCATCTCCTGGATGGTCAGTCCGATGCATCCAAAACATGGTTCATCTCCTGGATGGTCAGTCCGATGCATCCAAAACATGGTTCATCTCCTGGATGGTCAGTCCGATGCATCCAAAACATGGTTCATCTCCTGGATGGTCAGTCCGATGCATCCAAAACATGGTTCATCTCCTGGATGGTCAGTCCGATGCATCCATAGCTGTGTCTATGATTTTAAGAGTGGTTACATTTCTCCAGCCCCATCCCTGAGCTGTTTACCCCCCAAAAGTGGCGTTAACCGATTTAGTTATTGTTTGAACTGCAGATTTCCCCTTTAAGGGCTCTTGTATATGCAAGCCCCTATTACGCTGATGCTTCCAGTACTGTAGTCTATATACACAAAACTTAAAGAATCGTGACTTCCCACGTCACCCCGTTCTCTCACGTCACCCCGCTCCTCCGCACACTCCACTGGCTTCCAGTTGAAGCTTGCATCTGCTACAAGACCATGGTGCTTGCCTACGGAGCTGTGAGGGGAACGGCACCTCCGTACCTTCAGGCTCTGATCAGTCCCTACACCCAAACGAGGGCAATGCGTTCATCCACCTCTGGCCTGCTGGCCCCCCTACCTCTGCGGAAGCACAGTTCCCGCTCAGCCCAGTCAATACCTGGGATAGGATAAAGTAAGCATTGCGCATGGTGATCTGAGGCTTGTGTGCGGCTGCTCGGCCATGGAAACCCATTTCATGAAGCTCCCGATGAACAGTTCTTGTGCTGACGTTGCTTCCAGAGGCAGTTTGGAACTCGGTAGTGAGTGTTGCAACCGAGGACAGACGATTTTAATACGTTAAGCGCTTCAGCACTCGGCGTCCCGTTGTGTGTTCTTGTGTGGCCTACCACTTCGCGGCTGAGCCGTTGTTGCTTCTAGATGTTTCCACTTCACAATAACAGCACTTACAGTTGACCGGGGCAGCTATAGCAGGGCAGAAATTTGATGCTCAGACTTGTTGGAAAGGCGGCATCCTATGACGGTGCCACGTTGAAAGTCACTGAGCTCTTCAGTAAGGCCATTCTACTGCCAATGTTTGTCTATGGAGATTGCATGGCGGTGTGCTCGATTTTATACACCTGTCAGCAACGGGTGTGGCTGAAATTGCAGAATCCCCTAATTTGAAGGGGTGTCCACAAACTCTTTTATATATAGTGTATCTGTTATAAGCTTGTCTTAACTGTTGTGGTCCTGACAGCAGGGGGTTGACCTGGAGGTCAACAGAGGTCAGAGTTCAGAGGTCAAGCTCTAAGGGGCTGACCTTAGACCAGGGTTAACCAACCTCATCACGACCTTAGACCGGGGTTCTTCTCCAACTCCTGTCCTAGAGAGCTAGTGGGTGTGCAGGGTTTTGATCCAGCCCTGCAGTAACACCCCTTATTCAGCTAATCGTCATGGTCCAGATAGAGAAAGTGATTAGTCGATTATTTGTATCGGGTGTGTTAAGACGTTGGTTTCGCACGCTGGAGACCAAGGTTCTGATCTTTTGAAGAGATTACCCCCACAGAGCCCCTGATCCACCCAGGGAGGGACAGGCTGGGCAGATGGCCATCTGTGTGGGTGGACTGTGGCTTGTTTTGGGCAACTGGGTCACCCTGCTCAGCCATGGAACGACCCCCAAAGCTTTGCATGCCAAGAGTTGAATAACAAGCTGGTGACAAACTCCCAGAGCCAATCTCCAGTCCCAGACTCCCGGAGCCAATCTCCAGTCCCAGACTCCCAGAGCCAATCTCCAGCGTGTTGCACCTTTTTTTGGGGTACCGTTGGTCTTTGAACCCGGGTCATCTGCGCACCACAACACTGCGAGGTTCCCCGCTGAGTTACACCCTTCCCCGCTGAGTTACTCATCACGCAAGCACCCAGATCACATGTTACACATGCTCCATTCTTAGATCATGTAGTGTTTGTGGTCATTGAAGAACACGAACAGAATCCCCATACCATGTATACAGTATAAGGACCCATCCATAAGAGGGTTTTCTACCATCACTACCTGAAGCCTGCGAAAAGCTCCAAAAGCTCTGCATGTCAAGAGGTTAACTGTTTAATACGAGGCGTTTGGCCCTGACTAAGATAAAGGAATGAGAGGCCCCCCACTGCACCCAAAACCACGTAAATAGACACCCAGCGGGGCCAATCCTATTGCCTCTTGGACCTTTTTGGGTCTTGTTAGTTCACAGAACTATTTGCAGAATCAGTGCCATGTGTTGACCGACTGGTCTTTGAACCCGTGTCGTCTGCCCATTCACTGCAAGCCGCCTCAAACCAATTTGTTCATTTGTTAACTAACTACAGGTTGTTTTTGTAACACTGCCTTTAGCCGAAGCTAGGGCTTGTGAGGTAGAGGTCAGAAACAGACTGACCATAGGGCAGTTGAAGCAAATGCCCATGATAATTATTTTTTGGCTAATAACGGGGTCATCTTGGCACGAAATTTACAAGTGCAATTTGTAAACAATAAAAAAAAGTTACAAAAATACTATAAAACACTATAAAAAAAGAATGACGAGGCTATATACAGGGGGTACTGGTACCTAGTCAATGTGCGGGGGTACAGGTTAGTTGAGGTAATATGTACATGTACAGTGCATTCGGAAAATATTCATACCCCTTCACTTTTATCCTAAAATTGATAATAATAATAAGCCATTTAGCAGACGCTTTTATCCAAAGCGACTTACAGTCATGCGTGCATACATTTTTTGTGTATGGGGTGGTCCCGGGGATCGAACCCACTACCTTGGCATTACAAGCGCCGTGCTCTACCAGCTGAGCTACAGAGGACCACATATAAAATTGTTTTCCTCATCAATCTACACACAATACCCCATAATGACAAAGCAAAAACAGGTTTTTAGAAATGTTTGCACATGTATTAAAAATATAAAACTGAAATTTCACATTTACATAAGTATTCAGACTTTACTCAGTACTTTGCTGAAGCACCTTTGGCAGCGATTACAGCCTCGAGTCTTCTTGGGAATGACGCCACAAACTTGCCACATTTCTCCCATTCTTCTCAAGCTCTGTCAGGTTGGATGGGGAGCATCGCTGCACAACTATTTTCAGGTCTCTCCAGAGATGTTTGATCAGGTTCCCAAGTGGCACAGTGGTCTAAGGCAGTGCTAGCTGTGCCACTAGAGATCCTGGTTCGAATCCAGGCTCTGTCGTAGCCGGCCTTGACCGGGAGACCCATGGGGTGGCGCACAAGTCGTCCAGGGTAGGGGAGGGAGTGGCTGGCAGGGATGTAGCTCAGTTGGTAGAGCATGGCGTTTGCAACACCAGGGTTGTGGGTTCGATTCCCATGAGGGGCCAGTGTGAAAAAAATAAAAATGTAAGTCACTCTGGATAAGAGTGTCTGCTAAATGACTAAAATGTTCAAGTCTGGGCTCTAGCTGGGCCACTCATCAACAACCTTAGACCGGGTGCATTGTCTTGGCTGTGTGCTTAGGGTCGTTGTCCTGTTGGAAGGTGAACCTTCGTTTTCATCAAGGATCTTTCTATGCTTTGCTCTGTTCATCTTTCCCTTGATCCTGACTAGTCTCCCAGTCCCTACCCCTGAAAAACATCTCCACAGCATGACGCTGCCACTACCATGCTTCACCAGATGTGACGCTTGGTTTCATCAGACCAGAGAATCTTGTTTCTCATGGTCTGAGAGTCGTTTAGGTGCCTTTTGGCAAACTCCAAGTGGGCTGTCATGTGCCTTCTACTGAGGAGTTACTTCCGTCTGGCCACTCTACCATAAAGGCCTGATTGGTGGAGTTTTTAATTTATTAAATTTTTTATTTAATCTTTATTTAACTAGGCAAGTCAGTTAAGAACAAATTCTTATTTACAATGACGGCCTACACCGGCCAAACCCGGACGACGCTGGGCCAATTGTGCGCCGCCCTACGGGACTCCCAATCACGGCCGGTTGTGATACAGACTGGAATCGAAACAGGGGGTCTGTAGTGATGCCTCAAGCACTGAGATGCAGTGCCTTAGACCACTGCGCCACTCGGGAGCCCAAGAGATGGTTGTCCTTCTGGAAGGGTCTCCCATATCCACAGAGGAACTCTGGAGCTCTGTCAGAGTGACCATCAGGTTCTTGGTCAACTCCCTGATCAAGGCCCTTCTCCTCCGATTGCTCAGTTTGGCCGGGCGGCCAGCTCTAGGAAGAATGTTTGTGGTTCCAAACTTCTTCCATTTAAGAGTGATGGAGGCCACTGTGTTCTTGGGGACCTTCAATGCTGCAGACATTCTTTGGTACCCTTCCCCAGATCTGTGCCTCGACACAATCCTGTCTCGGAGCTCTACGGACAATTCCTTCGACCTCATGCCTTGGTTTTTGCTCTGACATGCACTGTCAACTGTGGGACTTTATATAGACAGTTGTGTGCCTTTCCAAATCATGTCCAATCAATTGAATTTATCACAGGTTGACTCCAATCAAGTTGTAGAAACATCTCAAGGATGTTCAATGGAAACAGGATGCACCTGAGCTCAATTTCAAGTCTCATAGCAAAGGGTCTGAATACCTATGTAAATAAGGTATTTCTGTTTTTTATTTTTTAATAAATTTGCTAACATTTCTAAAAACCTGTTTTCGCTTCTTCATTATGGGATATTGTGTGTAGATATTTAATCAATTTTAGAATAAGGCTGTAACGTAACAAAATGTGGAAAAAGTCAAGGGGTCTGAATACTTTCAGAATGCACTGTATATACCTCAGTTACCTCGAACACCTGTACATCGACTCGATAGTGGTACACTTTAGGTAAAGTGACTATGCATAGATACAGTAATAAGCAGCAAGTAGCAGCAGCTTAAAAAAAGGGTCCCAGTCCCTTCCTGGTAGAGCTCTCTCTCTCTCTCTCTCTCTCTCTCTCTCTCTCTCTCTCTCTCTCTCTCTCTCTCTCTCTCTCTCTCTGTCTCTGTCTCTGTCTCTGTCTCTGTCTCTGTCTCTGTCTCTGTCTCTGTCTCTCTCTCTCTCTGTCTCTCTCTGTCTCTGTCTCTGTCTCTGTCTCTGTCTCTCTCTCTCTCTCTCTCTCTACCTCTCTTGCTACCAATCCCTATAGTGTCAATTCAAAGTGAATGAATCAGGGATAAATGATCTTCATTCGCTTTGAATTGACACTATGGCACTGTGGTGGGTGATATTATGGTGGTTTAAGCTTCAACAGATGGTGTTTAGAAACCAGAGAGGGGTTCTGTAGATAAGTCTTATCCTTTATTTATACCTGTAGTCAATGAGCTTACCCATAGAGTTGGATAGAGGGAGCACTTGGCCCAAAGCCTGTTTTAGCATGGACAGTGGGACTTGACCTGGGTTAAACTGGCACTCCAGTCTCCTTTTCACCTCATTTAATACCTGATTTACTTAACAGAAGGCACTTCCCAATAGGTGGTCCAGGTAAGTCATGACACATGTAGCCTAGCGGTTAAGAGGGTTGGGCCAGGACCCAAAAGGTTGCTTGTTCGAATCCCCGAGCCGGCTAGTTGAAAAAATCTGGCAATGTGCCCTTGAGCAAGGCACTTAACCTTAATTGCTCCTGTATGGGTTAAGGAAAGACTTGACATGCAGTGGCGTGTATTCATGGATGCCAAGGGAAGTCAGGCTTCCCCAAAGAAAAAAACATAACAAATAAAGTATCTGTCGTCTCTCTCTGTGTTTCATAATTTACCTTCAATTCGCAAGAGGCTGAATATATCTCACTGGAGAAAGCGTCCAAGCGAATGAAACAGCGCCCCTCTGTCTCAGTATGTGTATATATCTGACAGTTGTTTGTTGTTGTGGCCAGAACCATTCACAGCTGAGCTCACTCAGTTTAGCTCAACACTGATTGGCTATTATTTTATATATTTTTTGCCAAATATGCTCGCTGGCGGCAACAATGTCATACATTGTTGCCGCCAGCGAGCATATTTCATACATTGTTGCCGCCAGCGAGCATATTTGGCAAAAAATATATAAAATAATAGCCAATCAGTGTTGAGCTAAACTGAGTGAGCTCAGCTGTGAATGGTTCTGGCCACAACAACAAAAAACTGTCAAGGGAAGCCAGTTTGGATTTGGCTTCAGACCAATCACATCCCAAGCCAAACCTCATTATTGACAGAATTTTTTTTTGAATTGTTGCATCTCGTTGTGTTGTTGTCCTTCAGCGGCTAGCTAGCTAAAATCGTCCCTTTGCTACAACAGATATACTCCACAACAGATATAGCATAAGTAATTTATCCTATACAAGAGCCATATAAAGGGAGACTCAGTAGTAAGCCGCTACTTACAGTGATGACGCAAAGTAAGCCGCTACTCACAGTAATCCCTAAAATACGAAAGCAACTACGCACACAACTTGACTAATTGTTTTGAATACCTTCTTAACATACTTATAATAATAATAGTAATAATAATAATAATGCTTAGGGGCATCATGCACCCAAAAAATCTGAGGGGGCACAAAGAACGTGAGGATGGCTGGGGGGTGGTCCGGAGGGGGTCCGGAAGTTGAAGAACAACTGTTCTTTAAAACATTAGTCCTTCTTTATTCAAGTTAACCGGAGCCGTACAAGTATAGTGCATTGAGATGAGATCTCCCGCTCTCCCACTGCTGTGCTCGGGCTGCGTGTCCCCTAAGTGATAACGTGGCCTCCGATACAACATGCCACATCCCCCTTATCAAGATATGCCTTTTTCCCTTATAAGATAAAACAACAACAGTTCTCTATAAATCCTGGTTACAATTCTTTGCATAGTGAACACTGCATTTCAATAACACATTTCTACTTCCTCAATCAGCCTCTGAGGTGCTTTTACTTCCCTGCCTGACCGTCTCATTTCAACAGGTGGGTCTGACACAGGAGTGTCTGGGCTTGAAGTTGTCTGACCTGTAATGTCACTACTCTCGCCTGTCTGTTTGCTCACGCTCAGGTACATGAAACAAGTGTCTCCTATTTCTCCTGTATGTAACTCCCTCAGGTGTCATTACATCAAATGACCTGGTTGCCACTGTTTTCACCACACAAGCCTCAAACGCTCCATGTTTTACCATCATGTATTTTCACCCTATCATTTGGACTGAGTGCACTGAGCACCTTGGAACCTTTGTCATAGTTTCTTGTCGTCCCGTTTTTTAGGCAACCTTGTTTTGAGTTTCCAGTTGAACAAGAGCTCTGCAGGAGACAGACCATGTTTTAGTGGAGTAGCCCTGTAGTTTTAACAAAGATCGATACGGATCTGTCTTTGAGTCGAGAGCTTTCTTAAGCGATAGTTCCACCGTTTTGACACCGTTCTCGACTAACCCATTAGGCTGTGGGTACAGTGGGCTGGATGTGACATGCTTGAACCCGCACAGTTTAGCAGAATCACTGAAAGCTGAAACTGTGAGGCGTTGTCCGTACGGACTACCTCTGCGACCCCATGGCGAGCAAAGGATGACTTGATGTCAGTAATCACCTGACTAGCAGGAGTGTCCTTCAGCAAAGCTCTCTGGGTAATGGGCGGCAGGTAGCTTAGTGGGTAAGAGCGTTGTGCCAGTAACCGAAAGGTCGCTGGTTCTAATCCCCGAGCTGACTAGGTGAAAAATCTGTCGATGTGCCCTTAAGCAAGGCACTTAACCCTAATTGCTCCTGTAAGTCGCTCTGGATAAGAACGTCTGCTAAATGTATAATAAATAAATAAAATAAATAATGAGAGTAACAGTCCATCAGTAGAACGTAGTTCTTGCCCTCAAGAGAACAGAGATCTATTCCTACTTCGGTCTCAGTACCTCTTTGACCTGTATTTCTGGCATGTTTTCACGGGCTCTAACTGTCTGCAATATATCAGACAGAATAAGACTGCTTTTGCACGTCGTTTTGACTTTTCCATCTCAAGATGGCCCGCGTGTACTTTGATCAGAATGTTTTTCTGTAACACACTTGGTATCACAATTATTGAACCCTTAAACAGAATTCCATCAAGTCCAGATAGCTCATCCCTGTATTGACCAATAAGGGGTATGGTATAGCTTATACAGACCACCCGTATGTTACGGCTTGAATCACCTTTTGCAAACACTCATCTTCTGCAGCAGCACGTGAAATAACTGTCCACATTTCATCCGAGACTGGGCAACCTCTTTCTGATAAGGTTTACATGTACGGTCTCGTCCTGCTCCTATATCTGGTTTGGTTCTGAGCTGTCTAAAAGCTCTGGACAATGTGTCTGCCACTAACAATTCTTTCCCTGGCCTGTACTCGAGTTGCAAGTCATATTTCTGAAGTTTTAGAAACAGTCTCTGTTCCCTTGGTGGTGTGTGTGTTAGACCCTTCTTTGCAATAGTAATCAAAGGTTTACAATCTGTTTTCGGCCCACACTGTTTTACCACAGATAAACACATGGAATTTCTCACATGCATATGACAGTGTCAATGCCTCTTTCTCAATCTGAGCATAGTTACACTCAGAAGTTGTCAGAGCCCTGGAGTTATGTGCGACTTGGCGCCATCTAGTGTCGTACTGCTGTAACAACACTGCACCTGAACCCGCTTCGGAGGCATCTGCTGAGATTTTGGTTAATGCGCTTTTCATCATTAAAACCTCAGTACTGGAGCGTGCATGATTAATGACTTGACCTCCTCAAAACTCTTTCTGGTGATTACTGTTTCCAACACCACTCTGTAGTTTTACACAGTAGACCTCTCACCTGGCTCGTGTGAGTTGCCAGATTAGGTACAGATTTGCCCACATAGTTAACCATACCTAAGAACCTTTGTACGCCCTCTTGATCGGTAGGCGGTGGCATGTTATTGATGGCTGTCACTTTGCTCTGGTCTATCTGAACACCTTCACATGTTCGTTTTTTTTCACCCAAGAAGGTTATTTCTGTCTTTCTGAATTCACAATTGTCCTGTGTTGAGCTTTAGCCGATTTATCTCTGGCTAGATCAAGTGCTGCTTTCAACAGCCTGACACCCTATTAACACATCATCAATGGACACTGTGGTGCCTGACACACTCTCAGATATCATGTGGTACTGTCCTATGAAAGACTTCTGGTGCTGAAGTGAGACCAAACGGGAGCCTTTTAAACGACTACCTACCAATAGGAGTATTGAAAGTACAAAGCCTTGTACTCTCCTTGTCTAGACTGATCTTCCAAAACCCTGAAGAGGCGTCTAGCTTTGAGAGGTATTTAGCCCCTGCTGTGTCCCCGAATATCTCCCCTCTGGTAGGCAGCTGAAAGGGTTCCCTTTTTACATGCTTGTTTATCTCTGTTGGATCCATACACAGTCTGAGAGCCGTCTTTCTTCTCAGCTAGTGAGTGGACCAATTCAGTAGGCTGTTCTACTTTGTCTAGGATATCTAAGGACTCTAGCCTCAGCAGCTCTGCTTTTAGCTAGTCTCTTGGTGATAATGGGACCGTTCTAGGTGCATGGATCACTGGTCTCTCTGGCTGATCTAACTCCATTTTGTACTGAACTTTGAGTTTTCCTATTCCCTGAAAAACATCAGCATATGGATCCTCAACATTAGTCTTTTCACCATTCACTGTATGAACCCGTTTCACTAGACCCCAGTAAGTCACATGACTTTAACCCAATGATGGGTGTTTTTTTCTCCCTTTACTATGACAAACGGAACCTTGTGAAATCCATCATCTACCTCCAGCACCAATGTGCATGTCCCTGAAGTGGCAATTGCTTCACCGCTGTAAGCTTTCAGTCTTATCCTTTTAGTTTTGTGTTCACCACTGGTTTTACCTGTAACCGTAACAATTCAGTCCCTGGAATGATGTTGAACTGTGCTCCAGTGTCAAGTTTGAACACAATGTCAGTCCATTAGTCTTGTAGGTAGCGGTCCAGTCCTCGTCTGGACCATAAAGAGGTCCACCCAGTGTACTGTATTTTGTTGTTTCCGCTGTCTGCGTTTTGGTTCTTCATGCCACAGTTGTGACACTCTTTTCTATATGCTGGGCACTGGCATCTCTCCTCCGCAGTTGCAGCACGAGCGCTGGTTCCCCTGAAGTGAACTGCTGACTGCTGTCGGCACTGTCCTTTGAAGTTAGCCGTTTAGCTATTGCTCTTCCTTTTGCTAACATACTCCACTTTTGCATACTGTGTCAGTAAGAACACGCCTGTCCATTGACCGTATCCGACTCTGTGTCACCTCTCTAGCTTGACACATTTGTATTGCTCTTTCTAGTCTCAATTCAAATCAAATCAAATAGTCCGGGTAGCCATTTGATTAGCTTTTCAGGAGTCTTATGGCTTGGGGGTAGAAGCTGTTAAGAAGCTTTTTGGACCTAGACTTGGCGCTCCGGTACCGCTTACCGTGCAATAGCAGAGAGAATAGTCTATGACTAGGGTGGCTGGAGTCTTTGACAATTTTGAGGGTCTACACCGCCTGGTATAGAGGTCCTGGATGGCAGGAAGCTTGGCCCCAGTGATGTACTGGGCCGTACTCACTACCCTCTGTAGTGCCTTGCGGTCGGAGGCCGAGCAGTTGCCATACCAGGCAGTGATGCAACCAGTCAGGATGCTCTCGAAGGTGCAGCTATAGAATCTATTGAGGATCTGAGGACCCATGCCAAATCTTTTCAGTCTCCTGAGGGGGAATAGGCTTTGTCGTGCCCTCTTCACAACTGTCTTGGTGTGTTTGGACCATGATAGTTTGTTGGTGGTGGAGAGGTTGTTATCCTGGCACCACACGGCCAGGTCTCTGACCTCCTCCCTATAGGCTGTCTCATCATTGTCGGTGATCAGGCCTACCACTGTTGTGTCGTCAGCAAACTTTAATGATGGTGTTGGAGTCGTGCCTGGCCTTGCAGTCATGGGTGAACAGGGATTACAGGAGGGGACTGAGCACGCACCCCTGAGGGGCCCCCGTGTTGAGGATCAGCGTGGCAGATGTGTTGTTACCTACCCTTACCACCTGGGGGTGGCCCGTCAGGAAGTCCAGGATCCATTTGCAGAGGGAGGTGTTTAGTCCCAGGGTCCTTAGCTCAGTGATGAGCTTTGAGGGCACTATGGTGTTGAACGCTGAGCTGTAGTCAATTAATAGCATTCTCACATAGGTGTTCTTCTTGTCCAGATGGGAAAGGGCAGTGTGGAGTGCAATAGAGATTGCGTCATCTGTGAATCTGTTGGGGCGGTATGCAAATTGGAGTGGGTCTAGGGTTTCTGGGATAATGGTGTTGATGTGAGCCATGACCAGCCTTTCAAAGCACTTCATGGCTACAGACGTGAGTGCTACGGGTCGGTAGTCATTTAGGCAGGTTACCTTAGTGTTCTTGGGCACAGGGACTACGGTGGTCTGCTTGAAACATGTTGGTATTCCAGACTCAGTCAGGGACAGGTTAAAAATGTCAGTGAAGACACTTGCCAGTTGATCAACGCATGCTTGGCGTACATGTCATGGTCATCCGTCTGGACCTGCGGCCTTGTCAATGTTGACCTGTTTAAAGGTCTTACTCACACAGTCATCCGGAACAGCTGATGCTCTCATGCATGCTTCAGTGTTGCTTGCCTCGAAGGGAGCATAGAAGTAATTTAGCTCGTCTGGTAGGCTTGTGTCACTGGTCAGCTCGCGGCTGTGCTTCCCTTTGTAGTATGTGCTAGTTTGCAAGCCCTGCCACTTCTGACGAGCGTCGTAGCCGGTGTGGTGCGATTCAATCTTAGTCCTGTATTGACGCTTTGCCTGTTTGATGGTTCTTCGGAGGGCATAACGGGATTTCTTATAAGCGTCCTGGTTAGGGTCCCGCTCCTTGAAAGCGGCAGCTCTACCCTTTAGCTCAGTGCGGATGTTGCCTGTAATCCATGGTTCTGGTTGGGGTATGTACGCACGGTCACTGTGGGGATGACATCATCGAAGCACTTATTGATGAAGCCGGTGACTGAAGTGGTGTACTCCTCAATGCCATTGGAAGAATCCCGGAACATATTCCAGTCTGTGCTAGCAAAAAACAGTCCTGTAGCTTAGCGTCTGCGTCATCTGACCACTTCTTTATTGACCGAGTCACTGGTGCTTCCTGCTTTAGTTTTTGCTTGTAAGCAGGAATCAGGAGGATAGAGTTACGGTCAGATTTGCCAAATGAAGGGCGAGGGAGAGCTTATTACGCGTCTCTGTGTGTGGAGTAAAGGTGGTCTAGAGTTCTTTCTCCTCTGGTTGCACATTTAACATGCTGGTAGAAATGAGGGAAAACGGATTTAAGTTTCCCTACATTAAAGTCCCCGGCCACTAGGAGCGCCGCCTCTGGATGAGCATTTTCCTGTTTGCGTATGGCCTTATACAGCTCATTGAGTGCGGTCTTAGTGCCAGCATCGGTTTGTGGTGGAAATAGACAGCTACGAAAAACTCTCTTGGTAAATAGTGTGGTCTACAGCTTATCATGAGATACTCTACCCCATAAGAGCAAAACCTCGAGACTTCCTTAATATTAGATTTTGTGCACCAGCTGTTGTTTACAAATATACACCGCCACCCCTTGTCTTACCGGAGGCAGCTGTTCTATCTTGTCGATGCAGCGTATATATCCTGCCAGCTGTATGTTATCCATGTCGACGTTCAGCCACGACTCAGTGAAACAGTTTTTAATGTCCCGTTGGTAGGATATCCGTGATCGTAGTTCGTCTATTTTGTTATCCAATGATTGTACGTTGGCTAATAGGACTGATGGTAGAGGCAGATTACCCACTCGCCGTCAGATCCTTACAAGGCACCCTGACCTACGTCCCCGACATCTCAGTCTCTTTCTCATGCGAATGACGGGGATTTGGGCCTTGTCGGGTGTCTGATGAAAATCCTTCGCGTCCGACTCATTAAAGAAAAAACCTTCGTCCAGTACGAGGTGAGTAATCGCTGTCCTGATATCCAGAAGCTCTTTTTGGTCATAAGAGACGGTGTCAGAAATATTCTGTACAAAATAAGAGAAACAGTGCGACCTACTGTGTGTTGTCTTTTTCAGCCGCTTCTATCGGCATCAGATAGAGGGTGAAATGCTGCTTGAACCTCTTCCATTGCTCTTCAATGTTGCCGTTTAAGTTCTGTTGGAGGCTTTAGCTGCTCCATGTCGTTAGCCAGCTAGCACTGCAAAACGACTAGCTACATGCACTGCACGCTCCGTTAGCTCCAGGGTGGTTATTTTTACCTCAGTCTCGTTAGCCCAGTGGCTAGTTCGCTAACGTTAGCTTGTTGACGTGAAGCCTCTTGGTGCCGTTCGGCATTTTCGACCAAAACACGATGATGGATGAGTCAACGGCGAGTTCTGTCACTCCCGGTACCATGTTGTATCTTTTTGTCTAAGAAATACTAAAGAAAACAACTCCTTCTTTATTCAAGTTCTTCTTCTTCTATGATATAATTTGATGTGCCACCTACTGTGCGGGTAAATAATAAGGATCCTCCCCAATAACATTAAATAACATAATTAAAATAATTATTAAATAATATAACAATAAATCTAATATCATACAAACGATCAAAAAAATTAATTAACTAAACAAAATCAACCTGCTTTTCAGTAAAAAAAACTAATTATAAGCAGGTCCCTACACAGGCTCAAAATACTCCTGTGAGGGCGAGACATTTCCTAGCGACAATAGTCCTTGTAGTGCTTTTGCCGTGAAGTCTTGGAGCCCCGAAAACTTCTCGGCTGCAGATATAATGATGTCCAGCTTCTTGATGTCCAGAAACCTGTGCTATACAATTAATCAATGTGGCTATAAATGCCACAAAATCTACTTTCTTCACATTGAATGTATCAAGATCACTCGATTGACTTAAAACACCAGCAACTGGTTGCAATGCATCCACCGCCATATCTTCAACACTGTTGCCTCTTTCCCCTTCGACTCTCTTCACCGCCTCCACATAGGAGATCCGCTGCGCAGCCCTGATCCTTGACACCTTGACCTCCTTCACCCTAACAGGGCACTCAAGGAAGTCCGGAGTATGATCCCCACCACCGCTGCAACATTTTCAGATTCTTAAATATCATACTTCTCCCGTCTGCAAACATTTGACACGTGACCATAACCTTTACAATTCCCACACTGTAATGGTTTGGACACAAATGCTCTCACCTCATACCTCACATATCCAAGCTTCACGTGTTCAGGTAGAGTCTCCTCAAAACAACAATAGGCTTTTCTCCTTCCTTCCATTTACCATACGGGTCAGGTGACGTGCACTGACCACTCCTGGGATCTTCTGACTAAGGTGCTCGTCATCTATATCCAACGAGACTCCAACTATAGCTCCTTTGGCAGGCGCCCTGCTCCGAAGATCAATACATGTTACTTTCTGCCAGATCCAGTGAATGCTTCTTCTGTTCTTCATCAAACACAATTAACCAAAACAAGGCCGCTTCTAGTCACCTTGATTGAATCCACCTTTCCCACTGCTTTCCTCACAGTCCTGGATATTACAAATGGATTTCCCAAATGAATCTCCTTGTCCAATAAGAAGTGCATTATGGGACCCGGTCCTTGTCTTCTTCTACAACTTTCACTCATTTTGTTTCCGTTCATTATCACACTTCACTTGCTGCACTTTCAGATTCAGTCGGCATTTCCTTTCTTTCCAAGTCCCTTTATTCAAGTTAACCGGAGCCGTACAACTATAGTACACAAGTATGAAAATGTATGCGCTCACTAACTGTAAGTCGCTCTGGATAAGAGCATCTGCTGAATGACTAAAATGTCATAGTATAGTGCATTGAGCTGGGATCTCCCGCTCTCCCACTGCTGTGCGCGGGCTGCGTGTCCCCTAAATGGTCACATGGCCTCCGATACAACATGCCACACATAATAATTATTCTTGAATTCTATGTTTAAAAAAAATATATGCTTATATTTCTGCATATCTAAGCATACCTCTTGAGCTGTCTGTATCCTCCTGAATGGTGGTTCTTTTAAATAAACTAAATATGCTTCTCTGCATCGCTGCTAAAATCTGGGTAAAAGATTGAAAGGAAATGTGAGTCTTATTCAGTACATTTAGTTACTGCTTGCTTTTCTAAAGTCTAGCAACCTTGCCAGCAGGCATGCCAGCTAAGATAGTTAGACAAGCTAGCTACTCTAACTTGATTGATAGCCTGAAATGACTTCTTGGTAGCTAGTTATGAGGTTGGGAGATGGGAACCAATCTGGGCTAGCTAAAGCCAACTTCATAAAATGGCTAGGTGGCAAGTAGTATTACAGAGAAACAAAACAAAACAACAAATCAAATCAGGACAAATCTGAGGTGCCCCTGTGCCCCATGTGGGCATGACTCCTCTGATCATGCTCATCGTTAAGTGTGTACTTCCTCTTGGGTTGGTATTGAAGGAGTAAGCAGTGGACAAGTTATACTTTTGAGGACAACCGGAATACCATTTTAGACAGTTGAGCTGGATAATTGATTGAGAGTTGGGCTGAATAAATGGAAATTAAATGTTCCTTGAATGTTATATTTATTCTACCGCTGAACCTGTAATAAAACAACCCAATAATATTGGGAGACACATTTCATTCCACTGTTAATCAGAGTTTAATTTGGTTTACCTATTAAAAATGTAAAATAAAGTTAACTATTTATCATCGTTCCAAAACCAATTTAATCTACAAGAACAGATTGGAACTGAAATAGAATGGTTCCCAATCCAGGCTGTTGTCAACACTATGGAGAGAGACACTTTATCAACATACTGTAAATAACATTATAATTTACTTTTACTATAATATTATTATTTGCTATAGGAAAAAGTGAAATGGTAATTAATAAATAAAGTTTACTGTTGATTTCTTTATCTATGTCATTTCTGCTGCTGCATTACAGCGTGTGTACTGTCTCATGATAGACCTTAGTGGTTATGGGTGGACGGATTACAGTGTGTAGACAAGGGTTGTGTTTCCTGGCATGGTACAACGGGATGGATGAACAGGTTATCCAAGGACGAGGTCAACACGTATTCCCAAATTTAGATGTTTTAATCTGGACTAGTCTACTTTATCTATCTCTATAGGAATACTCAATAGAGTATATACATATTATACGGAATACTACAGTATATAAGGTCAGTTTACCATGCCACCTGAGTAGCAAAAACTATAGAAACTAGGGCCTGGACTTGTCAGAAGCTATAGAAACCCATCAAAAACTGCATGACCTTTGATCACATGATTCTTGTAAAGTTCATGCATTGGACATGTAGTCGCAGGTTAGAAAAAAAAGTATAACCATAATGCAACACACTTTGAAAGGCGGTGACCAATGATGACCAATGTTGGTCACCGACTTGACAAAGGTGATACGCTCGAACGCGCCCACAGACACACCCCATTGGCACAGACATCAAGTTCAACGTCTCTAGGCTTAGATCTCAGTTTGTGAGCGTGTGATATGGGGGTTGGATAAGTGTTTATTTCGACATTATAAAGAAAAACATTTATAAACAACTGCTATGTTCATCTGAGCCTTGCTGATAGAGAACCACAGTGTCCGACTTTCGGCTGTCGCTGTTGCAACTCCCCTGTCTTAACTCCTCAGTTGCTTCAGCCACTCAAACGCACCCACTGTTGACGTTTTGGGTTGTCGGAGGTGTAACTGCGTTGGAGGAGCTGTCAAATCGGAGAGCGGCTGCACTTGTTGTCATTGTCACTAAACCACACCCGTCCTTAAACCCGGGTTATAAATTCACAAGGAGAAAGTGTAGGCTATGTAGAAATAATGACAGTCAAGTTGTCATCCTAACCGAGGTGTAGATCACAACCAGTGGCGGCTGGCCGATAGAGAGCGCTAGGGCGCCGCCCCTTTAAATAAAATTATAAAAAAAAAATAATAATAATAATAATAATAATAAAAACATCAGTATGTCAATATTTGTGTGTTTGAAATATGGAATGCACACAGTAATATGTGTAAGATATGATAGAAAATCATATTTGCAACCTTTCCTCTGCCTGTCAAACGCCTCGTCAGCTCTGGGCGATACAGAAAGTGCCCGAGGAGGCGGGTCTACGTAGAGTTAAGCCAATTGCTAATTTAAGATATGAATGTATGACATAAAATGTAGCTAATCAGCGATTTTAATTGAATCCAAGGAGGGCGATTATTTTATCGCCCCAAGCTCGCCCCCTGATAAAATAAGGACCGGGCTCCAGTGGCGCCATTTTACTAGACGACAATGGCGAACGCAAAGCGTTACTCCTCCAAGACCCAACCCTAACTCGGTGAAATCTCTCCTCCAAGATCCGTTTGAGAGGAGAACTTTGTCAGAGAAAGTTCGGGTGAAAGAGCTGGGCCCAGATCAACCTGACCTCTCAATCAGACAGCAGGCTAGCGAGAAGGGGAAGCAGTATATGCGCGGCTTCTCCCGTAGCTGGTACACCAGGAAGGCTTGGCTAGCTGGGTGCACTGATGCTAATGCTTTATTTTGCTTTCCGTGCTTGCTTTTTAAAAACGACGGGTCAGATTCAGCATGGACAGGTACCGAGTGAGGGATGTGAAGCACCTGTCAGAGAAGGTAAAGAAACATAGAACACCAGGGCACACATGGACAACTCTGTAAAGCTAGCTGTATTAGGAAGGGTGAACATTGCTACGCAGCTGGATGACGGCCACAGGATTGCGGTGAGGAAACACAATGAGGAGGTGGATAAAAAGCAGGCACATTCTATCCAAAATTATCGATTGTGTGAAGTTCTGTGGGGCTTTTGAGTTGGCCTTACGTGGGCACGAGGAGACTGACTCCTCGGACAACCCCGGCATTTTCCGGGGCTTAGTGGATTTTGTTGCCTCCTCGACAGTGTGCTGGAGGAGCACCGAAGACAGCTACCGTTTTTAAGGCACGTCAAAGACGATACAGAACGAGCTGTTGGACTGTATGTTGTCAGTGCTTAAGGATTACATCCTGGAGAAGTAAAGAGTGCTGATTTTATCGCCATTCAAGCTGACGAGACGACTGACGTTTCCACCCACCGCCAGTTGGTGCTTGTGATACGCTACATCGATGCTAAAAGTAACGTCCAAGAGCGTTTTTTCGAGTTCATTTTGATCGAGAACGAACCGCCGACACCATCGCTACAGCGCTGCTGGAGAGGCTCAGCACCATACTCTCACATGGACAAAAGGCCAAACTTATTGCCCAGGCTTACGACGGAGCAAGTGTGATGAGGAGCCACCGCGGAGTGCAGCGTAAAATAGTGGATGTGTACGAAAATGCGCACTACGTCCACTGCTATGCACATCAGCTGAACCTCATCATGCCAGGCTACTTCACGCATCCCCAGGTCGGCACTTTCTTTCCGACCTTGCGGATTTTCTGCTTTCTTCTCCAGGTCTCCCAAGCGAACCACCGTGCTTGACGAAGTGGTTGCGCAGACTCCCAGAGCCTCTACAACACGGTGGAACTTCCACAGTCGCGCTGTAAACACTGTGTACAGGTACAGGGATGACCTCCTAACGTGTTTCCAGACCATCAGAGACTCTGGGAACTTTGATGCCCCGACTGTCAGAGAGGCGGGGGGCTTTGTGAGATGCTCGAAACCTTCTGTTTTTTCCTGGCACTGTTCCACAAGATCATGCCTGTGGACATGCTTTTCAGCCAGCTGCAGAAGAGGAACATCGACCCTGTCTTCGATTAAAGCACTTGTCCAGAGGTTCACAAAGCATGCTAACAATCAGGTAAATAACTATATTTACTATTGGCTGATAAAGATGCTGTTAGAAAGATGAATAGTTCACTTACAACAGTTTAAAAGCCTAAATGTGTCTGGTCATCAAAGTGAGTGATTATCATAGAGCCGTCACAATTATATTTGTTTTAGTATTTTAAAAGGAAAGAGAAGACATTTACATTACATTTTAGTCATTTAGCAGACGCTCTTATCCAGAGCGACTTACAGTTAAGAGTGCATAAATTTTTTCATACTGGCCCCCGTGAAACGACACCACAACCCTGGCGTTGCAAGCGCCATGCTCTACCAACTGAGCTACACGGGACCACATTAGTTTTGGCAAGATCTGAAAAAGAAGTTGGTGGAGTGCAACCCTCAAACATTGAAGAATTACAGCAGTTTGCTGCTGAAGAATGGGCCAAATTGCCAGCAGAAAGGTGCAGCAAGCTCATTGATGTCTACAATAAGCATATGTTGGCAGCTATCTTGGCCAAAAGCTGTGCAACCAAGTACTAGCTCCAGGGTGCCAATAATTTAGTCCATGACATTTGTCTATATTTTCTAAATTACAATTGTAAACTTAAGTTTACAGAAATATAATTAAAGGTGTCGAGACCCATTTTTTTCCTCTCAAATTTCAACTGATTTTAGAAGAAATAGGGAATTATTTAAGAAAGCCCAAGGTGCCAATATATTTGGACACAACTGTATGCCTTCAGTCTAATTGGAATGTATGGCAGTAGAGTTGTTTGTATTTCTCCTCAACCAAAATGGCTGCCATTAGGATACCATTCAGGATTTTTTTTCACCTGTGTTACCACGACAATCACGCCAAATGAGCATTGCATTTGTGTGCTCCTTCAGTGTGAATGCGCAAATTTGATATGGGTCACATGTAAAACTGATACATAATTGATACAGATATACGGTATGTTGCCTATATATTACTATATACCGGTATTGATGCACAGACCAGTTTGGGTTTTTACTTTACCTTCTATAACGGTATTTCAATGTTTGGTTTGTTAAATGTGGTAATGCCACTCCGCCATGTGTAACGTCCGTTTTTCTAGTTTACTCCGCAATTTGGGTCGTCTCTCCCCTCTCTCACCAAGTACCACCCCGTCACTCAAGGAGCGCAGTTGTTGTTACTCGACCACGAGAACAAGTGTTTGTCCAAAAAGACACAATCAGACGTTGATAATAATGCAGGAAAGTACTACACAGTTTGTAATGATTATTCAGGTGTCCACCAGGTCAATTTTCTAGAAGAGGCCTAGTTGTTATTGAAGATTAACTTTATTGCTAAGTGCACAGCAGAACAAAATTATGTTGCATCCCTCTCACAAATGTAATGGAAAAAGGCTTTAAAACGTAATAACATCAGTTAATTATGTACATCACAGGTTAAAAGCAGTTACTAGACATAGTTTGTGTGTATATACACACTATCTGTCTGTCTGTCTGTCTGTCTGTCTATATATATATATATAAGTCACTGGTTGTGTGTTGAGGGGGAATTACAGTGAGCTAAGAAGTCTGATTGCAAGTTATCAAATTAAACTTTATTTTTTGGACCCAGGGCCTCGAATTCCCTCTTTGTGTGGGGACAGCGCATCTGACGAGCAGCAACAGCCCATGAAGCGACGGAGGATGCTGGGACCAGGAGAACAACAGAGGTTGGCTATAGAGGTAAGTTGTGATGTAATTGTCAGTGTTTCCCCCATAGAACTTTTTTCAGGCCTGGTAGTATGTAGCCAAAACCCTGGAACAATCAGCACCTTGGTAATCATATACTTGAGTTGGACATAGGCATGTGTCAGTCAGGATCACTTGCATCAAAATAGCTTAATTGCAAATTAAAGCTGATGATGTATCTTTTACAGGTATGTGATACCATCCTGAGTCATGCCAAAGAGAGGTTCTCCTTCACCCAGCACCTCATCAGCGCCAACACTATTGCACGGAGAGTTGTTCCCACAACACAGTGTGAAGTTCCCGATACAGCGCTTGAAACAACCGTGGAGGCGTACCCCATGTTGAACAAGGCCAAGCTCAAAACCGAACTGTCCCTCATCTATGAGAACAGTGAGTTCAAGGCTTGTAGTGGTGTCAGTGCCCTGTACCAGTTCTTCATGGAGAACAACCTTCAGAGCACTTTCACAGAGACTGCCAGCCTCCTCAAGATCCTCATCACCACACCCATGACAACTGCTGAGTCAGAAAGGTGCTTCTCTACACTGAAAAGGATCAAGACCTTCCTGAGAAACAGCATGACACAGGATCGCCTGAACGCTCTGGCCATGCTCTCCATGGAGAAGAAACTTGTCAGGGACATTCCTGACTTTAATCAAAGGGTCATTGAGAGGTTTGCCACTCAGAAGGACAGACGGGCAAAATTCCTGTACAAATAAGATGACAGACACACACACACGAGCAGCTCTGGCCGCATGTTTCTTTGTATATAGTTGACCTTAGCATAAAAAATCCAGTTATATATGGTACTCTAGAAAGTCTTAATAGTGTCTTTGCTAATATTAATGTATATGTTGTTTTGTATCAATTAATTGTTGCAGTTCTGGAGCACATTAACAATTAGTCACATTTAGTATGATCATAAAATACTGTATGCTATTCTTCCAGTCAAAGGTTTGAGTTCATCCACTTGATATCCATTTCTATATTATACATCCTTTTATACAGTGTAAAGATTTCCTATAAACTTTATAATAATTTCATGTTATTGTCCACTTTCCACTCTGTTCTGACAGCATGCCTGTTGTTGCCTGTTTACTACCAATGGTAAAAAGTTCACTTTAAATGCAAAATGAAAGGCTTGGGTTTGTGTAATATGTTTTTGTGTAAGAATGCCTCAACTTTTTAATATTGGCATTAAATAATTACTGAATGTTTCACTGAGCACTGCTGTCCTGCAGTTTGTGTTAAAATATATCGCGATGGTTACAGGAAAAAAGTATGGCACAGCCCCACCGAGAATATTTTTCACCAGCCGCCACTGATCACAACACACATTCATGTGATCCAACTTGTAGCAAGGCTGCATGGGATTTATACTAATGCGACTCGGTGCATCCCATGGCAATGTCCGTGATAAGTGTAACGCCGGGAGCCGCTTGCTGATTTTGACAGCTCCAACGCAGTTACTGTACACCTCCGACATCGCTAAATATCAACATTAATACTGCTATGCATTATGGGTTAAGGCAGATCAGAATCTAGCCCCTAGTTTTGATTTACATTTGGTTGAGTTTTTAACTTTGATGTGAATTCAACGTGAAATCAACACAAAATGTCACCATGTCATTGGATTTAGGCTGTAAGAAAATAATAGGAAAATCCCTTAATGCCGCGTTCACGTGCTAGTCGGACTTAACCAGTTAGCAAGTCGGAAATTTCAGAGTTTCCTAGTTGCAACTTGCATTGATGACTTTTTGCAAATCCAAACAGTTTCCCACATTGATTAAAAATGCATCCAATTTTTTTTCGTTGCCATGACGTGGAAACAACGTTAATTCAACCAGTTTTTACCCAGTGGGACACACTTTCAATTTCCTAGACAGCGGAGACCTTTATATTCCAGTCTACTTATTTTTATAGAAAGTCACTAAATGTTCATCTGATATTGCATCCCAAACGGCACCCTCTTCCCTACATAGTGCACTACTTTAACCCTCTTCCTACATAGTGCACTACTTTAATCCTTTTCACTACATAGTGCACTACTTTAACCCTATTCACTACATAGTGCACTACTTTAACCCTCTTCCCTACATAGTGCACTACTTTAATCCTCTTCACTACATAGTGCACTACTTTAACCCTATTCACTACATAGTGCACTACTTTAACCCTCTTCCCTACATAGTGCACTACTTTAACCCTCTTCACTACATAGTGCACTACTTTAATCCTCTTCCCTACATAGTGCACTACTTTAATCCTCTTCCCTACATAGTGCACTCTTTAACCCTATTCCCTACATAGTGCACTACTTTAACCCTCTTCCCTACATAGTGCACTACTTTAACCCTCTTCCCTACATAGTGCACTACTTTAACCCCTCTTCCACTTCCTACTTTAACCCTCTTCCTTACATAGTGCACTACTTTAACCCTCTTCCCTCTTACCTCCCATAGTGCACTACTTTAAACCCTCTTCCCCTACATAGTGCACTACTGCAACCCTCTTCCCTACATGGTGCACTACTTCTATACTACCCTATTCCTACATAGTGCACTACTTTAACCCTCTTCCCTACATAGTGCACTACTTTAACCCTATTCCCTACATAGTGCACTACTTTAACCCCTCTTCCCTACATAGTGCACTACTTTAACCCTCTTCCCTACATAGTGCACTACTTTAACCCTCTTCCTACATAGTGCACTACTTTAACCCTCTTCCTACATAGTGCACTACTTTAACCTCTTCCTACATAGTCCTACTTTAACCCTCTTCCCTACATAGTGCACTACTTTAACCCTCTTCCTCTACATAGTGCACTACTTTAACCCTCTTCCCTACATAGTGCACTTCTACTTTAACCCTCTTCCCTACAAGTTGTGCACTACTTTAACCCTCTTCCCTACATAGTGCACTACTTTAACCCTCTTCCTACTAGTGCACTACTTTAACCTCTCCACTACATAGTGCACTACTTTAACCCTCTTCCTACATGTGCACTGCTTTAACCTCTTCCCCTACATAGTGCACTACTTTAACCCTCTTCCCTACATAGTGCACTACTTTAACCCTCTTCCCTACATAGTGCACTACTTTAACCCTATTCCCTACATAGTGCACTACTTTAACCCTCTTCCCTACATAGTGCACTACTTTAACCCTCTTCCCTACATAGTGCACTACTTTAACCCTCTTCCCTACACAGTGCACTACTTTAACCCTCTTCCCTACATAGTGCACTACTTTAACCCTCTTCCCTACATAGTGCACTACTTTAACCCTCTTCCCTACATAGTGCACTACTTTAACCCTCTTCCCTACATAGTGCACTACTTTAACCCTCTTCCCTACATAGTGCACTACTTTAACCCTCTTCCCTACATAGTGCAATACTTTAACCCTCTTCCCTACATAGTGCACTACTTTAACCCTCTTCACCATATGTGCACTACTTTAATCCCTCTTCCCTACATAGTGCACTACTTTAAACCCTATTCACTACATAGTGCACTACTTTAACCCTCTTCCCTACATAGTACTACTTTAACCCCTCTTCCTACATAGTGCACTACTTGAACCCTATTCCCTACATAGTGCACTACTTTAACCCTCTTCCCTACATAGTGCACTACTTTAACCCTCTTCCCTACATAGTGCACTACTTTAACCCTCTTCCACATAGTGCACTACTTTAACCCTCTTCCCTACATAGTGCACTACTTTAACCCCTCTTCCCTACATAGTGCACTACTTTAATCCTCTTCCTACATAGTGCACTACTTGAACCCTATTCACTACATGTCACTACTTTAACCTCTTCCCATAATTGCTCTACTTTAACCCTCTTCCCTACTGGTGCACTACTTTAACCCTCTTCCTACATAGTGCACTGTTTGAACCCTATTCACTATGGTGCACTACTTTAACCCTTTTTCCCTACAGTAGTGCACTTCCTTTAACCTATTCACTACATATAGTGCACTATCTTTAACCCTCTTCCTACACGGTGCACTACTTTAATCCTATTCCAGCATGTGCACTACTTTAACCCTCTTCCTACACTTAGTGCACTACTTTAACCCTATTCCCTAGATAGTGCACTACTTTAACCCTCTTTACATAGTGCACTACTTGAACCTATTCACTACATAGTGTCACTACTTTAACCCTCTCTCCCTACACAGGCACTACTTTAACCCTATTCACTACATAGTGCACTCTTTAACCCTCTTCCCACACAGTGCCTACTCAATCCGTTCCTACATATGCACTACTTTAACCCTCTTCACTATAGTGCACTCACTTTCATAACCCTCTTCCTACATAGTGCTCCACTTTCAATCCTATTCCCTCATAGTGCACTACTTTAACCCTATTCACTGATAGTGCATACTCTACTCTCTTCCTCCATAGTACACTACTTTAACCTCTTCCCTACACAGTGCACTACTTTAATCCTATTCCCTCCATAATTAACTACTTTAACCCTCTTCCCTACACAGTGCACTACTTAATCCTATTCTACATAGTGCACTACTTTAACCCTCTTCCTACACGGTGCACTACTTTAACCCTCTTCCTACATGCACTACTTTAACCCTCTTCCCTACACAGTGCACTACTTTAATCCTATTCCCATAGTGCACTACTTTAACCCTCTCTCCCTACATAGAGTGCACTACTTTAACCCTATTCACTACATAGTGCACTACTTTAACCCCTCTTCCTACATAGTGCACTACTTTAACCCTCTCTCCCTACACAGTGCACTTACCTTTAATCTTATTCCCTACATAGTGCACTACTTTAACCCTCTTCCCTACATAGTGCACTACTTTAACCCTATTCACTACATAGTGCACTACTTTAACCCTCTTCCCTACATAGTGCACTACTTTAACCCTCTTCCCTACATAGTGCACTACTTTAACCCTATTCCCTACATAGTGCACTACTTTAACCCTCTTCCCTACATAGTGCACTACTTTAACCCTCTTCCCTACATAGTGCACTACTTTAACCTCTTCCCTACATAGTGCACTACTTTAACCCTATTCCCTACACAGTGCACTACTTTAACCCTCTTCCCTACATAGTGCACTACTTTAACCCTCTTCCCTACATAGTGCACTACTTTAACCCTATTCCCTACATAGTGCACTACTTGAACCCTATTCCCTACATAGTGCACTACTTTAACCCTCTTCCCTACATAGTGCACTACTTTAACCCTCTTCCCTACATAGTGCACTACTTGAACCCTATTCACTACATAGTGCACTACTTTAACCCTCTTCCCTACATAGTGCACTACTTTAACCCTCTTCCCTACATAGTGCACTACTTTAACCCTCTTCCCTACATAGTGCACTACTTTAACCCTCTTCCCTACATAGTGCACTACTTTAACCTCTTCCCTACATAGTGCACTACTTTAATCCTCTTCCTACATAGTGCACTACTTGAACCCTATTCCTACATAGTGCACTACTTTAACCCTCTTCCCTACATAGTGCACTACTTTAACCTCTTCCTACATAGTGCACTACTTTAACCCCCTCTTCCCTACATAGTGCACTACTTGAACCCTATTCACTACATAGTGCACTACTTTAACCCTATTCCCCTACATAGTGCACTACTTTAACCCTCTTCCCTACATAGTGCACTACTTTAACCCTATTCACTACATAGTGCACTACTTTAACCCTCTTCCCTACACAGTGCACTACTTTAATCCCCTATTCTACATAGTGCTCTACTTTAACCTCTTCCTACATAGTGCACTACTTTCAACCTATTCCCTAGATAGTGCATTACTTTAACCTCTTCCCTACATAGTGCACTACTTGAACCCTATTCACTACATAGTGCACTACTTAACCTCCTTCCCTACATAGGCACTACTTTAACCCTATTCACTACATAGTACACTACTTTAACCCTCTTCTCCTACACAGTGCACTCTTAATCCTATTCCCTACATAGTGCACTACTTTAACCCTCTTCCCTACATAGTGCACTACTTCAACCTCTTCCTACATAGTCACTACTTTCAATCCTATTCCTACATAGTGCACTTACTTTAACCCTCTTCCCTACACAGTGCACTACTTTAACCCCTCTTCCCTACATAGTGCACTACTTTAACCCTCTTCCTACACAGTGCACTACTTCAAACCCTATTCCTACACAGTGCACTACTTTAACCCTCTTCCCTACACAGTGCACTACTTTAATCCCTCTTCACTACATAGTGCACTACTTTAACCCCTCTTCCCTACATAGTGCACTACTTTAACCCTATTCACTACATAGTGCACTACTTAACCCTATTCCTACACAGTGCACTACTTTAACATCCTCTTCCCTACATAGTGCACTACTTTAACCCTCTTCCCTACATAGTGCACTACTTTAATCCTCTTCCCTACATAGTGCACTACTTTAACCCTCTTCCCTACACAGTGCACTACTTTAATCCTATTCCCTACATAGTGCACTACTTTAATAGGGTACCGTTTGGGACGGGTCCTGAGTTTGCCTGTAGGTTCATCCATGTTAATCGGTTTGGCTGACCTCCCATCCCAGAATTCAACAGGTTCCGTCCAATGATGCATTGGTCTGTTATTTTTCTGCAGGGCTGACAGGCTGGCGGTGTTCAGAATGTCTTTGTTATGTAAAAAAAAAAACCTGTGAGTCAGCCCTGAGCCCTTACCGCAGTGGGAGAGGATGAGTGCATCCCAAATGGCACCCTAGTCCCTATATAGTGCACTACTTTTCACCAGAGTATATATAGGAAATAGAGTGCCATTTGAGACACAGACGAGAGCTTTTTGAGGTATTCCATATGTGCTGTCATCTGCATTTCTGTCCGCTGAGGGACTGGACTATGTTGTGGATGTTGCTGGCCACTGAGGGACTGGACTATGTTGTGGATGTTGCTGGCCACTGAGGGACTGGACTATGTTGTGGATGTTGCTGGCCACTGAGGGACTGGACTATGTTGTGGATGTTGCTGGCCAGTGAGAGAGTGGACTATGTTGTGGATGTTGCTGCATGCTACTGCACCTGCAATTATATAAATCAATGTTATGTGTATTTCTGCAGGTTTATATTCTGACATGAGGCATTTCCATGTTTATGAGATAAAGGATAAGCTTCCCCATACATGGAGTGGAATAATCTCTTCTAGATGATGGATCTCTGTAATAAAATGTCTGTCTATGCTAGTCTAGTGGGTCATCCACCCTCCCCCCTCCCCCCTCCACCCTCCACCCTCCACCCTCCACCCTCTACCCTCCACCCTCCACCCTCCCCTCTCCCCCCTCCCCCCTCCACCCTCCTCCCTCCACCCTCCCCCCTCCACCCTCCCCCCTCCACCCTCCACCCTCCCCCGAGAGCGAGATCTTCTAGTCCAGTGGCTTGTGTTCACGGTCTGCTCAGCCTCTTACTACAGGCTGGCCTGCCACACTGGCTTTACCTCAAAAGAGAAGCTCTCTCTCTCTCTCTCTCTCTCTCTCTCTCTCTCTCTCTCTCTCTCTCTCTCTCTCTCTCTCTCTCTCTAATTCTTTGTGGGTCTGTGTAATCAAATCAAATCAAATTTTATTTGTCACATGCGCCGAATACAACTGGTGTAGACCTTACCGTGAAATGCTTACTTACAAGCCCTTAACCAACAATGCAGTTCAAGAAATAGAGTTAAGAAAATATTTACTAAATAAACTAAAGTAAAAAAAAATATATAAAATCAAAAAGTAACAATAAAATTACATAACAATAACGAGGCTATATACAGGGGGTACCGGTACCAAGTCAATGTGCGGGGGTACAGGTTAGTCGAGGTAATTTGTAAAGTGACTATGCATAGATAATAAACAGCGAGTAGCAGCAGTGTAAAAACAAAGTAAATAGTCTGGCTAGCCATTTGATTAGTTGTTCAGTAGTCTTATGGCTTGGGGGTAGAAGCTGTTAAGGTCCGAGACTTGGCGATCCGGTACCGCTTGCCGTGTGGTAGCAGAGAGAACAGTCTATGACTTGGGTGACTGGAGTCTTTGACCATTTTTTGGGCCTTCCTCTGACACGCCTAGTATATAGGTCCTGGATGGCAGGAAGCTTGGCCCCAGTGATGTACTGGGCCGTACGCACTACCCTCTGTAGTGCCTTACGGTCAGATGCCGAGCAGTTGCCATACCAGGCGGTGATGCAACTGGTCAGGATGCTCTCGATGGTGCAGCTGTAGAACCTTTTGAGGATCTGGGGACCCATGCCAAATATTTTCAGTCTCCTGAGGGGGAAAAGGTGTTGTTGTGCCCTCTTCACAACTGTCTTGGTGTGTTTGGACCATGATAGTTCGTTGGTGATGTGAACAACAAGGAACTTGAAACTCTCGACCCCTCTCCACTTCAGCCCCATCGATGTTAATGGAGGCCTGTTCGGCCCTCCTTTTCCTATAGTCCACGATCATCTCCTTTGTCTTGCTCATATTGAGGGAGAGGTTGTTGTCCTGGCACCACACTGCTTGGTCTCTGACCTCCTCCCTATAGGCTGGCTCATCATTGTTGGTTATTAGGCCTACCACTGTTGTGTCGTCAGTAAACTTGATGATTGTGTCGGAGTCGTGCTTGGCCACGCAGTCGTGGGTGAACAGGCAGTACAGAAGGGAACTAAGCACGCACCCCTGAGGGTCCCCAGTGTTGAGGATCAGCTTGGCAGATGTGTTGTTGCCTACCCTTACCACCTGGGGGCGGCCCGTCAGGAAGTCCAGGATCCAGTTGCAGAGGGAGGTGTTTAGTCCCAGGGTCCTTAGCTTAGTGATTAGCTTTGTGGGCACTATGGTGTTGAACGCTGAGCTGTAGTCAATGAACAGCATTCTCACATAGGTGTTCCTTTTGTCCAGGTGGGAAAGGGCAGTGTGGAGCGCGATTGAGATTGCGTCATCTGTGGATCTGTTGGGGCGGTATGCAAATTGGAGTGGGTCTAGAGTTTCCGCCATGATGGTGTTGATGTGAGCCATGACCAGCCTTTCAAAGCACTTCATGGCTACCGACATGAGGGCTACGGGGCGTTAATCATTTAGGCAGGTTACCTTCGCTTTCTTGGGCAGAGGGACTATGGTGGTCTGTTTGAAACATGTAGATATTACAGACTCGGTCAGGGAGAGGTTGAAAATGTCAGTGAAGACACTTGCCAGTTGGTCCGAGCATGCTTTGAGTACACGTCCTGGTAATCTGTCTGGCCCCGCGGCTTTGTGAATGTTGACCTGTTTAAAGGTCTTGCTCACATCGGCTATGGAGAGCGTGATCACACAGTCGTCCGGAACAGCTGGTGCTCTCATGCATGCTTCAGTGTTGCTTGCCTCGAAGCGAGCATTGTCACACCCTGGCTCTGGGACTCTATATGTTGAGCCAGGGTGTGTTCATTCTATGTGTTCTGTTTCTTTGTTTGGGTGTTCTAGGTTGGTTATTTCTATGTTTGCCTGTGTGACTCCCAATCAGAGGCAACGAGTGTCAGCTGTCGGCTGGTTGTCTCTGATTGGGAGCCATATTTAACTGTCTGTGTTTCACCTTGTGTTTGTGGGTTTTTGTTCCGTGTCGGTATTTGTTTACCGTGGACTTCACGAGTCGTGTTTTGTTTGGTATACTTTAACTAATTAAAGTCATGTTTGTTTCACACGCTGCGCCTTGGTCTACTCACTCCTACGACGATCGTGACAAGCATGCTTCATTAGAAGTAATTTAGCTCGTCTGGTAGGCTTGCGTCACTGGGCAGCTCGCGGCTGGGTTTCTCTTTGTAGTCCGTAATATTTTTCAAGCCCTGCCACATCCGACGAGCATCAGAGCCGGTGTAGTAGGATTCAATCTTAGTCCAGTATTGACGCTTTGCCTGTTTGATGGTTTGTCGCTCTCGCTCTCGCTCTCAATTCAATTCAAATTGCTTTATTGGCATGGGAAACATGTTTACATTGCAAAATCAAGTCAAATAGATTATAAACAAAAGTGAAATAAACAATAAAAAATGAACAGTAAACATTACACTCACAAAACTTTCAAAGAAAGACATTTCTCCCTCTCCCTCTCCCTCTCCCTCTCCCTCTCTCCCTCTCCCTCTCCCTCTCCCTCTCCCCCTCTCTCTCTCCCTCTCCCTCTCCCCCTCTCCCTCTCCCCCTCTCCCTCTCCCTCTCCCTCTCCCTCTCCCTCTCCCTCTCCCTCTCGCTCTCTATCTTCTTTCTCTGTTTTCTCTTCTCTCTTCCCTTCATTAAAATGACCTTTAATTAAATAACTGATATTGTTGTTGTTGTTGTTATTGTTTTACTATCTGTCAGTCCTCCGTGACCACTTCTCCTTTTGCCATTGGATGTATTTTTCTGCACATGACGGGGTTGTGGTTACCAGGGCAACAGACCAGTACAGAGCAGAATGGAACTGGCTGGAGCCGTGCTGTGTGTAACGTTGAGTAGCTCTGTCACGCCCCCAGCAGCACCGTCAACACTGCAGCCAGGGATCGCAGAAACCAAAACACCCCCCCCGGCTCTCTCCCTCTCTCAGCATCTGTGCTGCTTCTCTCCTCCTCTCCTCCTCTCATATCTCTCTCTCTCTCTCTCTCTCTCTCTCTCTCTCTCTCTCTCTCTCTCTCTCTCTCTCTCTCTCTCTCTCTCTCTCTCTCTCTCTCTCTCTCTCTCTCTCTCTCTCTCTCTCTCTCTCTCTCTCTCTCTCTCTCTCTCTCTCTCTCTCTCTCTCTCTCTCTACTTCTCTCCTCCCCTCTTACTCGTGGCTCCCTGACTCTCTACATTCTGCTCCAGCTCCGCCGTGCTGCTTGTGTTTTTTTCTTTCTCCAGTCTTGACTGAACCAGCCAGGGAAGATGTCCTCCAACCCGTACCCAGGAGCAGGGTCTGGACCCGGGGCCAAACCCAAACTCCAGTCCCCCTTCAGGAAGAGGGGTAGCCTGCAATACTCAACCAGCCCAGGTAAGGAGAGGGACATGGGGATGGAGGGGTAGAGGGTAGGGGGTAGAGGGTAGGGGTTATAGTGTAGGGGATAGAGGGGTAGTGTGTAGAGTGTAGGGGGTAGAGGGGTAGTTGGTAGGAGGTAGAGGGTAGAGGATAGAGGGGTAGTTGGTAGGGGGTAGAGGGTAGGGGGTACTTTATATAACATATTATCTGTGACTGAGTGTTTGTTGTGTATGTACACCGATACAGAACGAGAGGATGCAGTATGAAATTAATGATTTTTCATTTAACCTTTATTTATACAGGTTATTCTCATTGAGATAAAATATATTTTACAAGAGGAACCTGCTACTTATGTTAATGATGCTACCGATGCAGACAGATGTTGCTGCACATGTTGTCGTACCCTTTACTACATCAGTGATTATCTGATCCTCTTTGATCCCTACACTATAAAAAAAGATGCTATCTAGAACCTAAAAGTGTTCTTCGGCTGTCCCCATAGGAGAACCCTTTGAAGAACCATTTTTGGTTCCAGGTAGAACCATTTTTGGTTCCAGGTAGAACCATTTTTGGTTCCAGGTAGAACCCTTTTGGTTCAAGGTAGAACCCTATTGGGTTCCATGTAGAACCATTTCCACAGAGGGTTCTACATGGAACCCAAAAGAGTTCTGCCTGGAACCAAAAATAGTTATCCTATGGGGACAGCCGTATAACCTTTTTGGAACCCAAAAGTGTATAACTGCATGAGAGGATTAACTATGCTGTACTACTATATACACAGCATGCCATTCAGACCAGCATCACCACTACAGAACAGAACAGAGGATCTATCTGACGTGTTCTGGAATCTAGAACCATAGAAATAGAATCAGAATATCTCAAATTCGACCCGCGGGTGATTTTATTTGGTTTATTTTAATTAAGTTTAGAATACATTTCAAACTTTATACCTGGCATGGTGCAGGTGTCTTCTTTTTGTTAAGCCCATAACCATCTGTGTGAGGTGTATACTTTTGTTTCAAAGTAGATTTGTTTAAGACTACCAAGAAACACTCTGTGTGACGCTGATTTAGAACACTGCAGCAAAATGTTCAAAACACCCTTTGGCATATTAGAGCTTATGCATACGTTTAGGTCTATATGAGCCCGGAAAAAAAAACCTGAATTAAAATAATGATTATGCCGTTATACAATACATAGCCTACTGCATATTACACATGACAGAAAAACATACAACAAACTGATTGAAGATGTCTTTGGTACATCATTTGTAATTATGTACCAAAGAGTAATTGCCTTTTAGTGTGGACTGTATTATTATGCATACTGGATGGACTGGTTACCTTATGCTACGCTGCTCCAAAATTTCGATCCAAGAGTCTGGGAGATAATGTATAGCCCTAGGCGATGCTGTTGGTTCATTGATTGTGCAGGGCGGCTTACAATTAGCCTACAATTATAGTGAATTTGTATTTGAAAAGCCTAGTAAACGTGAATTTTGTATATTTTCATATCAATTGGTTGGCACATTACCTGTAGCTATTCATAATATCTCACCACAATGCGTTTCCATCTCCTCCTCTCTCCTTCATTCCTTTCTCGAGCGCCCAGAGGTGCTGTCAACAGTTTAGTGAAATATGTCTACTTGCGAAAAACATATTACTATCGATGTTCCTGAACAGATTTCACTTGGTTTCCCTAATTAAGCACTGGGTAGCTGCAGGAACAAGGTTGGAGAGCTCATGGAATACAGAGTTTGGGCGGAATATCACCTGTCGCGCAGCGAGAGCATGCTCCTCAAACGGCGGTTGATGTGTGGAGTGAAATAAGCAGGGGTGCAACTTTCACTGGGGGGGGGGGACATCCCCCCCCATCCCCCCCACATTCTGAAATTGCATGTTTTGCCCCCCAGTTTTATCATTGGAATGTGATACAAAACGAGGCAACGGTATGCTTTAGGACCATGCGGACGCCTCCGAACGGTCAGTTAGGCTGTCTGGAGTGTTTATTCGATTGGATTAAAAAAACGTATTATTATCCCCCCCCACTTCTAAAAACAAAGTTGCGCCCCTGGAAATAAGTTTTCTTATATTTATTTCTCAGCTGCTCATATTAAGCACATGCTCCACTATAAAACCGAAGTAGCCATCATCATTGAAAAACGGACCGGCCTCCATTCGCTATTCGAGTGCACACAGATTATATGTGTTTTTTTCCCCTGCCCCTGTTCCTGTCCATTTAATAAATGGGCCATTCTAAATCAAAACTCATTTTACATATGAGCTGTGCATCCTGAGGCGAGGAACGGAGCGCAAGCTTTTTTTTATGACTTTCTCAAATCATCAATAGACTATAGTTGCATCATGCAGCCCAGATACACTACCAGTCAAAAGGTTGGACACACCTACTCATTCAAGGGTTTTTCTTTATTTTTACAGTTTTTTACATTGAAGAATAGTAGTGAAGACATCAAAACTATGAAATAACAGAATAGTTATGCATGCTCAAGTTTTCTGTTTGTTTGTCTTATTTCTTGTTAGTTTCACAATAAAAAATATGTTGCATCTTCAAAGTGGTAGGCACGTTGTGTAAATCAAATGATACAAACCCCCCCCAAAAAAAAATCAAAAGGGGGTGAATATTTTTGCAAGACACTGTAGGTAGCTGATAGAGGAGTCATTCACCTTTATGGCCGAATTCTATACACGTATCTTTGAATTAACTCTGGGTTGAAACAAAACTATATTTGTATTATATTCAGCATATGAGTGGGCCTGTGCCTCTCCAGTCACAGACACACAGACAGACGGTGTTATGAACACCCAGCCCAGTAGCTAACAACATATCAGATGGCAAAACACCTGTTAGATTATTGGAATTATGTCATCTGTTTACATAACGTGTCATTAAATTAAACACGTTTATCATTAAAAAAAGCAGAGCATTTACTTCTACGCAGGAACGTGATTCTAGAACATAATATAAATATATTACCTCTCCCAGAAAGGCCTTCATTTGATTTAAGAAAAACTAAACTGAAACACAGAAACTGAATTTATTTAAATCAGATCAGTACGGAAACAAACCCTCCAATCATGAAAAAAAAAAACAAGGCAACATCTGTGTCCCAAATGGAACCCTATTCTCTGTATAGTGCACTACTTTAGACCAGAGACCCAATATATAGGGGATTTGGGACGCACTGCACCACAATTTTCTCTGATTAGCTGCAGAGATGTCTCGCAGCTGACAACACTTATTACTGTAATCACACTGCAGCACTGGGAGACAAACACACAGTTACACACACACACATCAGTGACGTGCAGTCAGGGTAGGCAGGGTATGCAGGGTAGGCAGGGTAGTCAGGGTAGTCAGGGTAGGCAGGGTAGGCAGGGTAGGCAGGGTAGGCAGGGTAGGCAGGGTAGGCAGGGTAGTCAGGGTAGGCAGGGTAGTCAGGGTAGGCAGGGTAGGCAGGGTAGGCAGGGTAGGCAGGGTAGTCAGGGTAGGCAGGGTAGGCAGGGTAGGCAGTATCTAATGTTTGTTTTTTTGTCAATGATTTTGGTGGTTTTTATGCTCAAAATCCCCAAATGTGCTCAAATTGCATCAAAAGCTCTCGTTGATCTGTGGCTGCCTTCCTATCCATTCAAATCGTTGACAGGCGCGGCCCTTCCTGGCTCCATTCACTGTTGCTGGACAGTGGTAGGCATTGGCGTCGAGGCTTATACTAGCTTCATTCGTTGCATTGAGCGGATTTAATATTTTGTGAATGCGTATTGCCTTTTAGGGGAATGGAGTTTGCTTATTTGGGCGTCTACATAATTTGGCGCGGATCCCTTGAACTGAGTAAGGAAGCTAGCTAGTGAAAACAACCTGACAAAATTGTTATTATAAAGCCCCTCAAACTATTTTCCAAACGTATTATAAGCTAATTCAGAAAGGGAGACCAACATCTGCGCTTCCTGACCTTCATCAGAGGAAAGGGACAGAAAAATCATCCCATCATTTAAACGGGAGTGGTGTGAATAAAAACTGTCTGTCTGGCTGCCTGTCTGTCTGTCTTGTCTGTCTGCCTGTCCTGTCTGTCTGTCTGTCTGTCTGTCTGTCTGTCTGTCTGTCTGTCTGTCTGTCTGTCTGTCTGTCTGTCTGTCTTGTCTGTCTTGCCTGCCTGCCTGCCTGCCTGCCTGCCTGCCTGTCTGTCTGTCTGTCTGTCTGGTCTTGTCTGTCTGTCTGTCTGTCTGTCTGCCTGTCTTGTCTGCCTGCCTGCCTGCCTGCCTGCCTGCCTGCCTGCCTGCCTGCCTGCCTGCCTGCCTGTCTGTCTGTCTGTCTGTCTGTCTGTCTTGTCTGTCTGCCTGTCTTGTCTGTCTGCCAGTCTGTCTGTCTGCCAGTCTGTCTGCCTGTCTTGTCTGTCTGTCTGTCTGTCTGTCTGTCTGTCTGTCTGTCTGTCTGTCTTGTCTGTCTTGCCTGCCTGTCTGTCTGTCTGTCTGTCTGTCTGTCTGGTCTTGTCTGTCTGTCTGTCTGTCTGTCTGTCTGCCTGCCTGCCTGCCTGCCTGCCTGCCTGCCTGCCTGCCTGCCTGTCTGTCTGTCTTGTCTGTCTTGTCGGTCTGTCTGTCTGTCTGTACTGTTTCCCCTTTCCTTTCTTCTCAACCGGGGACAACAGAAGGCTGCTACTGTGACCTCATCAACCTGATGCCTTAATCAAACAAGAAAAATCTGCATCGCACATCCAACACCAAATCACCCTAAAAACGTTTGGGAACACATGGATCAATCTGACGTTAAAGGGGCAATTTGTAGTTGCTACATCCATTTTTGGACTTAATAAATGAATGATATGCACCCATTGATCCATGAAGAATATATCTTATAAATGCCTCATCAGCTTATCAACTGTCATACCCCATCAGAATACAAGCTTGTTTTATTCCAATGTTTGTAGACAAAGTAAATGTAAACAACCACTGTATAAAACATGGTTAAAACTAAAAAATGTAGTTGCGGCATCACTACAGCCTGGGGTTCGAACCGGCCGTGACCGGGAGTCCCATAGGGCGGCGCACAATTGGCCCAGTGTCGTCCGGGTTAGGGGAGGGTTTGGCCCAGCGTCTTCCGGGTTAGGGGAGGGTTTGGCCCAGCGTCGTCCGGGTTAGGGGAGGGTTTGGCCCAGCGTCGTCCGGGTTAGGGGAGGGTTTGGCCGAGGGGGCTTTACTTGGCTCATCGCGCTCTAGCGACTCCTTGTGGCGGGCCGGGCGCCTGCAGGCTGACTTCGGTCATCAGTTGAACAGTGTTTCCTCCGACACATTGGTGCAGCTGGCTTCCGGGTTAAGCGAGCGGGTGTTAAGAAGCGCGGCTTGGCGGGTCATGTTTCGGGAAGACGCATGACTCGACCTTCGCTTCTTCTGAGCCCGTTGGGGAGTTGCAGCGATGAGACAAGATCATAATCACGAAATTGGGGGAAAAAAGGAAAAAAAACGAAAAGATGGTCAGTCCTTACATCCATAGCTCTCTCTGTGAATTTGAGGGTGATTATATTTCTCCAGCCCCATCCCTCAGCTTTTTACAGAAACAGTGGTGGGGAGATCACTTTGTCATTGTTTCAACTGCTGATTGCTGCTTTAAATGAGCAGCAACAACAAGTCACCATGTTAAGGTAGCCTAAAGGAAAACCGTGAGATTCTGAAGAAGGACCTTGCTTAGGGAAACAATAGTTAGCATTTGGGGGTAATGATGAACCCAGGCACTTGGAGACTTCCACTGTGTTTTCGGGTAGGCCTACATCAAACAGAATATAGAATGATTTGATTGAAGCAGTCAGTGATGTAAGGACAGACAAATGGACTTCATTTACAAGTAAAGGTAGGCCTAAATGCATTTTCCTTACAATTTGCAGGCTACTATTGAATGAACATGAGAATAGCCTAACTGTTTATTAAAACGTAATCAGTGCGTGTGAAATGAACTGTGCCCACAAACCGTCTCCTGGCCTATCCACAAACAGTAAGAATTATAGCTGTCTAGACAACGGTGCTGTCCATTCAACACCACGGAGTTAACCTGCACTGATGCGCTGTCCATTCAGCACCACGGAGTTAACCTGCTCTGATGTGCTGTCCATTCAGCACCACGGAGTTAACCTGCCCTGATGCGCTGTCCATTCAACACCACGGAGTTAACCTGCCCTGATGCGCTGTCCATTCAGCACCACGGAGTTAACCTGCCCTGATGCGCTGTCCATTCAGCAGTCCTGGCTGTGGCCTCAGCTACCTTTATAAAATATTTTGCTTTTTAGCTTTACTTTCCACGTTGTTGGGTCGAGTTATTTGTTTTGTTTTCCTTGATAATGTAAGTAATACCTTGGATTTCTGCCCTTTATTTCAATGCATTATGTAGATTTATCCGTTGCTTTAATATCTGTCATTGTTTTCATTTGCTGGTCTGCTGTTTAGAGCACGCCCATGGCTTTGTTTTTCATCTCATTTGATTTATCAAAGCTGGAAATGTTGTTTTGATGAGACATTTCTCAGTCATTTCGATTGTTGATATGGAAATTTCATTCAAACCTTTAACAGTATTATTTATTATATAAGTGTGTGTAATAATATTTCACACAATAATAATATTATTGTGTGTGTGTTTCTATGTGTGTGTGTTTGAGCGTGCGGTGCATTGGAAGAATTGTAAATCCATTGTGAAAGGCTATGGAGTTTGCGTTGCAAACTATTTGGATGAAATGTGTCCATATATTGGTATTTTAATGCCCCCTATTGGTTTGTATTCTGTGGATGCTACGTCGGTCTATGGCTGAGCTGAGTTGAGCAGTGTGTCATTTTGTCTGATGATTTTGAAATATGCGGCCATCGGAGGTTATCGCTTGTGTATCTTGGCTACATTGGTATTTCGTCCTACATTTGGTGAAAATTGTTTGTCTGGCTGTTGGAGCTGTCTGTTGTATGGTGAACTGGGCCTTCATCAAGGTTTACTTGTGAGTAAATCTGGCTTTGATAATAGCCAGTGCCTACCCACCCACTTACCTCACTGCACGTCACTGACACACACACACACACACACACACACACACACACACACACACACACACACACCCACACAGCTTTTAGGAACTCCCTTGAGTCCCATCTCTTATCTGTCATTATCTGTGACAAAAAAGTTCAGATTTCAGCTGGTCTTGTGTGCAGAGCTGTATTAGCCTGGTCTAAGGTCAGATTGTGCTGTCTTACCAATGCTTATTTGGTCGGGAGGCAAGACAGCACAGTCTGACCCACGACAAGGCTAGCAGAGGCATGGTCCGAAAGGAAGGAGACTCCCTTTTAGATGGCAGTCCAGAGATCTGTCTGATGCCCTGGGGTGTGTGTGAATTGAACAGGCTCTGCTGCAGCACAGACTGAGAACACACCGCCATTATGGTCCTAATAGTTGTATTAATAGAGTACAGCACAGTACAAACTGAGAACACACCGCCATTATATCCTAATAGTTGTATTAATATAGTACAACACAGTACAGACTGAGAACACACCGCCATTATGGTCCTAATAGTTGTATTAATAGAGTACAGCACAGTACAAACTGAGAACACACCGCCATTATATCCTAATAGTTGTATTAATATAGTACAACACAGTACAGACTGAGAACACACCGCCATTATGGTCCTAATAGTTGTATTAATACAGTACAGCACAGTACAAACTGAGTAAATACTAGAACACCCAGGTAACTCTGCTTTAACTGTAGAATAGTAGAGTAATCAAATATCTACTGTGTGCATATCTATTGTATACATGGATGGCTATACATGGTATAATCAACATATACCTAACCTATATCCGCATCTCCTCTGGTGGCTTAGAGTAGTGTGAGTAGATATCGATTGATCTGACCATACCAGAATGCTTCCCAGGTTTACAATAGACTGCCATTATAATTAAATGGATTGAATGGGCTGAAATTCTTGACTGTTTCCTCCTGTGTTATCAAGTCAGCTTGGATAGAAGAGAGGAAAGTAGAGGAAAGTAATCTGTCAGTCTGCCTGCTTGCCTGCCTGTCTGTCTGTCAGTCTGCCTGCTTGCCTGCCTGTCTGTCTGTCTGTCTGTGTCTGCCTGTCTGCCTGTCTGCCTGTCTGTCACTCAAGCCTCCTTTCCTGGTACTTCGACTGATGAGTTTCTTGTACCATTATCTATGGAGATAGCACCCACCCATGAAGTGTCTCATTCCAAAGATAATTTCCATTGAAATTAGAGATTGTCTTTGGATTGAATGAGGCAGCAGGTTGGAACTGGAAGAGCTGTGGTAGTGTGAAATGGATGAACTGTTAGGATGAATCATAACGGTTTAAGCATTGAAACGGTTGGCCTGGTATTAACACCTCTCCCACGCACAATTTAGCAATGTGTCCTGGTGTTGAAGCTGGTGCATTATATTGGATAGAGCCATATAGAGAATGTTCTAAAAAGAGCTGATTTAAATGTAACCATCTGGTTAATTCCAATGAGAGAGAGAGAGAGAGAGAGAGAGAGAGAGAGAGATAATAGCAGGACCCTATTTTATGACAGAAAGATGTCATTAAAATGGTTGTTAGTGTACAGTAAGCCCCACAGAATCTTCGACCGTACAGCTCACACTGTGGTGGCCATAGTCGTATACAGTAGTACCTTAAATTAGGTTTGAGGATTGCCTAATAACTTGATCGTTCCCAATAATTGTTTCGACATGTACTGTATGTGTGTATGTGATATCTCAGAGAGGATTTCCTAATAACTATTAATCAATACGAGTCTATCATAAACCACTAGGGTTTAGGTGTGCATGTGATCATAAACCACTAGGGTTTAGGTGTGCATGTGATCATACACCACTAAGGTTTAGGTGTGCATGTGATCATAAACCACTAAGGTTTAGGTGTGCATGTGATCATAAACCACTAAGGTTTAGGTGTGCATGTGATCAAAAACCACTAAGGTTTAGGTGTGCATGTGATCAAAAACCACTAAGGTTTAGGTGTGCATGTGATCATAAACCACTAGGGTTTAGGTGTGCATGTGATCATAAACCACTAAGGTTTAGGTGTGCATGTGATCAAAAACCACTAAGGTTTAGGTGTGCATGTGATCAAAAACCACTAAGGTTTAGGTGTGCATGTGATCATAAACCACTAGGGTTTAGGTGTGCATGTGATCATAAACCACTAGGGTTTAGGTGTGCATGTGATACTGTATCTTACTACTGGTGATTTAAACTGAACTCATGGAACTCAGCGTATTCACTGTTGTCTGGTACATCACAGCTCCCAGTGGGTTTCAGCAGTGATTGACAGTCTGGGGCCATGATAGCTCCCACGCAACAAATGATTTGCAGATGCCTACATACAGAATCCTTGATGCCCAGTAACCCCTCCATTGAAACCACTGCTCTACGGATCTCTCTCTCTCTCTCTCTCTCTCTCTCTCTCTGTCTCTCTCTCTCTCTCTGTCTCTCTCTCTCTCTCTCTCTCTCTCTCTCTCTCTCTCTCTCTCTCTCTCTCTCTGTCTCTCTCTCTCTCTCTCTGTCTCTCCCTCTCTCTCTCTCTCTCTCTCTCTCTGTCTCTCTCTCTCTCTGTCTCTCTCTCTCTCTCTCTCTCTCTGTCTCTCGTCTCTCTGCTCTCTCTCTCTCTCTCTCTCTCTCTCTCTCTCTCTCTCTCTCTCTCTCTCTCTCTCTCTCTCTCTCTGTCTCTCTCTCTCTCTCTCTCTCTCTCTGTCTCTCTCTCTCTCTCTCTCTGTCTCTCTCTCTCTCTCTCTCTCGTCTCTCTCTCTCTCTCTCTCTCTCTCTCTCTCTCTCTCTCTCTCTCTCTCTCTCTCTGTCTCTCTCTCTCTCTCTCTCTCTCTCTCTCTCTCTCTCTCTCTCTCTCTCTCTCTCTCTCTCTCTCTCTCTCTCTCTCTCTCTCTCTCTCTCTCTCTCTCTCTCTCTCTCTCTCTCTCTCTCTCTCTCTCTGGCCCTATGTTACTACATGTGATTGACCTGTGGACTATTGTCCTATATTGTAGGCGGGACCACAATGTCTGCTATCCCTCATACAGTAGTTGATAGAGGGGTTAGAGAGGACGGGGTGTAGAGACATCCCTCTGACGGTTCAGTTCCTTCATTTTACTGTCACTCCACCCAAAGACAGCAAAGTACCCGATTTCTATTGGTTAAGAGGAAACAGTAGAAAACCGAGGTGAAGTAGGAACGTTCATCTTAACTTCTCTCTCTTTGTTGTGTTTCGATAAGTCGATGTCTTGATGTGGTTGGGTTTGCGAGTGGGGGTTGTGAATAAGATGAGTACCCTTGCTGTTTTTTAAATTTCCAGTACCGCTAGCTGTTTGGCCTTTATATGTGTGAATGTTGGGCATGCTGCATAATGGTAGCTAGGTATGTTGGACTCTCTTGCAGATCGTCTGTGAACATCTTTGTAGATGATGTGGCAAATTCGTCCTCATTATCAAAGAACCAAAGCATTTCAGAGTTTTTGTAGAATTAAGATAGACTTTATTAAATACGCAATAGAGCCGAGGTGGTTTGCAAAGCATCTCCTTCTTCACCCCCCAGCTCTCAGTTTCTATAGTCATTCCACATACATTTTCAGCTTAACCCCTCCCTCCTGGGTTCCCCACACCACTGTCTCCAGTTTCCATCTCCTGACTGCTCCACCCACCTCCCTAGTTTATGGCAGTGGCTAAATCTGACTTCCCCAAGCCTTGTCCTGCACAAATAACAACCCTGTCATGTAAAATTAATCATGTTCAGTTTGAACTCTGTTCAACCCTGGCTCACCCTGGCTTGAACTGGAGATTGATTTGTTGGACATGACAGGTCCACACTCAATCTCTCAAACATACCCAAACCCAACTCCTCTCTTCCCTCCCGTCATGCTGTAATTACTCATGTTTAGTCTGAACTCTGTTCAACTCTGGCTCCGTTTTCAGGACTTTGTCTGAGGAGAGAGGCAAAAGGCAACAGTCTGGTTTCAGTCTCTGATAAGGTAGGACAGCCGGTCAGATCCCCATTTCACACACACACACACAAACCCAGTGAGAGGAACCAATTAAATGATTGCCTAGCAACAGAGATGTACCCCCTGTTTAACCTTGGCTCCATGTTCGTCATGTTATGATTAACTTTGTTTATCTCATAGTTTACTGAAAAATCCTCATCATAGACACTAGGGGGAGTGTGATGACACAGATGCAGTCAGATCCCATCATGAGCAGTGTCAGACATGTTTACAGTGTTAGTCAGGGGTCAAGAGGGGCAGGATCGTTATGAGATGGTTACTAAGACATTATAAGGATTTTATAAATGCTTATAACAAGTCGTATGATGCATTATAACTGCATTACAATGCCTTATACCTTTCAACATTGAGTAAAATGTTACCAAATTATTCTGCGTCTATGTTCTACCTTAGCCGTTACGCCAAGAGATCCGAACCTCTCGACGAGGTTGTCAGGTGGTTGGGCTCAGGTCGCTACAGTCCAGCATGACTCATTGAGATGAAATTATCTTTAGAGGGTTTTTAACCGTTTTGAGCAATAGTGTACATCCCAAATGGCACCCTATTCCCTATATAGTGCACTACTTTTGACCAGAGCCCTATCGACCCCTGTCAAAAGTCGTGTGCTATGTAGGGAATAGGGTGCCATTTGATAGCATCCATAAACTCTCACAGCTGGGATGCTTGTGAAGAACTGATTGCCTCCGATGCTTGAGAGAGCTTCTGGCTTTGTTCTTCTGACAGGGCTGCTATTGAAACTGGATCAGCCCTCAATCAGTCGCCTCTTTCAGAGGGAACGACATGGTTTTTCCACCACATTTTATGCAACGCCCTGAGGAGCCCTGATCTCTGTTCTGTGTACGTTTACCGTTTTCATACGATCGCGATCTGTACAACCTTATATTAACACGTCATTACTAACATGACCGGTGTATATCTCTTTAAAAAAGGTAAACAATAGCCACCGTCTAAGAACCGTTGTTCCCTCCTGACGTTGTCAAATGTCTGAATTAATTCAGTTCTTGATTGGCTGATAGAAGGAAACGTATTTCTCCTTCACTCATCTATGGCAGGTAGCCTCATAGCCTCAGTATGATCAGTATCATATCAGTATGTGTCATAATACCCATAAAACCTCATAGCCTCAGTATGATCAGTATCATATCAGTATGAGTCATAATACCCATAAAACCTCATAGCCTCAGGAAGTAGGTGTGCTGCAGCTCCCCCTGAAAAATCAGAATAAAAAAAAATAACACAAATAATAATACCAGTCCTGTATTAGTGGACCGATATATAGAGGACCACAGTATGAGTCATAATACCCATAAAACCTAGCGGTCAAACAGGGAAATGGTTCCAATCGTTTTTTTCCACCATTCATTTTTTTCCCATAGGGGATTTTAGAAACACTTCAAATAAGGGCTGTGTTTCGTGTAGGCTTACCCTGGCGTGACGTTATGATAACCGTGTAAATCTCTCTAGGACAAGGTGACTTTTATCAATATATTTACCTGTATTTAACCCCCATTAGCAGCTAATTAGCAATGCTAATTAGCTGCTAATGTGGCTACCATAAAGAACTACAAATGCCATGATGATCTGGACGAGACTGCCGAATCGAGGTAAAGGTAAGAATCTCTGGATTAACTATCTAATGTTAGTTAAATGTAGTAATGAATAAATTGGCTACATTTATTTAAATGTGCAATTCTGTGAACTGCCTTGTGCAAGTTTTAAATTGACACAACACCTGTTAGAAAAGTTGTCTGTCAGAGATGACGTGCAGGAGTTTGCAGGGATTTGTAGTTTTGCATGATGTCTACTTTGATACCAATTAGCATTTTCGAATATGTGAGTAAATAGAGACGAATATATTGATAAAAGTCACCTTGTCCTAGAGAGATTTACACGGTTATCAAAACGTCACGCCAGGGTGAGCCTACACGAAACACAGCCCTTATTTGAAGTGTTTCTAAAATCCCCTATGAGAAAAATGAATGGTGGAAAAATGATTGGATTGAATGGTAGACACCTCCACGGCGGGGGGGGCTCTACAGCCATCTGCAGCGCAAGCGCGGGCAAAAAGATTCAAATCACATGGAGCGCGTTCAGAACGCAATCCGCAGCAGTGTCCTCTCCTCCTCTCTCCCTCTTCAAGCACCATGTCGGCATTCATCACATTTGACCTGTTAGCTTTCAGAAAGGGTTGACATTTGTTATAATGCCTTAGAGGTTTTTTTCTACTTTCTACATTACCGATAAGGTAACACTTTACTTGACACCCAGTCACGGTCATAGCCATGTCACAATATGGTCATAACAGCTGACATAACTTGTCATAACCTGTCATAATGTGGTCATAATACTGTAATGACACATATATTTAGACCAGTTGTGACATATATTGCGTTATTTTATGGCTTATATAACATTTACATTTACATTTTAGTCATTTAGCAGACGCTCTTATCCAGAGCGACTTACAGGAGCAATTAGGGTTAAGTGCCTTGCTCAAGGGCACATTTACGTCATTTAGCAGACGCTCTTATCCAGAGCGACTTACAAAATGGTGCATTCACCCTAGAAGGATTACTTTATCCTATCCCAGGTATTCCTTAAAGAGGTGGGGTTTCAAATGTCTCCGGAAGGTGGTGAGTGACTCCGCTGTCCTGGCGTCGTGAGGGAGCTTGTTCCACCATTGGGGTGCCAGAGCAGCGAACAGTTTTGACTGGGCTGAGCGGGAACTATGCTTCCGCAGAGGAAGGGGAGCCAGCAGGCCAGAGGTGGATGAACGCAATGCCCTCGTTTGGGTGTAAGGACTGATCAGAGCCCGAAGGTACGGAGGTGCCGTTCCCCTCACTGCTCCATAGGCAAGCACCATGGTCTTGTAACGGATGCGAGCTTCAACTGGAAGCCAGTGGAGTGTGCGGAGGAGCGGGGTGACGTGAGAGAACTTGGGAAGGTTGAACACCAGACGGGCTGCGGCATTCTGGATGAGTTGTAGGGGTTTAATGGCACAGGCAGGGAGCCCAGCCAACAGCGAGTTGCAGTAATCCAGACGGGAGATGACAAGTGCCTGGATTAGGACCTGTGCCGCTTCCTGTGTAAGGCAGGGTCGTACTCTCCGAATGTTGTAGAGCATGAACCTGCAGGATCGGGTCACCGCCTTGATGTAAGCGGAGAACGACAGGGTGTTGTCCAGGGTCACGCCAAGGCTCTTCGCACTCTGGGAGGAGGACACAACGGAGTTGTCAACCGTGATGGCGAGATCATGGAACGGGCAGTCCTTCCCCGGGAGGAAGAGCAGCTCCGTCTTGCCAGGGTTCAGCTTGAGGTGGTGATCCGTCATCCATACTGATATGTCTGCCAGACATGCAGAGATGCGATTCGCCACCTGGTTATCAGAAGGGGGAAAAGGGTGTCTATAAGAGTGTCAAAACCCACAAAAGCTCAATTATCATTGTAATTACGCACACATTGATGTCAGACATGCACCTACCCCAATGCTCTGATTGTTGATGACTGGGATAAATGCAGGAGCAGATTTCAGGAGCAGGAGAAGACACCGTCTTATTGACTGATGACTGATATAAGGGCCTGTACCTGATAGGCCTATCTGGCTTAAATGATTATGATGGTCATATTGCTTCTTGACTTCATAAAGTGTATTTTCTTAGTCCAAGTAAAGTGACAAAGGATGGTCATAATGCTTCATGAGAGTGTCATCAAGTGTATTTAAAATATGATTAAAAAATAAATAAATAAATAACCTGTCTGTAAATAATTAATTAAAACAACAACAAAAGACTTTAAAAAAAAAAAACTTTCAAATGAAAGGAAACTTCTTGGTGGGGAAAAAAAAACATTTTAATAAATGTAGATGTTATAACCAGCCATAAAGTAACAACAGGTGTAAATATATGGGTCATGACATGGCCATATTATGACAGGTTATGAACATGTCATAATGTGTTATGACGCTGGGTGTCAAGTGAAGTGTTACCAGAGATAATGATGATGGTCTATAAATCTTACTATGTTATCATGTGTTTATTTACCTCACAATGTGTCTCTGTGTCGTGAAAATGCAGATGTAAAAAATTCAACTTTGCATTATCTTATTTCTGGCATAGTGTTTACATCAGGAGACTGCATCATTGCACTGCAGAAGACAGGCGCTCCACCAATGTCATTAGGTGAAATAAATATGGAGAGGAGGGGCTATGGAGCGGAGGAGGGGCTATGGAGAGGAGGAGGGGCTATGGAGAGGAGGGTGGACGGAGAGGAGGGGCTATGGAGAGGAGGGGCTATGGAGAGGAGGGGATGGAGAGGAGGAAGGAGATGGAGAGGAGGGGCTATGGAGAGAAGAGGAGATGGAGAGGAGGGGCTATGGAGAGGAGGAGGGGAGATGGAGAGGAGGGGAGATGGAGGGGAGATGGAGAGGAGGGGCTATGGAGAGGAGGGGCTATGGAGATGGAGGGGCTATGGATAGGAGGGGGTGGAGAGGAGGGGCTTTGGAGAGGAGGGGGGCTGAGAGGAGGGGAGATGGAGAGGAGGGGAGATGGAGAGGAGGGGGAGATAGAGAGGAGGGGAGATGGAGATGGAGAGGAGGGGAGATGGAGAGGAGGGGAGATGGAGAGGAGGGGAGGGGAGGGGAGATGGAGGGGAGAGGAGGGGAGATGGAGAGGAGGGGAGATGGAGAGGAGGGGAGGGGAGGGAGATGGAGGGGAGGGGAGGGGAGATGGAGAGGAGGGGAGATGGAGAGGAGGGGCTATGGAGAGGAGGGGAGATGGAGAGGAAGGGAGATTGAGAGGAGGGGAGATGGAGATGGAGATGGAGAGGAGGGGAGATGGAGGGGAGGGGAGGGGAGATGGAGAGGAGGGGAGGTGGAGGGGAGATGGAGGGGAGATGGAGAGGAGGGGAGATGGAGGGGAGATGGAGAGGGGAGATGGAGAGGAGGGGGGTGGTCTTTTTTATTAAACTATAATCTCCTGGCTGACCTCTGGCTCTCTGCTAGCATGTCTCAAACCATACCCCTGAGCAGATTTCTCTTTCAAACACACACAAACACACGCACAAACACACACACAAACACACACACATAAACACACACACACACACACACACAAATTAACGCAGGCATGCTCACACGCTAGCACACACACACTGCAGCATTTTCCTAAACCTTCCCCAGAGCAAAATAAAATGTGAAAAAGCAAAAGATGAGCCAGAGGGGGGTTATGTGAGAGAAACAGAGAATCTAGCCTCTTTCCTGAGTAATGCAGCCTCTCACCCCCCCTGCCCAGCTGCACCACATGGTACGGTCCAGATCGATGTCACAGGCATTTAAATGAAGAAGGAAGAGCAGCAGAGGTTGCTAGACAGCTGGGCCAAACCAGGCAGAAGCAGGGGTGGGGGCAGACAGATACACAGACACCGGGACAGAAAGAGAGACAGAGGGAGAGTGGATGGATCTACAGGACCAGCTCTGTGTACGTATGACATGACAGAGATTAAAGAGGACAGTGGACGAGCCTGTGTGTGTGTGTGTGTGTGTGTGTGTGTGTGTGTGTGTGTGTGTGTGTGTGTGTGTGTGTCACTGTTATTGTTTTGTCTGAGTGTGTGTCTCTCTTTCTCTCCTTGTCATCATCCCTCTCCCCCTTCATGTGAGCCTATCTGGAAAGAGTGTTTGGCATGTTCTATCTCTCTGGCAGACAGGGCACAGTTCAGTGTCTCATCAGAACATCAGGTATAACAGGCAGAGAGGCACACATCACTACCCTGATACCAGACAAACGAAAACAACGCTAGCTAGATAGCGATCTCTCTCCTCTAAACCCCTTGTCTGGTCCCAGATCTGTTATTGCTCTATAGCCAGCTCCAATGGATGTGTTAAGAGAGCACAAACAGTTCTGGGACCAAGGCTAGCTAATGCTTCGATACCCTGATCCCAGACAAACAAAACAACGCTAGCTAGCTACTTCTCTCCTCCCCTCTTACCCTCTTCTCCCTGCTGGTTAACTATCTCTAGCTAGCTATCTCCTCTCTAGCTATCTCCTCTCTAGCTATCTCCTCTCTAGCTATCTCCTCTCTAGCTATCTCTCCCTCTCCCTCCCTCACCCTCTCTCTCTCTCTCTCTCTCTCTCTCTCTCTCTCTCTCTCTCTCTCTCTCTCTCTCTCTCTCTCTCTCTCTCTCTCTCTCTCTCTCTCTCTCTCTCTCTCTCTCTCTCTCTCTCTCTCTCTCTCTCTCTCTCTCTCTCTCTCTCTCTCTCTCTCTCTCTCTCTCTCTCTCTCTCTCTCCCCCCACTCTCTCTTCTCTCTCTCTCTCCTCTCCTTCTCCCCCTCTGCTACCCTGTCGCCAGACAGACAGTGACTTGTGTAATATTCCCCTGGTGCATTGTGGTAGTCTTAGCTGCACAAGTCTATAGTATCAGTCATCTCTTTACTATCGTTACTGCTGATGGTTAATGAAACGTACTGGTTGATGAACACCCACAACCCATGGTGTTGCCGGCTCCATGCTCTAACCCACTGAGACACTGGACCCACAGCTGTACAGTTGTGGACTTGACACAACAATCTGAGTGTTGTCGGGGGACGTCTGAAACTCAAAACAGGAAACCAGTAGTGTGGAGGAGGTCCAAGACCAGACTTCTCTTTGAGGACGTTGATTACACAGGAAGCGATGACCCTTCACTTTTGACCTTTACTCTCCTTATTATCAGTTCTTAGTATCAGATTGTTTTCACTTGATCGTCATCCCTCCCTGAGGACCGTTGACAACAACAACACAAGCTCTGGGTGAGGTGGAGGCAGATCAGTTCTCAGGTGTGCTTTTGAAATGTGAGCGTTTGGCTTGAACCAGAACATACCTGGTTCGAGGAGAGCCCAATGAAGGTTAGGGTTAGGACCTAATATGTTACATATACTTGGTTCTGTGTATTGCTATTATGCACGGAGTGGAAGTCAATTAGCAAGGGGATACCATTTGACCTCCTTTTCAAGCCTCACCTACAATTGAATCCAACAAAAGAGTGGAGACGTTACCGTGTGTTATATATAATATAGGAATGTTCTGGACTGTTTTCCCGTTGTCTCTCATGACACACTGTGGAACATTAATTTAACAAATCGACAAGTTGGCCAGAGCACGTGCAAGATATGGTTCTGGGCACCAATGTTATGTTTCCACACGCTAACTGTATTACCTGAATACCTGTAGACATGATTGACTGATTGTCCTAGTCGATGATTTTGCATGTTGTGTTTCCGGGTCAAATCTAAATCAATGGACTGAGATTTGGTTACCTGGAGTTCCTTACTGTACAAGCAGAATATATGATCCTTACAGATTATTGTCATGATACCATGTATCCCTCCAACTGTGTCCCTGTAAGAGCCATAATGGATGCTACCCTGTACAGCTCAGTACAATATGTTGCTCCATGTGAAATGTGCCCGCTGGGGGCTAGTTTCTCCTTGGTGTGTATTGTGTGGATGGGGAGTTATGTAACCATTAGATTATCTAAATATAGCAGCCATTAGGGAATTAGATACATAAAGGACAGGGCCGGTGGCAGTGGGATTTGCTGGATACACACGCACACACGCACACACACCCAGCTGGATTAGATACATACAGGCCCGTAAGGCTCAGCTCTGGACGCCCTCCACACACAAATACAGGTGACTGTCAAAGTAAAGGAAACACCAACATGAAGTGTCTTAATAGGCCGTTGGGCCACCACGAGCCAGAACAGCTTCAATGCACCTTGGCATAGATTCTACAAGTGTCTGGAACTCTATTGGAGGGATACGACACCATCCTTCCGTGAGCAATTCGGAAGAATGGCCGCTCCAGAATCTCCCAGAAGTGTTCAATTGGGTTGAGATCTGGTGACTGAGACACACACCCTTTAAACCCGCTATGTTCCTTTTGAGACCCGTCTTTCAAAGTCACAGATCTCTTCCTCTAGCCATGGTAGCCAAAATAATGGGCAACTGGGCATTTTTATACATGACCCTAAGCATGATGGGATGTGAATTGCTTAATTAACTCAGGAACCACACCTGTGTTGAAGCACCTTCTTTCAATATACTTTTGTATCCCTCATTTACTCAAGTGTTTCCTTTATTTTGGCAGTTACGTGTCGTTCATTAAGACCTGTACAAACACACTGATGGCAGTGGAGGCTGCTGAGGGGAGGACGGCTCATAATAATAGCTGGAACGGAGCAAATGGAATGGCATCAAACATATGGAAACCATGTGTTTGATGTATTGGATACCATTCCACTTAATCCGCTCCAGCCATTACCACTAGCCCGTCCTCCCCATTTGAGGTGCCACCAACCTCCTGCTCCTGCCGCTGACCGCTGGCTTCCCACTACTGTTAAGAAGACACAAGGACATGCCCGCTGTGGACAGCATAGACAGCTAAACCTCTTGAGTCCCACGGTAACGCTGGCGCGTCTTGAACTTGTAACCCCTTTTTACAGACTGCTGGGTTATGGCTTTGAATTTGTCTATTTCTTCTGCATCCGTAGATGATAACCACTAGTCTGTGTGATTAATGGGGGATGAGCTAGAGCTGTGTTTGTGAGAGAAGGTTGGATCCCGAAATTTTTTTTTTCTCACAAAAAACGTCTGTAAAGTCTGAACGGTTTCAGCTACAAACTATTATGACCCATCTATGAAGATCTGAGACTCACGAACACGCACATGTAACATGTTTTGCTCTATGACACTCACAAGCTACACAAGAGTCGTTAGAAGGTAAAGGGTTATTCTAGATAGAAGATCATAGGAAATACCAGGACATAGTGTCTATAATACTGAGTCACTAGAAGGTAAGGGGTTCTTCTAGATAGAAGATCATAGGAAATATCAGTACACACAGTGCATTCATAAAGTATTCAGACCCCTTCCCTTTTTCCACATTTTGTTACTTTACAGCCTTATTCTAAAATGGATTAAATACGTTTTTTTCCTCATCAATCTACACACAATACCCCAAAATGACAAAGCGAAAACAGGTTTTTAGACATTTTTGCAAATGTATTAAAAATGAAACACAGAAATACATTATTTACATAAGTATTCCATCCCTTTGCTATGAGATTCGAAATTGAGCTCAGGTGCATCCTTTTTCCACCTGTGGTAAATTCAATTGATTGGACATGATTTGGAAAGGCACACACCTGTCTATATAAGGTCCCACAGTTAACAGTGCATGTCAGAGCAAAAACCAAGCCATGAGGTCGAAGGAATTGTCCGTAGAGCTCCGAGAGGATTGTGTCGAAGCACAGATCTGGAGAAAGGTGCCAAAAAAATTCTGCAGAATTGAAGGTCCCCAAGAACACAGTGGCCTCCATCATTCTTAAATGGAAGACGTTTGGAACAACCAAGATTCTTCCTAGAGCTGGCCGCCCAGCCAAACTGAGAAATCGGGGGAGAAGGGCCTTGGTCAGGGAGGTGACCAAGAACCCGATGGTCACTCTGACAGAGCTCCAGAGTTCCTCTGTGGAGATGGGAGAACCTTCCAGAAGGACAACCATCTCTGCAGCACTTCACCAAACAGGCCTTTATGGTAGAGTGGCCAGACGGAAGCCACTCCTCAGTAAAAGGCACATGACAGCCCGCTTGGAGTTTGCCAAAATGCACCTAAAGGACTCTCAGACCATGAGAAACAAGATTCTCTGGTCTGATGAAACCAAGATTGAACTCTTTGGCCTGAATGCCAAGCGTCACATCTGGAGGAAACCTGGCATCATCACTACGGTGAAGCATGGTGGTGGCAGCCTCATGCTGTGGAGATGTTTTTCAGCGGCAGGGACTGGAAGACTAGTCAGGATCGAGGGAAAGATGAACAGAGCAAAGTACAGCGTGATCCTTGATGACAACCTGCTCCAGAGAGCTCAGGACCTCAGACTGGGTCGAAGGTTCCACCTTCCAACAGGACAACAACCCTAAACACACAGGCAAGACAACGCAGGAGTGGCTTCGGGACAAGTCTCTAGATGTCCTTGAGTTGCCCAACCAGAGCCCAGACTTGAACCTGATCAAACATCTCTTTAGAGACCTGAAAATAGCTGTGCAGCGAGGCTCCCCATCCAACCTGACAGAGCTTGAGAGGGTCTTCAGAAAAGAATGGGAGAAACTCCACAAATACAGGTGTGCCAAGCTTGTAGCGTCATACTCAAGAAGACTCGAGGCTGTAATCTCTGCCAAAGGTGCTTCAACAAAGTACTGAGTAAAGGGTCTGAATACTTATGTAAATGTGATATTTCAGTTATTGTTTTTTTATACTTTAGCAAACATGTCTAAAACCTGTTTTTTGCTTTGTCAGTATGGGGTATTGTGTGTAAATTCATGAGGGGGAAAAAACTATTTAATCAATTTTAGAATAAGGCTGTAACGTAACAAATGTGGAAAAAGTCAAGGGGTCTGAATACTTTCAGAATGCACTGTAGTGTCTAAAATACTGTAATAAGCTCACATAGTTGCTGTCACAAACTCCAAACTCTAAACAGTTGTCTCTGACTAGTTGGATATTCATTTCCCACTGAGCAAACAATATCTATACTTAAAGCATTCTTATAAATAAAAAAATGTATCAGGTTTTTGCTTGGCTGACCTTATTTTTTTGATTGACATTTGTCAATAAAACTCATGAATGCAACTGTTTATGTCAAATTGTATTCCACTTGTAGCCCTGGTTGTCCTGAAAATAAAATAGTAAAACACTTCATTGTGAGGCTAAATACGAGGGCAGAGCAAAGAGATTAATGAAAGTATTCAGCTTGTTTTGCTGTACGAAGCCTGGTCCCAGTGGAGTCCAGTAGCATGTCAGACTGTATATACTGCTGGGCAGCGGTCCCTCAGACGTTCTACCACTTCAGGGGTTGGAGGCCGGGATGGAATATCAAACGGGGAACATTCATATTTTAGATCCTTGTCCGCTGTTTGGGGGAGAAGATTAATACTGTCACACACACACACAGACACTGATGCTGATTGCTAAGTACACTCTGGGGCACAGGAAGGTGAAGCACATACTATATCCCTCCCTCTGGCTGTCTGGCTGTCTGTCTGTCTGGCTTTCTGGCTGTCTGGCTGTCTGGCTGTATGGCTGTCTGGCTGTCTGACTGTCTGGCTGTCTGGCTGTCTGTCTGTCTGGCTTTCTGGATGTCTGGCTGTCTGGCTGTCTGGCTGTCTGGCTTTCTGGATGTCTGGCTGTCTGGCTGTCTGGCTGTCTGGCTGTCTGGCTGTCTGGCTGTCTGGCTGTCTGGCTTTCTGGATGTCTGAACTGTTTTCAACCATTTTGTATTCACATGTTCCTGCATCTGATCTCTTTGCATCCTAGCTTGTATTGTTCAATGACCCCCTTGACCCTTGACCCTTGGCCCAGGTCTTGTAACTGTAGTTAGCATGTTATTGTTTTTCTTGCAACTGCATTTGCTTAATGACTCACATCAACATGGAGACATTGAATCCAACATGGAGACATTGAATCCTGTGCTGGCAACAAGGCCAGTGTGTTGTTGATGGGTTCTAGTCTCCACCTGAATGGTCCATTGTGTCTGGAGGCAGAAACAGCAGCTGAGCTCAGACCTCCAGCACTGGGCTGGGTTACTGTTTCTCCTCTGCTCTGTATATTGTCTTCACCGTCGTCAGGCTGAGAATAACAAGCGTCTGTGCCTTCTGTGCCTTCTGGTTTGTGAACTGTGGAGTAGGCTAAGCTTAGTAGAAAGGGGAAAGAAAAACTGATCTTGGAAACATCTGATTTGGCACGGTGCAGATCGGCATAACACTCTCTCTCCCTCTATGTCTCCCACTATCTCCTTTCTCTCTCTCTACCTCTCTCTCTTTATCGCTCTCTCTCTCTCTCTCTCTCTCTCTCCCTCCTTCCTTTCTCTCTCCTTCCCCTCTCTCTCTCTCCTTCCTCTCTCTCTCTCTCTCTGTCTCTCTCTCTCCTTCCTCTCTCCCTCTCTCTGTCCTTCCTCTCCTTCCTCTCTCTCTCTAGTTGACCCCCGTGGTGCCCGCCACCTCCTGACTTCCCAGCATTCTTTGCCAGGGATCCCCGTGGCGCTGAAACAAACCATTGACCTACGCACCTCCATGGACGGCAAGTACAAGGAGATCGCGGAGGTGAGTGAGATAGAAAGATGGAATTTATGTGATCATTTAACAATAAAATGGATCAACTGAATTTTACAACTTATTTCAAAGCAAGCTCTAAACAAGCTACTCTCACTGTGTCTCTGTGCCCGTGTAGGAGCTGTTCTCTCGCAGCATAGCAGTGCAGGATATGCTCAGCGCCCCCTATGAGTTCCCTGAAGACAGTCCAATAGAACAGCTGGAGGAGAGACGACAACGACTAGAGAGACAGATCAGCCAGGATGTCAAGTAAGGAAGGGAGAAGGGCGGAGGATGGAGAGAGAGGAGGAGGGAGAGGAGGGAGAGGAGGGAGGGAGGGAGGGAGGGAGGGAGGAGGGAGGGAGGAGGGAGGGAGGGAGGGAGGAGTGGAGGATGGAGGATGGAGGGAGGGAGAGGGAGGGAGGGAGGGCGGAGGATGGAGGATGGAGGGAGGGAGGGAGAGGGGAGGAGAGAGGGAGAAGGGCGGAGGATGGAGAGGGAAAGGGAGAGGAGAGAGGGAGAAGGGCGGAGGATGGAGAGGGAAAGGGAGAGGAGAGAGGGAGAGGAGAGAGGGAGAAGGGCGGAGGATGGAGAGGGAAAAGGAGAGGAGAGAGGGAGAGGAGAGAGGGAGAAGGGCGGAGGATGGAGAGGGAAAAGGAGAGGAGAGAGGGAGAAGGGCGGAGGATGGAGAGGGAAAGGGAGAGGAGAGAGGGAGAGGAGAGAGGGAGAAGGGCGGAGGATGGAGAGGGAGGGAGGGAGGGAGGCGGAGGATGGAGGATGGAGAGGGAAAGGGAGAGGAGAGAGGGAGAAGGGCGGAGGATGGAGGATGGAGAGGAGAGAGGGAGAGGGGAGAGGAGAGAGGGAGAAGGGCGGAGGATGGAGAGGGAAAGGGAGAGGAGAGAGGGAGAAGGGCGGAGGATGGAGAGGAAGGGAGAGGAGAGAGGGAGAGGAGAGAGGGAGAAGGGCGGAGGATGGAGAGGGAAAAGGGAGAGGAGAGAGGGAGAGGAGGGAGAAGGGCGGAGGATGGAGAGGGAAGGGGAGAGAGGGAGGGGAGGATGGAGGTGAGAGGAGAGAGGGAGAGGGGAGAGGAGAGAGGGAGAAGGGCGGAGGATGGAGAGGGAAAGGGAGAGGAGAGAGGGAGAAGGGCGGAGGATGGAGAGGGAAAGGGAGAGGAGAGAGGGAGAGGAGAGAGGGAGAAGGGCGGAGGATGGAGAGGGAAAAGGGAGAGGAGAGAGGGAGAGGAGAGAGGGAGAAGGGCGGAGGATGGAGAGGGAAAGGGAGAGGAGGGAGGGAGAAGGGCGGAGGATGGAGAGGGAAAGGGAGAGGAGAGAGGGAGAGGAGAGAGGGAGAAGGGCGGAGGATGGAGAGGGAAAAGGAGAGGAGAGAGGGAGAAGGGCGGAGGATGGAAAGGGAGAGGAGAGAGGGAGAGGAGAGAGGGAGAAGGGTGGAGGATGTAGAGGGAGAGGAGAGAGGGAGAAGGGGCGGAGGATGGAGAGGGAGGGAGGGAGGGAGGGAGAAGGGCGGAGGATGGAGAGGGAAAGGGAGAGGAGAGAGGGGGAGAGAGGGAGAGGAGAGGGAGAAGGGCGGAGGATGGAGAGGGAAAGGGAGAGGAGAGAGGGAGAGGAGGGAGAAGGGCGGAGGATGGAGAGGGAAAGGAGAGGAGAGAGGGAGAGAGGGCGGAGGATGGAGAGGGAAAGGGAGAGGAGGGAGAGGGAGAAGGGGCGGAGGATGGAGAGGGAAAGGGAGAGGAGGGAGGGAGAAGGGCGGAGGATGGAGAGGGAAAGGGAGAGGAGGGAGGGAGAAGGGCGGAGGATGGAGAGGGAAAGGGAGAGGAGAGAGGGAGAGGAGAGGGAGGGCGGAGGATGGAGAGGGAAAGGGAGAGGAGAGAGGGAGACGGAGGTGAAAGGGAGAGAGAGAGGAGAGAGGGAGAAGGGCGGAGGATGGAGAGGGAAAGGGAGAGGAGAGAGGGAGAAGGGCGGAGGATGGAGAGGGAAGAAGGAGAGAGAGAGAGGAGAGAGGGAGAAGGGGCGGAGGATGGAGAGGGAAAAGGAGAGGAGAGAGGGAGAGGAGAGAGGGAGAAGGGCGGAGGATGGAGAGGAAAGGGAGAGGAGAGAGGAGAGAGGGAGAAAAGAGAGAATGAATAGTCAGCAACAATTTCTCATGAATCCCAATGTTGAAGTCTCTAAATACGTTTTCATTTATGTTCTTCAGGTTTGAGCCAGATATCCTTCTCCGAGCCAAACAGGAGTTCATGAAGACTGACAGCGCTACTGACCTAGAGTGAGTACAGTAAGGAGACTCGCGTTAGCTCCGCTAGCTAATGCATTGGCTTTTGCTCAGCAGGCTAACACAGTCTTGTGGCATGTATAATACCCTGGGTTTGAATCCCAGTCGGTCACATATAGTTTCTCTCATATAGTTTAGCAATATAGGCTTTAGCTCAGCGGGCAAACACAGTCTTGTCTATAAACTGTTTCTCTTCCCCTATCACCTTCATATTCAACTCTGGACCTCGAAGCCAGTTCCACTGCTTTTTTCATTCTAACCCTCTAATCAGGGATGGATTTAGACCTGGGACACCAGGTGGGTGCAATTAATTATCAGGTAGAACAGAAAACCAGCGGGCTCCAGACCTCGTAGGGTAACAGTTGACCCCTGGCCTATCGTCTTGTGTTAGATACCTGAAGGAGCAGAGCCAGGCATTCATGGACCTGTACCCCAAGGAGAAAGACCGAGAAGGAGAGAAGGAGTACCAGCGGGTCTCCATCTCTGGAGAGGAGAAATGTGGGGTAGGTCACAGAAATATCCCCAAGAAAACTCTCCATGCCATATCCTGCTGTTGGGCCTTTGAGCAAGGCACTTAGCTAACCCTTAAAAACTGTTCCAGGGGCACAGCTCATGGGTGTGGGTTAAAGAGGAAAAATATGATTGAGAAATTACAATGTACAAGTATTATTTTTCTTCTAAGGTCCGATGGCTAACCTGCCCCCTCCCTCCAGGTTCCCTTCACAGACCTGCTAGATGCTGCGAAGTGTGTGGTGAAGGCCTTGTTCATCAGGGAGAAGTACATTGGCCTGTCCATGCAGAGTTTCTGTCGGACCACAGCCAGCTACCTGGAGGAGCTCAGTGACAGACCTCTAGATATGGGCATCTACGAGGAGATCCCGGAGACCTCTGTTACTGCAGGTAAAGAAGACACACAGAGAAAGACAGACAAACAGACACGCACGCATGCACACAAACACCTAGCACAGACTGTCACTCCGTGTGCAAACTGGTAGTATTTTCATCATTGAAATTCAACATTTGAAACCGCACGCTGTCAAAGGTTATTCTGGTGTTAGCACAACTTCAAATGCCTCTCAGCCAACCATTATGCCTCTTCAGAACTAACAGTTTCATAATCATCAATAGAAGTAATTTTCACACTCCATCTGCTATCCCCCTCTACAACCTAGCAGCACAGACCGCCACGCAGTGTACAGACTGGGAGAATTATCACCATTTGAAATGCAGTGTGAACCTCGGTATGGCGCTGGCAGCATGCTTGGCCCATTCCAACCATCTGCAGGTGTTAAGGACAGAGCGAGAAGAAGTTCTGTGTCTGATGGACTAATAACTTTAATTCTACGATATACCGAACAGAAAATATAAACGCAACATGTAAAGTGTTCAGTATATATTTTTTCTACTCTATTCTAGACCTAGACCAGACGGTCCACCCTCCTGTCTCCGCCACTCACCCCTATGAGAACCAAGACACTTCCTGTATGCCTCCTGACATAGGCTACGGCTGCAACATGGTAAACGGTGTCGTCCATATCTACACTAAGAAGGACACCATGGAGAAGTGAGATCATTGGTTTCTTCCGTTAAATCTTTCTCTCACATAAATGACTTTGGTAACACTCTACTTCAAACCTGCAGGTGTAATGAATTGTATGATTCTTGGTTGGGGCCAATTCCAATTCAATTTGAAATTCCAATTCAATTCTTGAATTCACTCATGAAGTGGAGAATTTACATAGAATTAAATGTAATTTTTTTTTTTTTTAATCTTCAAGTTATTGAATTGGAATTAGATTTTTTGGACTTTTTGAATTGGAATTGTAAGCATATTTAATCTTTGGAATTGAACTGAATTTAATTGAATTGGAATATACAGTGGCTTGCGAAATTATTCACCCCCTTTGGCATTTTTCATATTTTGTTGCCTTACAACCTGGAATTTTTTGGGGGGTTTGTATCATTTGATTTACACAACATGCCTACCACTTTGAAGATGCAAAATATTTTTTGGGGTGAAACAAACAAGAAATAACACCAAAAAAAACAGAACTTGAGCGTGCATAACTATTGCACCAGATATTATTTAGGGGCTTCATAGCAAAGGGGGTGAATACATATGCACGCACCACTTTTCCGTTATTTATTTTAAATAATTTTTTGAAACAAGTTATTTTTTTCATTTCACTTCACCAATTTGGACTATTTTGTGTATGTCCATTACATAAAATCCAAATAAAAATCAATTTCATTTACAGGTTGTAATGCAACAAAATAGGCAAAACGCCAAAGGGGGATGAATACTTTTGCAAGGCACTGTACTGTATTTCCCAGTTAATGGATTTAATGCACATAGTATAAAGAATTTACTGTAGGATTTGTTTTTAATAATTTCAACCTGTATTCCTATATTTCCCGTATAGCTAGGCTGTCTGAACAGCGACAGCCTGAAAACCTGAGGGAACTGAATTCGAATTGGAATTTGTCAAATTGTGGGGATAAATATTGAATTGGGAATTGAACTCTTGGAATTGACCCCTCTTATATTGTCCCCTTAAAACATGCATTGTGGTGTCAGGAGCACAGAGTTGGAGCTTCCTTATCCAGACCTACAGGAGTACATCGCTGACATGAATGTCATGATGGCTCTCATCATCAACGGACCTGTGTGAGTACACAGACAGACCCTGTCTTTTATACTGTGTTTTGTTCTCTTGTACACTTTTATTCTTTGTTGTTTTTGTCTTTTAATGTGTCACTGTAAAGTATTGTTAATGTATTGTTTCACTGTAAAGTATCGGTCATGTATTGTTTCATTTTAAAGTATTGGTCATGTATTGTTTCACTGTAAACTATTGGTAATGTATTGTTTCACTGTAAAGTATTGGTAATGTATTGTTTCATTGTAAAGTATTGGTAATGTATTGTTTCATTATAAAGTATTGGTAATGTATTGTTTAACTGTAAAGTATTGGTAATGTATTGTTTCACTGTAAAGTGTATAGAGATTTTTTATGGACTTATAAGCATAACGTTTGATTTTATTTGACACAATGTCTGTGCTAACTCACTACCACAGGAAGTCATTCTGTTACCGTCGGTTACAGTACCTGAGTTCTAAGTTCCAGATGCACATCCTGCTGAATGAGATGAAGGAGCTGGCAGCTCAGAAGAAAGTCCCTCATAGAGACTTCTACAACATACGCAAGGTAAGTCCCTCCTAACCCTAACCCTGAACCTAACACTAACCCTGTCACACCGAGAAGTCTGCAACATACGCAAGGTAAGTCCCTCAAAGAGACTTCTCCAACGTACACAAGGTAATTCCCTCTTAACCCTAACCCTGAAACACTGACATGTGGTTTAACCTCGTCCCCAGGCTCAATTGCTATCACCGGCTGGGAACAAGATTAATTTAGCATTATTGCAGAGGTTAGGTTAGTCTCTGAGTTTAGGTTAGTATCTGAGGTCACGTTAGTCTCTGAGGTTACGTTAGTCTCTGAGGTTCTGTTAGTCTCTGAGGTTCTGTTAGTCTCTGAGGTTCTGTTAGTCTCTGAGGTTCTGTTAGTCTCTGAGGTTCTGTTAGTCTCTGAGGTTCTGTTAGTCTCTGAGGTTCTGTTAGTCTCTGAGGTTCTGTTAGTCTCTGAGGTTCTGTTAGTCTCTGAGGTTACGTTAGTCTCTGAGGTTCTGTTAGTCTCTGAGGTTCTGTTAGTCTCTGAGGTTCTGTTAGTCTCTGAGGTTCTGTTAGTCTCTGAGGTTCTGTTAGTCTCTGAGGTTCTGTTAGTCTCTGAGGTTAGGTTAGTCTCTGAGGTTAGGTTAGTCTCTGAGGTTCTGTTAGTCTCTGAGGTTCTGTTAGTCTCTGAGGTTCTGTTAGTCTCTGAGGTTCTGTTAGTCTCTGAGGTTCTGTTAGTCTCTGAGGTTCTGTTAGTCTCTGAGGTTCTGTTAGTCTCTGAGGTTCTGTTAGTCTCTGAGGTTCTGTTAGTCTCTGAGGTTAGGTTAGTCTCTGAGGTTCTGTTAGTCTCTGAGGTTCTGTTAGTCTCTGAGGTTCTGTTAGTCTCTGAGGTTCTGTTAGTCTCTGAGGTTCTGTTAGTCTCTGAGGTTCTGTTAGTCTCTGAGGTTAGGTCTGCCTCTGATGGTACTGTATGCTCCTGGGGAATATTAATGAGAGCAGGAAAGACGAAACCTTGAATGGAACCACTCTCCTCAGAGCAGGAAGGAAGAAACCTTGAATGGAACCACTCTCCTCAGAGCAGGGGGCCCATCCTCTGGTTGTATCGGTTGCGTCATGATAAAGTGCCCTAATCCATCTTCTTCTATGTCTGTGATTCCAGGTGGACACCCACATCCACGCCTCGTCCTGTATGAACCAGAAACACCTGCTGAGGTTCATCAAGAGGGCCATGAAGAAGTATCCAGGGGAGATAGTCCATGTGGAGAGAGACAAGGGACAGACGCTCATGGAGGTGTTCGAAACCATGAACCTCACAGCCTTCGACCTGAGTGTGGACACACTGGACATGCACGCTGTGAGTGGTGGTGGGTGACAGCAACATGGTCTCAGGGCAATTCATATTATTCTGTATGTCAATCTGTGACTCTCCATTTAGTATGGTATATAACGTTACGTTAGGTTACATTATGAATGGAATAACGGTCATACGGTGTCTTACATATTATAGGACTTATAGTATCATACCCGGTCGTACAATTGCATACAAATTCGATGATGTGACTTTTCATACATCTTGGAGGACATATAGTATTATACATCTTTCTCTGAGACCAGGTTGCTAGTTGCACTGTGACGACAAAGGAGAATTACGGGGAAATGTACTAGCTTTTCAATTGAATTGACCACACGTGGACTCCAATCAAGTTGTAGAAACATCTCAATGATGATCAATGGAAACAGGATGCACTGGAGCTCAATTTCGAGTCTCATAGCAAAGGGTCTGAATACTTATGTATATAAGATATTTCTGTTTAAAAAATATATAAATTAGCAAACATTTATAAAAACCTGTTTTCGCTTTGTCATTATGGGGTATTGTGTGTAGATTGATGAGGAAAACATTTAATTTAATCCATTTGAGAATTAGGCTGTAACGTAACAAAATGTGGAAAAAGTCAAGGGGTCTGAATACTTTCTGAATGCACTGTATATATTATAAACTACACCATTAGTAGGTATCATGCGTCCCGGAGGTGCTCAGACATACTTAAAGTATGGCTGGGGAGGGAGCGCGAATGGACAAGGAGGAGACAGAGGTCTTAAGTAGCTACAGTGGGGGAAAAAAGTATTTAGTCAGCCACCAATTGTGCAAGTTCTCCCACTTAAAAAGATGAGAGAGGCCTGTAATTTTCATCATAGGTACATGCCAACTGACAGACAAAATGAGAAAAATAAATCCAGAAAATCACATTGTAGGATTTTTTATGAATTTATTTGCAAATTATGGTGGAAAATAAGTATTTGGTCAATAACAAAAGTTTCTCAATACTTTGTTATATACCCTTTGTTGGCAATGACACAGGTCAAACGTTTTCTGTAAGTCTTCACAAGGTTTTCACACACTGTTGCTGGTATTTTGGCCCATTCCTCCATGCAGATCTCCTCTAGAGCAGTGATGTTTTGGGGCTGTCGCTGGGCAACACGGACTTTCAACTCCCTCCAAAGATTTTCTATGGGGTTGAGATCTGGAGACTGGCTAGGCCACTCCAGGACCTTGAAATGCTTCTACGAAGCCACTCCTTCGTTGCCCGGGCGGTGTGTTTGGGATCATTGTCATGCTGAAAGACCCAGCCACGTTTAATCTTCAATGCCCTTGCTGATGGAAGGAGGTTTTCACTCAAAATCTCACGATACATGGCCCCATTCATTCTTTCCTTTACACGGATCAGTCGTCCTGGTCCCTTTGCAGAAAAACAGCCCCAAAGCATGATGTTTCCACCCCCATGCTTCACAGTAGGTATGGTGGTCTTTGGATGCAACTCAGCATTCTTTGTCCTCCAAACACGACGAGTTGAGTTTTTACCAAAAAGTTATATTTTGGTTTCATCTGACCATATGACATTCTCCCAATCCTCTTCTGGATCATCCAAATGCACTCTAGCAAACTTCAGACGGGCCTGGACATGTACTGGCTTAAGCAGGGGGACACGTCTTGCACTGCAGGATTTGAGTCCCTGGCGGCGTAGTGTGTTACTGATGGTAGGCTTTGTTACTTTGGTCCCAGCTCTCTGCAGTTCATTCACTAGTTCCCCCCGTGTGGTTCTGGGATTTTTGCTCACCGTTCTTGTGATAATTTTGACCCCACGGGGTGAGATCTTGCGTGGAGCCCCAGATCGAGGGAGATTATCAGTGGTCTTGTATGTCTTCCATTTCCTAATAATTGCTCCCACAGTTGATTTCTTCAAACCAAGCTGGTTACCTATTGCAGATTCAGTCTTCCCAGCCTGGTGCAGGTCTACAATTTTGTTTCTGGTGTCCTTTGACAGCTCTTTGGTCTTGGCCATAGTGGAGTTTGGAGTGTGACTGTTTGAGGTTGTGGACAGGTGTCTTTTATACTGATAACAAGTTCAAACAGGTGCCATTAATACAGGTAACGAGTGGAGGACAGAGGAGCCTCTTAAAGAAGAAGTTACAGGTCTGTGAGAGCCAGAAATGTTGCTTGTTTGTAGGTGACCAAATACTTATTTTCCACCATAATTTGCAAATAAATTCATTAAAAATCCTACAATGTGATTTTCTAGATTTTTTTTTCTCAATTTGTCTGTCATAGTTGACGTGTACCTATGATGAAAATTACAGGCCTCTCTCATCTTTTTAAGTGGGAGAATTTGCACAATTGGTGGCTGACTAAATACTTTTTTTCCCCACTGTACCTCTCTTCCATCCTTGCTATTTGTACAATATTTAGTTTTCAGTTACTATATTAAAAGGGCAATCAGCAGTTGCTACATCCATTCGTGGGCTTATAAATGAATGATATGAACCCATTGATTCTTGAAGAATATTATTTATAAATGCCTCGTGAGCTTAGTTCAACTGTCATCCTCCATCAGAACCCAAAATAGAAGCTTGTTTTAGTCTAATGTTTGTAAACAAAGTAAAGTCCCGTGTAGCTCAGTTGGTAGAGCATGGCGTTTGCAACGCCAGGGTTGTGGGTTCGATTCCCATGGGGGGCCAGTATGGAAGAAAAAAAAATGTATGCACTCACTAACTGTAAGTCGCTCTGGATAAGAGCTTCTGCTAAATGACTAAAATGTAAACAAACACTGTATAGCCTCAAAACATGGTTAAAACCTTAATTTTGATATCATAGATGGTCAGTCCTTGTATTCATAACTCTGTCTATGAATTTGAGAGTGGTTCATTTTGAGAAAATAATGGATGAACAGTCGTTCTACTTCTGAGAGCTTTTTCACTGAACTAGCCGATCATTACTGCACTTTGAAGACAAGACGACTAGCTAACTTGACATCTTGACATTGATCGAGTCTCACCGTCTCCTTTCTCCTCACAGGACCGCAACACTTTCCATCGCTTTGACAAGTTCAACGCCAAATACAACCCCATCGGGGAGTCCATCCTGAGAGAGATCTTCATCAAAACAGACAACCATGTAGAGGGGAAATACTTTGGACACATCATCAAGGTGCCTTCTGAATGAGTGCATCGTCAATAATAGTAAAGGCCCTACTCTTCAGCTAGGACTCGTTCTGAAAGGGCGCTCTGACAGAGATGACAGAGAGCTATGTAGAGATAGTTTGGACCCCCTGTTGCTGCCTCTGAAACAGTACCTTCATCCAATCAGGACAAGTATTTGGATTCTAAATCCTTGTTCCAGCAGTTGTCTATACAGCTGAGTGTTGTACTGTATTCTAGTAAAAGTCGTGTAGTGCTTGGCGCCCCCTGCTGACGGGTGTGTGTCTCTGCTCCTCAGGAGGTGATGGCTGATCTGGAGGAGAGTAAATACCAGAACGTGGAGCTGCGTCTGTCCATCTACGGCCGCTGCAGGGACGAGTGGGACAAGCTGGCCCAGTGGGCCGTCAAACACCAAGTCTACTCTAACAACGTACGCTGGCTGGTGCAGGTCCCACGACTCTTGTGAGTACAACTAACCTCTATTCAAGGAGGACTCTGTCTTGTGAGTACATCTAACCTCTATTCTATGAGGACTCTGTCTTGTGAGTACAACTAACCTCTATTCAAGGAGGACTCTGTCTTGTGAGTACAACTAACCTCTATTCAAGGAGGACTCTGTCTTGTGAGTACAACTAACCTCTATTCAAGGAGGACTCTGTCTTGTGAATACAACTGACCTCTATTCAAGGAGGACTCTGTCTTGTTTGGTTTTGCCCTACTTCCCTTGACGGATTCAAAGCCCTTTCACATAGCCATGGTCATGTCAGATAAAAGTGACCAGGGTCAGTATTCAAAAAGTATCTCAGAGTAGGAGTGCCCCCCTAGGATCCGGCCCCCTCTAGGGATCCGGTCCCCCCCTAGGATCCGGTCCCCCTAGGATCCGGTCCCCCCCTCTAGGATCCGGTCCCCCCTAGGATCCGGTCCCCCCACCCCCTCTAGGATCCGGTCCCCCCTCCTAGGATCCGGTCCCCCCTAGGATCCGGTCCCCCTAGGATCCGGTCCCCCCTAGGATCCGGTCCACCCCCCTGTCCATACAACCTTGTTCATTATGATCTCAAAAGGTCAAACTGATCCTACATCAGCATCTCTCTTTGTGAGGCTTGTGTCTCTCTCTCTCCACAGTGATGTGTACCACACCAAGAAGCAGCTGGGTAACTTCCAGGAGCTGCTGGAGAACATCTTCATGCCTCTGTTTGAGGTCACCGTCGACCCCGCCAGACACCGTGAGCTGCACCTCTTCCTACAACATGTAAGTAAACAACAAGGTTTAGTGGTTCAGGTATTTAACAATGATGATGATGATGATGATGATGTAGAAGAATAAACGTCACAGGAGATGCTTTTATCCAAAGTAACGCACAGTAGTGCATGGATACATTTTTCAACCCCCAGCGGAAATCAATCCCACAATCCTAATGTTGCAAGCGCCATGCTCTACCAACTGAGCCACACAGAACCACGATGATGGCCATGACGACGATGATGACGATGGTGTGTGCATGTCTGCGTGTGTGTCTGTATGTGTGTGTGTGTGTGTGTGTGTGTGTGTGTGTTCAGGTGGTGGGCTTCGACAGTGTGGACGATGAGTCTAAACCGGAGCATCACTGCTTCAACATGGAGAGTCCTCTGCCAGCCGACTGGACAGAAGAAGACAACCCTCCTTACGCATACTACCTGTACTATATGTATGCTAACATGACCGTGCTCAACCACCTGCGCAGGTATGGGACCACATGACACTACGCCATTTACACTGATTCTAGCATTACGATGACATGTTATCTCATCACTTGGCTATGTGTGGGAACAGTAGCTAGATCAGGGCTCTGCTGGAGAGCAACCGTCCTGTAGGTTTTCAGTCCAACCCTAATCTAGCCGCGCACCTGTTTTCTAATAATTCGCTGGTTGATAAGCTGAATCCGGTTAGTTATAACCAGTGATGTACGCAAACCCTAGATTGCTGTTGCTATGTACTGGCCAGTGAGAGGTTTAGAAGCCACCGGTCGGCCATATTGGCACCCCCCCCCAGAAGGAGCAGTCCTCCATAGGAATGAATGGAATTCTACAGTATTTCAATTAAATGTTTCAAGGTAAAATTACATGTATTTAAACGCCCACACCAGTAGAAATCCACTTTTTCGAGCTGAAAGACGATGACCAGAGGTTACCCATGGTGTTGCATAATGATATACAGTGCCTTCAGAAAGTATTCATAACCCTTGACTTATTCCACATGTTGCTGTGTTACAACCTGAATTCAAAATAGATTAAATAGAGTGTATAACTCTTTCTATGGCGGATTCGCAGCCACAATTTATGGAAGATGCCAAAACAGCTTGTCGTGGAAATTCACCTCTAAGGACTCAAACTCAATGTAAATGAATCCATCTTTGTTATCACGGCCGGAGAGGTTCACAAACAATACAAGCTTGATGAGAACTCTGAAAAGGGCGTTCCCTTTCAGTCCTTATATACTGCTACACAAACAAGTCATATAAGCATGATTTACATCATTCATTATTCATTATTAACGTTGGTTCCAGCACGTGACTGAATGCTGCTTCTCTCAAAGCTGGGACCTTGAAACTGAGATACTCCTTATGGTTCCCAGAGCAATGTTCTGGGCGTACTGCCAATTGGTCTGAGGAGGAGGTCACAGTCACCTGCACGAACCAAGATAGAGTGAGAGGAGATGCTGTGTACAATTCAAGGCTATCTCTTTCCCTCACAAACTGTTTATGATTAATTAACAAGGCCATGCTGGTGGGTGGTTACCTTCAAATAAAACCCAGCCCAATAACGAAACTTAGGCTGAAAAGAGTTAGTATGTCATATCATAGGAAAAGACACCGCATTCACAAGGATTTGCACGAAGTGGGCAGTTTGGATTTGGGGTTCTACTAAGCTAACATATGGAGTTGTTTTAAGATGGTCATGCCGTGGATCATTTAGCTATTTGATTTAGAATTTCAGGACCCCTGTAGGTATAAAAAAAAAAATATTATTTGATGAAACATTGAATATGGCCTTGCTGCTATTAGCCCATAGAAACAAACGCATTGAATAACACAGTCATACATGGAAACACAGATAGTCAAAAAAATAATCAAAAGAAAGTATGTTTTGAAGTGTCTGTCCTATATCTAAGAGATTTAAGAAAGATCAGGAATTATTATTATTATTATTATTATTATTATTATTATTATTATTATTATTATTATTATTATTATACAGTGGAATGACACGTATACCTTTGACGTGGAATGACACGTATACCTTTGACGTGGAAATGCCCTATTCACTTCCATAAATTTTTCACACCGGTTTCGGGTTACCTTCAGACGAGTCTTGTGAGGCGTCGTGAGAGCAAAACACATTGTTCGTGAGAGTCTCAGCTTTCGATATTGGTTTGTAGCCCAAACTGTGAGAAGACTGATTGTCTCCTGGTCTGACAAACACCTTCCACTGCAGATGCAGAAGGGCGACCGGCGGATGCGGTGGATTGAGGCGCAGCCCATGTAAAAAAAACGGTTATCTCTAGCTTAAATAGACGGATTTCGGTGGGAATTTAAAAAACAATTCTAATTCGATTTCCGTTTGGCCACGGACATCGACTTTAGGGGGATCTTATACAGACCCTATCTCTTTCTCTGTCTGTGTAGTTGTGTTACAGTATATATATGGTTGAATCTCATCCCCACCGTACCTCTATGACTGTGTGTACAACCAATCAATCTTTCGATCGATCAATCAATGATATCTCTATGTGTGTTCTAGGCAGAGAGGTTTCAACACCCTGGTGTTGCGTCCTCACTGTGGGGAGGCGGGGCCTATCCATCACCTGGTGTCAGGTTTCATGCTGTCAGAAAACATCTCCCACGGACTGCTGCTCAGGAAGGTACTGTACCCCCTAACTCCTAGCCCCTAACTCTTACCCCGTAACTTCTACCCCCTAGGTTTCATCGTGTCAGAGAACATCTCCCATGGACTGCTGCTCAGGAAGGTACTGTACCCCCTAACTCCTAGCCCCTAACTCTTACCCCGTAACGCCTACCCCCTAGGTTTCATCGTGTCAGAGAACATCTCCCATGGATTGCTGCTCAGGAAGGTAGGCACTGGTTGGACAGCCCTCTCACAGTCACACCAGCAGCTGGTCACACTGGTCTTCACACTCACTCATACCAGTCTCTCTGTCACACACTAATACAGAGAACATGGACTGCTGCTGAGGAAGGTACTGTACGCTTGTCTTCAACCCCAATTCCCCTACCACCTACTCTCTAAACAATAGACACTGGTGTTCACATGGACTGCTGCTGAGGAAGGTACAGTATGGTTCTCTCTCTCTCTCTGTCGCTCGCTCACTCACGCACTCACTCAAGCACTTACTCTGGATAAGCACAACTGAACATCTCCCATGAATTCCTGCTTAGAAAGGTACTGACTATTTCACACAACGAGGACAAGGCCTCAGTCATCTACTCTAGTCCAGGGGTATTCAACTCTTACCCTACGAGGTCCGGAGCTTGCTGGTTTTCTGTTCTACCTGATAATTAATTGCACACGCCTGGTGTCCCAGGTCTAAATGAGTCCCTAATTTGAACAATGAAAAAATGCAGTGGAACTGGCTTCGTGGGCCAGAGTTGAGTTTGAGGGCCCTACTATGACCTTGTGAACCATCTGAGCCCAATTGTTGTTTTTTGTGTGTTTTCAGTCACAAGGGACCACGGACCACAACAGAACATATAACACAAAATCATCTCCTCCCGTCTCTTCTCTCCTCCAGGCCCCCGTCCTGCAGTACCTCTACTACCTGGCTCAGATCGGCATCGCCATGTCTCCTCTCAGCAACAACAGTCTGTTCCTCAGCTACCACCGGAACCCCCTGCCTGAGTATCTGTCCAGGGGACTCATGGTCTCGCTGTCCACTGACGACCCTCTGCAGTTCCACTTCACTAAGGTTGTTCATGTGACTCAACTGTAATATCGTTGACAGAGTGCTTCCACGCAACACTATGCCTGCGTCCTGAATGGCAATTTGGTCAAAAGTAGTGAATTGTACTGTACAGGGAAGTTAGTGCATTATATATACGATGCCATTTGAATGGATAAAAGCTTTGCTGTACCAGTGTCTGTAGGCTTTATATGAAGAGTTGATTTCCAAAACGCTATACAGTGGGGAGAACAAGTATTTGATACACTGCCGATTTTGCAGGTTTTCCTACTTACAAAGCATGTAGAGGTCTGTAATTTTTATCATAGGTACACTTCAACTGTGAGAGACGGAATCTAAAACAAAAATCCAGAAAATCACATTGTATGATTTTTAAGTAATTAATTTGCATTTTATTGCATGACATAAGTATTTGATACATCAGAAAAGCAGAACTTAATATTTGGTACAGAAACCTTTGTTTGCAATTACAGAGATCATACGTTTCCTGTAGGTCTTGACCAGGTTTGCACACACTGCAGCAGGGATTTTGGCCCACTCCTCCATACAGACCTTCTCCAGATCCTTGAGGTTTCGGGGCTGTCGCTGGGCAATACGGACTTTCAGCTCCCTCCAAAGATATTCTATTGGGTTCAGGTCTGGAGACTGGCTAGGCCCTCCAGGACCTTGAGATGCTTCTTACGGAGCCACTCCTTAGTTGCCCTGGCTGTGTGTTTCGGGTCGTTGTCATGCTGGAAGACCCAGCCACGACCCATCTTCAATGCTCTTACTGAGGGAAGGAGGTTGTTGGCCAAGATCTCGCGATACATGGCCCCATCCATCCTCCCCTCAATACGGTGCAGTCGTCCTGTCCCCTTTGCAGAAAAGCATCCCCAAATAATGATGTTTCCACCTCCATGCTTCACGGTTGGGATGGTGTTCTTGGGGTTGTACTCATCCTTCTTCTTCCTCCAAACACGGCGAGTGGAGTTTAGACCAAAAAGCTATTTTTTTGTCTCATCAGACCACATGACCTTCTCCCATTCCTCCTCTGGATCATCCAGATGGTCATTGGCAAACTTCAGACGAGCCTGGACATGCGCTGGCTTGAGCAGGGGGACCTTGCGTGCGCTGCAGGATTTTAATCCATGACGGCGTAGTGTGTTACTAATGGTTTTCTTTGAGACTGTGGTCCCAGCTCTCTTCAGGTCATTGACCAGGTCCTGCTGTGTAGTTCTGGGCTGATCCCTCACCTTCCTCATGATCATTGATGCCCCACGAGGTGAGATCTTGCATGGAGCCCCAGACCGAGGGTGATTGACCGTCATCTTGAACTTCTTCCATTTTCTAATAATTGCGCCAACAGTTGTTGCCTTCTCACCAAGCTGCTTGCCTATTGTCCTGTAGCCCATCCCAGCCTTGTGCAGGTCTACAATTTTATCCCTGATGTCCTTACACAGCTCTCTGGTCTTGGCCATTGTGGAGAGGTTGGAGTCTGTTTGATTGAGTGTGTGGACAGGTGTCTTTTATACAGGTAACGAGTTCAAACAGGTGCAGTTAATACAGGTAATGAGTGGAGAACAGGAGGGCTTCTTAAAGAAAAACTAACAGGTCTGTGAGAGCCGGAATTCTTACTGGTTGGTATGTGATCAGATACTTATGTCATGCAATAAAATGCAAATTAATTACTTAAAAATCATACAATATGATTTTCTGGATTTTTGTTTTAGATTCCGTCTCTCACGGTTGAAGTGTACCTATGATAAAAATTACAGACCTCTACATGCTTTGTAAGTAGGAAAACCTGCAAAATCAGCAGTGTATCAAATACTTGTTCTCCCCACTGTATATACAAATATTTCACATTTGTGTTTTTATCATCAGAAATGAATGGGTACCTTCACATGTTTGTCAAATATTACTGTTCTCTGATTTGTAATTCATAGATTTTAGATGGGTATTAAAATGTGCTTTTTTTTGCAAAACGCTAGCCATATCCATTGTTTAGCTAGAATGGAATCTTTGCAAAAAAAACATGATTACTGTATTTGTCTCTCTCAAATGAAACCATCAAGTGATAGATTTTAAACAAATACATGTCTATCATTGAACAACCCCATGCCATCATTAGATAGTGAAAAAAACACATCAATCTCTTTCATAATAAAAAAATTAAAATAATAATAATTTCTTTAAACAATAAATGCTAATTTACCAACATTTCTGAAAATGTGTATATATAGCGTTTTGGAATAAAACTCTTCATATGCTCTACACACAAAATACAGTCAGTTGGTAGATAGTGTAGATGACCGTAATGACTACTTAACACAACACAATGAATGGATAAAAACCCTTGCTGTGCCCCACAAAATACAAAATCGCAGCTGTATAGATACAGTGGGTATAGAAAGTCACCACCCACCTCTCAAAATGTTCACCTTTTGTTGCCTTACAGCCTGAAATGAAAACACATAAAATCAGACTTTATTTACACACAGTAACCCACAATAACCCACAATATCCAAGTGAAAATAAATAATTTTTAAAAAACTCTGAAAATTAATTAAAATTAAAACAGTGCCATACACCTTCCACTTCTTAATAATGGTCTTAACTGTGCTCCGAGGGATAGACAAAGCCTTTTCAATATTTTTATATCCATCCCCTGACTTGTGCCTTTCCACAACTTTATCTCGTAGATCTTTTGAAAGTACCTTTCAGCCCATGGTGGATTATTTGCTTTGAATTGCACTACTAAGCAGTGGAGTCCTCTATGAACAACTGCTTTTATTCTGAACTAATCAAAGTCACTACAATTGATCACAGATGGAATTAGCTTGAGTTTTGATCTGGAAAATGGTTGGTTATACCTCAGCAAGTTTGCAATTGCAATTCTAAGGGGGGGTTTCACTTACCCAAATAGGGTATTTTACTGTTTTGATTTAAATTAATTTTCAGAGGTTTAAAAAAATTAATAATGACACTTGGATATTGTGGGTTACTGTGTGTAAATAAAGCCGGAAAAAGTCTGATTTTATGTGTTTTCATTTGTAAGGCAACAAAGCGTGAACATTTTGAAAGGGGTTGGTGGCTTTCTATACCCACTGTATACTGTAAGTTGTTCTGAAGAATAGGGTTGTGTTCTGTTACTTACTATAACTATGAGTATGTGGAGGATATTGCAGATATGGGTAACATACTATAACAGTATCGTGGAAGTATCGCAGGCGATCCGTGTCAACATTTAAAAAGGGTTTACTGTGAATGCATTTTCCGCGAATGCGGGAACATTGCCTTTAATTTTCAATCGAGCTAAAATATGGATCTTCCGCGATACGGACTGAATCCAGCCCTAAGTCTGTAAATGATTGTCTTGTATCGATACTGTCCCTTTCCAGGAGCCCCTGATGGAGGAATACAGCATCGCTGCTCAGGTGTGGAAGCTCAGCTCCTGTGACATGTGTGAGCTGGCCAGGAACAGTGTTCTGATGAGCGGCTTCTCCCATAAGGTAACCTTACCACTGCTGTTTAGAGCAATATCTTCTCTCTACATTCCTACATGACCTACATTGTTATGGATGTATCAAAATACATGTCACTAGAAAACAGCTTAAACAAATGCAAATGCAGCTACTTTGTTGTTATTCTGGCTGCACTGTTTGACGTGACTGTAAGTTAGCCGTAGTTGGCTAGCTAGCAAGCAAGCGATAAGAACGTTGCCAGCCAGTATGGCAATAGAACATTTAGAACGAACGACTGGGTCATAGATTCAGAACAAAAATACTTAACTACTGGGTCGCGTTTCTGGCAACCGAACGACAAGCCGGCTTGGGTAGCAACCCTAGATTTGTGTCAGGACTATATCTCGTGGAAGGATGAAATAGTATGAATAAATTCATCAATATAACATTTTTAAACACCTGCTTCTCGTGCATTATCACTTAATTATCTATTAATGACATGATCTACATCAGTGGTTCTCAAACTGTGGGGCGCGCACCACATAGGGGTCGGCCAGCCAGTATCTGGTGTGACCACCATTTTCCTCATGCAGCGCAACACATCTCCTTCGCATAGAGTTGATCAGACTGTTGATTGTGGCCTGTGTAATGTTGTCCCACTCCTCTTCAATGGCTGTGCGAAGTTGCTGGATATTGGCATTGGCGGGAACTGGAACGCGCTGTCGTACACGTCGATCCCGAGCATCCCAAATGTGCTCAATGGGTGACATGCAGGCCATGGAACAACTGGGACATTTTCAGCTTTCAGGAATTGTGTACAGATCCTTGTGACATTATCATGCTGAAACATGAGGTGATGGCGGCAGATGAATGTCACGACAATGGACCTCAGGATCTCGTCACAGTATTTCTGTGCATTCAAATTGCCATTGATAAAATGTGATTGTGTTCATTGTCCTTAGCTTATGCCTGCCCATACCATAACCCTATCGCCACCATGGGGCGCTGTTCACAACGTTGACATCAGAAAACACGACATACACATTGTCTGCGGTTGTGAGGCCTGTTGGACGTACTGCCAAATTCTCTAAAACGACGTTGGTGGCGGCTTATGGTAGAGAAATGATCATTAAATTCTCTGGCAACAGCTCTGGTGGTTTTAGAGTGCCCTTTTATTGTCCCCAGCACAAGGTGCATCTGTGTAATGATCATGCTGTTTAATCAGCTTCTTGATATGCCACACCTGTCAGGTGGATGGATTATCTTGGCAAAGGAGAAATGCTCACTAACAGGGATGTAAACAAATTTGTGCACAAATAGTTTGAGAAATAAGCTTTTTGTGCATATGGAACATTTCTGGGGTCTTTTATTTCAGCTCATGAAACATGGGACTAACATTTTACATGTTGCGTTTTATGTTTTTATTCAGCATATATATACAGTACCAGTCAAAAGTTTGGACACACCTACTCGTTCAAGGGTTTTTCTTTACTTTTCTATTTTCTAAATTGTAGAATAATAGTGAAGACATCAAAACTATGAAATATCACGTATGGAATCATGTAGTAACCAAAAAAGTGTTAAACAAATCAAAATATATTTTAGATTTTAGATTCTTCAAAGTAGCCACCCTTTGCCTTGATGACAGCTTTGCACACTCTCGGCATTCTCTCAGCCAGCTTCATGAGGAATGCTTTTCCTACAGTCTTGAAGGAGTTCCCACATATGCTGAGCACTTGTTGGCTGCTTTTCCTTCACTCTGCGGTCCAACTCATCCCAAACAATCTCAATTAGGTTGAGGCCGGGTGATTGTGGAGGCCAGGTCATCTGATGCAGCACTCCATCACTCGCCTTCTTGGTGAAATAGCTCTTACACAGCCTTGGGTCATTGTCCTGTTGAAAAACTAATGATAGTCCCACTAAGCGCAAACCAGATGGGATGGCGTATCGCTGCAGAATGCTGTGGTAGCCATGCTGGTTAAGTGTGCCTTGAATTCTAAATAAATCACTGACAGTGTCACCAGCAAAGCACCCCCACACCATCACACCTCCTCCTCCATGCTTCACGGTGGGAACCACACATGTGGAGATCATCTGTTCACCTACTCTGCGTCTCACAAAGACACGGCGATTGGAACCAAAAATCTCAAATTTGGACTCATCAGACCAAAGGTCAGATTTCCACCGGTCTAATGTCCATTGCTCGTGTTTCTTGGCCCAAGCAAGTCTCTTCTTATTATTGGTGTCCTTTAGAAGTGGTTTCTTTGCAGCAATTCGGCCATGAAGGCCTGATTCACGCATTCTCCTCTGAACAGTTGATGTTGAGATGTGTCTGTTACTTGAACTCTGCGAAGCATTTATTTGGGCTGCAATTTCTGAGGCTGGTAACTCTAATGAACTTATCCTCTGCAGCAGAGGTAACTCTGGGTCTTCCTTTCCTGTGGCAGTCCTCATGAGAGCCAGTTTCATCATAGCACTTAATGGTTTTTGCGACTGCACTTTAAGAAACTTTCAAAGTTCTTGAAATGTTCCGATTGACTGACCTTCTTGCTTATTTGAGCTGTTCTTGCCATAATATGGACTTGGTCTTTTAACAAATAGGGCTATCTTCTGTATACCACCCCTACCTTGTCACAACACAACTGATTGGCTCAAACATATTAAAAAGGAAAGAAATCACACAAATTAACTTTTAATAAGCCACACCTGTTAATTGAAATGCATTCCAGGTGACTATCTCATGAAGCTGGTTGAGAGAATGCTAAGAGTGTACAAAGCTGTGTTGATAGGGGACAGAATGCGGTCGGACCATCATATAATAGGCATATACATTACTCTTACTGAATTTCCACGTGGGCGAGGATATTGGAAATTTAATCAAAGCCTATTGGATGATAATTTATTTATAATTAATTTATAACTGACTTTTTCCAACATAACATAGGTACAGCGAATCCCCTTATTGTATGGGACACCTTTAAATGTGCCTTTAGAGGTCATGCAATTCAGTACTCATCTTGAAAACAAAAGCAATTTAGGTCAAAAGAGTTTATACTAAGAAAGGAAATAGAAAGTCTAACAGAACAGATAGATGGCAATAAAAACTGTAACATAGAGGCTCAGAATAAATTAGAGGAAAAACAAAAAGAAATTGAGAAACTTATTCAAGAAAGATCAAGTGTAATATATCATAAAAATAAAGCAAACTGGATGGAATATGGGGAAAAATGCACAAAATTATTTTTTAATCTTCAACATAGGAATGCTACCAAAAAGAACTTAATGAAACTGGTTACAATTGACGGAGTCACCCATAATTCACCAAATGATATTTTGAAGGAAGAAACAAAGTACTTTAAGCATATGTTTTCTTTTCAGTCGCCTCCATCTCCTCTAACTGAAGCTAATTGTAGAGATTTTTTTCTATTGATAATGTCAAATTAACAGCCACACAGAAAGACTCATGTGAAGGTGAAATTACAGAGGAGGAACTTCTGGATGCAATTAAAGACTTTAAGTCTGGGAAAACTCCAGGGTTGGATGGCATACCAGTCGAGGTATACCAAACCTTTTTTGATATACTAAGAGGACCGTTATTAGCATGTTTTAACCACTCCTATGTAAATGGTAGATTATCTGACACTCAAGAAGAAGGTCTGATCTCATTATTACTGAAACAGGATACAAGTGGAAAATATAAAGATCCAGTCCATTTACAAAATTGGAGGCCCCTTACACAAAATGTATAGCGCATAGAATTAAAAAGGTATTGTCGGATATTATTCATTCTAATCAGACATGTTTTTTACATGGAAGAGACATTGGAGATAATATAAGGCAAGTATTGGAAACAGTAGAACACTATGGAAAATATGGGAAACCAGGCCTGCTATTCATAGCAGACTTCGAAAAGGCATTTGATAAAGTTCGAGTGGGGTTTATATATAAATGCCTGGAGCATTTCAATTTTGGAGAATCTCTTATAAAATGGGTCAAAATCATGTATAGTAACCCTAGGTGTAAAATAGTAAATAATGGCTATTTCTCAGAAAGTTTTAAACTGTCAAGAGGAGTGAAACAAGGTTGTCCACTATCGGCATATCTATTTATTGTGGCCATCGAGATGTTAGCTATTAAAATCAGATCCAATAATAATATCAGAGGATTAGAAATCCAGGGCTTAAAAACAAAGGTGTCATTGTACGCTGATGATTCATGTTTTCATTTAAATCCACAACTAGAATCCCTCCACAGCCTCATAGAGGATCTAGATACATTTTCTAACCTCTCTGGATTACAACCAAATTATGACAAATGTACTATATTACGTATTGGATCACTAAAAAATACAATTTTTACAATACCATGTAGTTTACCAATAAAATGGTCTGATGGTGATGTGGATATACTCGGAATACATATCCCAAAGGAAATAAATGATCTCACTTCAATACATTTTAATAGAAAGTTAGCAAAAATAGATAAGATCTTACTACCATGGAAAGGAAAATACCTGTCAATTTGTGGAAAAATCACCCTGATTAACTCTTTAGTATTATCCCAGTTTACCTATTTGCTTATGGTCTTGCCTACGCCTAGTGAACAGTTTTTTAAAATTATATGAGAAAAAAATATTCAATTTTATTTGGAACGGCAAGCCAGACAAAATTAAAAGGGCATATTTATATAATGAATATGAATTCGGAGGACAGAAATTATTAAATATTAAAGCATTAGACCTATCACTAAAAGCTTCAGTCATACAAAAGTTATACTTAAATCCGAACTGGTTCTCAAGCAAATTAGTAAGATTGTCTCACCCAATGTTCAAGAAAGGCCTTTTTCCCTTTATTCAGATTACAACAACTCATTTGCAGTTATTTGAAAAGGAAATCATCTCCCAAATATCACTATTTCTAAAACAAGCCATAGAAAGTTGGTTGCAATTTCAATGTAATCCTCCAGAAACGACAGAACAAATAATGCAACAAATATTGTGGTTAAATTCAAATATACTAATTGACAAAAAAACTTTAATTTTTGACAGAATGTTTAAAAAAGGTATAATCTTCGTAAATGATATCATCGGTAGGACTGGTGGAGTTATGTCGCACATGCAGCTAACAAAAACATATGGAAATGTCTGCTTTACCCAAAATTACAACCAAATAATTGCAGCCTTACCGCAAAAGTGGAAGAGGAAAGTGGAAGGGGGAGAAAGTAAGGAACTTGTCTGTCGGCCTTGCATTAAAGAACATAATTGGTTAAGGAAAACTGTGATAAATAAAAAAGTATATCAGTTTCACTTAAGGACTAAAGAATTGACAGCCGTCCCATATAGATAGCAAAATAGTTGGGAAGAGATTTTTGACGTACCGATCCCATGTCATAGTGTTTATGAACTGACACGCAAAACGACACCGGATTCAAAAATTAGAATCTTTCAATTTAAATTATTATATACAATTCTTGCTACCAATAGAATGTTATTTATATGGGGGATACAATCTTCCCAGCTCTGCAGATTTTGCTGTGAAGAGACAGAATCATTAGATCATTTGTTTTGGTTCTTTCCATTTGTAGCTTGTTTTTGGACACAGGTCAAGGAATGGCTAAAGGATTGCAATATTTACCTGGAACTAACCTTGCAGTTAGCATTACTGGGTGATCTGAAAAGTCATAGTCAATCGATCAATAATATAATAATACTTTTAGCAAAAATGTTTATTTTTAATTCACAATCTGTAGAAGCAATGAGAATAGAAAGGTTCAGAACTTTTGTAAAACATCACAGTACGGTTGAAATATATATGGCAAATAGAAATCCTATATGGATGGTGTTAAGAGATAGATGGGAGGTATTGAATAGAGTTGATGGATGGGACTAATAACAAATAACAACAAATAATAACAAAGATAGCTAATAATGTAAGCATACTGTGTCCATAATAAGTATATAGGTTGTATGTTGGGAGCTTTTGGGAAAGAGCACAGTTAGAAAGATATGGCATATAGAAGCAAACCGGATGGACATCATGAAAATGATCGGAGAAAAATAATATATATATATATAATAGAATTATTGTAAAATGAACTGTGTCCATAAGGTGTAGATAGTAAGTATAGACCAGAAGTAGAGGCCTGGGCATTGTTGTTCACTAATTTACTCCAAGTAGGGAAAGGATGGCGGGGTTGAAAAGTAATAAAGTGGAGTATATATATAAAAAACATGGGGGATTGGAAGTGATGCAGACAATTACATTGATAGAAGATACAACCTATCTGCAATATTAAGCTGATCCTGATTCTCTGCAACCCCATGACAAAATGTGTAGAATTGCAGGAAATAAGCTTTAAACCTGTTAAATGTTCTCCCCGCCAACAAGAGGGGTGTGAACCGTTTGTGTCATGAACAGTGCTTGTACACATAGAAATAGACGTGGCGCATGCAGGGGGGGGGGGGCGCAGGATGTTCCCCAATGCTGGAAGGGGGGGTCTGAGTGAAAAAGTTTGAACCTCTGATCTACATGACTAAATTGACTCTTTATCTACCTAGGCCTGTTCCTAAGTATTTCTACTCCTCATTTACATTTTAGTCATTTAGCAGATGCTCTTATCCAGAGCGACTTACAGGAGCAATTAGGGTTAAGTGCTTTGCTCAAGGGCATATCGACAGATTTGTCACCTAGTCGGCTCGGGGATTAGAACCAGCGACCTTTCGGTTACTGGCACAACGCTCTTAACCACTAAGCTACCTGCCGCCCTATTTCCAGCCATTTCCCATGTTAATTACCCTTCCCTTTCTCTCTCCAGGTGAAGAGTTACTGGCTGGGCCCTCACTACATCAAGGAGGGGCAGGAGGGAAACGACATCCGACGCACCAACGTCCCTGACATCCGTGTGGAGTACCGCTATGAGACCATGTGTGAAGAGCTTAACCTCATCACCCAGGCCATCCACACAGAGGAGCTGGAGGCCATCCACACAGAGGAGCTGGAGACCATCCACACAGAGGAGCTGGAGACCATCCACACAGAGGAGCTGGAGGCCATCCACACAGAGGAGATCCACACAGAGGAGCTGGAGGCCATACACACAGAGGAGCTGGAGGCCATCTACACAGAGGAGATACACACAGAGGAGCTGGAGGCCATCCACACAGAGGAGATCCACACAGAGGAGGTGTAGGCCATGCTGTGTATGGGGCCTGTGTAGGGGAGAGAGGAGGGAGGAGGACCAGGGAAGAGGAGGGAGGAGGACCAGGGAAGAGGAGGGAGGAGGAGCAGGGAAGAGGAGGGAGGAGCAGGGAAGAGGAGGGAGGAGCAGGGAAGAGGAGGGAGGAGGACCAGAGAATTGGAGGGAGGAGGACCAGGGAAGAGAAGGGAGGAGGACCAGGGAAGAGAAGGGAGGAGGACCATGGAAGAGGAGGGAGAAGGAGCAGGGAAGAGGAGGGAGGAGGACCAGGGAAGAGAAGGGAGGAGGACCATGGAAGAGGAGGGAGAAGGAGCAGGGAAGAGGAGGGAGGAGGACAGTCCCCAGTCTTGAGGAAACAAGACTAGAGCTGTGCCACACTAGAGTACCAGAATGCCCCAAAACATTGCTTCATACTAAATGGTATGTGAATGTGGATATTGGAAGATACCCAATCATTCACTTCATATCTCTTCATATCACTTCATATCTCTTCATATCACTTCATATCTCTTCATATCACTTCATATCTCTTCATGTCTCTTCATATCACTTCATATCTCTTCATATCACTTCATATCTCTTCATATCTCTTCATATCACTTCATGTCTCTTCATATCACTTCATATCTCTTCATATCTCTTCATATCACTTCATATCACTTCATATCACTTCATATCTCTTCATATCTCTTCATATCTCTTGTTATCAAACCCATTGCCAGGACAGAGTAGGGAATATATATACTTTTTTTTAAAGGAAAATCTGGCAGATATGGGTTGATAGAAAGAACTGTGTGAGAGACATGGAAGAGATCTGGGCAATGCAGTATGAGTGAATGAATCTATTCCTGTCTGTCAAAATTATTTGTAAATTTTTACTGTGTAAATGTTACTTGTCACTGTGATATCATTTCTGAATTTATTTATTTGCAAGTGAATAGGCTACATATTATTTTAAGGCAATTGTTTTCTGCAGTATAAAAAATCCACTATATTCTCACTCCTGGTCCTTGTGTTATCCAACCCATATCTCCTGGTCCTTGTGTTAGCCGACCCATATCTCCTGGTCCTTATTTTATCAGACCCATATCTCCTGGTCCTTATATTATCTGACCCATATCTCCTGGTCCTTGTGTTATCCGACCAATATCTCCTGGTCCTTGTGTTATCCGACCTACAGTATATCTCCTGGTCCTTGTGTTATCCGACCCATGTATTTCTGGAAATATTTCTTAAGCCTTTATGGTTTTATGCTAGCTTGGAGAATTCCAGTCTGTTTGTACCAAACAACATTTTTGGCAATGACAAGGAGTACAAGGAGTGGAATGTTGGCACCAAACAGGTTCTGGATTTCAGGCTAGTTTTATACCTGGGCAGCATTAAGACAGTTCACTGTTGAGCTGCTGCGGTAACTTACAGTGAGGGGAAAAAGTATTTGATCCCCTGCTGATTTTGTACGTTTGCTTTTCCCACTGACAAAAGAAATGATCATTCTATAATTTTAATGGTAGGTTTATTTAAACAGTGAGAGACAGAATAACAACAACAAAAAATCCAGAAAAGCGCATGACAAAAATGTTATAAATTGATTTGCATTTCAATGAGGGAAATAAGTATTTAACCCCCTCTCAATCAGAAAGATTTCTGGCTCCCAGGTGTCTTTTATACAGGTAACGAGCTGAGATTAGGAGAACACTCTTACAGGGAGTGCTCCTAATCTCAGCTTGTTACCTGTATAAAAGACACCTGTCCACAGAAGCAATCAATCAATCAGATTCCAAACTTTCCACCATGGTCAAGACCAAAGAGCTCTCCAAGGATGTCAGGGCCAAGATTGTAGACCTACACAAGGCTGGAATGGGCTACAAGACCATCGCTAAGCAGCTTGGTGAGAAGGTGACAACAGTTGGTGCGATTATTCGCAAATGGAAGAAACACAAAAGAACTGTCAATCTCCCTTGGCCCTGGGGCTCAATGCAGGATCTCACCTCGTGGAGTTGCAATGATCATGAGAACGTTGAGGAATCAGCCCAGATCTACACGGGAGGATCTTGTCAATGATCTCAAGGCAGCTGGGACCATAGTCACCAAGAAAACAATTGGTAACACACTACGCCGTGAAGGACTGAAATCCTGCAGCGCCCACAAGGTCCCCCTGCTCAAGAAAGCACATATACAGGCCCGTCTTAAGTTTGCCAATGAACATCTGAATGATTCAGATGAGAACTGGGTGAAAGTGTTGTGGTCAGATGAGACCAAAATCGAGCTCTTTGGCATCAACTCAACTCGCCGTGTTTGGAGGAGGAGGAATGCTGCCTATGACCCCAAGAACACCATCCCCACCGTCAAACATGGAGGTGGAAACATTATGCTTTGGGGGGTGTTTTTCTGCTAAGGGGACAGGACAACTTCACCGCATCAAAGGGACGATGGACGGGGCCATGTACCGTCAAATCTTGGGTGAGAACCTCCTTCCCTCAGCCAGGGCATTGAAAATGGGTCGTGGATGGGTATTCCAGCATGACAATGACCCAAAACACACTGCCAAGGCAACAAAGGAGTGGCTCAAGAAGAAGCACAATAAGGTCCTGGAGTGGCCTAGCCAGTCTCCAGACCTTAACCCCATAGAACATCTGTGGAGGGAGCTGAAGGTTCGAGTTGCCAAACGTCAGCCTCGAAACCTTAATGACTTGGAGAAGATCTGCAAAGAGGAGTGGGAACAAAATCCCTCCTGAGATGTGTGCAAACCTGGTGGCCAACTACAAGAAACGTCTGACCTCTGTGATTGCCAACAAGGGTTTTGCCACCAAGTTATTCTGTTATTCTGTCTCTCACTGTTCAAATGAACCTACCATTAAAATTAAAGACTGATCATGTCTTTGTCAGTGGGCAAACGTACAAAATCAGCAGGGGATCAAATACTTTTTTTCCCTCACTGTATCTTTTGGCTCAGATTCATCAGATCTCCGACAATGGACTTTCATTATAGTGACTATATCATAGCTTATCATATCGTTGCATATTACACCACTCGGTGAACATTATATCTGAACTGGGGTCAGTGTCCTGCATACAAAACAAAGGTCCATGTTTGGATCATCTACTTTAGATGGAGAATACTGCATCACGTTCATATCTGTTTTACAATCAATAATAACTCATAGATTTGTCTGTGTTTCCATAAAATGTCGGGGACATGACCCAAATGAAAGGGGAACACACTCAACCTGTGCCAAAACGCTGTAAAAAAAACAGCTTTGTATTACAAGTAGTGGCGTATTGTGGCTTCATAATGGTCTCTTTTCAGACTTGTCTGTCCATGGTGAACTAACTGTTGTGTTCATTTATTTTCCCCGTAACTGTTGACTGAAAAGCCTTCTGACTTGGTTCATTATATCCCGTTGAAGAGAACTGTTAATTTCTATTTGGTGTTTGTTTGTTTATCTCTGAAATAAATGTCTTTAAGACGCAGGAATTCATTGCAGTTGTTGAAGTGTGTGATTAATTTAGCAATCGCTAAGGCCGGGATTCAATCTGTCGACAATGCAGCTTTTAATGTTCTGCAAACGTTCTGCAAACGCTCAATCAGTTTGAATCCCAGTCAAAGTCTGTGGAAAATATTTATTTGTTCTGTTAACGTTCCAATAAAGCGTGTTTTGTCTCAACATCAAATCATTTCTGAGGAACAATTAAGTACCTTATTGTGATTGTTTTCAATTAAAATATACCAAGATGGCGTAGCAGTGTGGTCGTGTTCTCTGTTGTAAATAGCCTGTTTTTTGTATATTTTTGTATTTTTCGTACATATTTCCCTATCACACTTTTCATCCTTCTACTAAATATACTTTCCTGCAACCCGCCTCAATCAATGTGGAACGGATTCTATTATTGACTTACCTTTTATCTAGAATCTCCAGTTGAAACTAGCTAGCCAGCTAACTTGCTATTAGCCACCGTTAGCGGTTTTCACCCAGAACATCAGATTTTCTGCCGGAATAACTGAATCACTGGACCTTAACACCGGATCGCAACTAGCTAGCCGCAACCGAATGGATGTTGCTGTAGGCTAATCACCACTGCCCCCAAAGCAAGCACCAGTTAGACTTGAGCTAGCCTCGAGCCAGGCCCATATCCCGGCTATCTACCTCTTTGTCTACCGGACGGGAGTAGCCAGCTAACCAGCTACTTGCTATTAGCCACCGTTAGCGGTTTTTCACCATTGTCCGTGGCCTGCATTACCTACCAGCCAGCTCTAGCCTGGACTATTATCGGCCAGTCTGCACTGTCTGCACAGCGCGTTATCGACCCAGAACATATCGGATTTTATGCCAGAATCACTGAATCACTGGACCTTTAACACCGGATCATCGCAACTAGCTAGCTGTAACCAAATGGATGTTGTTGTTGGCTAATCAGCCTTGAGCTAGCCTCGAGTCAGGCACATCTCCTGGCTATCTACCTCTCTGTCAACCGGACGGGACCTCCTAGAGTCGACACGGAGCCCCGCTGATCCATCACGACTGGTCAGCCGACGTAATCATCTGTGGTTTCAACAGGCTTCCCGTTGTGACGACTACGAAGATCCATCTGCTAGCCCCGGCCCGCTAGCACACGCAAACAACAGCCGTGCTTTCTGCTCGCTGTGCTGTAGCACCAATTCGAACTGCTCTCAGACTCACATATTGCTGTTCACTGGACCTTATGATCACTCAGCTGCACAGCTGATGCCTGCTGGACTGTTCCTTTACACGGTACCCTGTCCTGTTTATCTGTTTAGCCTCAGCCCAAACTTTCATCGCCATTACCAGTTGTTGTCTTAGCTCTCTCTAATAACACCTGTGATTTCTTTATTTCCTCTCTCCCATGTCAATATGCCTTGCCTATTGCTGTTCCAGTTAGTTCTTATTATACAATTTCACTGTAGAACCCCAAGTCCCTCTCAAACTGCCTCAAATAGCTCCTTTGTTCCACCCCCCATACACGCCGAGACCGGCTCAATTGGTGCCTCCAGTGATGCTATCTCTTTCATTGTTACCCAACGCTTAGGTTTACCTCCACTGTACACATATCCTTCCATATCCTTGTCTGTACATAATGCCCTGAATCTATTCTACAACGCCCGGAAATCTGCCCCCTTTATTCTCTGTACCCAACGCACTAGAAGACCAGTTCTTAAAGCCTTTAGCCATATCCTTATTCTAGTCCTCCTCTGTTCCTATGGTGATGTAGAGGCTAACCCAGGCCCTGCAGCCCCCAGTATCACTCCTACTCCCCAGGAGCTATCATTTGTTGACTTCTGTAACCGTTCCAGAAATAAGTCTCTCACTGTTGCCGCTTGCTACAGAACCCCCTCAGCCCCCAGCTGTGCCCTGGACACCATATGTGAATTGATTGCCCCCCATCTATCCTCAGAGTTCGTACTGCTTGGTGACCTAAACTGGGATATGCTTAACACCCCGGCCATCCTACAATCCAAACTAGATGCCCTCAATCTCACACAAATTATCAAGGAACCTACCAGGTACAACCCTAAATCCGTAAACATGGGCACCCTCATAGATATCATCCTGACTAACTTACCCTCTAAATACACCTCCGCTGTCTTCAACCAGGATCTCAGCGATCACTGCCTTATTGCCTGCCTCCGTAACGGGTCCGTGGTCAAACGACCACCCCTCATCACTGTCAAACGCTCCCTAAAACACTTTAGCGAGCAGGCCTTCCTAATTGACCTGGCCCAGGTATCCTGGATGGATATCGATCTCATTCCGTCAGTAGAGGATGCCTGGTTTTTCTTTAAAAGTGCTTTCCTCTCAATCTTAAATAAGCATGCCCCATTCAAAAAATTCAGAACTAAGAACAGATATAGCCCCTAGTTCTCCTCAGACTTGACTGCCCTTGACCAGCACAAAAACATCCTGTGGCGTACTGCATTAGCATCAAATAGCCCCCACGATATGCAACTTTTCAGGGAAGTTAGGAACCAATATACACAAGCAGTTAGGAAAGCAAAGGCTAGCTTTTTCAAACAGAAATGTGCATCCTGCAGCACTAACTCCAAAAAGATTTGGGACACTGTAAAGTCGATGGAGAATAAGAGCACCTCCTCCCAGCTGCCCACTGCACTGAGGCTAGGAAACACGATCACCACCGATAAATCTACAATAATTGAGAATTTCAACAAGCATTTTGCTATGACTGGCCATGCTTTCCACCTGGCTATCACTACCCCGGCCCCCAGCTCGGCTTCCTATTTCACAACAAAGCCTCCTTCACTCATGCTGCCAAACATGCCCTCGTAAAACTGACTATCCTACCGATCCTTGACTTCGGCGATGTCATTTACAAAATAGCCTCCAACACTCTACTCAGCAAATTGGATGTAGTCTATCACAGTGCCATCCGTTTTGTCACCAAAGCCCCATATACAGTGGGGGAAAAAGTATTTAGTCAGCCACCAATTGTGCAAGTTCTCCCACTTAAAAAAGATGAGAGAGGCCTGTAATTTTCATCATAGGTACACGTTAACTATGACAGACAAAATGAGAAAAAAAAATCCAGAAAATCACATTTTATGATTTTTTATGAATTTATTTGCAAATTATGGTGGAAAATAAGTATCTGTTCAATGACAAAAGTTTCTCAATACTTTGTTATATACCCTTAGTTGGCAATGACACAGGTCAAACGTTTTCTGTAAGTCTTCACAAGGTTTTCACACACTGTTGCTGGTATTTTGGCCCATTCCTCCATGCAGATCTCCTCTAGAGCAGTGATGTTTTGGGGCTGTCGCTGGGCAACACGGACTTTCAACGCCCTCCAAAGATTTTCTATGGGGTTGAGATCTGGAGACTGGCTAGGCCACTCCAGGACCTTGAAATGCTTCTTACGAAGCCACTCCTTCGTTGCCCGGGTGGTGTGTTTGGGATCATTGTCATGCTGAAAGACCCAGCCACGTTTTATCTTCAATGCCCTTGCTGATGGAAGGAGGTTTTCACTCAAAATCTCACGATACATGACCCCATTCATTCTTTGCTTTACACGGATCAGTCGTCCTGGTCCCTTTGCAGAAAAACAGCCCTAAAGCATGATGTTTCCACCCCCATGCTTCACAGTAGGTATGGTGTTCTTTGGATGCAACTCAGCATTCTTTGTCCTCCAAACACGACGAGTTGAGTTTTTACCAAAAAGTTCTATTTTGGTTTCATCTGACCATATGACATTCTCCCAATCCTCTTCTGGATCATCCAAATGCACTCTAGCAAATTTCATGATGGTAGGCTACTGATGGTAGGCTTTGTTACTTTGGTCCCAGCTCTCTGCAGGTCATTCACTAGGTCCCCCCGTGTGGTTCTGGGATTTTTGCTCACCGTTCTTGTGATCATTTTGACCCACGGGTGAGATCTTGCGTGGAGCCCCTGATCGAGGGAGATTATCAGTGGTCTTGTATGTCTTCCATTTCCTAATAATTGCTCCCACAGTTGATTTCTTCAAACCAAGCTGCTTACCTATTGCAGATTCAGTCTTCCCAGACTGGTGCAGGTCTACAATTTTGTTTCTGGTGTCCTTTGACAGCTCTTTGGTCTTGGCCATAGTGGAGTTTGGAGTGTGACTGGTTGAGGTTGTGGACAGGTGTCTTTTATACTGATAACAAGTTCAAACAGGTGCCATTAATACAGGTAACGAGTGGAGGACAGAGGAGACTCTTAAAGAAGAAGTTACAGGTGTGTGAGAGCCAGAAATCTTGCTTGTTTGTAGGTGACCAAATACTTATTTTCCACCATAATTTGCAAATAAATTCATTAAAAATCCTACAATGTGATTTTCTGGAATTTTTTTTCTCAATTTGTCTGTCATAGTTGACGTGTACCTATGATGAAAATTACAGGCCTCTCTCATTTTTTTAAGTGGGAGAACTTGCACAATTGGTGGCTGACTAAATACTTTTTTTCCCCACTGTACTAACCACCACGTGACCTGTACGCTCTTGTTGGCAGGTCCTCACTACATGTTCGTCGCCAAACCCACTGGCTCCAGGCCATCTATAAATCACTGCTAGGCAAATCCCCGCCTTATCTTTGCTCATTGGTCACCATAGCAACACCCACCCGTAGTATGCGCTCCAGCAGGTATATCTCACTGGTCATCCCCAAAGCCAATACCTCCTTTGTCCGCCATTCCTTCCAGTTCTCTGCTGCCAATGACTGGAACGAATTGCAAAAATCTCTGAAGCTGGAGACTTATCTCCCTCACTAACTTTAAGCATCAGTTGTCAGAGCACCTTACCGATCACTGCACCTGTACACAGCCCATCTGAAATTAGCCCACCCAACTACCTCATCCCCATATTGTTATTTATTTTGCTCATTTGCACCCCAGTATCTCTATTTGCACATCATCTCTTGTGCAAATATCTATCATTCCAGTGTTAATACTAATTGTAATTATTTTGCACTATGGCCTATTTATTGCCTTACCTCCATAACTTGCTACATTTGCACACACTGTATATATATTTTCTGTTGTATTTTTGACTTTATGTTTTGTTTTACCCCATATGTAACTCTTTGTTGTTGTTTTTATCGCACTGCTTTGCTTTATCTTGGCCAGGTCGCAGTTGTAAATGAGAACTTGTTCTCAACTGGCTTACCTGGTTAAATAAAATCAACAAAAAAAAAGAAAGAAACAGAAAAAGCTTCTTAGCTAAAATTTCTAAAGCAATAATTTTTGCTAGGACTCTGGGAGTGGTTTGAGTGGGAAGGGGAAACTTTTTGTTTGGAACTCTCTTCCTTATTGGTCTATTAACTAATTTATTGCATGGTGATGTCACCACGGAAGGACAAAACTCCCTCCCACCAAAACAGGCTGAAATTTCAGGCAGTCCTTTACAAACAGCTCTTAAACTAAAAAGAGCATTATCATCATTTTCACAGTATTATTTCCAAGTGTGGAAATATATATAAAACACAGGAAAATCACGTTTTTTTGACTGCACTGGGCCTTTCCGTCACACGTAAGTCATTTGTTGGGTCATCATTTTCACACAGAATGGAGCTCAGATACTATGTAGGCCTAGTCGAGCTGTCACAGAGTTCAACTGGTATTTATGACAATCAGTACAGATAAGGTGTGTGCCCAGACAAGGGCAAGGCACAGGAAAGAGAGAAAATGCATTGCAGACAGTTCAATGGGTTTAGTCATTTTAGAGAGGGAGAAGACTGAGAGACAGAAAGAGATCTCTGTTAATAAGGTCTAGTAAATAGACAAGGAACCACAACGTCAGAAAAATAAATAAAAATAATAATAATAATAATAATAATAATGAAAATAAAAACGGAATTTAAAAAAATATATAAAATAATGAAAAATCATAAATAAATAAATAAAAACATTGTAAAGTAGTTGTACTACTGGCTAAAAGGTGAATGCACCTATTTGTAAGTCGCTCTGGATAAGAGCGTCTGCTAAATGACGTAAATGTAAATGTAAACGTCAAGGTTTTGTTTGAACTTTCCAACATCATGTAAATTGTTCAGGACAGTTTTAAGGGAAATCCGTCCAGACTTTTCCATGTGAATTTAGCTAAACAGGGAAGCTAACCTCTAACCTCTAACCTCTAACCTCTAACCACTAACCGCTAACCTCTAACCTCTAACCTCTAACCGCTAACCGCTAACCTCTAACCTCTAACCTCTAACCGCTAACCTCTAACCGCTAACCTCTAACCTCTAACCTCTAACCTCTAACCTCTTCTGTCCACTGCATCTATCATTACCTTACTAAATCCCTCAGAGAGAGAGAGAGAGAGAGAGAGAGAGATTGTCCCGTTGACAAATTGATTATTATTATTTTAATTATGTTAATATTGTAAATGTGAATTGAGAGAGAGCGAGAGATACAGTATGTAGCTTCCTGCCACACCCGTAGGGACAGCCAGTGGATCGACCAACCAGAACAATAACATTGCTACCTGTGTCTTTCTCACTATTTCAGTATTGTTCGCATGAATTTCTTACTGTAGTGTTCTGTTAATTGTCACTACTCATTGAGTATTATTATTTTTCCTAGTATTATCTATCTGCGTCATCGTTGATTTGATATGTGTCTATATGTTTGCTTTGGCGTTGTATGTGGTAACACTTTCCATGCCAATAAAGCTATTTGAATTTGAATTAGAGAGCGAGAGAGAGAAACAGTTCAGCACAACCCTCTGGGCAAAAGCTGGTTGAATCAACGTTGTTTCCACGTCATTTCAACAACAAAATTCAACGTGATGACTTTTAATCAACGTAAGGGAATTTCATACCTTTTTTCACCCAGCTTTTAACCTAAATCCAATGTAATAGTGACATTTTTTTGTTGATTTCATGTTGAATTCACATTAATTAACAACTCAACTAAATGTAAATCCAAAATAGACGTTGAACTGACGTCTGTACCCAGTGGGAAATCCATTCTGAAAGACCCCTCTCCAAGTTGGACCAGATACAGGAAAGGCAAAAGCTACACTGATCCAGGTAGGGATAGCTCAGTCAGCCATGTGCAGTGCACAGCATACAACATCCTTCGCTGTTCCTTTACAGAAACATGGTGGTTTGAACTGACCATATGCCCAGATTGTACTGTATACAATTTGAGGAAATTACATACCTGTGAAACACTACACCACTGATCAAGTGGTCCTCTGTAGCTCAGCTGGTAGAGCACGGCGCTTGTAACGCCAAGGTAGTGAGTTCGATCCCCGGGACCATCCATACACAAAAAAATGTATGCACGCATGACTGTAAGTCGCTTTGGATAAAAGCGTCTGCTAAATGGCATATTATTATCAACAACTTTGACTCACTGCACACAACAACTGCATGACACAGCACTGAGGGCCAGAGGCTTTATTCTAATGCCACATTATAGAATAATAATATGCCATTTAGCAGACGCTTTTATCCAAAGCGACTTACAGTCATGTGCGCATACATGTTTACGTATGGGTGGTCCCGGGGATCGAACCCACTACCTTGGCTTACAAGCGCCATGCTCTACCAGCTGAGCTACAGAGGCTATATTGTAATGCCACATTATATCTCTGATTCCTCACTGATTATCAGATTATGTTTGGGGGTCCCCGAGGAGAGGTTTGAGAACCACTGCACTAGACTACCGAGTTGACATTTGTAGGTTGGGGAGAGTGAGGACGAGAAGGGTCGTGTGGACATTGTTGAGAATCACGCAAGGAAGCCACTCGTGGGTTTGGACAGCTCTAACACAGTTCCACCTCAGACACCGCCAAAACAACCGCTACGCGGGGATCTGATAGAATCTATCCCTTTAGTTGATGGGCGCCTTACAGTCTTCTACCCACCGGACATCCTTATTAGGATTGTGGTTAGGACGTTTGTATTTGGATCAGGCGATCTGGGTTTGCAGCCCGCTATAGGGACCTCGTGCTACTCACCTGATTCATCACTACAGTACCTTCCTATGTTCTTGTGGGTTTTTTCATTCCAAAGACTCCTCTGATACTGAGTGACCCTAGCTGGTCTGGAGTACAACCCCCCCTCCTGTATTCTCCCTCAGGACAAGATGAAGCAAGTCTACACAAAGCAAATCCCCGGAACACTGAAGCAGTTCTCCGAGTTCCTAGGAACCTGGTGACAAGGTATGATACACTTTTATTGGCTAATCACTTCCCTGTCTATGAGTCTCCACCTTGCCAATGGTGCTGATTCAGCCAAAAGAGAATAAAGCAAGGGTACCTGTATTCAAATCCAAGCCTGGAGGTCCGGAGTACTGCTGGTTTTCTGTTCTACCTGATAATTAATTGCACCCACCTGGTGTCCCAGGTCTAAATCAGTCCCTGATTAGAGGGGAACACTAAAAGCAGCAGTGGAACTGGCTTTGAGGTGACTCACATGGGGACTATCTGGTGACTACCTAGTCACTACATGGTGACTATCTGGTGTCTCACATGGTGACTATCTGGTGACTCACATGGCGACTATCTGGTGACTCACATGGTGACTATCTGGTGACTATCTGGTGTCTCACATGGCGACTATCTGGTGTCTCACATGGTGACTATCTGGTGACTATCTGGTGACTATCTGGTGTCTCACATGGCGACTATCTGGTGTCTCACATGGTGACTATCTGGTGTCTCACATGGCGACTATCTGGTGTCTCACATGGTGACTATCTGGTGACTATCTGGTGACTATCTGGTGTCTCACATGGCGACTATCTGGTGTCTCACATGGTGACTATCTGGTGACTATCTGGTGTCTCACATGGTGACTCACATGGTGACTATCTAGTGACTACCTAGTCACTACATGGTACCTAGTCACTACATGGTGACTATCTGGTGTCTCACATGGTGACTATCTGGTGACTCACATGGCGACTATCTGGTGACTCACATGGTGACTATCTGGTGACTATCTGGTGACTATCTGGTGTCTCACATGGTGACTATCTGGTGTCTCACATGGTGACTATCTGGTGACTATCTGGTGTCTCACATGGTGACTATCTGGTGTCTCACATGGTGACTATCTGGTGACTATCTGGTGTCTCATATGGTGACTCACATGGTGACTATCTGGTAAAAGAAAGGGGATGCTCAGATGTCTGAAATGATCTAGGAAGTTCAAATATATATTTATTAATGTTTTCAATAAACATTTGGAGACAAAATATAGTTGACATGTTGTCAACAGTCAAAACCAATCCCGTCTGTTTTGACCCATAGTTATGCACGCATCAGTTTTGTTGCTAAACAACCAACCTGTCTAAGAATGGACAAAACAAATATGATTAAATGAAAGTTAAATAGTTGAGTTATTCTTCTCCTCCGGTAGGCTCTTGGTTGTTATTCGTGACAGGTCAGTCTAACGACCGTTGTAAGGGCCGTATCCATTGGACTCACTGGCAAGCTGCAGACAATGAGAGAAAAGAAGCCTGGTGGTTTATCTCTATTCCACAGACAATGCATTTCATTCAGCTTGAATTTGTCAGTGGTAGAAATGCACCCAAACTCTTAGCAGATAGCTATAACTTCAGGTTGCTTGATCTGAGTTGTGTGTGTGCGTGTGCATGAATGCTACTGTCACTTACGGCTATGGAGGACTTGATGGCCTGCAGCTGGAAGAAGACTCTTCCTCCCTCCTCTGGACACACCGTCTTCATATCATCTCTGGTCATCCCCAGAAGCAGGGCTCCATTCAGCACGCTCAGGCTACGAACCGTTCTAATGACAACATAAAGCCTTCATAAGCATATAAAACACCACAACACAGCAAAAAGTTTATTTAGCACAATGTTTCCCAACCTCCGGTCTGTGGACCTGAGGTGTCTGTGGACCTGCGGTGGTCCGTGACATGTTGCTGACCGGTCCCTGAGTCCGTTTTACAGTGCTGGTAAGCAGAGCCCCCAAGGAGGAAAGATAATAGTTTGTTGTCCATGTAATGTCTTACATTTTGGAGAAGGCCTTGTACTCCAGCCAGGCTTTCACGTCTGCAGGTCTGGACTGCATGTTGAGGGGTGGAGGGGAGCGCATCTTCTGGCCCTCACCCCAGGGTTCCCCTCCATCCAGAGGCTCTAGAACGTTCTTAGCAACATGACCCTCCTCACCACGTTCATTACGGACCCTCCACCACTGCCCCGACTTGTCAACAACCTAGAAACACACAAATGCAATTAACAACTTAAAATCACTTCTTTAGATCAACAATACGTTTATTTTCACAGATATATTTTCCTAACCATTTATTTCTATTTTGTTATTTTGATTCTGGTTTGGTTGACATTCACTGCTATTATTTTTTAAATCCATATTCAGTCAGTGAGATGGAAGACATTTGTCAATGGCCTGTGTTCCTTAAAGGAGCCATGGGCTTAATCAGACACACCACCTGGATCACCTCTCCCTCCATAATGTTCAGTCAGACACCCACCTGGATCACCTCTCCCTCCATAATGTTCAGTCAGACACCCACCTGGTGGTTCAACCCCAACCCCAACCCTAACACACCTGGACCACCTCTCCCTTCAAAATGCTCAGCTCCTGGGGGTTCCTGGCCATAAAGTCATAGATCACACACATCCTATCTGGGGCCAGCTCACTGGGGCTGCAGAGGAGACAGAGAAACATAATGTAACGGCAATGTAACGGCAATGTAACAGCATTGTAATAGCAATGTTATAGGAACTTAATAGCGTTGCATGACAATGTAATAGCAAAGCAAAGGGCCAATGACAAAAAGTAATACAATCCTTTTACCCACTATTGAATTACTGAGGATATCATCATCAAAACAGTATAGCTGCTTTGGGTGATGATGTAGCTTACCGTGAAGGTGGTGGAGAATTCATCATGGGCTGTGACAGTCATGACAATAAAGCAATGAGAAACATCATTATTATTATAATATTATTATTATAATAAGATACAGTTTAATGAATGTTTGATGGATTCTGATAGAGGATAGAGGACAGAGGACAGAGGACAGAGGACACAGGACAGAGGATAGAGGACAGAGAACAGAGGACAGAGGACAGAGGACACAAGACAGAGAACACAGGACAGAGGACAGAGGACAAAGGACAGAGAACACAGGACAGAGGACACAGGACAGAGGACACAGGACAGAGGACACAGGACAGAGGACAGAGGAATTACCATGAGATAATGATATATAACATTGCTTCTTATGGCTGAATCCTAATTTTATATGAGTTTACATAACTTTGTGCAAAAATCTGAGTTAAATGCAAATACTGTATCTCAAATTAGGATTCGAGACCTTCACTGCTTTAACAAATAATTGAAATCCATATGGCATTTTATTCGATTTTGTTGTTTGATGTTACCTCATCAGGCATCTGTTGCATCATTTCCTCTCTGGGGGGGATGTGCTGGCTGTTGCTACTCCTCAGGCCCTGATTGGCTGCCGGTGGGACAGGCTTGGGTGGGAGCCAACCATCATAGAACTCTGGGTTGTAGGACGGTAGCATGTGACTGTCTGGCCAGTTAGACCTGGTACAACAAACATAGGAAACCAATGAACACCTCGCTGGCTAGTTGCTGACCCTGCAAACCAGGCAGGTTCAATCAAATACTATTTAATAATATAGTAATAATAATATGCCATTTAGCAGACGCTTTTATCCAAAGCGACTTACAGTCATGCGTGCATACATTTTTACGTATGGGTGGTCCCGGGGATCGAACCCACTACCTTGGCGTTACAAGCGCCGTGCTCTACCAGCTGAGCTACAGAGGACCACAGGACAGATATAAAGTGGATACTAATTAAACCCAGGTCTGGTTATATACAGTACCTAACAAGTAAACCAACCCACATACAGTACATTACCAAAAGTATGTGGACACCTGCTCATCGAACATCTCGTTCCAAAATCATGGGCATTAATATGGAGTTGGTCCCCCCTTTGCTGCTATAACAGCCTCCACTGTTCTGGAAAGGCTTTCCACAAGATGTTGGAACATTGCTGCGGGGACTTGCTTCCATTCAGCCACAAGAGCATTAGTGAGGTTGGGCATTGATGTTGGGCGATTAAGCCTGGCTCGCAGTCGGAGTTCCAATTCATCCCAAAGGGGTTTGATGGGGTTGAGGTCAGGGCTCTGTGCAGGCCAGTCAAGTTCTTCCACACCGAACTCGACAAACCATTTCTGTATGGACCTCGCTTTGTGCACGGGGGCATTGTTATGCTGAAACAGGAAAGGGCCTTCCCCAAACTGTTGCCACAAAGTTGGAAGCTCAGAATCGTCTAGAATGTCATTGTATGCCATAGCGTTAAGATTTCCCTTCACTGGAACTAAGGGGCCTAGCCCGAACCATGAAAAACAGCCCCAGACCATTATTCCTCCTCCACCGAACTTACAGTTGGCACTATGTATTTGAGCAGGTAGCGTTCTCCTGGCATCCGCCAAACCCAGATTCGTCCGTCGGACTGCCAGATGGTGAAGTGTAATTCATCACTCCAGGGAAAGCATTTCCACTGCTCCAGAGTCCAATGGCGGCGAGCTTTACACCACTCTAGCCGATGCTTGGCATTGCATATGGTGATCTTAGGCTTGTGTGTGGCTGCTCGGCCATGGAAACCCATTTCATGAAGCTCCCGATGAACAGTTATTGTGCTGACGTTGCTTCCAGAGGCAGTTTGGAATGTTTCAACCGAGGACAGACGACTTTTACGCGCTACGCGCTTCAGCACTCGGCGGTCCCGTTCTGTGAGCTTGTGTGGCCTACCACTTCGCGGTTGAGCTGTTGTTGCTCCTAGATGTTTCCACTTCACAGCACTTACAGTTGACCGGGGCAGCTCTAGCAGGGCAGAAATTTTACGAATTGACTTGTTGGAAAGGTGGCATCCCATGACGGTGCCACATTGAAAGTCACTGAGCTCTTCAGTAAGGCCATTCTACTGCCAATGTTTGTCTATGGAGATTGCATGGCTGTGTGCTTGATTCTATACACCTGTCAGCAACAGGTGTGGCTGAAATAGCCGAATCCACTAATATGAAGGGGTGTCCGAGGGCAGCCATACCTGGGTATGTTCCAGCTGTTACCCAGGACCCTTCACAGCTGGTCCAGTTAGTTAGAGGTTAGGGGTACTAAGGAAAGGGATAGTGGTACCTAGTTACATTTACATTTTAGTCATTTAGCAGACGCTCTTATCCAGAGCGACTTACGGTTAGTGAGTGCATACATTATTTTATTTTTTCATACTGGCCCCCCGTGGGAATCGAACCAACAACCCTGGCGTTGCAAGCGCCATGCTCTACCAACTGAGCTACACGGGGCGTTAGTTTGTTTGTTTGTGTCGAGGTACTAAGGAAAGGGATAGGTGATACTTAGGGATGGAATAGAGCCCACTTAGGAAAACGGAGGGGTTGTTAAAGGGGATCCTGGGTATGTTCCAGCTGTCTACCAGAGCTGGTTGTGGGAGTTAGGAGGGGGGAATAGGGAGGGGAACTCAGGAAGTGGTTATGGGGTACTAAGGATCTTTTACCTGGGGATGTTCCAGGCGTCTCCCAGGGCCCTCCATTGCTTGTCCTCCTCTGGGGTGACCACCAGGCTGAGCAGGATGAGGGCTGGCTCTGTCAGCAGGGGGGTCAGGACAGAGGGGGGCAGGTCGGGGGGGTAGTGGGACATTAACTGGAATAGAGACAATGACAGGAGAGAGGGAATGGGGTCATCCAAATATCTAAACGCTGTGGGACAGGTTTACCGGACATATATTGAAGCTAGAATCCTACATTCATTTTTTGATATCCTACATCCATTTTTGGATCTTATAAATTAATAATATATACCCATTGATTCTTAAAGAATATAACTTATAAATGCGTCATTACCTTAGTTCAACTGTCTATTATTCAAATGTCTATTATTCTGAGAGTGGTTACATTTCTCCAGGCCCATCCCTCAGCTTTTTACCAAAACAAGACAAGACGCTCACCATGCCCAGAGTGGAGAAGAGAATGTGGACAAAGTCAGCAGCGCTAGGGTTCTGGATCTCTCCATTCAGTTTCCCCTGTAACAGAAAAGGACCGATGACGACAGAGCTTACCCAGCACAAGAACCAATGAGGCACACATTCCGATTAACACAGAAAGATAAGTTCAGCGAAAATGGGCTGTGTTGCAATCGGTACTATAAAGCAGGGTTTCCCAAACTCACCCCAAGAATCTAAACCCCTGAGTTGTACAGAGTAATTCAACAGCATACTGTATTTTCAGGTAATATGAAAATACCATTCATTTCTGATTAATTATATGCAATTATAGAAAACCTGAGGTGAATTAAGTCAACACTTAGTTCAAGTCAACGTCTGCCGTCTTCTGATTTCTTATAGGAGGGAAACATACCAGTAGGTTGAATCCATACTTGATTTTCTGAAGACAGGCGACAAACTCCTCCCAATGTGGCAAGTTGACAGCTAGAGAAAAGAGTCAAATTATTATTTTCCAGTATAGAAAGAAACCCAAATCAGTTATAAATATTTCTGCAGAGCATCAGTCCTTTACCCTAGTGTTTCCTGGCCTGAGTGCCAGTATGTTTGTGCTAACTCCTTGTAACTCACTGTCATGTTTGGCTTGACATTTAGCGTAATGGAGTTGGCAAGAGCACAAACATATCTGGGACCAGTGTTTCCCACACTGATTGGAGATAATTTGACTGAAATCACCGTTTTGCTTTGAGATTTTCTTCTTCTTCTTCTTGTCCTTGTTCTTGTCTTCATTAGGAACGGCAGCTGATACTTTCTCAATGAACAACTCCAAGTCATTCAGCACATGGTTTAAAATGTCCTACACAGACAAATAATGGAAGAAGGAGCTATTCTAAAGCACATCGAATGATTGAGAAACACACTTTTAAATGTACCCTAAAATGGGTAGCCGGGAATCCAAACAGAATATTTCCTTCACTTCACTGACAGTGAAATGGAGCAATATCCACTACAGATTCCAGGCTACAAAATTGGGGGATATTGTCTGAAATACAACTGCTGTATGTTGCGTTGGGGAACAGATAGCCTGGTTAAACCAGACGGAACAATGCACTTAAAATCTGGTGTAACAGGCTAGGGGCTGGGGTTGGGGGTGAGGCTGGGGTTGGGGGTGAGGCTGGGGGTGAGGATGAAGCTGGGGTTGGGGGTGAGGCTGGGTCTGGGGGTGAGGCTGGGGTTGGGGGGTGAGGCTGGGGGTGAGGATGAAGCTGGATCTGGGGGGTGAGGCTGGGTCTGGGGGTGAGGCTGGGGACAGGTGTGGGGTTGGGGGGTGAGACTGGGGGTGAAGGGTGAGGCTGGATCTGGGGGTGATGCTGGGTCTGGGGGTGAGGCTGGGGCCAGGTGTGGGGCTGGGGTTGGGGGGTGAGGCTGGGGTTGGGGGTTAGGCTGGGGTTGGGGGTTAGGCTGGGGTTGGGGGTGAGGCTGGGGACAGGTGTGGGGTTGGGGGGTGAGGCTGGGGGTGAAGGGTGAGGCTGGATCTGGGGGTGATGCTGGGTCTGGGGGGTGAGGCTGGGGCCAGGTGTGGGGCTGGGGTTGGGGGTGAGGCTGGGGTTGGGGGTGAGGCTGGGGTTGGGGGTAAGGGGTTATGGTTAGGGTGTTGTGTTAGGCAACAGACACAGTACTGACCACACTCCTCTGTGTGTCAGTGTATTGAGGGTGGGGGGGCTCTTGGTCTCTAGCTCCGTACTGCTGTGACCCTCCGTACATCTCCTGACCGTACAGTGGCTGCTGTGGTGGGCTGAAGACTGGAGGCAGAGGAAAGCTCTCTGGAAACACACACGGATGAAGACAGATCTCAACCTTAGGCATTCAACTCAATTTTTGCAGTAAAGCATAAAGGAAATTCCTTGCAGCCATTCTCAAAACTCATTGGAGGAGAAGGTTCGAAGGGAGGGACCTTGGCACCTCTCCTTTAATGCACTATGAAAGGGAGTCAAGGAATTGAGGAATCAAGGACAGGAGAAATCAAGGACAGGAGGAATCAAGGACAGGAGAAATCAAGGACAGGAGGAATCAAGGACAGGAGGAATCAAGGACAGGAGGAATCAAGGACAGGAGGAATCAAGGACAGGAGGAATCAAGGACAGGAGGAATCAAGGACAGGAGGAATCAAGGACAGGAGGAATCAAGGACAGGAGGAATCAAATATTTGACGCCTTGTACACTTTCAAGACAGAGCTAAAGACTGACCATTCTCCCTGCTGTTCCTGTCGTTGTACAGCAGGGCGGGACGGTCAGGGGGAGGGGGGGTCCTCTCCTGCAGCATCATGGGAGGAGGAGGATTACTCCTGAAAAAGAGAGAGGTTCAGGAGGTGTGTGTGTGTGTGTGTGTGTGTGCGTGCGTGTGTGCGTGTGTGTGTGCGTGTGTGTGCGTGTGTGTGCGTGTGTGTGCGTGTGCGTGTTCTGATGTCGTACTGGTGTCTGCTTGGTTCTCTGCGAGGTTCAGGAGGAGGAGCGTTGGCGTTGTGTTGAACAGCCTTGTCCAGGTCTTCTCTGATGTGCTCTGCCTAGAAGAACAGACAGAACAATCTCCTATTTATACAGGTTAGTCTCATTAAGACACTGCTAGGTGACACCAGGTGGAGTGTTAGCATTGTGTTGGACAGCCCTGTCCAGGTCTCTGATGGGTTCTGCTCAGAGGAACAGACAGAACCAATCTGGCTCAGGATACCTCATACACTACATCCCTACACCCAGGGCTGGAATATGGGTTGAGGAGGAACTCATGGGAGCACAGTTCCCAATGTGAAATCGTTTTGACATTAATAAATACATAAAGGGTACTATGAGCTGGATTCCTGCTACTTTCACAGTGGTGAATTCCGAGTTACTTTTTCCTAATTCCAGCTATGACTATCCAAGATATTCTCCTACCAAAAGGTTAAGAAATACTATATCCAATCGTTCACTGATGTTTCCCCAGAGTCAGACAGTGGGGTGAAACACACTTCACATCTCTACCTGAAAGAAAAGGCATCTGTTTAACTTGTCGGTATTAGCTGAGGTTATGGTGAAATGTGTAACTTGTCCATGTACAGTGATGTTAGGGTGGTGAAATCTGTCTCACTCACCCTGACCTCCTCACACTGAAACATGAAGACTTGAGCGATGCGTCTGTTGCGTTCCTGGACCATAACGGTGAGCAGGGAGTTGTAGGCACAGGTGTCCAACACAGCCTTAGTCTGAACTACACTTCCCAGAGGCACAGACTCCAGCTCTGTCTGTAGAGAGAACAGAGGGGTAGGGAGAAGGTGAGCAGGGAGTTGTAGGCACAGGTGTCCAACACGGCCTTGGTCTGAACTACACTTCCCAAAGGCACATACTCCAGCTCTGCCTGTAGAGAGAACTCATGCCGCGTTCACGTGCTAGTCGGAACTCTGACATTTCCGACTTGCTAACTGGTTGAACACGGCATGTGTAGAACTCCAACCAGTTCGTTAACAAGTCGGCAACATCAGAGTTTCCTAGTTCCGACTTGTGAACGTGGCAAAAGAGACACAGCGTGACTTCATAAGATTGCCTGGACACAGATGAAGTCAAGCTAATACAAGTTATACAATACCCAATACCACTGTATTTCTAATTTGCATCATTATGGTATTCCAAACCCACCCACCCGCCCGCCTCTGTACCACACATAAGAATAACTGAACTGAACTTTGATCTCCACAGTATAAATGTTGTTTGTCACCAGCATTCGACACAGACAGGAACAATACAGACACAGGCGTACAACAGACTGTCGTGTCTGTTACTGACAACACATCTATTACAGAGACAGTACCTTGGGTCTCCATATACAAACAATAGATACATTTTGATACATTGTACATCGTCTAGAGACAGTTGACAACCTTGGTCTCGATGTCGTTGAGCTGCAGGTATCCTCCCTGGACCTCCAGGATCATCTCCTGTCCCCAGACCCGGCCCTTAGCCTGCAGTCTCTGCAGCCTGGCCACACAGTCATCCAGGCTACGCACCTCCTGGCCGTCCAACTCACACGTAAACAGGTGCTAGAATAGAATGTGAACAGGTGCTAGAATAGAATGTGAACAGGTGCTAGAATAGAATGTAAACAGGTGCTAGAATAGAATGGAAACAGGTGCTAGAATAGAATGTGAACAGGTGCTGTTAAGCAGAGTTAAAGGGAGACATGACTCCTGTTCTACATGACGGACATCATAAGAGAGCCACACAATACATTTCAATCTGAATGTTCAGAATTGACCTTACCTCCACTCTGTACTGGAAGCTATCTGGTTGTTTGTTGATTGTTTCAGAATACTCCTTCCTTTGCACTGAAAGATTGAATTGAACCATTACGCCTAGTGCTTACTGAAAGATTGAATTGAACAAATAGGCTTAGTGCTTACCAAAATTTGAGTTTGAGTTTATTTTTATGCAGACAGAGAAACATAGAACAAGCAACACGTAGCACGCAGACAGAGCAACATAGAACAAGCAACACGTAGCACACAGACAGAGTGACATAGAACAAGCAACACGTAGCACACAGACAGAGAAACATAGAACAAGCAACACGTAGCACGCAGACAGAGAAACATAGAACAAGCAACACGTAGCACGCAGACAGAGAAACATAGAACAAGCAACATGTAGCACGCAGACAGAGCAACATAGTAGCACTCAGACAGAGCAACATAGAACAAGCAACACGTAGCACGCAGACAGAGAAACAGAACAAGCAACACGCAGCACGCAGACAGAGCAACATAGAACAAGCAACACGTAGCACGCAGACAGAGCAACATATAACAAGCAACACGTAGCACGCAGACAGAGAAACATAGAACAAGCAACACGTAGCAAGCAGACAGAGCAACATAGAACAAGCAACACGTAGCACGCAGACAGAGAAACAGAACAAGCAACACGTAGCACGCAGACAGAGAAACATAGAACAAGCAACACATAGCACGCAGACAGAGCAACATAGAACAAGCAACACGTAGCACGCAGACAGAGCAACATATAACAAGCAACACGTAGCATGCAGACAGAGCAACATAGAACAAGCAACACATAGCACGCAGACAGAGCAACATAGAACAAGCAACACGTAGCACGCAGACAGAGCAACATAGAACAAGCAACACGTAGCACGCAGACAGAGCAACATAGAACAAGCAACACGTAGCACGCAGACAGAGCAACATAGAACAAGCAACACGTAGCACGCAGACAGAGCAATAGCGCAAAAAGCAACAAAACAAAATATACAAAAGCAACAGTGTTTCCACACCTCACAAGCTACAGACAACATGGAAAAGAGTCAATACACAAAATGATTCCCGCATTGGGTAAGCATGATTGAGGTGAACTTTGAACTCACTGTATATGGATCTGGCATTGGGCCTGGACAAACTGGACCTCTGAGAGGGAGGATCCACCTGAGGGAACCCTCTACAACACACACACACACATTACTAACTCTGCTGTGTACTTACAGGCAATACAACATTACTGTATGTCGTCTGACACTAGATCAACAAGCACCTGTGAAGTGCAGTATGTTAGCAATGTTCAGATCAACTAACTCTAAGGGAGTTTTAGCATTGCCACACAATATGATGTATCGTTTATATAGTAACGGGAGTGTGTAGTTAGTACAGCCAGTCTCCAGAGGACACCCCTGATGTAAGGTGGCTGATCATATCGCTACTGTCTTTCCTTGACCGGATTTAGCAACCCACTTAATAATCAAGACAACGAGAACACAGATGTGCACTGTACCTTGGTTGAGAGGAAAACAGCCCGCTGTTGTTCCCAAACATTTTTGAATCGTGACGTCACCAACCTGCAAAAAGGGCAAAGGTCATGGTAGTGTATCAGCCGGTCTTGCGAAAACAGCGTGTGACCTGTGACCTGCTTTGATCACATGACAGGAAAGAGATGTACAGGAAACCAGCCATAAAAGAAATAGAACTACCACGCATCACAGAACGATGACTTGGAATGGGGATGATCGTTCAACTCTAGTTCTATAGAAGCTCACACACCTTTAGTTCTGACTGAGTAATCAGTCTTACAAGCCGACAGCTATTATGAATCCGGAAATGTGCCAATTCAGTTGACTTACAGTACCAGTCAAAAGTTTGGACACACCTACTCATTCAAGGGTTTTTCTTTATTTTTACTATTTTCTACATTGTAGAATAATAGTGAAGACATCAAAACTGTGAAATAAAACATATGGAATCATGTAGTAACCAAAAATGTGTTAAACAAATCAAAACATATTTTATGTTTGAGATTCTTCAAATAGCCACCCTTTGACTTGATGACAGCTTTGCACACGCTTGGCATTCTCTCAACCAGCTTCACCTGGAATGCTTTTCCAACAGCCTTGAAGGAGTTCCCACATATGCTTAGAACTGGTTGGCTGCTTTTCCTTCACTCTGCTGTCCGACTCATCCCAAACCATCTCAATTGGGTTGAGGTCGGGGGATTATGGAGGCCAGGTCATCTGATGCAGCACTCCATCACTCTCCTTCTTGGCAAAATAGCCCTTACACAACCTGGAGGTGTGTTGGGTCATTGTCATCATCATCGAGATCATCCGTTCACCCACACCGCATCTCATAAAGACACGGCGGTTGGAACCAAAAATCTCAAATTTTGACTCCAGACCAAAGGACAATTTCCCCCCGGTCTAATGTCCATTGCTCGTGTTTCTGGGCCCAAGCAGGTCTCTTCTTCTTATTGGTGTCCTTTAATTGTGTTTTTTTTGCAGCAATTCGACCATGAAGGCCTGATTCACACAGTCCCCTCTGAACAGTTGATGTTGAGATGTGTCTGTGACTTGAACTCTGTGAAGCATTTATTTGGGCTGCAATTTCTGAGGCTGGTAACTCTAATGAACTTATCCTCTGCAGCAGAGGTAACTCTGGGTCTTCCATTCCTGTGGTGGTCCTCATGAGAGCCAGTTCCATCAAAGCACTTGATTGGTTCAAACGCATTAAGAAGGAAAGAAATTCCACAAATTAACTTTTAAGAAGGCACGCCTGTTAATTGAAATGCATTCCAGGTGACTATCTCATGAAGCTGGTTGAGAGAATGCCAAGAGTGTGCAAAGCTGTCATCAAGGCAAAGGGTGGCCATTTGAAGAATCTCAAATATAACATATTTTGATTTGTTTAACACTTTTTTGGTTACTACATGATTCCATATGTGTTATTTCATAGTTTTGATGTCTTCACTATTATTCTACAATGTAGAAAATAGTAAAAAATAAAGAAAAACCCTTGAATGAGTAGGTGTGTCCAAACTTTTGACTGGTAGTGTAGGAAACCAAGAACGAACAAGCTGAGTTACACAAACTTTGCATCAGTCAGACACTGGTTAATCACTACCAAGGATTTTTTTCCTAGTGATTGGCAATTTATATAGAATATAAAACACTTGCTATCACCTCTGTTCACAAACCAGTACATATCCCATTCAACAGGTGAATGGTTAAGGTTAAGGTGAAATAGTTCAGATAAACATGTCGACAAGAAAGCAAATCATGAATGAATTAATGCTTGAAATGTGAAGTGATTGTCAATGAAAGTTGGCCTAGAAATCAAAGTAATATTTCAGGTCTAATCATTCTCATCGCAGAACAGGGAACATTTCGACGGCAATACAAATAGTCTGATAAGGCTTATAAAAAGGGCATGGCAAGACCTCAAAACATACCTCAGTGTTCTATTCAGTCAGCAGCTGACATACCTCAATGTTCTATTCAGTCAGCAGCAGACATACCTCAGTGTTCTATTCAGTCAGCAGCAGACATACCTCAGTGTTCTATTCAGTCAGCAGCAGACATACCTCAGTGTTCTATTCAGTCATCAGCTGACATACCTCAGTGTTCTATTCAGTCAGCAGCAGACATACCTCAGTGTTCTATTCAGTCAGCAGCAGACATACCTCAGTGTTCTATTCAGTCAGCAGCAGACATACCTCAGTGTTCTATTCAGTCAGCAGCAGACATACCTCAGTGTTCTATTCAGTCAGCAGCAGACATACCTCAGTGTTCTATTCAGTCAGCAGCAGACATACCTCAGTGTTCTATTCAGTCATCAGCTGACATACCTCAGTGTTCTATTCAGTCAGCAGCAGACATACCTCAGTGTTCTATTCAGTCAGCAGCAGACATACCTCAGTGTTCTATTCAGTCAGCAGCTGACATACCTCAGTGTTCTATTCAGTCAGCAGCTGACAGTTGAACAGCAGTCTTCCTCCTTTAAAATGGGTCCTTAGCCAGTATAGTAAAATAAGAGATGTATGTAACACTGATCGAAAAGGTAGGCTTAGTCCCAGTTCACCTTGCCAGGTACCACCACAGTTATATATCAACTAGTTCATAACACATTTATTACCTTCCAGGTGACAATAAAAACCATTTCCCTACTGGCTAAAAAGTATGTGGTCACAAAATCAATATTTACTAATGGAGATATCAGTAATAAATGCAATGTTGATTCTGTTATGAAGCTAAACAAATTCAGACTGCAATATACAGTGCATTTGGAAAGTGTCCAGACCCCTTGAATTTTTCCACATTGTTACAGCCTTATTCTAAAATTGATTAAATCGTTTTTTTCTTCCATAATTCCAATCTACACACAATACCCCACAATGACAAAGCAAAAACAGGTTTAGACATTTTTTCTAATGTATTAAAAAAAACTCCTGAGCGCTCTGGAAAAGGTTTTCATCAAGGATCTCTCTGTACTTTGCTCCGTTCAATCTTTGACGCTTGGCATTCAGGCCAAAGAGTTCAATCTTGGTTTCATCAGACCATAGAATCTTGTTTCTCATGGTCTGAGAGTCTTTAGGTGCCTTTTGGCAAATTCCAAGCGGGCTGTCATGTGCCTTTTACTGAGGCGTGGCTTCCGTCTGGCCACTCTACCATAAAGGCCTGATTGGTGGAGTGCTGCAGAGATGGTTGTCCTTCTGGAAGGTTCTCCCATCTCCACAGAGGAACTCTGGAGCTCTGTCAAAGTGACTATCGGGTTCTTGGTCACATCCCTGACCAAGGCCCTTCTCTCCCGATTGCTCAGTTTGGCCGGGGGGCCAGCTCTAGGAAGAGTCTTGGTGGTTCCAAACTTCTTCTATTTAAGAATGATGGAGGCCACTGTGTGACATTTTTTTGTACCCTTCCCCAGATCTGTGCCTCGACACAATCCTGTCTCAGAGCTCTAGACAACTCCTTCCACCTCATGGCTTGGTTTATGCTCCGACATGCAGTCAACTGTGGGAGCTTATATAGACAGGTGTGTGCCTTCCAAATCATGTCTAATCAATAGAATTTACCACAGGTGGACTCAAATCAAGTTGTAGAAACATCTCAAGGATGATCAATGGAAACAGGATGCGCCTGAGCTCAATTTTCGAGTCTCATAGCAAAGGGTCTGAATATTTAAGTAAATACAGGATTTGTTTTAATTTGTAATACATTTGTTAAAAATGTCTAAAAACCAGTTTTCCCTTTGTCATTATGGGGTATTGTGTGTAGATTGAGAAAAATATTTTAAAAAATCAATTTTAGAATAAGGCTGTAATGTAACAAAATGTGGAAAAAGGGAAGGGGTCTGAATACTTTCCGAATGCACCAACTTGCAATAACTTTATTCCAAAGCTCATCATTGTCCTTTCTTGGTCCCTCCCGTATTTCCACATTTCTGTATCTTTATACCACAGACATTTCAGTACAGTACATATTTTTATATAGTCTCTTAAGCATCCACTTGGATGAAGTCCAATATTATTACCTGTGAATGTAGCCTGTGTCCTCAATTCACTGTTCCATGATCAATCCTCTTATATTCCAATAGTGGCATACATGTTCGAGGAGCAGCATCCAACACAATCGGCAGGTTTAAAAAAAAATATGGACAATTATTATCCTTGACTTCCTGCTTGGAAACGCCACGGTCAAAGTCCACCTGCGAGAGTGCATTCAGTGAGGTGAACATTTGACAGTTGATAGAAAACATAACTACAGCCGTGTCCCGTCTCCTTGTACTACACATACAGTCGTATCTGTCCCAACACATTCCTATCGCTAACGTTACACACTCCTGAACAGGTCCCAGCAGCGACAGAGAATGGCCAGCCCCACAGCTAACGTGCATCCCAAACGGCACCCTGTATAGCGCACTACTTATGACCAGGAGCCATAGGGAATAGGGTGTAATTTGGGACTCGGTCCTTAGTTTCTATAAGGGTCATTACGGCTCGATGGAAAGCAACAAATCTCTGTTTTTTTTTGTCCGTTATGAGTCCAAAGGGTTGGGAATGCCTGGCAGTTCTGTTGATAAGAGATTATTAGCGCCCCACAAGACAGGAAACGTTAAGACCTCTTACGCAATTTTCCAACAGTGTGTTATCACCTACAGTACACCATTAGAATCTGTCAAAACTGGGCCTGGTATAACAGAACTTGTGGTGGGGGCCATTTTGCTGAAAAACAAATCCCGGATTGTTGCTTTGAACCAGAACCCACACTACCAACAAATATTATCAAAAGTGTTTTCAGCACGTTGAGGATCGTAACAGCACTATCAGACAGTTAATAACGCCAAACTATAAGGTTAGTGAATAAAATGAACCTTTTATTTTATGATCAGTTGATGTGTATATACACTCATAACATGGACAGAGACCATATCGTTAAGAGGAAATAGTTGATTTGTAATGAAAAGTGGGCATCAATGAGTTGGGGTTCAGTGGCAAAGGTGTCGACAGTACAGTAGTGAGTTATGCAGTGGCCTTAGCCTGCTGGATTTTAGCCAACACCTTCAGGTCTGTGATGCACTTGGCAATACTCGCCTTCTCCTGAAACACAGAACGAACAAACATGGTTAGTCAGACAGCAAGGCATTAGCAAGGTCAAGGGTCAACTGAAACAAGAATACATTTTTTTTAAAAGTCAAAATAAACCAAATTGCAGCGGGTTGAGCTGTAATTCTGTTGCCCATCAATACAGCAAACGCCGGCTGACATTTGCCAAGTTCATTTTGAGAACAAGCTACCTACCTACCAGAAACATGGCAGGGTACAGTAACTACCTCTAGTGGAGAGTTTAATTTTATTTTTTATACACCGTATCTCTCTGAGATTTTATTTTCTGACTCACCTGTATACTGTTACACCTTCCACCTACATACACACCAACTACATACTGACTATATACACACACACACCGACTACATTTACATTTACATTTTAGTCATTTAGCAGACGCTCTTATCCAGAGCGACTTACAGTTAGTGAATACATATTTTTTTAATACTGGCCCCCCGTGGGAATCGAACCCACAACCCTGGCATTGCAAACGCCATGCTCTATCAACTGAGCTACATCCCTGCCGGCCATTCCCTCCCCTACCCTGGACGACGCTGGGCCAATTGTGCGCCGCCCATGAGTCTCCCGGTCGCGGCCGGCTGCGACAGAGCCTGGATTCGAACCAGGATCTAGTGGCACAGTTAGCACTGCGATGCAGTGCCTTAGACCACTGCGCCACTCAGGAGAGTGACTACCCACTCACACGACTATATACCAACTATACACACACTGACTACACACTCCAGTCAAGTATGTAATGTTCCCCATCTGTCTCCCATCCCTAACCCACCTGCTGGGGGGTGATGCTGGTGACAACGTTCTTCTCCACCCAGTTAACCATGTGTTCCTGCTCCATGCGGCGGTGGAGGGTCTGCAGGGCGATCTGATAGTCCAGCCTCTTCTTCACCTCGTTGGTCACCATGTGGACCCTCTCCCTGCGGTTGGTCTCCAGCAGCATGGCCACGTTGTTCTGAGGTGGGGGGGGGGGGGGAGGAAAGGAGGGAATGAGGAGGGAGGAGAGGAAAGGAGGACAGGACAACAGGAGAAGAGGACAGGACAACAGGAGAAGAGGACAGGAGAAGAGGACAGGACAGGAGGAGAGGACAGGAGAAGAGGACAGGAGGACAGGACAACCGGAGAAGAGGACAGGACAACCGGAGAAGAGGACAGGAGAAGAGGACAGGAGGACAGGACAACCGGAGAAGAGGACAGGACAACCGGAGAAGAGGACAGGAGAAGAGGACAGGAGAAGAGGAGAAGAGGACAGGACAACAGGAGAAGAGGACAGGACAGACAGGACAACAGGAGGACAGGAGAAGAGGACAGGACAGGAGAAGACATTAGTACACCATCTCATGCCAAAATCATACCAAGACATTACAGTCTGGTTTCCCAGACCCAGATAAAGTTTAGTCTTGAACTAAAACACTCTTTCAACAGATATTCTCCATTGAGAATGATTTTTAATCAAGGTCTATGCCCAATTAAACCAGCCCTAGGAGTGGTTACACAGACTAAAGACCATGTTCAATAGGTCTCTATCAAATGCTTTTTAGTTGGCTTGATTCCACCTAATTTGGGTGTGTATGGTCGAGCCTAGGTTTTAGCTCAGATTTAACACGGTCTTGAATGCATAAAGGAGACCCGTGTTCTACCCTCAGTCAGTCACACTCACCCTCTTAGCGTCGAAGAGCATCTGTCGGCCCTCCGCCCTCCACTGTTCCTTCTTCTCATCCTGGATGGCCTGAGCCAAGCTGCTCATGGCCAGGTCCTTCACTTCCTGAGCCTTCTGAACTTTCTCCTGCAAAACCACACAGACAACATCAAGAGGGTCAGGGTCATAGGTCAGCTATGAGACTACGAGCCTCAGAGGGACACAGCGTACGATGGACCGTTTGGACCGTTTGCAGTATGGACCGTTTGCAGTATGGACCGTTTGCAGTATGGACCGTTTGCAGTATGGACCGTTTGCAGTATGGACCGTTTGCAGTATGGACCGTTTGCAGTATGGACCGTTTGCAGTATGGACCGTTTGCAGTATGGATCCATTTCCTCAAACATATGAAATGTCTCAGAACGGGCTGGCATTAAGGGGGGAGGAGCTCAAAGCCTAAATTTAAAATTGAGTAGAAACGAGGCTGTGTGTTGACATGGTGCATCTTTTCAGCACTCCAGAGCACAACTACAACATACATTTATGCTAACAACTCCTGCAATGAATGATCAAATAACCCAAACAGACTGAGGACAAATTCCCCACCTCGTTCAGTTTGTCAGCGAAAGCTGCAACGTCGGGGCCGAATTTCTTGACACCATAGATGATGACGGTACCCATGCAGGCAGCAGCGAAGGTCTCGTGGTTGATGATGTAGATCTCCTTGGAGAGGATGTATGTGAGTAGCCCAGCACCCAGCATGTAGGGGCCTGGAGACAACAGGACAGGAGTGAGGTGAGTGTCAAGGGAAGAGTAGATGGGAGGAAAGGAGGAGAGAAGAGGAGGAGATGAGGAGAGGAGGAAAGGAGGAGAGAAGAGGAGGAGATGAGGGGAGGAGGAAAGGAGGAGAGAAGAGGAGGAGAGGAGAGAAGAGGAGGAGATGAGGGGAGGAGGAGAGAAGAGGAGGAGAGGAGAGAAGAGGAGGAGATGAGGGGAGGAGGAGAGAAGAGGAGGAGATGAGGGGAGGAGGAGAGAAGAGGAGATGATGAGGGGAGGAGGAGAGAAGAGGAGATGAGGGGAGGGGAGGAGGAGATGAGGGCAGGAGGAGAGGAGGAGATGAGGGGAGGAGGAGAGGAGGAGAGGAGAGGAGGAGATGAGGGGAGGAGGAAAGAAGAGGAGGAGATGAGGGGAGGAGGAGATGAGGGGAGGAGGAGAGGAGGAGATGAGGGGAGGAGGAGAGGAGGAGAGGAGGAGATGAGGGGAGGAGGAGAGAAGAGGAGGAGATGAGGGCAGGAGGGGATGAGGGGAGGAGGAGAGGAGGAGAGAAGAGGAGGAGATGAGGGGATGAGGAAAGGTGAGAGGAGTGACCACATTCAATATGCAAACATCGTTGATCACGCAGATAGAAATGTAATGAATACAGCTGAAATTATTAGTCTACATATCAGTGAGTCATGTCTGTTCTAGATGTCATATTTCTATCCGAACGTTGCTGAACGATGCTCCAGGTTTGGGGAAGTTCTACTGACCTGTGACTCCAGTCTTGGGGTACAGGAGCTGAAAGAGTTCCTCTGGGATGATTCCATGGCGTGTCTTGCCTCCTTTGTCTGGCAGAGCGGGGACTGGGGCCTGGCTGCTGGGGGACGTGTGGAGGTGGGACAGCTGGACCAACCTGGGAGGACAGACAGACGACTTATTACAGGAACTGCAGAAGGGATGGGCATGTAGATCTTCAATGTTGAGTTCAAGGTGACCGTTATAATTTTGTCACCCTTATTTCAGTTTATATGTATATTTAACAAATACCAATGTTTGCTTCAGTTAAAGGTTGGAAGTCATAATAAGACAACAGATGCATACCCAGCGCCGAGGGGACCACTGCTCTTTACAGCATTAGCTGGAGGAAAAAAAGCACAGCCAATAGAATTAAAAAGACAAGTACAAATGTTTTGAACGTCATGAAAGTGTCAATGAAACTAAACATGTGGAGACTGTGGCTGCTTGAAAGAGTGCTCTGTTGCTCAATTTTGAACATAATTGTAGAGATGAATATGGACTTTTACTTATGCAATCAATCAAACAAAGAGAATGTGCTTGTGAACTGTACACACTGACAAGCTTTAGCTAGCCAACGTTAGTCAGCCGTCAAGCGCAATAGCCATGGCATCTGCAAGCGTTACCATGCTAGCTAGTTAGCAAGCTTCCAGAATTCAATATTGTAATAATAATAATAAATATTGTCTCTAGCTTGCTAGTTACATGATAGAGCGGCGACGAGAGTGGGCGGACTGGAGCGTTTATTTAAAAAAAATAAACTACAGATTTCAGCACATACAAACTTAATTGTATGTACTGTTGGAGCTCCAGTCTGCCCACACTTGTTGCTGCTCAACTCGGTTAACCTGAAGTACATTGTGGAGTTGAGTTTTACTTGGACAGCTACATGGATAACTAGCTAGCTAGTTACCTAAATACTTACCTAACAAATACAAACTTCAAGAGGCCAATATCATGCATGAACTTGCAAGATGTGTTGCCAACTGCCAGTTAGCTTTGCAAACAGTTAGCTTGTTGCACGACCTCTACTAGCCCAAAAGTTGAAATATTTTAACGTACTTTACCGGTTGTCCATGCGGTTGTCCTGCTCATGCTTCAGGTGATAGAAATCTGAACACACTACCAGCGCTTTGAAAAGTTTGTTATTATACTTTACTGTGGATATGTAGTCTCACATTCCTACCTCCAAAAGGACCAACCCCACGGTCAACCGGTAAAGTATGTTAAAATATTTCCAGGCCAAATTTCTCATTACCGAAATGCGTCCGGATTAAATGTTGTGTCATTTAATAAAAAATATAAAAGATCTTTAGAAAAACCTAACTTATTTGGATAAAACACAAAATATGTTGGTCTAGTTTGTCCATAAATCTGAATAAATTGTATACTAGTTGAAGTTTACATTAAACTATAATATTTATTATGTACAAACAGTGTCTGAACATGTCATTAACGTAACACTTCTTCAAGTTCCTGTAAAAACTCCAATCAGTTTTTAAATAAAGTTTTATTCACCCCATGATGCATCATCTAGAGGAGTAATCCTTAGATGAGCACAAGTTCATTTATTCACTTATATTCCTTCAGAATGAAGTTCTTATTCTCAAACACCCCCTTTACCCCACTTGGCCTTCGCCATTACCGAAAATGCTAAAGAACTAAAATTGGGGGAAAGTTGATTTAATTTCATAATAATTGTATAATTTCATTTGAAATATGTTTATGTTCAGTGTTGTTTAACTCAGGCTTTTTCATTAGGGGAGCAATGTTAATTTTTTTTTTTTTAATTGGGACTTCGAAAACTTACGTAATGTGCATTTTTGGAAAATGCATATCTGATAAAGAAACTAGAATAATTATGAAATAGATAATTACAGATCCTAATCTCAGTGATTCAAGAGGAAATTTAATCAAAAATTACACTTGTTTTTTTGGACCGTTTCATGAGAATGACCCATTTAGATTAAGACACTGCGGAGACATGGCTCGGAATAAATATCAAGTTTGCTCTGAAAACTGTCCTTTTCCTCCTCATTCTAGGTAGCAGAAGCCACAGCAGCCATTTTGGAATGGAAGTGTCAGCCAATCAGCTCCTTTGTTGTTCAACGCGACTTGCATCCATAATGGCTGCTGTGGCTACTGCTAGCTAGCATGAGGACGAAAACTGCATTTTACTTAAACTAGCAGTTGTTTAATCTTCTCAGAGTAACAGTTGGGATAATGGGACAATTCAGAGCGCAACGCATTTCTCATCTCTGGATTGAGGTATGTTTTCTGAACCATATCTCGTTTAGGCTCCAGAGTAACTTAATCTACACAGAAATGCGGTCTGACCCTAGTGCAGTTGTAAACAAGCGGGTCAGATATGTTGGCTAGCCAAGGGCAGAAATCAAACCAGGCTAGCCTGGTTTACGTCAGTTAGTGGCTAACTTTAGTTATCTAACTAATATCGCGAAAAACAATGACTTACCTTGACATTTAGCTAACTATTTCAAAACCTGTGCAATACCTACCCAAATTGGACAAATGAATAACATTTTGCAAGTTACATTTATAGTTACATTTACTAGCTGTCGTTAGCCTTGCTAGGGTTGCATGTTGCTCATTCAATGTGAGGGCGGCCTTCTCCTCCTGACTTTACCCTTCAGATTCACATTCAAGTCAGCCACACTTCGTGGCATTACTACTGCTATTTCAACTCAATCGTATGTATAAAAGGCTGGCATTGCATACCTGAAACGAAAACGACCCTAGACAGCATGGTTGAACGACAAAGTACCAAGACCTTGGTTTACTGGGCACTGCTCTCTTCGTGCCCTTCTACTGCAAAGAGCCACAAGAATGGCGGAGGAATGGGAAAGCCTTGTCAAACGTCGCGAGATTCTATGCCTTCGTAAACGGGACTTGTATGTCCGGGTCATACAAATTCTCCAGTTATTCAATGTTTTATTCACTAGGTGGCAGACAAGTAACATAGATTTGACTTTTTGCTGCACGGGATATTAGTAAAGCTCCTAAATATAGTTGCTTTGAGAGACTAGTCAAGGATCATATCACCTCTACCTTACCTATCACCCTAGACCCACTTCAATTTCCTTACTGCCCCAATAGATCCACAGACGATGCAATCGCCATCACACTGCACACTGCCCTATCCCATCTGGACAAGAGGAATACCTATGTAAGAATGCTGTTCATTGACTATAGCTCAGCATTCAACACCATAGGACCCTCCAAGCTCATCATTAAGCTCGAGGCCCTGGGTCTGAACCCCGCCCTGTGCAACTGGGTCCTGGACTTCCTGACCGGCCGCCCCCAGGTAGTGAAGGTAGGAAACAACATCTCCACTTCGCTGATCCTCAACACTGGGGCCCCACAAGGGTGCGTGCTCAGCCCCCTCCTGTACTCCCTGTTCACCCATGACTGTGTGGCCAAGCATGCCTCCAACTCAATCATCAAGTTTGCAGATGACACAACAGTATGACGAGACCGCCTACAGGGAGGAGGTGAGGGCTCTGGGAGTGTGGTGCCATGAAAATAACCTCTCACTCAACGTCACCAAAACAAAGGAGATTATCGTGGACTTCAGGAAACAGCAGAGGGTGCACCCCCCTATCCACATAGACGGGACCACAGTGGAGAAGGTGGAAAGCTTCAAGTTCCTTGGCGTATGCATCACTGACAAACTGAAATGGTCCACCAACGCAGACAGTGTGGTGAAGAAGGCGCAACAGAGCCTCTTCAACCTCAGGAGGCTGAAGAAATTTGGCTTGGCACCTAAAACCCTCACAAACGTTTACAGATGCACAATTGAGAACATCCTGTCGGGCTGTATCACCGCCTGGTATGGCAACTGCACCACCCGCAACCGCAGGGCTCTCCAGAGGGTGGTGCGGTCTGCCGAATGCATTACCGGGGGCAAACTACCCGCCCTCCAAGACACCTACAGCACCCGATGTCACAGGAAGGCCAAAAAGATAATCAAGGACATCAACCACCCAAGCCACTGCCTGTTCACCCCGCTATCATCCAGAAGGCGAGGTCAGTACAGGTGCATCAAAGCTGGGACCGAGATAATTAAAAACAGCTTCTATCTCAAGGCCATCAGACTGTTAAATAGCCATCACTAGCACATTAGAGGCTGCTGCTGCCTATTGAAATCACTGGCCACTTTAAGAAATGGAACACTAGTCACTTTAATAATGTTTACATATCTTGCACTACTCATCTCATATGTATATACTGTATTCTATTCTATAATATTCTACTGTATGTTAGTCCATGCCGCTCTGTCATTGCTTGTCCATATATGTATATATTCTTAAATTCCATTCCTTACTAGATTTGTGTATTGGGTATATGTTGTGAAATTGTTAGATATTACTTGTTAGATATTACTGCACTGTCGGAGCTAGAAGCACAAGCATTTCGCTACACCTGCAATAACATCTGCTAAACACGTGTATGTGACTAATAAAATGATTTGATTTGATGGAAAAGGTGCCCAATTGTCATACTTTAGTAAAAGTAAAGATACCTTAATAGAAAATGAATCAAGTAAAAGTGAAAGTCACCCAGTAAAATACTACTTGAGTAAAAGTCTAAAAGTATTTGGTTTTAAATATACTTAAGTATCAAAAGTAAATGTAAATGCTAAAATGTACTTAAGTATCAAAAGTAAAAGTAAAAGTATAAATCATTTCAAATTCCTTATATTAAGCAAACCAGACGGAACCATTTTCTTGTTTTATTTATTTATGGATAGCCAAAGGCACACTCCAACACTCAGACATAATTTACAAACTAAGTATGTGTGTTTAGTGAGTAAGCCAGATCAGAGGCAGTAGGAATGACCAGGGTTGTTCTGTTGATAAGTGCTTGAATTGGACCATTCTCCTGTCCTGCTAATCATTCAAAATGTAACGAGTACTTTTGGGTGTCAGGGAAAATGTATGGAGTAAAAAGTACATAATTTTCTATAGGAATGTAGTGAAGTAAAAGTTGTCAAAAATATAACTAGTAAAGTAAAGTATAGATACCCCAAAAAACTCCTTAAGTGGTACTTTAAAGCAGGGGTGCAACTTTGGTTTTAGAAGTGGGGGGGGCGTAATACCTATATACAGTGGGGAGAACAAGTATTTGATACACTGCCGATTTTGCAGGTTTTCCGACTTACAAAGCATGTAGAGGTCTGTAATTTTTATCATAGGTACACTTCAACTGTGAGAGATGGAATCTAAAACAAAAATCCAGAAAATCACATTGTATGATTTTTAAGTAATTAATTTGCATTTTATTGCATGACATAAGTATTTGATACATCAGAAAAGCAGAACTTAATATTTGGTACAGAAACCTTTGTTTGCAATTACAGAGATCATACGTTTCCTGTAGGTCTTGACCAGGTTTGCACACACTGCAGCAGGGATTTTGGCCCACTCCTCCATACAGACCTTCTCCAGATCCTTCAGGTTTCGGGGCTGTCTCTGGGCAATACGGACTTTCAGCTCCCTCCAAAGATTTTCTATTGGGTTCAGGTCTGGAGACTGGCTAGGCCACTCCAGGACCTTGAGATACTTCTTACGGAGCCACTCCTTAGTTGCCCTGGCTGTGTGTTTCAGGTCGTTGTCATGCTGGAAGACCCAGCCACGACCCATCTTCAATGCTTTTACTAAGAGAAGGAGGTTGTCGGCCAAGATCTCGCGATACATGGCCCCATCCATCCTCCCCTCAATACGGTGCAGTCGTCCCTTTGCAGAAAAGCGTCCCCAAAGAATGATGTTTCCACCTCCGTGCTTCATGGTTGGGATGGTGTTCTTGGGGTTGTACTCATCCTTCTTCTTCCTCCAAACACGGCGAGTGGAGTTTAGACCAAAAAGCTCTATTTTTGTCTCATCAGACCACATGACCTTCTCCCATTCCTCCTCTGGATCATCCAGATGGTAATTGGAAAACTTCAGACGGGCCTGGACATGCGCTGGCTTAAGCAGGGGGACCTTGCGTGCGCTGCAGGATTTTAATCCATGACGGCGTAGTGTGTTACTAATGGTTTTCTTTGAGACTGTGGTCCCAGCTCTCTTCAGGTCATTGACCAGGTCCTGCCGTGTAGTTCTGGGCTGATCCCTTACCTTCCTCATGATCATTGATGCCCCACGAGGTGAGATCTTGCATGGAGCCCCAGACCGAGGGTGATTGACCGTCATCTTGAACTTCTTCCATTTTCTAATAATTGCGCCAACAGTTGTTGCCTTCTCACCAAGCTGCTTGCCTATTGTCCTGTTGCCCATCCCAGCCTTGTGCAGGTCTACAATTTTATCCCTGATGTCCTTACACAGCTCTCTGGTCTTGGCCATTGTGGAGAGGGTGGAGTCTGTTTGATTGAGTGTGTGGACAGGTGTCTTTTATACAGGTATCGAGTTCAAACAGGTGCAGTTAATACAGGTAATGAGTGGAGAACAGGAGGGCTTCTTAAAGAAAAACGAACAGGTCTGTGAGAGCCGGAATTCTTACTGGTTGGTAGGTGATCAAATACTTATGTCATGCAATAAAATGCAAATTAATTACTTAAAAATAATACAATGTGATTTTCTGGATTTTTGTTTTAGATTGCGTCTCTCACAGTTGAAGTGTACCTATGATAAAAATTACAGACCTCTACATGCTTTGTAAGTAGGAAAACCAGCAAAATCGGCAGTGTATTGGATAAACACCCATTTTATTTTCACACAAACACACACACACACACACACACACACGTTAACAGTAAGAGACTGATGGGAGGTTTACAATATATGCATTCTTTCCATTAGTTACATATGAGACCAACTACATAGCACTGTAAACAGCTGACCAGTCTCGCTGAGTCTGTAATCATTGGTGTCAAGGTCGAGGTAAGGAGTAGACCAAGGCGCAGCGTGATGAACAAACATGACTTTAATTAGTTAAAGCGTCAAAATACAAAACAAAACACGACTCGTGACGTCCACGGTATCAATGACCGAACACGGAACAAAAACCCACAACCACAAAGGGAAAACATACAGTTTAAATATGGCTCCCAATCAGAGACAACCAGCCAACAGCTGACACTCGTTGCCTCTGATTGGGAGTCACTCAGGCAAACATAGAATACAACAAACTAGAATGAACACCAACATAGAAATACACACATAGAAATGAACACACCCTGGCTCAACATAATGAGTCCCAGAGCCAGGGTGTGACAATTGGGTCAACTTGGCCTTGCAGGCTGAGTCTGTGATCATTGGATCCCAGCAGTGTGTGGAATCAGCTCTAGTACAGCTGGTTGGTGAGATGGAGGAACACATAAGACTGGTGTGGTTCCCCATCCCCTCCACTTCCTGAAAAAAACATGCAAGACAGCAAGACAGAAAGAGCGACTTGAGAAAGACAGACAGAGAAGTTACCAGAGAAGCTACTGGGAGGACACAGTTTAGAAGAGTGTCACGATCGTTGTAAGAGGCAGACCAAGGCGCAGCGTGATAGGCGTACATCTTTCAATGAGTACTATACACCAACAACAAAACGATACGTGAAGTCTAACGGTTCACCAACACAAACCTATACAGAACAAGATCCCACAATACAAAAGTGCCAATAGGCTGCCTAAGTATGGTCCCCAATCAGAGACAACGAGCCACAGCTGTCTCTGATTGGGAACCACCCTGGCCAACATAGAAATACACAATCTAGAACACCCATAGACACCTAAACATAACAAGTCCACACCCTGGCTCAACATTTAAGAGTCCCCAGAGCCAGGGCGTGACAAAGAGGGAGAAAGACTGTAGGCATATGAGGCTGTTTTTTAACACACACCGGCTCCTCAGGATCCATTACTTCAGACAAGATTAGTAACTGAGAGGGTAACATGTCCCATCCATCTATTGCAACAACTCAATGCAGACGTCTAAAACCTCTCCATGTATTCAAGCTTTCCTTCCCTACACAAGCTCCATGATGTTATGTTAGCAAATGTGCCATAGAGGCTACACTGTTTGTGTTGGACTATATTGACAAACTGCATCCTGATAAAAACAATTGAAAAATGAAGTAATTGCTTTATGTGACATCAGTTTGCGTGCAGACTCAAAACCCCATTAGATATTTGTTCACCAGGTGGATCAAAGAAGGAGCTGAGGCAGAGGAGACAGCAGGAATTTACCAGGAGAAGATCAGTCAGCCCAAAAAGGGCAAAATACTCTGGAAAGGATGACAGTTGTGTCATCTGTGAAGCCGATACAGCCAAGTCCGAGACATTGCAGGCTTACTACAGTGTGACCCCCTAAGTCAAATCTGCCAAGGTCAGAAAGGGCAAAGGTCAAGGACAACAGTTGTACTATCTTGCGACGAAGCCAAGACAGAGTCGTTGTGAGGTAGAGTCAGTTTTCACTGGGCACACACTGGTTGAATCAACGTTGTTTCCACGTCATTTAAATGAAATTACGTTAAACCAACGTGGAATAGACATTGAATTGACGTCTGTGCCCAGTGTGTTGGCCTATGACTTCTAGGCCTACATCCAATGGACGTCCGTTGATTATGGCTTGAAGAACAAGAACAACCAAAGATGACCTGGCTGAACTGTACAGCAGTGAATGGGTAAGAAAAGATGCATGTTATTCCTTAGCTTACCATCTACTGTACATGTCTATTGTCTTTATCAATATATTTGAAGTTCATCTTGTTGATATTAGGCCTTTTTTATCCTTTTATTCAGACGATCCTGAGCTCATTTATTAAGGAAATGTTATTTTAGCTTAATTACGGAGTCCCTTCATTGTTGCTTTTCCTTTCGCCCAGGCCTCATTATGGAGAGCAATCACCGTTAGGAAAAAATGAGAAGAACTCTACCAGAAAACTAGTGGCAGTTTCTCCACTTTGACCCTGCTTGCCCTGACTCCTAGATCCCAGCGCTGAGGAGGAGTCCCTGGAAGATTAATGACTATCCCTGCTTGCTCTGACTCCTAGATCCCAGCGCTGAGGAGTCGTCCCTGTGGGATGAATGACTATCCCTGCTTGCCCTGACTCCTAGATCCCAGCGCTGAGGAGTCATCCCTGGAGGATGAATGACTATCCCTGCTTGCCTTGACTCCTAGATCCCAGCGCTGAGGAGTCGTCCCTGTGGGATGAATGACTATCCCTGCTTGCCCTGACTCCTAGATCCCAGCGCTGAGGAGTCGTCCCTTTGGGGTGTCCCTGGCCCAGGTGGCTGTGTTGATGGAAGAGGAGGAGCAGATGAGTGTGTTGCTGAAAGGTACCAGAGGAGGAGGAGCAGAGGAAGCTGGATGTATTGTCAGAGGAGTCAGAAGACTTGGAGGAGACCATGGTGCAGTTGGCTGTGTTGGAGGAAGTGCTAGAGGAGGAGCAGGTAGAGGGGAAAGAGAGAGGGAGGTGGAGGTAGGAGCTTATTGTGTCATCACAGCAGAAGCAGTTCTCATGGGGAGAAGGAGATCAAGTTGAGGAGCAGCTCCGTCACACTCAGGACCGACTACGGCTGAAGGAGAGAGAGGTGAGGGAGCCTCTTTACTGTGCTAAGCCTGACAGTGAAAGCATGATGAATATGAGTTATTACATGTTCATTGATCACCTCAAATCATCATCATCTGAAATGGACCAGTAACTGTGAATAGAATGTACAGATGTTTCAATTCAGTTATGAAATGAATATTTTATACACGAGGAAGGTGAAAACATTGAGTGTGTGTGTGTGTGTGTGTGTGTGTGTGTGTGTGTGTGTGTGTGTGTGTGGAGCTGCAGAACAAGCTGGAGGCAGTGGAGGCAGAGTGCCAGTCGTGCCAGGTCCGTCTGACGCAGTGCAGGGACGAACTCAGACAGCTCAGCCAGCGACGCAGCAGCAGCAGCAGTGAACATCTCCTTCCCTCTATTGTCCTTCTGCCCAAAATCACCCCATAACCCATGTAATGAAATGCATTTCTGAAATATGCCCCTGACGGCGCAGTTACATCCACTTTGAAGTAAATGTTGTTGTTTTTTTCTGCTGTTCTTCAGTACAGGTTAAGGTTTTAAAGATGTTTCTAGAAGCCCTGTGTCTTGTGACTGACTGTGTGTGCTGCTGGTGCTGTCCGTGGTGATGGTGGCCATCTTGTGGGCGTGGCTCCCTCCTTTCAGGGACCAGGTCCAGGACCTGTACTCAGCTGTAGAGGAACACATAGAGGGGCTATCTACTGCAGGCAGCCTCAGCACAACACTCTGGCTGCTTCAAGCCTGTCTGACCACAACACTCTGGCTGCTTCAAGCCTGTCTGACCACAACACTCTGGCTGCTTCAAGCCTGTCTGGCTACAACACTAGCCTGAGTCCAAGGTTGGTGTGCGCTCTCTTGCCAACTCTATGACATTGGAGGCTCTCTTTCCAACTGTATGACATTGGAGGCTGTCTTTCCAACTGTATGACATTGGAGGCTGTCTTGCCAACTCTATGACATTGGAGGCTGTCTTGCCAACTCTATGACATTGGAGGCTGTCTTGCCAACTCTATGACATAGGAGGCTCTCTTTCCAACTGTATGACATTGGAGGCCGTCTTGCCAACTCTATGACATTGAACTTGGCAAGACAGTACAGAGAGATCTGGGACTCAGGCTACCACAGCTCAGCTCAGGAATAGAATTCGTATGTTGAGATTGTTTGGTGTAAATTAGGGATTTGTTCGGGTTTGTTTCCCACGGGGGGCCAGTATGAAAATGTATGCACTCACTAACTGTAAGTCTCTCTGGATAAGAGCGTCTGCTGAAATGACTAAAAAAAATTGTAAATTAGGAAATTTTGTTAGGGTATTAAACATTTATTTATTTGTTATTGTAAGTCATAAACAATTACAAATTACAATATACAATACCTATACATATGTACATTTCAATAGGGGGGACCGGGGGCAGACTGAACTATGAGAAAAAAATAACAAAAAACTATGCACATGATAAAAGATAAAACAATTTGTAATCATTGATTTTATATTTCTAACTCAGAACTTTTGTGTGCCTTTATAGATGAATGAGTTGCTTTTAATTTCATCTTTAAGAAGTCTCTTTGCAAATAGTTTTACATAAACAACAATATTTACAATGTTTATTACAAAAACTCAGGGACAAAAATAACAATTTACTGCCATCATTATGTAATAATTGTTTGAAATTAATATTTGTCTTCTGTACTTCATATTTGACTTTACAAAAATCATGCAAATCAGTTAATAAGTATCACAATAAGTATTCTATTTGAGTCATTTTGTTTAAGAAACAAAGTACTGAATGAGTGTTCCTACACTTTAATGGTAATGATTGTTTTCCAACAACTCAACTACAATGTTTTTTTGTTTGTTTTGTTGAATGGTGTGTAGAGTTTATGGAAATAGATGTGACTAAAATGACTCACTGTCAGGTCTGATATGGTAAACCATTTCCAACGAGTCGTCATCATCATGAATGCCTTAAGAAGAAAAAGTGGTAAAATAAGTTGAAAAACACAACACTCAAGACAAAAGTGAAAGATTAAGCCTATCACTGTCCTGTGAGTTGTTTTCCACTGGAGGGGGCAACTTTCCTGCGGGGGGGTGACTGCTTGTTCAGATACGGAGTCTGCTGTACATTCGTCAACTGGTAATGTGGGCCTGCGGATTGCTCACGCTGTACCAGCATGCCTGATCCCATTTGACCTGCAGCAGCAGCTGCTGTTGAAATACAAAGGCTTTATGAAACAATGACAATCACTGTGAAATATGTTATTTTGTTATATAAATATGTTATTGTGTTATATATATATATATATATATATATATATATATATATATATATATATATATATATATATATATATATATATATATATATATATATATGCTATTTTGTTATATAAATTGGTAGGAAAACACTCACAGGCAGCACGCTTGCATAACCATTTAACTTCCAAATACTTCCAAATTGCTTGACATGGGTCCCCGAAAACAGAGTTTCTTGCAGGGACCGCACAGTAGCTTCTGCCATTACACCTGAAGTTAAAAGAGAGAGGTTATACACGTACAACTGCCAGACTTTTACCCAGTGAGCACCAACTGATGCATGACATCCATGGACGTTAATCATTGATTGAAATTTGGTTTGTCCACCCTGGCCTTGATTTGAACAACCACAGATGTTGAAAATTGTGTTGGCCCAGCCTTGATTTGGCCCAAAAATAGTCAGCAACGTCTATAAAATATGTAAAATAAAATATACAGGTCCATAAAGACATATTCTACATATTTTCAATGCCATTTTGCTGAATGAGTATCATACAACAGCCTTCAGTTTGCTAATAACACAGATTCAATTTAAATTGTGTTATCATTAGAAAAATTCTCTAAAGTTTAAAAGTGTACAGAGAACATTTCATCTTGTAAAGAAAAGAAAAAAAGCCTTACCTGGAAGACACAATAGCGTAGGTACCATGGTGTATGCAGTTGCCATTGTATATCCAGATACCACGTCCGCAGGTCCGATGATCTCTCCGTCCATAGTTGGCTCCAATGATCCTTATGGTTCCACCCTCTGTTTATAAAGGAAATAGAACCCGCACACTCCTAAGCTCCACCACCACGTACCTCCACCATATGCTTTTACAAAATGACAGAAATCTCATGAAAACTTTGAATGGAAGATAATAAATGGAAATAATATATAATATGTTGAAATAACGGTATGAGCAAGGCTCCTATCAGAACTTACCACAATGAAGATGAGCAGTTTGCCCCTCACAGGCAATCCTGGAGCTTTGTGAAACTCCTGATTAGCATACAGAATATTTTTGTATTTTATTTCTGATCATATTTCTGTAGTTCATTGTATACATTTTCATTTGTAATAACAATTTCTTTGCTCACTGAGCTTTTTTAAAAACTTTGCTTACCATGTTTGATACATTGCTAAGAAGATAATGTACAGTACCTTGATTTTAAATAATGATTGTGATATAAAAATGTATAGACTACTGTATCATAATGCACAAACGGCTTCTTACCAAATTCAACTTGCCACGATGAAATCAACACTGAAAGTGAGAGAAACATTTATTTTTAGTCAAATATTTTGAAAAAGATGGCTAAGGTATTTGTGTGAATATATACTGTAAGTCTCGTAAAGTGAGATTGTTTTTATTTATTTAATTCTGATCCAGTCCTATTTCAGCAAAGTTGACAACAAATTCAACATAACACTATTGATTCATAGGCTAAAAAAATATGATCACAGGATCAAAGTTGTGAAATAGAAATATAAACAAATTAATAGGAAACTTTCACTTACACAGCAACAGACTTGATAAATATCTTGCCATTTTGAACACTTGATGACAAGACGACCTCTCTCCTGATCCTTTTGCTCTGCCTACATGTATACACATTTTCATTTTTATAAGATTATCAGCAGGCTAAGATAAGATATTACAGGTTAAACATTACCCCTAATAATTAGGAATTGTATATCAGCAGTAAAAAAAAAAAATGTTAGACTTATTTTTACTACTTGTTATTTTGGACTTTGTATTTTGGCATTTGATTTTCTTGATTGATATAGATACTGTTATTAATCACGTGCATGTAAATGGTACAGTAAAATGCTTACTTGCGAACTCTCCTCAAATGTGCAGTACAATAAGTTAGCAAATAAGCATTTTACTGTACCGTTTACGTGCACGTGACCAATAAACTTTGATTTGATTTTTTACATTTACATTTTTAGTCATTTAGCAGACGCTCTTATCCAGAGCGACTTACAGTTAGTGAGTGCATACATTAAAACAAATATATATATATTTTATTTTTTATACTGTACTCTTGAATGTCTAGAACAGGGGTACTCAAATACTATTTGAGAAGGTCCAGACACACACATTTCCTGGGTGGCAACGGTCCGGATGGATATTGTCATTTATCGGCTTAATAACAAACCCCCACCTCGCAACTTTATGTGATCCTAAACTGTTCAAACTGTTCACACCCCTCTTAAAGGCAGAGTCTCAGACAAACATCAAGCTTGTCAAATAGTGAGATAATTTATACCCCAAAAAGTTTTTAACAAATCAAAGCTACAACTATGCACAAGTGAGAAACTTTTCTTAGACAAGGCAACCTTTCTCCTGATCATTTGTTCTGTTATAAGTTTAATTTACATTTTATGATTGATTGATTTTTTGATGTCAGTGAAAAACATTTATACGTATTGTATATCAGCACTAATGTGATACTGTACTCTTGAATGTCTAGGTAAAGATTGATAGAATTTCCAATTGAAGGAACAAAGGCCTTATTATGGCACGTGCTAGTTGTTTACTAGAAGAGCTAATACTACTTCCTTGTACCCTACCAACCCCTCTGAACACTCCCTGATATTTCCCTGATATTTCCCTGATAACAGCGTCTACATTCAATCAGCATCGCGGAAGTTCAGATACCTGAGCTAGGCAAAATGATTACTTCAACAGTTGGTTATCTGAATTGTACTCATCACAGGTTAAACATAATGATGAAATTGTACCAAATGTAGAACTTCCTGCTGCTGTTCTCTCACTTGATGCCGAAAAAAGGCCTTCGGTCACCTTGAATGGCAGTACCTCTTGACAGTACTCAAATGTATGGGCTTCAGAGATTGTTTTATGAACATGATCAAAGTACTGTATTCTAATCCATCTGCTATGGAGCTTACTGGGAAATGATGTTCTAAACACTTCCCCATTTCCAGAGGGACAAGGCAAGGCTGTCCTCTCAGCAGCTTACTCTTCACTTTATGATTAGAACCCCTGGGTCAGGAAGTCCATCAGTCCACACATGTTCCTATCACTGCTCACATCTCTGACCACCATATCTCACTTTATGCAAAGTATATTTTATTATTTGTTGGAGACGTTCCTCATTCTCTACCGTATCCTTCTCAATATCTTTGAAAAACTTCAGTTCAATCTCAGGTTACAAAATTACCTAGGTATTGACATCTCACCGTCCTTTACAGATCATCACCACTACCAATTTGTAATAGTGTTTATAAACAAATAAGACTCTGACCTGCAATGCTCAAATTCTCAAACTCTTTTCAGACATGCATTTCCATCGTTAAGATGAACATACTTCCACCTGATAAACTTTTACAGCTCTATGATTCCCCTTTCACCGCCACTGGGATATTGTAAGAAACTGCACACGTTGATCTCCAAATGTATATGGAAGGGCAAGCGCCCTCGGATCAAAATGTCCACTTTACATAGACTGAAGTGTTCTGAGGCCAAATCCTCCCCAATCTTAAATTATACTTTTGGGCCTTTATGCTACGCCCACTACGTGTGGTTGAACCCCAATATCTCAGTGGCATGGCGCCTCCTGGAGGAGAATTTTGCAAAGCCGTACAGGCACCAAGATCTGGTATATTCCCCTAATCTCTTTCAAAAAGGCCAAACTCACCTTTGGCCCATCGTCACGCAAATGCTTACATTACCGTGTTCAATGGGGAACCATTCCAAGTATATAATTAATCATCATCCCCAAATGCCATTGTTTAAAATCCCAGCCTCCTCTTGGGTGGCCAGCCAATATATTTTGTTTAAAATCCCAGCCTTCTCTTGGGTGGCCAGCCAATATATTTTGTTTAAAATCCCAGCCTCCTCTTGGGTGGCCAGCCAATATATTTTCCAGCTTGGAGTGAGAAGGGAACGCATACTCTCTCTGACATTGTGGACAGTTGTAGCTTACTTGTGTTCCAAGACTTGAAAAAGCAACACGATCTGCCTGGTTCTTCATTTTTCGTTTATTTGCAGCTTCGTTTTGCTCTACGTCCTTATGTAGTACCCTGGGGTTTTGATCTATGTCCTTATGTAGTACCCTGTGGTTCTGATCTATGTCTTTATGTAGTACCCTGTGGTTCTGATCTACGTCCTTATGTAGTACCCTGGGGTTCTGATCTACGTCCTTATGGAGTACCCTGGGGTTCTGATCTATGTCCTTATGGAGTACCCTGGGGTTCTGATCTACGTCCTTTTGTAGTACCCTGGGGTTCTGATCTACATTCTTATGGAGTACCCTGGGGTTCTGATCTACGTCCTTATGTAGTACCCTGGGGTTCTGATCTACGTCCTTATGTAGTACCCTGTGGTTCTGATCTACATCCTTATGGAGTACCCTGGGGTTCTGATCTACGTCCTTATGTAGTACCCTGTGGTTCTGATCTACATCCTTATGGAGTACCCTGGGGTTCTGATCTACATCCTTATGTAGTACCCTGGGGTTCTGATCTACGTCCTTATGTAGTACCCTGGGGTTCTGATCTACATCCTTATGTAGTACCCTGGGGTTCTGCTCTACGTCCTTATGGAGTACCCTGTGGTTCTGATCTAGTATCTCATCCTATCCACAAAATAATGACAGCAAGGGTAAGTAAGGGTACAGTCTTGAAATTATATATATTCTTACTGAAACCAACATGTTACCAATTACCAATCTATTCAAAATGGAACAAATATATACCAGCAGTAGGTGTCAACTGGAGTACTGTCTAGACTAATATTAAATTCTCATCAAGAAACCCAAATCCCCAAATGACCCAGCTAGAATTTGGCCCACATGAGATATTGACTCCCCCAAAAACGTTTTCAGAGGAACATAAATCCAAACCCTTTCTGTATGCTCTGTCCCCAGGGTCTCTGTATACTCTGTCCCCAGGGTCTCTGTATGCTCTGTCCCCAGGGTCTCTGTATACTCTGTCCCCAGGGTCTTTGTATACTCTGTCCCCAGGGTCTCTGTATGCTCTGTCCCCAGGGTTTCTATATGCTCTGTCCCCAGGGTCTCTGTATGCTCTATCCCCAGGGTCTCTGTATGCTCTGTCCCCAGGGTCTCTGTATGCTCTGTCCCCAGGGTCTCTGTATACTCTGTCCCCAGGGTCTCTGTATGCTCTGTCCCCAGGGTCTCTGTATGCTCTGTCCCCAGGGTCTCTGTATGCTCTGTCCCCAGGGTCTCTGTATGCTCTGTCCCCAGGGTCTCTGTATGCTCTTTTTTTTATGTTAGCAAATTTGATTAAAACTTCAAACTGAAATATCACATGTACATAAGTATTCAGACCCTTTACTCAGTACTTTGTTGAAGCACCTTTGGCAGTGATTACAGCCTCGAGTGTTCTTGGGTATGACGCTACAAGCTTGGCACACCTGTATTTGGGTAGTTTCTCCCATTCTTCTCTGCAGATCCTCTCAAGCTCTGTTAGGTTGGATAGGGAGAGTCGCTGCACAGCTACTTTCAGGTCTCTCCAGAGATATTCTATCGGGTTCAAGTCCGGGCTCTGGCTGGACCACTCAAGGACATTCAGAGACTTCTCCCGAAGCCACTCCTGCGTTGTCTTGGTTGTGTGCTTAGGGTCGATGTCCTGTTGGAAGGTTAACTTTCGCCCCAGTCTGAGGTCCTGAGCGCTCTGGAGCAGGTTTTCATCAAGGATCTCACTGTACTTTGCTCCGTTCATCTTTCCCTCGATCCAGACTAGTTTCCCAGTCCCTGCGGCTGAAAAACCTCGCCACAGCATGATGCTGCCACCACCATGCTTCACCGTAGGGATGGTGCAAGGTTTCCTCCAGACTGGACGCTTGGCATTCAGGCCAAAGAGTTCAATCTTGGTTTCATCAGACCAGATAATCTTGTTTCTCATGGTCTGAGTGTCACAGTTCCCTCAGCCAGAACCCAAAAGCAGACCAGGACAAGGAGAGTTGAACGAAAGTGAGGGTTTATTCGGATACAAACAAAAGGTGCAGAATATTCCAGGGACAGAGCGGGCGGCGTGGATGAGTTGTTGGGGGTGCAGTGCAAGGTCCAGTGATGGCTCGGCAGCCGCCGACCATCAGGCAGAGGTGGGGTGAAGGTTCCGGACGTGTGACTGCAGGTGAAACAAAAACGGAGGTAAGGACACAAAACTCAACAAAGTACAAAACAACAAAAACTCACGCTAGATACTCTAACTGATACGCAGATACACCTACTGTTCATGCAACTGGATCCGGCAGGGAACTGGATGTTGGGCCAGAGCCTAAGAAAGGTGCTGATTAGGCCCAGGTGTGCAGATTGCTAATGGGAAGCAGGTGCGGAAACCAGAGCGCTCCCGGAGCGTTCCCGAACCCTCGGGAAACTGGAGATTACGACCAGGACCCGACTCAAACAGCCGGGATCGTTACAGTACCCCCCTCCGACGAACGCCACCGGGCGGACTCCCGGAGCGCCAGGATGGAGGCGGTAAAGTCCCTGATGAGATCCGCATCTAGGACCTGTCGCCGCGGAATCCAACTCCTCTCTTCAGGACCATACCCCTCCCAGTCCACGAGATACTGAAACCCCGGCCCCGCCGTCTGGAATCCATAATGCGGCGCACCGTGTAGGCAGGACCACCTCCGATCATCCGAGGAGGAGGAGGAGGAGGCGGAGGAGGCAACAGAGGACTGAGGAAGACAGGCTTGAGGCAGGAGACATGAAAGGTGGGATGGACTCTGAGCGTCCTCGGTAGTTTGAGTCGCACTGCCACTGGATTGATCACCTTCTCCACCACAAACGGACCAATAAACTTCGGTAACAACTTCCTAGACTCAGTCCGTAACGGAAGATCCCGTGTGGCCAACCAAACCCTATCTCCGATGGTATAGGTGGGAGCGGGGGTTCGGCGGCGATCGCCTGGAGCTGATACCGGTCCGAACCTCTAAGGAGTGCCTTTCTGGCCCGATGCCAGGTCCGGTGGCAGCGACGAATATGGGCCTGAACAGAAGGCACAGAGAGCTCCTTCTCCTGAGAAGGGAACAGGGGAGGTTGGTAGCCATACAGGCACTGGAAGGGAGACATCCCAGTGGCAGATGTAGGGAGAGTATTGTGGGCATACTCAACCCAAGGCAACTGAGAGGCCCAGGAGGTGGGGTTGGAAGAGACCAGACAGCGTAGCGTGGATTCCATCTTCTGGTTGGCTCTCTCCGCCTGACCATTGGATTGGGGGTGAAAACCAGATGTGAGACTGACTGTAGCTCCAATGGCCAAACAGAAGGACTTCCAGACAGCAGAGGTAAACTGAGGCCACGGTCGGAAACGATATCACTGGGCAAACCGTGGACCCTGAAAACCTCCTGACCAGGATCTCGGACGTCTCCGAGGCAGAGGAAGCTTGGCAATAGGCACAAAGTGGGCGAACTTGCTGAACCTGTCCACGATAGTCAGAACGACCGTGTTCCCCTCAGAAGCGGGCAACCCCGTGACGAAGTCCAGGGCCAGATGCGACCATGGACGCCGGGGAATAGGAAGGGGGTGAAGTAGTCAGAGCTGGGCCGATTGGTACTCTTATTCTCTGACACACTGGACAGGCAGCAGCAAAACACCGAGTATCCTCGGCCATGGCAGGCCACCAAAAACGTCTGCGAAGAAAACGCCATTGTCCGAGCCACGCCAGGGTGACAAGCCATCTTACTGGCGTGGGACCATTTGAGAACAGCAGGACGAACCGACTCAGGCACAAACAACCGACCGGGTGGACCGTTACGGGACCGGGCTGAGTCCGAAGGGCCACCAGCACCTCCTCCTCAATCCTCCACATAACTGCTCCCACGACGCAGTTCCGGGGGAGAATTGTCTCGGTCTTGGACCCACTCTCCTCCGTCTTGGAGAACATCCGGGACAAGGCGTCCGCCTTGCCGTTCTTAGATCCAGGTCGGACGTCAGGACAAACTTGAATCGTCCGAAAAACAACGCCCACCTGGCCTGGCGGGAGTTGAGACGTTTAGCCGATTGCAAGCAAGATTCTTGTGGTCAGTCCAGACAATAAACGGTTGCTCCGCCCCCTCCAACCAGTGGCGCCACTCCTCCAAGGCAAGTTTCACCGCGAAGCTCCCGGTTACCCACATCGTAATTCCTCTCCGCAGGCGAAAGGCGACGAGTAGTAGGCGCAGGGATGGAGTTTACTGTCCGTGGAGCATCGCTGCGACAGGATGGCGCCAACTCCCACATCAGCGCGTCCACTTCAACGGCGAACTGACGGGCCGTGGTCGGTTGAGAGAGAATCGGTGCGTTGGTGAATCGCCTCTTCAAATCCAGAAACGCTCGATCCGCCTCGGATTCCACTTGAAGGTCCTGATGCTGGAAGTCAAGGCAGTTAATGGAGCGGCCACACGGCTGTAATCCCCGGATGAATCTGCGGTAGAAATTCGCAGAAACCCCAAAAAATCTCTGGAGCTGCAATCTCGTACCGGCTGGGCCCATTCCAGAACCGCTCTAACCTTCTCCTGGTCCATCCTAATCTCACCCCTGGAGATGATGTACCCGAGAAAGGATGTCGTGTGGGCGTGAAACTCGCGACTTCTCGGCCTTCACGAACAGGCGATTCTCCAATAATCGCTGCAGAACCTGCCGGACATGCTGGACGTGGTCGGAAGGTTCCTTCGAGAAGATCAGAATGTCATCCAGGTAAACAAACACGAAGAGACCCGATCATATCTCTCAGGACGTCGTTCACCATACTCTGGAATACCGCTGGAGCATTGGTCAGTCAAACGGCATCACCTGATACTCGGAAGTGCCCCATCGGTGTATTGAAACCCGTCAACCACTTCGTCCCCCTCTCTGATCCGAACCAGGTGATACGCATTGCGTAGGGTCTAACTTGGTGAACACCGTAGCACCCTGTAAAGAGTCGAAGGCAGAACTCATCAAGGGCAGGGGATACTTGTTCTTGACCGTGATGTCATTCAACCCCCGATAATCAATACATGGTCGAAGAGAGCCATCCTTCTTACCCACAAAGAAGAATCCTGCCCCCAGGGGGTGATGACGAGGGGACGACCGAGACCAGCAGCTAGGGACTCCTTGATGTAGGTCTCCAACGCCTCACGTTCAGGTCGGGAGATACTGTATAACCTTCCCTTGGGGTAGACAGCTCCAGGAACCAGGTTGATGGCACAATCATATGGTCGGTGGGGGGGAGTGACAGAGCCTTCTGCTTACTGAAAACTTCCCCAAATCGTGATATGTCTCGGGAACCAGGGACAAATCTGGAGGTTTAGCCTCAATCACCTGACTGGTAACCGAATGAGGGCAGGCAGTCTTGAGACAGTTAGCATGACAATCCAGGCTCCAACTCGTTACCTTGCCCGTCACCCAATCGAACGTGGGATTGTGTTCCTTCAGCCAGGGGTATCCAAGGACCAGAGGAACATGGGAAGACGGCAGAATGAAAAATGAAATCATCTCAGAATGATTCCTGACAACCGCATCTTAACTCGGTTCAGTCCTCATCGTGATACGTGCCAGACTACTGCCGTTCAGAGTGGTCGCTTCAATGGCTTCCGGCAATTGCTCCTTGAAAGCCCCAGCTGCTCCACCAACTCGGCATCAAGAAAGCTTCCATCGGCACCTGAATCGATAAAAGCGTTAAGCGCTAAGCTCTGATTCCTGTTCACAAGGGTAGCCGGAAGCGGGGTCTGACAGAGGTACTGAGAGGTTGAAACTGGCTCGCTAAAAGTCCTCCCAACTTTAGCGAGCCGGGCAGTTTGACGACCGCAGGGAGCAAGTGGAGATGTAATGTCCCGAGCGACCACAGTAGAGGCAGCAGTTGGTCCTACGTCTATGTTGACGCTCCTCCTTGGTTATCCCGTGCCGCCCCCCACTTGCATGGGTTCAGAATCGGGAGAGAGGACCTCTCCACTAATCCTTTGTGGAGGAGAATGATCGGCGTGTTCTGGACCACCACCCAACCCGACTGGGAACTGAGAAGCTGATCGATTGGATGGACCCCATTGCTTCTCCCTCCTTCGCTCACGGACTCGATTATCCACCCGAATAGACAAGGCTACCAAGCTGTCCAGGTCACTAGGCTCCGGATAGGAGATCAACTCATCCTTGAGCTGCTCCGACAGACCCTGGTAAAAGGCCGCTTGCAAAGACTCCTCGTTCCACCCACTCTCCACAGCCAACGTCTTGAACTCGATCACGAAGTCGGCCACGCTCTGCGAGTTCCTTGGTGAAGAGAAAACAGGCGCCTAGCTGCGTCCCTCCCTCGGACGGAATGGTCGAAGAGCTTCCTCATCTCGGCCGTGAACCCCTGGTATGAAGCCATGCAGGGATCCTGTCGTTCCCAAACGGCTGAAGCCCACTCTAGCGCTCGACCACGCAGCAACTCAATCACAAAGGCTATCCTAGCCTTGTCTGTGGCATAAGAGTAGGGCTGTAGATCGAACACTAATCCACACTGCATAAGGAAGGAACGGCATCCTCCCAGCTCCCCTCATATTTATCCGGCGTCGGAACCTTGGGCTCACGGAGGGACACAACTTCAGAAGCGGCAGGCGAGATGGGTGAAACCGGTAGTGGATCCTCCACCGGACACTGGCGTTGGTTCTGGACCTCCATCAGGCCGGTAGAAAGGTTCCGAACTGACAACGCGATCTCCTGTAGTACCGTGCTATGATGGCCCAACATCTTCTCCTGCTGGGTAATGGCATGGCGAACGGAGTCCAGGTCCGCTGGGTTCATAATTGGCCGGATCGTTCTGTCACAGTTCCCTCAGCCAGAACCCAAAAGCAGACCAGGACAAGGAGAGTTGAACGAAAGTGAGGGTTTATTCGGATACAAACAAAAGGTGCAGAATATTCCAGGGACAGAGCGAGGCGGCGTGGATGAGTTGTTGGGGGTGCAGTGCAAGGTCCAGTGATGGCTCGGCAGCCGCCGACCATCAGGCAGAGGTGGGGTGAAGGTTCCGGACGTGTGACTGCAGGTGAAACAAAAACGGAGGTAAGGACACAAAACTCAACAAAGTACAAAACAACAAAAACTCACGCTAGATACTCTAACTGATACGCAGATACACCTACTGTTCATGGCTACCGATCCGGCAGGAACTGGATGTTGGGCCAGAGCCTAAGAAAGGTGCTGATTAGGCCCAGGTGTGCAGATTGCTAATGGGAAGCAGGTGCGGAAACCAGAGCGCTCCCCGGAGCGTTCCCGAACCCTCGGGAAACTGGAGATTACGACCAGGACCCGACTCAAACAGCCGGGATCGTTACACTGAGAGTCTTTAGGTGCCTTTTGGCAAACTCCAAGCGGGCTGTCATGTGCCTTTTACTGAGGAGTGGCTTCCGTCTGGCCATCTACCATAAAAGCCTGTTTGGTGGAGTGCTGCAGAGATGGTTGTCCTTCCGGAATGTTCTCCCATCTCCACAGAGGAACTCTGGAACTCTGTCAGAGTGACCATCAGGTTCTTGGTCACCTCCCTGACCAAGGCCCTTCTCCCCCGATTGCTCAGTTTGGCCAGGGCGGCTAGCTCTAGGAAGAGTCTTGGTGGTTCCAAACTTCTTCCATTTAAGAATGATGAAGGCCACTGTGTTCTTTGGGAATTTCAATGCTGCAGATATTTTTTGGTAACCCTTCCCCGGATTTTTGCCTCGAAGCAATCCTGTCTCGGAGCTCTACTGACAATTCCTTCGACCTCATGGCTTGGTTTTTGCTCTGACATGCACTGTCAAATGTGGGTCCTTATATAGACAGGTGTATGCCTTTCCAAATCATGTCCAATCAATTGAATTTACCACAGGTGGAGTCCAATGAAGTTGTAGAAACATCTCAAGGAAGATAGAATAAGGCTGTAACGTAGCAAAATATGAAAAAGTTGAAGGGGTCTGAATACGTTTCGAATGCACTGTATTCTTTACTGACCCTAACATACAGGCAAAGAAGGATTTGGCTTGCCGGCCTCATTCATCGACATAGCTCAACTTGAACTATCAATCTCTCTAATGCATGGTGCAAAATCAGACACTATTAACATATGGACTACAACACATGACAAGTTAAAGTCACTTCTTTGATATACTGTATGTATTCAGATAAGCAGGTCCTGTGGGTGGGAAGGGAAGGGGGATACATGTTGTTGTCTGTTGGTATCAAGGCTCAGGATAAGACCCAGATGCAGACAGTTCAAAAATAGCAAAACGTTTATTTACAGAAACAGGGTGCAGGCAAACGACAGGTCAAGGGCAGGCAGAGGTCAGTAATCCAGAGCAGAGTCCGAAAGGTACAGAAACGGCAGGTTCAGGGTCGGGGCAGGCAGAGGTCGGTAATCCAGAACAGTGTCACAAGGTACAGAACGGCAGGCAGGCTCAGGGTCAGGACAGGCAGAATGGTTGACGAGAGAAGACGAACTGGCAACAGACAAACAGAAAACACTGGTATAAATACACAGGGGATATTGGGAACAAATGGGAGACACCGGGGGGAGACAAGCACAAGACAGGTGAAACCGATCAGGGTGTGACAGTTGATTTGTGTTTTTGTGTCCTGTCAACCCAAAAATAATAAAAACTTGATCACACAAAAAGAGTGGATGGGTGCGTGTGCTCCTTCTGCTTCAGGCCTATATGACCACAGCACTAGCCTGAGTCCCAAATCAGTTTGTGCTCTCTTACCAACTATATGGCATATTAGTTTAAATAGATTCATTAGATTAATGTTTGAGGTTTTATTTCATTCCTCTCTCAAGAGACTCGACAATAGCACTATGTATTTACATAGGCAAATGGATCGAGAGAGTGAATCAGACAAAGATCAAGTTTGTCAAAGAGCAAAATACGAAAAGGTTTTTAACAAATCAAAGCTTCAAGTAGCACGAATAAGAAACTTTTACTTACAGACCAACAAACTTGATAAATATCTTGCCATTTTAAATACTTGATGAAAGGCACCATATAGCTAGCTACAGTATCTACAGTAGCCTAGGTTTGTTCCCACACACTTCTTATGACTGGCAGGCTGGTACAAGCAGCTGTGTTGTTGCCGAGCAACCGACCTGGTGTTAGAACTCTGAGTTTCGATGTTAGCATTGTCAGAAATGCTACAAAAAGGTAGCACATCATTGGTTCTTAATGTACAGAAACAAGCACGTGAGAGTGATAAATTATACATTTTATCAAAACTGTTGCCCCTACAAACTTATTCAATCTGAAAGGTGGCACGTCTAATGATTACTTTATAGACGCTGTAGTCTCGTTCTTATCCGACGCCTAGATATTGAGCTAGGTCGGGGCAATACATGTTTTTTTTTTCTAATGCTAACGACCCTGTTAAAAGTCAGGTATGTGGTTCTCGGTAATGGCCGGACAGCTCATGAGGAGAGGCGGGGAGTGTGTTGTGTACCTCCAATCAAGTTGATTTGCGAAGTTTCATTGACATTGGTGTCATATTGGCTTTGATATGATGGTAGGGACATTTTAATGAATCCCTACAATTCTCCTGATCATTTGTTCTGTTATAAGTCATTTTTCATTTCATGATTGATTGATTTTACTTGTCAGTAAAAAAAATATTATATTACTTTTTAGCAGACGCTCTGGATAAGAGCGACTTACAGTAGTGAGTGCATACATTTTAATACTTTTTTCGTACTGGTCCCCCGTGGGAATCGAACACTCAACCCTGGAGTTGCAAGCACCATACTCTACCAACTGAGTGACAAACTGAGCTTCCCTTCTGCTTATTTTTTACAACTTGTTATTTTGGACTTTGTATTTGGTATTTCATTCTTGATTGATATTGATATTGTACTGCATTGTTGAGGAGAGTTAGCAAGTAAACATTTCACTGTGCCATTTATGTGCACGTGACCAATAAACATTGATTTGATTTGTATATCACCACTAATTTGATACTGTACTCTTGAATGTCTAGGTAAAGATTGACAGAATTGACAATAAGGAAAGACCTTCCTTACTGGAAAATCTGATGAGATAACTGTTTGTTTGCACCTCACCCACCCCCTGAAGACTCCCATATGGAAAAATATGTGAATCCGGTGTGTTGAATCCGGTACCGTATTATTAAATAAATTGTATCAACTCTCCATATAAGTGTTTAACTATCTTCTTGCTTCCTGAATTCCTTGATACCAGAGAAACTCATCATAACACCCATCTAAACACAATACCCCATAATGACAAAGTGAAAACATGTTTTTAGAAATGTATCGAAAATAAAATACAAAAATATATAATTTACATAATTATTCACACCCCTGACTCAATACTTTCTAGAAGCACCTTTGGCAGCGATTACAGCTGAGTGTCTTTCTGGGTAAGCTTTCCACACCTGGATTGTGCAACATTTGCCCATTATTCTTTTCGAAGTTCTTCAAGCTAATGTGTTGTAATGGATTTGCGCCAAACATAACACTTTGTATTCAGGACAAAAAGTGAATTGCTTTGCCACATTTTTTGTATTTTTTATTCTGTACAGGCTTCCTTCTTTTCACTCTGTCATTTAGGTTAGTATTGTGGAGTAACTACAATGTTGTTGATCCAGCCTCAGTTTTCTCCTTTCACAGCCAGTAAACTCTGTAACTGTTTTAAAGTCACCATTGGCCTCATGGTGAAATCCCTGAGCGGTTTCCTTCCTCTCCAGCAACTGAGTTAGGAAGGATGCCTGTATCTTTGTAGTGACTGGGTGTATTGATACACCATCCGAAGTGTAATTAATAACTTCACCATGCTCAAAGGGATATTCAATGTCTGCTTTTTTTTATTTTTACCCATCTACCAATAGGTGCCCTTCCTTGCAAGGCATTGGAAAACCTCCCTGGTCTTTGTTGTTGAATCTGTGTTTGAAATTCACTGCTCGACTCGGGGACCTTACAGATAATTGTATGTGTGGGGTACAGAGATGAGGTAGTCATTCAAAAATCATGTTAAATACTATTAGAGTCCATGCAACTTATTATGTGACTTGTTCAGCAAATCTGTACCCCTGAACTTATTTAGGCTTGCCATAACAAAGGGGTTGAATACTTGTTGACTAAAGATATTTCAGCTTTTCATTTGTAATTAATTTATAAACATTTCGAAAAACATAATTCCGCTTTGACATTATGGGGTATTGTGTTTAGGCCAATGACAAAAAATCTCAATTTAATAAATGTGTGTTTTGATAAACACATAATAAGCACAAAACTTCAATTCGTCGGGACTCCACAAGGTGTCGGAAGCGTTCCACAGTTATGTCAAGTTGGCTGGATGTCCTTTGGGTGGTGGACCATTCTTGATACACACAGGAAAACTGTTGAGCATGAAAAAGCCAGCAGCGATGCAGTTCTTGACACACTCAAACTGGTGCGCCTGGCACCTACTACCATACCCACGTTCAAAGGCATTTAAATATTTTGTCTTGCCCATTCACTGTCTGAATGGGCACACATACACAATCCACGTCTCAATTATCTCAAGGCTTAAAAATCCTTCTTTAACACGTCTCCTTCCCTTCATCTTCACTGATTGAAGTGGATTTAATAAGTGACATCAATAAGGGATCATAGCTTCCACCTGGATTCACTTGGTCGGTCTATGTCATGGAAAGAGCAGGTGTTCTTAATGTTTTGTTCACTCAGTGTACTGTATGCACATATTGTTGTAAATTGTATGTGAAAAATACACACACCTTACAACCTTCTCTACCTTTGTGGTAATGTGTCTCTATTGACCTCTGGTACCTTGTAGCATTATGTTCCCAAAGTGGGGTTTGGATGCAAAAGTTGGATCATTGAGTTGCAGTTTAAAATAAATTATGCAGCTATTACCCTATACAGTGGGGGGAAAAAAGTATTTAGTCAGCCACCAATTGTGCAAGTTCTCCCACTTAAAAAGATGAGAGAGGCCTGTAATTTTCATCATAGGTACACGTCAACTATGACAGACAAATTGAGATTTTTTTTTCCAGAAAATCCAAATACTTATTTTCCACCATAATTTGCAAATAAATTCATTAAAAATCCTACAATGTGATTTTTTTTTCTCATTTTGTCTGTCATAGTTGACATATACCTATGATGAAAATTACAGGCCTCTCTCATCTTTTTAAGTGGGAGAACTTGCACAATTGGTGGCTGACTAAATACTTTTTTCCCCCACTGTACCTTGAGGTATACAATTCCTCCTGCCACTTATGAAACAGGAGGAACTGTATATCAGCACTAATGTGATACTGCACTCTAGAAAGTAAACAGACAGAATTTTAAATAAATCCACCGTCCATTTGGAAAGGCCTTCTTTACTGGAAGAGCTGATGAGATAAATACTTCTTTGCACCTCACCTCACCTCTGAACACTCCCTGGCATCTTAAAAAACAACATCTAGCCTACAGATTGAGAAATATTACTCCTAATATTTCATTGATAGTCCTAATATAATATGGCTGAGTGAGAAAGTTACAGACGCGCAAATATCATACCCCCCAAAAAATTATAACCTCCCCTGTTATTGTAATGGTGAGAAGTTAGCATGTCTTGGGGGTATGATATTTGTGCTTCAGTAACTTTCTCACTCATTATTCAAGATTCATTCAGGACTATCCGTAAACATGGTAGCATCCACATTCATGTAGAAATGTGGATGCATTATTTACCATTAATTTCTATTGGACACAAAATAATCTGAAACACAACCAAAACTAACAGCAAATGCATCCAACAAGTTTGTAGAGTCACAAGCTTGATGTAATACTTTTGACTAATACTTTTGACTAATACTTAATACACATAAGTGAATTTGTTCCAACACTTTTGGTCCCCTAAAATGGGGGGACTATGTACAAAAAGTGCTGTAATTTCTAAACGGTTCACCCGATATGGATGAAAATACCCTCAAATTAAACGGAGAGTCATTTTAACCTCACAGCCATTGTTATCACGGCTCAGGGTAAGACCCAGATGCAGACACAGGAGTCGGATAGTACGAGTCTCAAGAGTTTATTACAGTACAATGGGCAGGCAATCGGTAGGTCAAGGCAGGCAAAGAGTCGTAATCCAAATCAGAGTCAGGCAGGTACAGGACGGCAGGCAGGATCAGGGTAAGGACAGGCAGAAAGGTCAGAACTGGGAAGACTAGAAAAAGAAAAAACTAGAGCACAGGAAACACGGGAACACGCTGGTAGGACTTGACGGGACAAGACGAACTGGCAACAGACAAACAGAAAATGCAGGAATAAATACATGAGGTAATGAGAGACACCTGGTGGGGGTCAGAGACAATCACAAGACAGGTGAAACAGATCATGGTGTGACAATTGTTTTCCTTCAAATCCAATGTTCTGGAGTACAGAGCCAAAACACCAAAAACTGTGTCACCGTCCCAATAATTACAGAGGGCACCGTATGCACCTGATGGCACAGTTACATCCACTTTGAAGTAATTTTTATTTTATTTTTTTACTGTGCTTCAGTACAGGCTCTGTTTAATAATAGTCTGGGTCTGTTTTTCATGGTTTGGGCTAGGCCCCTTAGTTCCAGTGAAGGGAAATCTTAACGCTTCAGCTTACAATGACATTCTAGATGATTCTGTGCTTCCAACTTTGTGTCAACAGTACAGGTTAACGTTTTAAAGATGTTTCTAGAAGCCCTGTGTCTTGTGACTGACTGTGTGTGCTGCTGCTGCTGTCCGTGGTGATGGTGGCCATCTTGTGGGCGTGGCTCCCTCCTTTCAGGGACCAGGTCCAGGACCTGTACTCAGCTCTAGAGGAACACATAGAGGGGCTATCTACTGCAGGCAGCCTCAGCACAACACTCTGGCTGCTTCAAGCCTGTCTGACCACAACACTCTGGCTGCTTCAAGCCTGTCTGACCACAACACTCTGGCTGCTTCAAGCCTGTCTGACCACAACACTCTGGCTGCTTCAAGCCTGTCTGACCACAACACTCTGGCTGCTTCAAGCCTGTCTGACCACAACACTCTGGCTGCTTCAAGCCTGTCTGACCACAAAACTCTGGCTGCTTCAGGCCTATCTGGCTACAACACTAGCCTGAGTCCAAGGTTGGTGTGCGCTCTCTTGCCAACTCTATGACATAGGAGGCTCTCTTGCCAACTCTATGACATAGGCGGCTGTCTTGCCAACTCTATGACATTGAACTTGGCAAGATAGTACAGAGAGATCTGGGACTCAGGCTACCACAGCTCAGCTCAGGAATAGGATTCATATGTTGAGTTTGTTTGGTGTAAATTAGGAGCTTTTGTTCGGTTATTATTCATTGATTTTATTTGTATCTCAGAACTTTTGAGTGCCTTTATAGATTACTCGAGAATGATGACTGATAATTATTTGTTTTTCCATTTCAACTTTAAGTAGTCACTGCATATAGTTTGATTTATAGTACATAAATGTTTACAATATGTTACACATTATGCAAACTCTGGGACAAAAAGTACAATCTACTGCCTACAGTGGGGGAAAAAAGTATTTCGTCAGCCACCAATTGTGCAAGTTCTCCCACTTAAAAAGATGAGAGAGGCCTGTAATTTTCATCATAGGTACACGTCAACTATGACAGACAAAATGAGAAAACAAAATCCAGAAAATCACATTGTATGATTTTTTATGAATTTATTTGCAAATTATGGTGGAAAATAAGTATTTGGTCAATAACAAAAGTTTCTCAATACCTTGTTATATACCCTTTGTTGGCAATGACACAGGTCAATCATTTTCTGTAAGTATTCACAAGGTTTTCACACACTGTTGCTGGTATTTTGGCCCATTCCTCCATGCAGTTCTCCTCTAGAGCAGTGATGTTTTGGGGCTGTCGCTGGGCAACACGGACTTTCAACTCCCTCCAAAGATTTTCTATGGGGTTGAGATCTGGAGACTGGCTAGGCCACTCCAGGACCTTGAAATGCTTCTTCACGAAGCCACTCCTTCGTTGCCCGGGCGGTGTGTTTGGGATCATTGTCATGCTGAAAGACCCAGCCACGTTTCATCTTCAATGCCCTTGCTGATGGAAGCAGGTTTTCACTCAAAATCTCACGATACATGGCCCCATTCATTCTTTCCTTTACACAGATCAGTCGTCCTGGTCCCTTTGCAGAAAAACAGCCCCAAAGCATGATGTTTCCACCCCCATGCTTCACAGTAGGTATGGTGTTCTTTGGATGCAACTCAGCATTCTTTGTCCTCCAAACACGACGAGTTGAGTTTCTACCAAAAAGTTCTATTTTGGTTTCATCTGACCATATGACATTCTCCCAATCCTCTTCTGGATCATCCAAATGCACTCTAGCAAACTTCAGACGGGCCTAGACATGTACTGGCTTAAGCAGGGGGACACGTCTGGCACTGTAGGATTTGAGTCCCTGGCGGCGTAGTGTGTTACTGATGGTAGGCTTTGTTACTTTGGTCCCAGCTCTCTGCAGGTCATTCACTAGGTCCCCCCGTGTGGTTCTTGGATTTTTGCTCACCGTTCTTGTGATCATTTTGACCCCACAGGGTGAGATCTTGCGTGGAGCCCCAGATCGAGGGAGATTATCAGTGGTCTTGTATGTCTTCCATTTCCTAATAATTGCTCCCACAGTTGATTTCTTCAAACCAAGCTGCTTACCTATTGCAGATTCAGTCTTCCCCAGCCTGGTGCAGGTCTACAATTTTGTTTCTGGTGTCCTTTGACAGCTCCTTGGTCTTGGCCATAGTGGAGTTTGGAGTGTGACTGTTTGAGGTTGTGGACAGGTGTCTTTTATACTGATAACAAGTTCAAACAGGTGCCATTAATACAGGTAACGAGTGGAGGACAGAGGAGCCTCTTAAAGAAGAAGTTACAGGTCTGTGAGAGCCAGAAATCTTGCTTGTTTGTAGGTGACCAAATACTTATTTTCCACCATAATTTGCAAATAAATTCATTAAAAATCCTACAATGTGATTTTCTGGATTTTTTTTTCTCAATTTGTCTGTCATAGTTGACGTGTACCTATGATGAACATTACAGGCCTCTCTCATCTTTTTAAGTGGGAGAACTTGCACAATTTGTGACGATCCCGGCTGTCTGAGTCGGGTCCTGTCTGGTGACTAGTGTTCCTGCTCGTATTCTCCAGTTTCCCGAGGGTTCGGGAACGCTCCGGGGAGCGCTCTGGTTTTCCGCACCTGCATCCCATCAGCAATCTGCACACCTGGTCCTGATCATCACCCTTCTTAGGCTCTGGGCCAACATCCAGTTCCTGCCGGATCGTTAGCCATGAACAGTATGTTTGTCAGCGTATCAGCCTTTGAGTTCTAGCGTTAGTTTTGTTGTTTTGCACCTTGTTGATTTGCTGTGTACTCACCTCCGTTTTGTTCTGTCTGCAGTCTCTCACCCGGAACCTTCACCCAACCTCTGCCTGATGGTCGGCGGCTGCCGAGCCAGTACCGGACCAACCACTGCACCTTCAACAACCCATCCACGCCACCCGCTCTGTTCCCTGGATTATTCAGCTTCACTCGGACTCTATAAATAAACACTCACCTTTGTCTCACGTACCGTGTCTGGTCTGCTTCTGGGTTCTGGCTTAGTTAACCGTGACAGAACGATCCGGCCAGTAATGAACCCAGCGGACCTGGACTCTGTTCGCCATGCTATTACCCAGCAGGAGAAGATGTTGGGCTATCATGCACGGTACTACAGGAGATCGCGTTGTCAGTTCGGAACCTTTCTACCGGTCTGACGGAGGTCCAGAACCAACGCAAGTGTCCGGTGGAGGATCCACTACCGGTTTCACCCATCTCGCCTGCCGCTTCTGAAGCTGTGTCCATCCGTGAGCCCAAGGTTCCGACACCGGATAAGTATGAGGGAGAGCTGGGAAGATGCCGTTCCTTCCTTATGCAGTGTGGACTAGTGTTCGATCTACAGCCCTACTCTTATGCCACAGACAAGGCTAGGATAGCCTTTGTGATTGAGTTGCTGCGTGGTCGAGCGCTGGAGTGGGCTTCAGCCGTTTGGGAACGACAGGATCCCTGCATGGCTTCATACCAGGGGTTCGCGGCCGAGATGAGGAAGCTCTTCGACCATTCCGTCCGAGGGAGGGACGCAGCTAGGCGCCTGTTTTCGCTTCGCCAAGGAACTGCTAGCGTGGCCGACTTCGTGATCGAGTTCAAGACGTTGGCTGTGGAGAGTGGGTGAAACGAGGAGTCTCTGCAAGCGGCCTTTTACCAGGGTCTGTCGGAGCAGCTCAAGGATGAGTTGATCTCTATCCGGAGCCTAGTGACCTGGACAGCTTGGTAGCTTTGTCTATTCGGGTGGATAATCGAGTCCGAGAGCGAAGGAGGGAGAAGCAATGGGTTCCGTCCAACCGATCAGCTTCTCAGTTCCCAGTCGGGTCGGGTGGTGGACCAGAACACGTCGATCATTCTCCTCCACAATGGATTAGTGGAGAGGTCCTCTCTTCCGATTCTGAACCCATGCAAGTGGGGCGGCACGGGTTAACCAAGGAGGGAGCGTCAACAGAGGCGTCAGACCAACTGCTGCCTCTACTGTGGTAGCTCGGGACATTACATCTCCACCTGTTCCCGGCGGTCGTCAAACTGCCCGGCCTCGCTAAAGTTGGGAGGACTTTTAGCGAGCCAGTTTCAACCTCTCAGTACCTCTGTCAGACCCGTTTCCGGCTACCCTTGTGAACAGGAATCAGAGCTTAGCGCTTAACGCTTTTATCGATTCAGGTGCCGATGGAAGCTTTCTTGATGCCGAAGTTGGTGGAACAGCTGGGGCTTTCCAAGGAGCAATTGCCGGAAGCCATTGAAGCGACCACTCTGAACGGCAGTAGTCTGGCACGTATCACGATGAGGACTGAACCGGTTAAGATGCGGTTGTCGGGAATCATTCTGAGATGATTTCATTCTTCATTCTGCCGTCTTCCCATGTTCCTCTGGTCCTTGGATACCCCTGGCTGAAGGAACACAATCCCACGTTCGATTGGGTGGCGGGCAAGGTAACGAGTTGGAGCCTTGATTGTCATGCTAACTGTCTCAAGACTGCCTGCCCCCATTCGGTTCCCAGTCAGGTGATTGAGGCTAAACCCCCAGATTTGTCCCTGGTTCCCGAGACATATCACGATTTGTGGGAAGTTTTCAGTAAGCAGAAGGCTCTGTCACTCCCTCCCCACCGACCCTATGATTGTGCCATCAACCTGGTCCCTGGAGCTGTCTACCCCAAGGGAAGGTTATACAGTATCTCCCGACCTGAACGTGAGGCGTTGGAGACCTACATCAAGGAGTCCCTAGCTGCTGGTCTCGTTCGCCCTCGTCATCACCCCTGGGGGCAGGATTCTTCTTTGTGGGTAAGAAGGATGGCTCTCTTCGACCGTGTATTGATTATCGGGGGTTGAATGACATCACGATCAAGAACAAGTATCCCCTGCCCTTGATGAGTTCTGCCTTCGACTCCTTACAGGGTGCTACGGTGTTCACCAAGCTAGACCTACGCAATGCGTATCACCTGGTCCGGATCAGAGAGGGGACGAGTGGTTGACGGGTTTCAATACACCGATGGGTCACTCGAGTATCAGGTGATGCCGTTTGGACTGACCAATGCTCCAGCGGTATTCCAGAGTATGGTGAACGGCGTCCTGAGAGATATGATCGGTCTCTTTGTGTTTGTTTACCTGGATGACATTCTGATCTTCTCGAAGGAACCTTCCGACCACGTCCAGCATGTCCGGCAGGTGCTGCAGCGATTGTTGGAGAATCGCCTGTTCGTGAAGGCCGAGAAGTGCGAGTTTCACGCCCACACGACATCCTTTCTCGGGTACATCATCTCCAGGGAGAGATTAGGATGGACCAGGAGAAGGTTAGAGCGGTTCTGGAATGGGCCCAGCCCGGTACGAGATTGCAGCTCCAGAGATTTTTGGGGTTTGCGAATTTCTACCGCAGATTCATCCGGGATTACAGCCGTGTGGCCGCTCCGTTAACTGCCTTGACTTCCAGCATCAGGACCTTCAAGTGGAATCCGGAGGCGGATCGAGCGTTTCTGGATTTGAAGAGGCGATTCACCAACGCACCGATTCTCTCTCAACCGGACACGGCCCGTCAGTTCTGCGTTGAAGTGGACGCGCGTCTGATGTGGGAGTTGGCGCCATCCTGTCGCAGCGATGCTCCACGGACAGTAAACTCCATCCCTGCGCCTACTACTCTCGTCGCCTTTCGCCTGCGGAGAGGAATTACGATGTGGGTAACCGGGAGCTTCGCGGTGAAACTTGCCTTGGAGGAGTGGCGCCACTGGTTGGAGGGGCGGAGCAACCGTTTATTGTCTGGACGGACCACAAGAATCTTGCTTACGTGCAATCGGCTAAACGTCTCAACTCCCGTCCAGGCCAGGTGGGCGTTGTTTTTCGGACGATTCAAGTTTGCCCTGACGTTCCGACCTGGATCTAAGAACGGCAAGGCGGGACGCCTTGTCCCGGATGTTCTCCAAGACGGAGGAGAGTGGGTCCAAGACCGGGACAATCCTCCCCGGAACTGCGTCGTGGGAGCAGTTATGTGGAAGATTGAGGAGGAGGTGCTGGCGACCTTCGGACTCAGCCCGGTCCCGATAACGGTCCACCCGGTCGGTTGTTTGTGCCTGAGTCGGTTCGTCCTGCTGTCCTCAAGTGGTCCCACGCAAGCAAGATGGCTTGTCACCCTGGCGTGGCTCGGACTATGGCGTTTCTTCGCAGACGTTTTTGGTGGCCTGCCATGGCCGAGGATACTCTGGGTTTTGTTGCTGCCTGTCCAGTGTGTGCGCAGAATAAGAGTACCAATCGGCCCAGCTCTGGACTACTTCACCCCTTCCTATTCCCCGGCGACCATGGTCGCATCTGGCCCTGGACCGTCACGGGGTTGCCCGCCTCTGAGGGGAACACGGTCGTTCTGACTATCGTGGACAGATTCAGCAAGTTCGCCCACTTTGTGCCAATTGCCAAGCTTCCCTCTGCCTCGAGACGTCCCGAGATCCTGGTTAGGGAGGTTTTCAGGGTCCACGGTTTGCCCAGTGATATCGTTTCCGACCGTGGCCCTCAGTTTACCTCTGCTGTCTGGAAGTCCTTCTGTTTGGCCATTGGAGCTACGGTCAGTCTCACATCTGGTTTTCACCCCCAATCCAATGGTCAGGCGGAGAGAGCCAACCAGAAGATGGAATCAACGCTACGCTGTCTGGTCTCTTCCAACCCCCACCTCCTGGGTTTCTCAGTTGCCTTGGGTTGAGTATGCCCACAATACTCTTCCTACATCTGCCACTGGGATGTCTCCTTCCAGTGCCTGTATGGCTACCAACCTCCCCTGTTTCCTTCTCAGGAGAAGGAGCTCTCAGTGCCTTCTGTTCAGGCCCATATTCGGCGTTGCCACCGGACCTGGCATCGGGCCAGAAAGGCACTCCTTAGAGTTTCGGACCGGTATCAGCTCCAGGCGAATCGTCGCGGATTCCCCGCTCCCACCTATACCATCGGAGATAGGGGTTTGGTTGGCCACACGGGATCTTCCGTTACGGACTGAGTCTAGGAAGTTGTTACCCGAAGTTCATTGGTCCGTTTGTGGTGGAGAAGGTGATCAATCCAGTGGCAGTTCGACTCAAACTACCGAGGACGCTCAGAGTCCATCCCACCTTTCATGTCTCCTGCCTCAAGCCTGTCTTCCTCAGTCCTCTGTTGCCGCCCCGCCTCCTCCTCCTCCTCCTCGGATGATCGGAGGTGGTCCTGCCTACACGGTGCGTCGCATCATGGATTCCAGACGGCGGGGCCCGGGGTTTCCAGTATCTCGTGGACTGGGAGGGGTATGGCCCTGAGGAGAGGAGTTGGATTCCGCGCGACAGGTCCTAGACGCAGACCTCATCAGTGACTTCTACCGCCTCCATCCTGGCGCTCCGGGGAAAGTCCGCCCGGTGGCGTTACGTCGGAGGGGTACTGTGACGATCCCGGCTGTCTGAGTCGGGTCCTGTCTGGTGACTAGTGTTCCTGCTCGTATTCTCCAGTTTCCCGAGGGTTCGGGAACGCTCCGGGAGCGCTCTGGTTTTCCGCACCTGCATCCCATCAGCAATCTGCACACCTGGTCCTGATCATCACCCTTCTTAGGCTCTGGGCCAACATCCAGTTCCTGCCGGATCGTTAGCCATGAACAGTATGTTTGTCAGCGTATCAGCCTTTGAGTTCTAGCGTTAGTTTTGTTGTTTTGCACCTTGTTGATTTGCTGTGTACTCACCTCCGTTTTGTTCTGTCTGCAGTCTCTCACCGGAACCTTCACCCAACCTCTGCCTGATGGTCGGCGGCTGCCGAGCCAGTACCGGACCAACCACTGCACCTTCAACAACCCATCCACGCCACCCGCTCTGTTCCCTGGATTATTCAGCTTCACTCGGACTCTATAAATAAACACTCACCTTTGTCTCACGTACCGTGTCCTGGTCTGCTTCTGGGTTCTGGCTTAGTTAACCGTGACACAATTGGTGGCTGACTAAATACTTTTTCCCCCCACTGTATATACATCAATATGTAATAATTGTTCAATATCTGTGTTTAAAATGATTATATTTGGCTTATGTGCTACATATTTTACTTAGACAAAAATCATGCAGTTCATGAAAATCAGTTAATAAGTATTCTGTTTGTTTGATAAACAAAGTCACAAGACAAGTCTCAGCTACAAACTACTACTTTTTGTAGAACTTTAATAAAATGACTGGAAGGCTTAATATGCTGAACCATTTCCAAGGAGTTGTCATTTTTTAGTCATTGTTTTAAACAGTTGTAAAACAAAATCTAGAATGAGCGCTATGAAAGACATCAAATTAAAGGAGGAGGTGGCTGGAGGGGCCGACTGCTTCTGTTGTAGAGTCTCTGCAGCAGGAGCTTTTGAAATACAAATGATAATACTGTCACTGTGAAATATGTAGGCTAATGTTCTTGCAGATATTTTTGGTAGGAGAAAAGAGACTCACGGGCAGGATTGCTGCATTCATACCACACTTCCAAATATTTCCAAATTACCGGACATGGATCCCCGAAAACAGAGTTTGTTGCAGAGACTGCACATTGGCGTTGGCCATTACACCTATGATTTAAAAAAGAGCTGCTATGTACAACTGCCAGACTTTTACCCAGTGAGCTCGAACTGATACATGACATCCATAGACGTTAATCATTGATTGAAATGTGGATGGTTCGCCCTGGCCTTGATTTGAATGTCCACAGATGTTGATTATTGGGCTGGCAACGCGCTGCCTTGATTTGGCCAAAAAAGAGTCGTCGACGTCTATAAAATACATTTAAAAGTCGTATTTTCTTCATCTTTTCAAAGCTATTTTGCTGACTGGGTATCATACAACAGCATCCAACATCCAAGTAATACATTTTCAATTGTTTTAGTTGTGTTATCATTACAAAATGCTACTAATGCAGCAATACTTGAACACATAAAAAAACATAAAATAATACATTTGATAAAGATATTGTAGGCTACTGTATAACTATATCTCAAGGGAAGATGGACACAAGAGAAAAGCCTTACCGGGAAGACATAATATCTCGTGAATTGCCAGCGCAGCAGTTGGTATTATATATCCAGATGCCACCTGAGCAGATCCAAGGATCGGTTCGTCCATAGTTGGCTCCACTGATCATTATAGTTCCACCATTGCCTTACAAATAACAGAAATCGCATGACATTTTTGAACGTAAGATAATACAGTGCATTCGGAAAGTATTCAGACCCCTTCCCTTTATCCACATTTTATTCTAAAATTGATTAAATAAAATGTTTCCCTCATCAATCTACACACAATACCCCATAAATACAAAGTGAAAACAGGCTGTTAATTTTTTTTGCAAATGTATTACAAATAAAAACAGAAATATCTTATTTACATAAGTATTCAAACCCTTTGCTCTGAGACTCGAAATTGAGTTCAGGTGCATTATGTTCCCATTGATCTTCCTTGAGATGTTTCTATAACTTGATTGGAGTCCACCTGTGGTAAATTCAATTGATTGGACATGATTTGTAAAGGCACACAGCTGTCTATATAAGGTCCCACAGTTGACAGCGCATGTCAGAGCAAAAACCAAGCCATGAGGTCGAAGGAATTGTCTGTATAGCTCCTAGACAGGATTGTGTCGAGGCACAGATCTGGGGAAGGGTACCAAAAAAATTCTGCAGCATTGAAGGTTCCCAAGAACACAGTGGCCTCCATCATTCTTAAATGGAAGAAGTTTGGAACCACCAAGACTCTTCTTAGAGCTGGCCGCCCGGCCAAACTGAGCAATCGGGGGAGAAGGGCCTTGGTCAGGGAGGTGACCAAATACCAGACCAGAGTTCCTCTGTGGGGATGGGAGAACCTTCCAGAAGGACAACCATCTCTGCAGCACTCCACCAATCAGGCCTTTATGGTAGAGTGGCCAGATGGAAGCCACTCCTCAGTAAAAGGCACATGGCACCTAAAGGACTCTGGTCTGATGAAATCAAGATTGAACTCTTTGGCCTGAATGCCAAGCATCACGTCTGGAGGAAACCTGGCACCATCCCTACGGTGAAGCATGGTGGTGGCAGCGTCATGCTGTGGCGATGTTTTTCAGCGGCAGGGACTGGGAGACTCGTCAGCAGAGGGAAAGATTAACAGAGTAAAGTAAAGAGAGATCCTTGATGAAAACCTGTTCCAGAGCACTCATGACTTCAGACTGGGGCGAAGGTTCACCTTCCAACAGGACAACAACCCTAAGCTCACAGCCAAGACAACGCAGGAGTGGCTTCGGGACAAGTCTCTGAATGTCCTTGAGTGGCACACCAGAGCCCGGACTTGAACCCAATCGAACATCTCTGGAGAGACCTGAAAATAGCTGTGCAGTGACGCTCCCCATCCAACCTGACAGAGCTTGAGAGGATCTGCAGAGAAGAATGGGAGAAACTCCCGAAATATAGGTGTGCCAAACTTGTAGCATCATACCCAAGAAGACTCGAGGCTGTAATCTCTGCCAAAGGTGCTTCAACAAAGTATTGAGTAAAGGGTCTGAATACTTATGTACATGTGATATTTCAGTTTGAAGTTTTAATAAATTTGCTAACATTTAAAAAAAGAACTAGCATACAGAGACCCTGGGGCATACAGAGCATACAGAGACCCTGGGGACAGAGCATACAGAGACCCTGGGGACAGAGCATCAGAGACCCTGGGGACAGAGTATACAGAGACCCTGGGGACAGAGCATAGACCCTGGGGACGAGCATACAGAGACCCTGGGGACAGAGTATACAGAGACCCTGGGGACAGAGCACAGACCCGACAGACATACAGAGACCCTGGGGACAGAGCACACCCGGGGACAGAGCATACAGAGACCCTGGGGACAGAGCATACAGAGACCCTGGGGACAGAGCATACAGAGACCCTGGGGACAGAGCTCCTATCAGAACTTACCACAATACAGATGAGCAGTTTTTCCCTCACAAGCAACAACCCTGTCTGAAACTCCTGATAAAATCACAGGATAAAAAAATACAAGCAATCATATTTCTGTATTTCTTTGTATACATTTTCAGTTGTAATAATAATATTATTTGCTCATTGCGCTTTTGCTTACTTTGATCGCATTGTCTGATACATTGCTAAGAAGATAATATACTTAAATAATGATCATGATATTCAAATTAATCCACATAGTATTTCTTGGTTGTAGAATACTGTAATGTCATAACGGCTTCTTACCAAATTCAACTTGCCACGATGAAATCAACACTGAAAGTGAGAGAAACATTAATTTTTTGTCAAATATTTTGAAAAAGATGGCTAAGGTATTTGTATGAATAAATACTGTAAGTCTCGTAAAGTGAGATTGTTTTTATTTATTTAATTCTGATCCAGTCCTATTTCAGCAAAGTTGACAACAAATTCAACATAACACTATTGATTCATGGGCTAAAAAAATATGATCACAGGATCAAAGTTGTGAAATAGAAATATAAACAAATGAATAAGAAACGTTCACTTACACAGCAACAGACTTGATAAATGTCTTCCCATTTTGAACACTTGATGACAAGAGGACCTCTCTCCTGATAATTTGCTCTGCCTACATGTATACACATTTTCATTTTTTTATAAGATTATCAGAAGGCTAAGATAATATATAACAGGTTAAACATTAATAAGGAGGAATTGTATATCAGCACTTTCGATTTCTTCTTCTTATTATTTTCACTACTTGTTATTTTGGACTTTGTATTTGGCATTTGATTCTTGATTGATTTCGATATTGTTATTGCACGTAAAAGGTACAGTAAAATGCTTACTTGCGAACTCTCCTCAACAATGCAGTACAATAAGTTAGCAAGTAATCATTTTACTGTACCTTTTACGTGCATGTGACCAATAAAATTTGATTTGATGTAATACTGTACTCTTGAATGTCTAGAACAGGGGTACTCAAATACTATTTGAGAAGGTCCAGACACACACATTTCCTGGGTGGCAACGGTCCGGATGGATATTGTCATTTATCGGCTTAATAACAAACCCCCACCTCGCAACTTTATGTGATCCTAAACTGTTCAAACTTTTCACACCCCTCTCATTGACAGTTTTAAAGCTCATTTCCTGCAATTCTACACATTCTGCCATGAGCGAATGAAAAATGTTGCCATTTTAAAGCTAATTTCCTGCAATTCTACACATTTTCCATGTCTTATCTATGTTCATATAAAACCAAGAGTCGAATCCCTACCGAATCCCCCCAACAAAACGTTTTAATTATTATTTTTAGTCGGGACCTGTGGTCCATATTCAAATCAAATCAAATCACATTTTATTTGTCACATGCGCCGAATACAACAGGTGTAGACCTTACCGTGAAATGCTTCCTTATAAGCCCTTAACCAACAATGCAGTTTTAAGAAAAATAAGTGTTAAGAAAGTATTTACTAAAATAAACAGAAGTAAAACAAATATTTAAAAAAATTACAATTTTTAAATAATTAAAGAGCAACAATAGAATAACAGTAGCGAGGCTATATACAGAGGGTACCGGTACAGAGTCAATGTGCGGGGGCACCGGTTAGTCGAGGTAATTGAGGTAATATGTAGGTAGGGGTAAAGTGGTAAAGTGACTATGCTTAGATAATAAACAGAGAGTTGCATTAGCGGGGGTCAATGCAAATAGTCCGGGTAGCCATTTGATTAGCTGTTCAGGAGTCTTATGGCTTTGGGGTCGAAGCTGTTAAGAAGCCTTTTGGACCTAGACTTGGCACTCCTTTACCGCTTGCCGTGTGGTAGCAGAGAGAACAGTCTATGACTAGGGTGGCTGGAGTCTTTGGCAATTTTTAGGGCCTTCCTCTGACACCGCCTGGTCTAGAGGTCCTGGGTGGCAGGAAACTTGGCCCCAGTGATGCACTGGGCCTACGCACTACCCTCTGTAGTGCCTTGCGGTCGGAGGCCAAGCAGTTGCCATACCAGGCGGTGATGCAACCAGTCAGGATGCTCTCGATGGTGCAGCTGTAGAACCTTTTGAGGATCTGAGGACCCATGCCAAATCTTTTCAGTCTCCTGAGGGGGAATAGGCTTTGTCGTGCCCTCTTCACAACTGTCTTGGTGTGTTTGGACCATGATTGTTTGTTGGTGATGTGGACACCAAGGAACTTGAAGCTCTCAACCTGCTCCACTACAGCCCCGTTGATGAGAATGGGGGGGTGCTCGGCGCTCCTTTTCCTGTAGACCACGATTATCTCCTTTGTCTTGATCACGTTGATAGAGACGTTGTTATCCTGGCACCACACTGCCAGGTCTCATCGTTGTCGGTGATCAGGCCTACCACTGTTGTGTCGTCAGCAAACTTAATGATGGTGTTGTAGTCGTGCTTGGCCATGCAGTCATGGGTGAACAGGGAGTACAGGAGGGGACTGAGCACGCACCCCTGAGGGGCCCCCGTGTTGAGGATCAGCGTGGCAGATGTGTTGTTACCAACCCTTACCACCTGGGGGGCGGCCCATCAGGAAGTCCAGGATCCAGTTGCAGAGGGAGGTGTTTAGTCCCAGGGTCCTTAGCTTAGTGATGAGCTTTGAGGGCACTTTGGTGTTGAACGCTGAGCTGTAGTCAATGAATAGCATTCTCACGTAGGTGTTCCTCTTGTCCAGGTGGGAAAGGGCAGTTAGGAGTGCAATAGAGATTGCATCATCTGTGGATCTGTTGGGGCGGTATGCAAATTGGAGTGGGTCTAGGGTTTCTGGGATAATGGTGTTGATGCGAGCCATGACCAGCTTTTCAAAGCACTTCATGACTATAGATGTGAGTGCTACGGGTCGGTAGTCATTTAGGCAGGTCACCTTGACTTCACTAACAGTGAAATCTTTATGGGCCCAACAACGCAGAGAGAAAAAAAAATGAAATAATAGAAACATTTTATAATATGACATCTCTCCTTACAGATCATCACCACTACCAATTTTAATAGTGTTTAAAAACAAATATACTCTGACCTGCAAAGATGGTATCAATTCAATGCTCAAAAAAAAAATATTTTCAGACATGTATTTCCATCATTAAGATGAACATACTTCCACTGATAAACGTATACTGCTCTATGATTCCCCTTTCACCGCCACTGGGATATTGAAAGAAACTGCACACGTTGATCTCCAAATTTATACTTAACAAAAATATAAACGCAACATGTAAAGTGTTATTATGAGCTGAAATAAAAGATCACAGAAAACCTTGTTTCTCTAAGATTTTGTGCACAATTTTTTTTACATCGCTGTTAGTGAGCATTTCTCCATTGCCAAGATAATCCATCCACCTGACAGGTGTGGCATATCAAGAAGCTGATTAAACAGCATGATCATTACACAGGTACACCTTGTGCTGGGGACAATAAAAGGCCACTCTAAAATGTGCAGTTTTCTCTCAAGTTTTGAGGGAATGTGTAATTGGCATGCTGACTGCAGGAATGTCCACCAGAGCTGAAGCCAGAGAATTGAATGTTAATTTCTCTACCATAAGCAGCCATAAGCCGCCTCTAATGTCGTTTTAGATAATTTGGCAAGACGTCCAAACATCCTCACAACTGCAGACCACGTGTATGGCGTTGTGTGGGCGAGCGGTTTGCTGATGTCAATGTTGTGAACAGAGTGCCCCATGGTGGCGGAGGTTATGGTATGGGCAGGCATAAGCTACGGCTAACGAACACAATTGAATTTTATCAATGATAATTTGAATACTGTGATGAGATCCTGAGGCCCATTGTGAGGCACATTTCTTTTTAGGTATCTGTGACCATAGATTAGGGCCTAATTTATTTATTTAAATTGACTGATTTCATTCCACCACTACCACGGCCACCAGCTCTGCACCCTCCGCTGCAACTTGCCCATGGCCCCCCCGCTTCTCCTTCACACAAATTCAGACAGCTGATGTTCTGAAAGAGCTGCAAAATCTGGACCCCTACAAATCATCTGGGCTAGACAATCTGGACCCTTTCTTTCTAAAACTAGCCGCCGAAATTGTCGCAACCCCTATTACTAGCCTGTTCAACCTCTCTTTCGTAACGTCTGAGATCCCCAGAGATTGGAAAGATGCCGCGGTCATCCCCCTCTTCAAAGGGGGTGACACTCTAGATCCAAACTGTTACAGACCTATATCCATCCTGCCCTGCCTTTCGAAAGTTAACAAACAGATCACCGACCATTTCGAATCCCACCGTACCTTCTCCGCTATGCAATCCGGTTTCCGAGCTGGTCATGGGTGCACTTCAGCCACGCTCAAGGTCCTAAATGATATTATAACCGCGATCGATAATAGACAGTACTGTGCAGCCGTCTTCATCGACCTGGCCAAGGCATTCGACTCTGTCAACCACCGCATTCTTATTGGCAGACTAAATAGCCTTGGTTTCTCAAATGACTGCCTCGCCTGGTTCACCAACTACTTCTCAGATAGAGTTCAATGTGTCAAATCGGAGGGCATGTTGTCTGAACCTATGGCAGTCTCTATGGGGGTGCCACAGGGTTCAATTCTTGGGCCGACTCTTTTCTCTGTGTATATCAATGATGTCGCTCTTGCTGCTGGTGACTCTCAGATCCACCTCTACGCAGACGGCACCATTTTGTATACATCTGGCCCTTCATTGGACACTGTGTTAACAAACCTCCAAACGAGCTTCAATGCCATACAACACTCCTTCAGTAGCCTCCAACTGCTCTTAAACACTAGTAAAACTAAATGCATGCTCTTCAATCAAACGCTGCTGGCACCCGCCCACCCGACTAGAATCACTACTCTTGACGGGTCTGACCTAGAGTATGTGGACAACTACAAATACCTAGGTGTTTGGTTAGACTGTAAACTCTCCTTCCAGACTCACATTAAGAATCTCCAATCCAAAGTTAAATCTAGAATCGGCTTCCTATTTCGCAACAAAGCCTCCTTCACTCATGCTGCCAAACATGCCCTCGTAAAACTGACTATCCTACCGATCCTTGACTTCGGCGATGTCATTTACAAAATAGCCTCCAACACTCTACTCAGCAAATTGGATGTAGTCTATCACAGTGCCATCCGTTTTGTCTCCAAAGCCCCATACACTACCCACCACTGTGACCTGTACGCTCTTGTTGGCTGGTCCTCACTACATGTTCGTCGTCAAACCCACTGGCTCCAGGCCATCTATAAATCACTGCTAGGCAAATCCCCGCCTTATCTTAGCTCATTGGTCACCATAGCAACACCCACCCGTAGTCTGCGCTCCAGGAGGTATATCTCACTGGCTCCTTTGGCCGCCATTCCTTCCAGTTCTCTGCTGCCAGTTGTAAATGAGAACTTGTTCTCAACTGGCTTACCTGGTTAAATAAAGGTGAAATAAAATAAATAAAAAATATGAAATGTAACTCAGGAAAATCAATGACATTGTTGCATGTTGCATTTGTATATTTTTCCAGTATATATGGAAGGACAAGCGCCCTCGGATCAAAATGTCCACTTTACATAGACAGAAGTGTTCTGGAGGCCAAATCCTCCCCAATCTTAAATTATACTTTTGGGCCTTTATGCTACGCCCACTACGTGTGGTTGAACCCCAATATCTCAGTGGCATGGCGCCTCCTGGAGAATTTTGCAAAGCCGTACAGGCACCAAGATCTGGTATATTCCAAAATCTCTATCAAAAAAGCCAAACTCACCTTTGGCCCATCGTCACGCAAATGCTTACATTACCGTGTTCAACGGGGAACAATTGCAAGTATATAATTAATCATTATCCCCATATGCCATTGTTTAAAATCACAGCCTGCTCTTGGGTGGCCAGCCAATATATTTTCCAGTTTGGAGTGAGAAGGGAATGCATACTCTCTCTGACATTGTGGACAGTTGTAGCTTACTTGTGTTCCAAGACTTGAAAAAGCAACACGATCTGCCTGGTTCTTCATTTTTCGTTTATTTGCAGCTTCGTTTTGCTCTACGTCCTTATGTAGTACCCTGGGGTCTTGATCTATGTCCTTACGCAGTACCCTATGGTTCTGATCTACGTCCTTATGTTGTACCCTGTGGTTCTGATCTATGTCCTTATGTAGTACCCTGTGATTCTGATCTATGTCCTTATGTAGTACCCTGTGATTCTGATCTATGTCCTTATGTAGTACCCTGGGGTTCTGATCTATGTCCTTCTGAAGTACCCTGGGGTTCTGAAATACATCCTTATGGAGTACCCTGGGGTTCAGATCTACATCCTTATGTAGTACCCTGGGGTTCTGCTCTACATCCTTATGGAGTACCCTGAGGTTCTGAACTACGTCCTTATGTAGTACCCTGGGGTTCTGCTCTCCGTCCTTATGGAGTACCGTGGGGTTCTGCTCTCCGTCCTTATGGAGTACCCTGGGGTTCTGATCTACGTCCTTATGTAGTACCCTGGGGTTCAGATCTACATCCTTATGTAGTACCCTGGGGTTCTGCTCTACATCCTTATGGAGTACCCTGGGGTTCTGATCTACATCCTTATGTAGTACCCTGGGGTTCAGATCTACATCCTTATGGAGTACCCAGGGGTTCTGATCTACGTCCTTATGTAGTACCCTGGGGTTCTGATCTATGTCCTTATGTAGTACCCTGGGGTTCTGATCAATGTCCTTATGTAGTACCCTGGGGTTCTGATCTACGTCCTTATGTAGTGTCCTGGGGTTCTGATCTACATCCTTCTGAAGTACCCTGGGGTTCTGAAATACATCCTTATGGAGTACCGTGGGGTTCTGATCTACGTCCTTATGGAGTACCCTGAGGTTCTGAACTACGTCCTTATGTAGTACCCTGGAGTTCTGCTCTCCGTCCTTATGGAGTACCGTGGGGTTCTGCTCTCCGTCCTTATGGAGTACCCTGTGGTTCTGCTCTACGTCCTTATGTAGTACCCTGGGGTTCTGCTCTCCGTCCTTATGGAGTACCTTGGGGTTCTGCTCTACATCCTTATGGAGTACCCTGGGGTTCTGATCTACATCCTTATGTAGTACCCTGGGGTTCTGATCTACATCCTTATGTAGTACCCTGGGGTTCTGATCTACATCCTTATGTAGTACCCAGGGGTTCAGATCTACATCCTTATGGAGTACCCAGGGGTTCTGATCTACATCCTTATGTAGTACCCTGTGGTTCTGCTCTACGTCCTTATGTAGTACCCTGGGGTTCTGCTCTACGTCCTTATGGAGTACCCTGTGGTTCTGCTCTACGTCCTTATGTAGTACCCTGGGGTTCTGCTCTCCGTCCTTATGGAGTACCTTGGGGTTCTGCTCTACATCCTTATGGAGTACCCTGGGGTTCTGATCTACATCCTTATGTAGTACCCTGGGGTTCTGATCTACATCCTTATGTAGTACCCTGGGGTTCTGATCTACATCCTTATGTAGTACCCAGGGGTTCAGATCTACATCCTTATGGAGTACCCAGGGGTTCTGATCTACATCCTTATGTAGTACCCTGTGGTTCTGCTCTACGTCCTTATGTAGTACCCTGGGGTTCTGCTCTACGTCCTTATGGAGTACCCTGTGGTTCTGATATAGTATCTCATCCTATCCACAAAGTAATGACAGCAAGGGTAAGTAAGGGTACAGTCTTGAAAATATATATATATTCTTACTCAAATCAACATGTTACCAATTAACAATCTATTCAAAACGGAACAAAGATATACCAGCAGTAGATATGGAGTACTGTCTAGTCTAATATTAAATTCTCATCAACAAACCCAAATCCCCAAATGACCCAGCTAGAATTTGGCCCACATGAGATATTGACTCCCCCAAAAACATTTTCAGAGGAACATAAATCCAAACCCTTTCTGTATGCTCTGTCCCCAGGGTCTCTGTATGCTCTGTCCCCAGGGTCTCTGTATACTCTGTCCCCAGGGTCTTTGTATGCTCTGTCCCCAGGGTCTCTGTATACTCTGTCCCCAGGGTCTCTGTATACTCTGTCCCCAGGGTCTCTGTATGCTCTGTCCCCGGGGTCTCTGTATGCTCTGTCCCCAGGGTCTCTGTATGCTCTTTTTTTTTTTATGTTAGCAAATTTATTAAAACTTCAAACTGAAATATCACATTTACATAAGTATTCAGACACTTTACTCAGTACTTTGTTGAAGCACCTTTGGCAGTGATTACAGCCTCGAGTCTTCTTAGGTATGACGCTACAAGCTTGGCACACCTGTATTTGGGTAGTTTCTCCCATTCTTCTCTGCAGATCCTCTCAAGCTCTGTTAGGTTGGAAAGGGAGAGTCGCTGCACAGCTACTTTCAGGTCTCCCAGAGATATTCTATCAGGTTCAAGTCCGGGATCTGGCTGGGCCACTCAAGGACATTCAGAGACTTCTCCTGAAGCCACTCCTGCGTTGTCTTGGTTGTGTGCTTAGTGTCGTTGTCCTGTTGGAAGGTTAACCTTCGCCCCAGTCTGAGGTCCTGAGCGCAATGGAGCAGGTTTTCATCAAGGATCTCGCTGTACTTTGCTCCGTTCATCTTTCCCTCGATCCTGACTAGTTTCCCAGTCCCTGCGGCTGAAAAACCTTGCCACAGCATGATGCTGCCACCACCATGCTTCACCGTAGGGATGGTGCCAGGTTTCCTCCAGATGTGACGCTTGGCATTCAGGCCAAAGAGTTCAATCTTGGTTTCATCAGACCAGATAATCTTGTTTCTCATGCTCTGAGAGTCCTTTAGGTCCTTTTGGCAAACTCCAAGCGGGCTGTCATGTGCCTTTTACTGAGGAGTGGCTTCCGTCTGGCCATCTACCATAAAAGCCTGTTTGGTGGAGTGCTGCAGAGATGGTTGTCCTTCCGGAATGTTCACCCATCTCCACAGAGGAACTCTGGAACTCTGTCAGAGTTATCCATCAGGTTCTTGGTCACCTCCCTGACCAAGGCCCTTCTCCCCCGATTGCTCAGTTTGGCCGGGCGGCCAGCTCTAGGAAGAGTCTTGGTGGTTCCAAACTTCTTCCATTTAAGAATGACGAAGGCCACTGTGTTCTTGGGGAATTTCAATGCTGCAGATCTTTTTTTGGTACCCTTCCCCAGATCTTTGCCTCAAAGCAATCCTGTCTCAGAGCTCTACTGACAATTCCTTCAACCTCATGGCTTGGTTTTTGCTCTGACATGCACTGTCAAATGTGGGTCCTTATATAGACAGGTGTGTGCCTTTCCAAATCATGTCCAATCAATTGAATTTACCACAGGTGGAGTCCAATGAAGTTGTAGAAACATCTCAAGGAAGATAGAATAAGGCTGTAATGTAACAAAATATGAAAAAGGTGAAGGAGTCTGAATACGTTTCGAATGCACTGTATTCTTTACTGACCCTAACATACAGGCAAAGAAGGATTTGGCTTGCCGGCCTCATTCATCGACATAGCTCAACTTGAACTATCAATCTCTCTAATGCATGGTGCAAAATCAGACACTATTAACATATGGACTACAACACATGACAAGTTAAAGTCACTTCTTTGATATACTGTATGTATTCAGATAAGCAGGTCCTGTGGGTGGGAAGGGAAGGGGGATACATGTTGTTGTCTGTTGGTATCAAGGCTCAGGATAAGACCCAGATGCAGACAGTTCGAAAAGAGCAAAACGTTTATTTACAGAAACAGGGTGCAGGCAAACGACAGGTCAAGGGCAGGCAGAGGTCAGTAATCCAGAGCAGAGTCTGAAAGGTACAGAAACGGCAGGTTCAGGGTCGGGGCAGGCAGAGGTCGGTAATCCAGAACAGTGTCACAAGGTACAGAACGGCAGGCAGGCTCAGGGTCAGGGCAGGCAGAATGGTTGACGAGACAAGACGAACTGGCAACAGACAAACAGAAAACACTGGTATAAATACACAGGGGATAATGGGAACAAATGGGAGACACCGGGGGGGGTGAGACAAGCACAAGACAGGTGAAACCGATCAGGGTGTGACAGTTGGTTTGTGTTTTTGTGTCCTGTCAACCCAAAAATAATAAAAACTTGATCACACAAAAAGAGTGGGTGGGTGCGTGTGCTCCTTCTGCTTCAGGCCTATATGACCACAGCACTAGCCTGAGTCCCAGATCAGTTTGTGCTCTCTTACCAACTATATGGCATATTAGTTTAAATAGATTCATTAGATTAATGTTTGAGGTTTTATTTCATTCCTCTCTCAAGAGACTCGACAATAGCACTATGTATTTAATAGGCAAATGGATCGAGAGGAATCAGACAAAGATCAAGTTTGTCAAAGAGCAAAATACGAAAAGGTTTTTTAACAAGTCAAAGCTTCAAGTATGCACTGAATAAGAAACTTTTACTTACAGACCAACAAACTTGATAAATATCTTGCCATTTTAAATACTTGATGAAAGGCACCATATAGCTAGCTACAGTATCTACAGTAGCCTAGGTTTGTTCCCATACACTTCTTATGACTGGCAGGCTGGTACAAGCAGCTGTGTTGTTGCCGAGCAACCGACCTGGTGTTAGAACTCTGAGTTTCAATGTTAGCATTGTCAGAAATGCTACAAAAAGGTAGCACATCATTGGTTCTTAATGTACAGAAACAAGCACGTGAGAGTGATAAATTATACATTTTATCAAAACTGTTGCCCCTACAAACTTATTCAATCTGAAAGGTGGCACGTCTAATGATTACTTTATAGACGCTGTAGTCTCGTTCTTATCCGACGCCTAGATATTGAGCTAGGTCGGGGCAATACATGTTTTTTTTTTCTAATGCTACACGACCCTGTTAAAAGTCAGGTATGTGGTTCTCGTAATGGCGGACAGCTCATGAGGACGGGGTTGTCTCTTTGCAGTTTCATTGACATTGGTGTCATATTGGCTTTGATATGATGGTAGGGACATTTTAATGAATCCCTACAATTCTCCTGATCATTTGTTCTGTTATAAGTCATTTTTCATTTCATGATTGATTGATTTTACTTGTCAGTAAAAAAAATATTATATTACTTTTTAGCAGACGCTCTGGATAAGAGCGACTTACAGTAGTGAGTGCATACATTTTAATACTTTTTTCGTACTGGTCCCCCGTGGGAATCGAACACTCAACCCTGGAGTTGCAAGCACCATACTCTACCAACTGAGTGACACAACTGAGCTTCCCTTCTGCTTATTTTTACAACTTGTTATTTTGGACTTTGTATTTGGTATTTCATTCTTGATTGATATTGATATTGTACTGCATTGTTGAGGAGAGTTAGCAAGTAAACATTTCACTGTGCCATTTATGTGCACGTGACCAATAAACATTGATTTGATTTGTATATCACCACTAATTTGATACTGTACTCTTGAATGTCTAGGTAAAGATTGACAGAATTGATAATAAGGAAAGACCTTCCTTACTGGAAAATCTGATGAGATAACTGTTTATTTGCACCTCACCCACCCCCTGAAGACTCCCATATGGAAAAATATGTGAATCCGGTGTATTTGAATCCGATACCGTATTATTAAATAAATTGTATCAACTCTCCATATAAGTGTTTAACTATCTTCTTGCTTCCTGAATTCCTTGATACCAGAAACTCATCATAACACCCATCTAAACACAATACCCCATAATGACAAAGTGAAAACATGTTTTTTAGAAATGTATCGAAAATAAAATACAAAAATATATAATTTACATAATTATTCACACCCCTGACTCAATACTTTCTAGAAGCACCTTTGGCAGCGATTACAGCTGAGTGTCTTTCTGGGTAAGCTTTCCACACCTGGATTGTGCAACATTTGCCCATTATTCTTTTCAAAGTTCTTCAAGCTAATGTGTTGTAATGGATTTGCGCCAAACATAACACTTTGTATTCAGGACAAAAAAGTGAATTGCTTTGCCACATTTTTTGTATTTTTTTATTCTGTACAGGCTTCCTTCTTTTCACTCTGTCATTTAGGTTAGTATTGTGGAGTAACTACAATGTTGTTGATCCAGCCTCAGTTTTCTCCTTTCACAGCCAGTAAACTCTGTAACTGTTTTAAAGTCACCATTGGCCTCATGGTGAAATCCCTGAGCGGTTTCCTTCCTCTCCAGCAACTGAGTTAGGAAGGATGCCTGTATCTTTGTAGTGACTGGGTGTATTGATACACCATCCGAAGTGTAATTAATAACTTCACCATGCTCAAAGGGATATTCAATGTCTGCTTTTTTTTATTTTTACCCATCTACCAATAGGTGCCCTTCCTTGCAAGGCATTGGAAAACCTCCTGGTCTTTGTTGTTGAATCTGTGTTTGAAATTCACTGCTCGACTCGGGGACCTTACAGATAATTGTATGTGTGGGGTACAGAGATGAGGTAGTCATTCAAAAATCATGTTAAATACTATTAGAGTCCATGCAACTTATTATGTGACTTGTTCAGCAAATCTGTACCCCTGAACTTATTTAGGCTTGCCATAACAAAGGGGTTGAATACTTGTTGACTAAAGATATTTCAGCTTTTCATTTGTAATTAATTTATAAACATTTCGAAAAACATAATTCCGCTTTGACATTATGGGTATTGTGTTTGGCCAATGACAAAAAATCTCAATTTAATAAATGTGTGTTTTGATAAACACATAATAAGCACAAAACTTCAATTGGTCGGGACTCCACAAGGTGTCGAGGCGTTCCACAGTTATGTCAAGTTGGCTGGATGTCCTTTGGGTGGTGGACCATTCTTGATACACACAGGAAAACTGTTGAGCATGAAAAAGCCAGCAGCGATGCAGTTCTTGACACACTCAAACTGGTGCGCCTGGCACCTACTACCATACCCACGTTCAAAGGCATTTAAATATTTTGTCTTGCCCATTCACTGTCTGAATGGGCACACACTACAATCCACGTCTCCAATTATCTCAAGGCTTAAAAATCCTTCTTTAACATGTCTCCTTCCCTTCATCTTCACTGATTGAAGTGGATTTAATAAGTGACATCAATAAGGGATCATAGCTTCCACCTGGATTCACTTGGTCGGTCTATGTCATGGAAAGAGCAGGTGTTCTTAATGTTTTGTTCACTCAGTGTACTGTATGCACATATTGTTGTAAATTGTATGTGAAAAATACACACACCTTACAACCTTCTCTACCTTTGTGGTAATGTGTCTCTATTGACCTCTGGTACCTTGTAGCATTATGTTCCCAAAGTGGGGTTTGGATGCAAAAAGTTGGATCATTGAGTTGCAGTTTAAAATAAATTATGCAGCTATTACCCTATACAGTGGGGGAAAAAAGTATTTAGTCAGCCACCAATTGTGCAAGTTCTCCCACTTAAAAAGATGAGAGAGGCCTGTAATTTTCATCATAGGTACACGTCAACTATGACAGACAAATTGAGATTTTTTTTTCCAGAAAATCCAAATACTTCTTTTCCACCATAATTTGCAAATAAATTCATAAAAAATCCTACAATGTGATTTTTTTTTCTCATTTTGTCTGTCATAGTTGACATATACCTATGATGAAAATTACAGGCCTCTCTCATCTTTTTAAGTGGGAGAACTTGCACAATTGGTGGCTGACTAAATACTTTTTTCCCCCACTGTACCTTGAGGTATACAATTCCTCCTGCCACTTATGAAACAGGAGGAACTGTATATCAGCACTAATGTGATACTGCACTCTAGAAAGTAAACAGACCGAATTTTAAATAAATCCACCGTCCATTTGGAAAGGCCTTCTTTACTGGAAGAGCTGATGAGATAAATACTTCTTTGCACCTCACCTCACCTCTGAACACTCCCTGGCATCTTTTAAAAAAACAACATCTAGCCTACAGATTGAGAAATATTACTCTAATATTTCATTGATAGTCCTAATATCATATGGCTGAGTGAGAAAGTTACAGACGCGCAAATATCATACCCCCAAAAAATTATAACCTCCCCTGTTATTGTAATGGTGAGAAGTTAGCATGTCTTGGGGTATGATATTTGTGCTTCAGTAACTTTCTCACTCATTATTCAAGATTCATTCAGGACTATCCGTAAACATGGTAGCATCCACATTCATGTAGAAATGTGGATGCATTATTTACCATTAATTTCTGTGGAGACAAAATAATCTGAAACACAACCAAAACTAACAGCAAATGCATCCAACAAGTTTGTAGAGTCACAAGCTTGATGTAATACTTTTGACTAATACTTTTGACTAATACTTAATACACATAAGTGAATTTGTTCCAACACTTTTGGTCCCCTAAAATGGGGGGACTATGTACAAAAAGTGCTGTAATTTCTAAACGGTTCACCCGATATGGATGAAAATACCCTCAAATTAAATGGAGAGTCATTTTAACCTCACAGCCATTGTTATCACGGCTCAGGGTAAGACCCAGATGCAGACACAGGAGTCGGATAGTAGAGTCTCAAGAGTTTATAACAGTACAATGGGCAGGCAATCGGTAGGTCAAGGCAGGCAAAGAGTCGTAATCCAAATCAGAGTCAGGCAGGTACAGGACGGCAGGCAGGATCAGGGTAAGGACAGGCAGAAAGGTCAGAACTGGGAAGACTAGAAAAGAAAAAACTAGAGCACAGGAAACACGGGGGAACACGCTGGTAGGACTTGACGGGACAAGGCAGACTGGCAACAGACAAACAGAAAATGCAGGAATAAATACATGAGGTAATGAGAGACACCTGGTGGGGGTCAGAGACAATCACAAGACAGGTGAAACAGATCAGGGTGTGACAATTGTTTTCCTTCAAATCCAATGTTCTGGAGTACAGAGCCAAAACACCAAAAACTGTGTCACCGTCCCAATAATTACAGAGGGCACCGTATGCACCTGATGGCACAGTTACATCCACTTTGAAGTAATTTTTTTTTTTTTTACTGTGCTTCAGTACAGGCTCTGTTTAATAATAGTCTGGGTCTGTTTTTCGTGGTTTGGGCTAGGCCCCTTAGTTCCAGTGAAGGGAAATCTTAACGCTTCAGCTTACAATGACATTCTAGATGATTCTGTGCTTCCAACTTTGTGTCAACAGTACAGGTTAACGTTTTAAAGATGTTTCTAGAAGCCCTGTGTCTTGTGACTGACTGTGTGTGCTGCTGCTGCTGTCCGTGGTGATGGTGGCCATCTTGTGGGCGGGGCTCCCTCCTTTCAGGGACCAGGTCCAGGACCTGTACTCAGCTGTAGAGGAACACATGGAGGGCTATCTACTGCAGGCAGCCTCAGCACAACACTCTGGCTGCTTCAAGCCTGTCTGACCACAACACTCTGGCTGCTTCAAGCCTGTCTGACCACAACACTCTGGCTGCTTCAAGCCTGTCTGACCACAACACTCTGGCTGCTTCAAGCCTGTCTGACCACAACACTCTGGCTGCTTCAGGCCTATCTGGCTACAACACTAGCCTGAGTCCAAGGTTGGTGTGCGCTCTCTTGCCAACTCTATGACATTGGCGGCTGTCTTGCCAACTCTATGACATAGGAGGCTCTCTTTCCAACTGTATGACATTGGAGGCTGTCTTGCCAACTCTATGACATTGGCGGCTGTCTTGCCAACTCTATGACATTGGCGGCTGTCTTGCCAACTCTATGACATTGGCGGCTCTCTTTCCAACTCTATGACATTGGAGGCTGTCTTGCCAACTCTATGACATTGGCGGCTGTCTTGCCAACTCTATGACATTGGCAGCTGTCTTGCCAACTCTATGACATTGGCGGCTGTCTTGCCAACTCTATGACATTGGCGGCTGTCTTGCCAACTCTATGACATTGGAGGCCGTCTTGCCAACTCTATGACATTGGAGGCTGTCTTGCCAACTCTATGACATTGAACTTGGCAAGACAGTACAGAGAGATCTGGGACTCAGGGACTCAGGCTACCACAGCTCAGCTCAGGAATAGGATTCATATGTTGAGTTTGTTTGGTGTAAATTAGGAGCTTTTGTTCGGTTATTATTCATTGATTTTATTTGTATCTCAGAACTTTTGAGTGCCTTTATAGATTACTCGAGAATGATGACTGATAACTATTTGTTTTTCCATTTCAACTTTAAGTAGTCACTGCATATAGTTTGATTTATAGTACATAAATGTTTACAATATATTTACACATTATGCAAACTCTGGGACAAAAGTACAATCTACCTGCCTACAGTGGGGGAAAAAAAGTATTTAGTCAGCCACCAATTGTGCAAGTTCTCCCACTTAAAAAAGATGAGAGAGGCCTGTAATTTTCATCATAGGTACACGTCAACTATGACAGACAAAATGAGAAAACAAAATCCAGAAAATCACATTGTAGGATTTTTTATGAATTTATTTGCAAATTATGGTGGAAAATAAGTATTTGGTCAATAACAAAAGTTTCTCAATACTTTGTTATATACCCTTTGTTGGCAATGACACAGGTCAATCGTTTTCTGTAAGTCTTCACAAGGTTTTCACACACTGTTGCTGGTATTTTTGGCCCATTCCTCCATGCAGATCTCCTCTAGAGCAGTGATGTTTTGGGGCTGTCGCTGGGCAACACGGACTTTCAACTCCCTCCAAAGATTTTCTATGGGGTTGAGATCTGGAGACTGGCTAGGCAGCACTCCAGGACCTCGAAATGCTTCTTACCAAGCCACTCCTTCGTTGCCCGGCGGTGTGTTTGGGATCATTGTCATGCTGAAAGACCCAGCCACGTTTCATCTTCAATGCCCTTGCTGATGGAAGCGGTTTTCACTCAAAATCTCACGATACATGGCCCCATTCATTACTTTCCTTTACGGATCGGTCGTCCTGGTCCCTTTGCAGAAAAACAGCCCCAAAGCATGATGTTTCCACCCCCATGCTTCACAGTAGGTATGGTGTTCTTTGGATGCAACTCAGCATTCTTTGTCCTCCAAACACGACCCAGTTGAGTTTCTACCAATAAGTTATATTTTGGTTTCATCTGACCATATGACATTCTCCCAATCCTCTTCTGGATCATCCAAATGCACTCTAGCAAACTTCAGACGGGCCTGGACATGTACTGGCCTAAGCAGGGGGACACGTCTTGCACTGCAGGATTTGAGTCCCTGGCGGCGTGGTGTGTTACTGATGGTAGGCTTTGTTACTTTGGTCCCAGCTCTCTGCAGGTCATTCACCAGGTCCCCCCGTGTGGTTCTGGGATTTTTGCTCACCGTTCTTGTGATCATTTTGACCCCACGGGGTGAGATCTTGCGTGGAGCCCCAGATCGAGGGAGATTATCAGTGGTCTTGTATGTCTTCCATTTCCTAATAATTGCTCCCACAGTTGATTTCTTCAAACCAAGCTGCTTACCTATTGCAGATTCAGTCTTCCCAGCCTGGTGCAGGTCTACAATTTTGTTTCTGGTGTCCTTTGACAGCTCCTTGGTCTTGGCCATAGTGGAGTTTGGAGTGTGACTGTTTGAGGTTGTGGACAGGTGTCTTTTATACTGATAACAAGTTCAAACAGGTGCCATTAATACAGGTAACTAGTGGAGGACAGAGGAGCCTCTTAAAGAAGAAGTTACAGGTCTGTGAGAGCCAGAAATCTTGCTTGTTTGTAGGTGACCAAATACTTATTTTCCACCATAATTTGCAAATAAATTCATTAAAAATCCTACAATGTGATTTTCTGGATATTTTTTTCTCAATATGTCTGTCATAGTTGATGTGTACCTATGATGAAAATTACAGGCCTCTCTCATCTTTTTAAGTGGGAGAACTTGCACAATTGGTGGCTGACTAAATACTTTTTTTCCCCACTATATATACATCAATATGTAATAATTGTTCAATATCTGTGTTTAAAATGATTATATTTGGCTTATGTGCTACATATTTTACTTAGACAAAAATCATGCAGTTCATGAAAATCAGTTAATAAGTATTCTGTTTGTTTGATAAACAAAGTCACAAGACAAGTCTCAGCTACAAACTACTACTTTTTGTAGAACTTTAATAAAATGACTGGAAGGCTTAATATGCTGAACCATTTCCAAGGAGTTGTCATTTTTCAGTCATTGTTTTAAACAGTTGTAAAATCAAAAAAAGAATGAGCGCTATGAAAGACATCAAATTAAAGGAGGAGGTGGCTGGAGGGGCCGACTGCTTCTGTTGTAGAGTCTCTGCAGCAGGAGCTTTTGAAATACAAATGATAATACTGTCACTGTGAAATATGTAGGCTAATGTTCTTGCAGATATTTTTGGTAGGAGAAAAGAGACTCACTGGCAGGATTGCTGCATTCATACCACACTTCCAAATATTTCAGAATTCCCGAACATGGATCCCCGAAAACAGAGTTTGTTGCAGAGACTGCACATTGGCGTTGGCCATTACACCTATGATTTAAAAAAGAGCTGCTATGTACAACTGCCAGACTTTTACCCAGTGAGCTCGAACTGATACATGACATCCATAGACATTAATCATTGATTGAAATTTGGATGGTTCGCCCTGGCCTTGATTTGAATGTCCACAGATGTTGATTATTGGGCTGGCAACGCGCTGCCTTGATTTGGCCAAAAAAGAGTCGTCGACGTCTATAAAATACATTTAAAAGTCGTATTTTCTTCATCTTTTCAAAGCTATTTTGCTGACTGGGTATCATACAACAGCATCCAACATCCAAGTAATACATTTTCAATTGTTTTAGTTGTGTTATCATTACAAAATGCTACTAATGCAGCAATACTTGAACACATAAAAAAACATAAAATAATCCATTTGATAAAGATATTGTAGGCTACTGTATAACTATATCTCAAGGGAAGATGGACACAAGAGAAAAGCCTTACCGGGAAGACATAATATCTCGTGAATTGCCAGCGCAGCAGTTGGTATTATGTATCCAGATGCCACCTGAGCAGATCCAAGGATCGGTCCGTCCATAGTTGGCTCCACTGATCATTATAGTTCCACCATTGCCTTACAAATAACAGAAATCGCATGACATTTTTGAACGTAAGATAATACAGTGCATTCGGAAAGTAAATGTGTAAATGTGAGAGCGCGGTGGTCGGGAGAGGTTGTGTTTTCTCTAGCAGGAGGTAAGCTTGGCTTCTTATATGATGTTGAGTAAAGCTTAAACCATGTATTTAGATTGTAGGTAGGTATTGTAGTCAGGTATTATAGGTAGTTTACTTAGGTAGTTATTGTAGGTTATTGTAGGTTATTGTAGGTAATTATTGTAGGTAAGTATTGTATTCGGCGGACCCCGGCGAAGCACGAGTGCTAGCTAACTGTCAAGGATGTAGTAGGTGGGTGTGGTGGTGGAATCAGGCGCAGGACGCAGAAGTATATACCAAAGACTTTAGTGAAAATACTCACAGTACAAACACTAAATAGCCCGAAGGCGAAAACTCCACGCAGGCGAAACAAATACGCGCGCACAAACAGGTGCGCGAAAACACTCCAAACTATGGAGGAACAGCTCAACCGAGCAAAATGCACTATACGTCTGGCAACAACCAAGACAGTGGAAACAATAACACACAACACTAGGCAAAACACACCGAGAACTTATAGGACACTAATTACACTAAACAAGAAACAGGTGTACAACAATCAGACAAAAAGCAAACGAACACAGAAACATTCAACGGTGGCAGCTAGTATTCTGGAGACGACGAACGCGAAGCCTGCCCGAGCAAGGAAGAGAGGCAGCCTCGGCCGAAACCGTGACAGTACCCCCCCTTGACGCGCGCGGCTCCAGACGTGCGCCGACTCCGGCCTCGGGGACGACCAGGGAGACGCGGAGCAGGGCGCGTCGGGTGCCCACGATGGAATTCCGTCGGAGAGAGCGGGTCCAAAGCGTCTCTCCTCGGCACCCAGCACCGTTCCTCCGGACCGTACCCTCCCACTCCACTAGATATTGGAGACCCCCCATCCGACGTCTCGAATCCAAGATGGACTTCACGGAGTACGCCGGTGCCCCCTCGATGTCCAATGGGGCGGAGGAGTCTCCCTGATCTCACTTTCCTGGAGTGGGCCAGCTACCACCCGGCCTGAGAAGAGACACATGGAACGAGGGGTTAATACTTTTATATTCAACGGGTAGTTGTAATTTGTAACACACCTCGTTCAACCTTCTCAGGACTTTAAATGGCCCTACAAACTGCCGACCCAGTTTCCGACAGGGCAGGCGGAGGGGCAGGTTTCTGGTAGAGAGCCAGACTCGATCACCGGTCGTACACCGGTCCCTCACTGCGGTGGAGATCGGCGCTCGCCTTCTGACGTCGGAGGCCCGCTGCAGGTGGACGTGTGCAGCGTTCCATGTCTCCTCCGAGCGCCGCGCCCACTCATCCACCGCAGGAGCCTCGATCTGGCTCTGCTGCCAAGGTGCCAGAACCGGCTGGTAACCTAGCACACATTGAAAGGGGTTAGGTTAGTGGAGGAATGGCGTGGGAATTCTGGGCCATCTCGGCCCAGGAACGTATTCTGCCCACTCCTCCGGCCGGTCCTGGCAGTATGTTCTAAGAAACCTACCCACATCCTGGTTCACGCGTTCCACCTGCCCATTACTCTCCGGGTGGTAACCGAGGTGAGGCTTACCGAGACCCCCAACCGCTCCATAAAGGCTCTCCAGACCCTGGAGGTAAATTGGGGACCCCGATCAGACACAATATCCTCGGGTACCCGTAGTGCCGGAACACATGGGTGAATAGTGCTTGGCGGTTTGCAGGGCAGTAGGAAGGCCCGGCATGGGGAGCAAACGACAGGCCTTAGAAAACCGGTCCACAACGACCAGTATAGTGGTGTTCCCCTGTGAAGGAGGAAGGTCAGTAAGGAAATCCACCGAGAGGTGAGACCATGGTGCGTTGTGGAACGGGCAGGGGTAGTAACTTTACCCCTAGGCAGATGTCTAGGCGCCTTACACTGGGCGCACACCGAGCAGGAGGAAACATAAACCCTCACATCCTTCGCCAACGTGGGCCACCAGTACTTGGCACTAAGACAGTGCACTGTCCGGCCGATACCAGGATGTCCAGAGGAGGGTGGCGTGTGAGCCCAATAGATCAATCGATCCCGAACCTCGAGCGGAACGTATTCGACCCTCAGGGCATTGCGGTGGACTAGGGTCGGTGCGTACTGCCCGCTCGAGAGCTCAGCATCGACCTCCCACACTACCGGTGCCACCAGACACGACTCCGGCAGTATGGGAGTGGGCTCCACGGACCTCTCCTCCGTGTCATACCGCCGAGACAGCGCATCTGCCTTACCGTTCTGTGACCCAGGGATGTACGTGATCTTAAATGTAAACCTGGTCAAGAACATATTCCATCTTGCCTGGCGAGGTTCAGCCTCCTCGCTGCCCGGATGTACTCCAGGTTACGGTGGTCCGTCAAAATGAGGAAAGGGTGTTGAGCCCCCTCAAGCCAGTGCCTCCACACCTTTAGGGCCTGTACCACGGCTAACAGCTCCCTGTCCCCTACGTCATAGTTCCGCTCCGCCCGGACTGAGCTTCTTAGAATAAAAAAGCACAGGGGCGGAGTTTGGGTGGCGCGCCAGACCGTTGTGAAAGCACGGCTCCTAGACCGCCTCTGACGCGTCCACCTCTACCTGGAGCGGCAAGAGGGATCCGGATGCGCCAGCACCGGGGCCGAGGTAAACAGGTCCTTCAGCCTCCCAAACGCCCTGTCCGCCTCGGCCGACCACTGCAGCGCACTGGACCCCCCTTCAAAAGAGACGTGATGGGAGCTGCCACCTGTCCAAAACCCCCGGATAAACCTCCGGTAGTAATTCGCAAACCCCGAAAACTGCTGCACCTCCTTCACAGTGGTTGGTGTTTGCCAATTACGCACGGCCGACACCCGGTCTACCTCCATCCTCACCCCTGGCGCAGACAACTGATACCCCAAAAAGGGAGACCGACTCCTGGAAAAACAGACACTTCTCTGCCTTAACATACAGGTCGTGCTCCACCAGCCTCCGCAACACTCTGCGCACCAGGGCCACATGCTCGACACGGGTAGGCGAGTACACGAGAATGTCATCTATGTACACAACCACCCCCTGCCCCTGCATGTCCCTGAAGATCTCATCCACGAATGATTGGAAAACTGACGGAGCGTTCATCAACCCGTATGGCATGACCAGATACTCGTAATGGCCCGAGGTGGTACTAAAGGCTGTCTTCCATTCATCGCCCTCCCTGATGCGTACCAAGTTGTACGCGCTCCTGAGATCTAATTTAGTGAAGAAACGCGCCCCATGCAATGACTCAGTCATGGTCGCAATCAGCGGGAATGGATAACTGTACTTCACCGTAATCTGATTGAGACCACGATAATCGATGCACGGGCGTAAACCACCATCCTTTTTCTTCACAAAAAAGAAACTCGAGGACGCAGGGGAAGTGGAAGGCCGTATGTATCCTTGTCTCAGAGATTCGTCTATGTAAGTCTCCATAGCTTTCTTCTCCTCCTGAGACAGAGGATACACATGGCTCCGTGGGAGCGCAGCTCCTGCCTGGAGGTCTATCGCACAATCTCCTGCCTATGGGGCGGCAACCGCGTCGCCCTCGACTTACTAAATGCAATAGCCAAATCCCCATACTCAGGAGGAACGTGCAATGCGGGCACCTGGTTTGGACTCTCCACCCGAGGTAGCCCCTACGGAAACGCCCAAACATCGACCCACACACTGGGCAGACCACTCCATCAGAGCTCTCTCCCGCCACGAAATAGATGGGTTGTGGGTACTTAACCAGGGCATGCCCAGCACCACCGGATACGCAGGCGAGTCGATTAGAAATAACTGAATCATCTCCTGATGACCCCCTGCGCACACATCCTAAGTGGCGCAGTGACCTCCCTGATCAAGCCCGCACTCCAACGGACGGCTATCTAGGGCATGAACGGGGAAAGGGACATCAACAGGAGAAGGGGAATCCCTAAGGCTAAACAAAACTTCTTATCAACAAAGTTCCCAGCTGCGCCTGAATCTAGCAGCGCCTTATGCTAGTAATGAGGTGCTACCTGTGGAAACGCACAGGTATACAGAAATGTGCAACAGAGAGCTCTGGGTGAGTGGGGCGCCTACTCACCTGGAAGGAATCCCCAGTGCGGGACCTATCGTTGTCTCCCCCTAGGAGGCCATCCCCAGCACCTAGCCGCGGTGTGTCCTCCCCGACCACAGTTGGTGCAGGAGATGGACCCCCTTGTAAGCCGACCCCTCCTCTCTCTAGCGCCAGCGCCCCAGCTCCATGGGGCACGGCTCGGAGCGCTGGAGGATGAAATGGACGGACCCCCTCGGAACGTCCGCGGGTAGCTAGTAGGTTATCCAGCCTGATGGACATGTCGACCAACTGGTCGAACGAGGGCTGGTGTCCCTAAGGCCAGCTCCGACGGACGTCCTCGCGAAGACTACATCGGTAGTGATCGATGAGAGCCCGCTCATTCCACCCTGCATCCGCCGCTAGAGTCACGGAATTCAAGGGACGAACTCCTGGGCACTCCTCCTCCCTGCCGGAGGAAGACCAGACGCTCCCCGCCGCTTTCCCTCCGGAGGATGGTCAAACACCGCCCTGAAGCGGCGGGAGAACTCGTCGTAGGTGATGGTGTCCGCATCGATCCTCCTCCACTCCGCGTTGGCCCATTCCAACGCCTTCCCGGAAAGGCAGGAGATCAGGCGGACACGCTCTCATGTCCCGAGGGCGCCGGGTGCACGGTGGCCAGGTACAGCTCCACCTGGAGAAGGAATCCCTGACACCCGGCCGCGGTCCCGTCGTAGGCTCTCGGGAGCGAGAGTCGAACTCCCCTGGGTTCCGGAGCGGGAACGGGCTGACTGGCCGATGGTGCTGGCAGAGAGGATGGCGGTGGAGGCGTTCCCCAGCCTCGGATGGTGGTGATCACCTCCTGCAGGGCGGACCCCATCTGCAGGATCTGGTCACTCTGTTCCCGGACCTTTTCCTCCAGCGTCGCCTGGGCTGCTGCGGCTCCTGCTGATTCCATACTTGAAGGTGTGTTATTCTGTCAAGGATGTAGTAGGTGGGTGTGGTGGTGGAATCAGGCGCAGGACGCAGAAGTATATTCCAAAGACTTTAGTGAAAATACTCACAGTACAAACACTAAATAGCCCGAAGGCGAAACTCCGCACGCAGGCGAAACAAATACGCGCGCACAAACAGGTGCGACGAAAACACTCCAAACTATGGAGGAACAGCTCAACCGAGCAAAATGCACAATACGTCTGGCAACAACCAAGACAGTGGAAACAATAACACACAACACTAGGCAAAACACAACGAGAACTTATAGGACACTAATTACACTAAACGAGAAACAGGTGTACAACAATCAGACAAAAACCGAACACAGAAACATTCAACGGTGGCAGCTAGTATTCTGGAGACGACGAACGCCGAAGCCTGCCCGAGCAAGGAAGAGAGGCAGCCTCGGCCGAAACCGTGCCACTAACCCACTACTTGGACCAACAAAGCTAGCTAGCTAGCGGGTAGCTACTGGTAACTTTTAGCAACTGTGGTTAGTTGTTTCCAATGTTATTTCACGCTTAAGAGTACCTGTAATTGAGCCAGCTAGCTACCTACCATTCAGCTGTTTTTTCTAACCTCATTATCCGAGGCATTAACGTTAGGTGGTTGGTAGCTGCTGTACTTAATTACAGCTACTGATTGCAGTCTGCCACCCAGTTAGCTGGCGTTGGGTAAGTTTGGCTTTATACATAGCTTGGGCTTTGTCGAGTAAGGCTTAAACTATGTATTTAGATTGTAGTTAGGTATTATAGGTAGGCATCGTGGGCTGTATATTATTAGGTATTATAGGTAGGCATCGTAGGCTGTTGTGGGTAGTTGTTGTATGTAGTTATTGTAGGTCACTTTGTATTCGGGCGGTGCCGGTGTAGCAAGGCTAGCTAGCTAACTCACCTCCTGGACTAGCTGGCTAGTAGCTATTAGCAACGGTAGCAACTAAATACAATATCCTTTTAGCCAGCTACATTCGTTCGCAGCGACGCCGTTTTTCAAACAAAGTCAACACAGCAGCCATTGCTAGCTAGCCAACACTACCAGCTGGCTGTACTGTGGTAGCTAAATACAATATCTTAGTGCTAGCTAGCCAACGTTTAATCATTGCTGTGTTATGAAAGAACTAGACACGGACACGAATTATCTGTTTAGTGTGTTAACACACTATTGGTAGTTTGTTGTAACCAAGTATTGGTGCTAAACTGTGTGTTATTGGATGCTAGCATGCTAGTTAGCTATGGCGTCATAGTTAGCTAGCTGAATAAAGTAAGTTGAGTCTAGTCCTTGAAACATTGAACCGCTGTAGTTTACAACAATTCTAATTTCTAAAGTGGAAGTTGGGAGAGTTTTATTCGGGTGGTTCAGTGAAACAATTATAGTTTCTGAGGTGGAAGTTGGGAGAGTTATATTTTTTTGGTGAGGGAGGCCTTGCTCTCTCCTTTCCCAGATGTTTAGTTCATTTCATTCCGATCTCCCCTCTGCATTATTGTAGCCATCTGCTACAGCCTGTCAACTATGCCTCTGCCTATCCCTGTTCTCTCCTCTCCGCACAGGCTACACAAACACCTCACACCGCGTGGCTGCTGCCTCTCTAACCTGGTGGTCCCTGCACGCACCCACACACCTGGAGTTCCAGGTCTCAGGCAGCCTCTGGAACTGCCGTTCTGCTGCCAACAAGGCTGACTTCATCCCAGCCTATGCTACCCTCCAGTCCCTCGACTTCCTGGCGCTGACGGAAACATGGATTACCACTGAAAACACTGCTACTCCTACTGCTCTCTCCTCGTCTGACCATGTGTTCTCGCATACCCCGAGAGCATCTGGTCAGAGGGGTGGTGGCACAGGAATCCTCATCTCTCCCAAGTGGTCATTCTCCATTTTTCCCCTAACCCATCTGTCTATCTCCTCATTTGCATTCCACGCTGTCACAGTCACTAACCCATTTAAGCTTAATATCCTTGTCATCTCTCCTCTGCTCCCTTGGAGAGTTCATCAATGAGCTTGACGCCTTGATAAGTTCCTTTCCTGAGGATGGCTCACCCTTCACAGTTTTGGGGGATTTCAACCTCCCTACGTCTACATTTGACTCATTTCTCTCTGTCTCCTTCTTTCCACTCCTCTCCTCTTTTGACCTCACCCTCTCACCGTCACCCCCCTACTCACAAGGCAGGCAATACGCTTGACTTCATCTTCACTAGATGTTGCTCTTCTACTAATCTCACTGCACTCCCCTCCATGTCTCCGACCACTACTTTGTATCCTTTTCTCTCTCGCTCTCCTCCAACACTACTCACTCTGCCCCTACACAGATGGTAACGCGCCGCCTCAACCTTCGCTCTCTCTCTCCCACTACTCTCTCCTCTTCCATCCTATCATCTCTTCCCTCTGCTCAATCCTTCTCCCTCCAATCTCCTGATTCTGCCTCCTCAACCCTCCTCTCCTCCCCTTTCTGCATCCTTTGACTCTCTGTGTCCCCTATCCTCCCGGCCGGCTCGGTCCTCCCCTCCAGCTCCGTGGCTTGACGACTCATTGCGAGCTCACAGAACAGAGCTCCGGGCAGCTGAGCGGAAATGGAAGAAAACTAAACTCCCTGCCGACCTGGCATCTTTTCACTCCCTCCTCTCTACATTTTCTTCATCTGTTTCTGCTGCTAAGGCCACTTTCTACCACTCTAAATTCCAAGCATCTGCCTCTAACCCTAGGAAGCTCTTTGCTACATTCTCCTCACTGCTGAATCCACCCCCCCCCCCCCCCCCTCCTTCCTCTCTGTGGATGACTTCGTCAACCACTTTGAAAAGAAGGTTGACGACATCCGATCCTCGTTTGTTAAGTCTAATGACACTGCTGGTCCTGCTCACACTGCCCTACCCTATGCTTTGACTTCTTTCTCCCCTCTCTCTCCAGATAAAATCTTGCGACTAGTGACTGCAGGCCGCCCAACAACCTGCCCGCTTGACCCCATCCCCTCCTCTCTTCTCCAGACCATCTCCGGTGACCTTCTCCCCTACCTCACCTCGCTGATCAACTCATCCTTGACCGCTGGCCATGTCCCTTCCGTCTTCAAGAGAGCGAGAGTTGCACCCCTTCTCAAAAAACCAACACTCGACCCCACTGATGTCAACAACTACAGACCAGTATCCCTTCTTTCTTTTCTTTCCAAAACTATTGAGCGTGCCGTCTTTAGCCAACTCTCTTGCTATCTCTCTCAGAATGACCTTCTTGATCCATACCAGTCAGGTTTCAGGACTGGTCATTCAACTGAGACTGCTCTTCTCTGTGTCACGGAGGCTCTCCGCACTGCTAAAGCTAACTCTCTCTCCTCTGCTCTTGTCCTTCTAGACCTGTCTGCTGCCTTTGATACTGTGAACCATCAGATCCTCCTCTCCACCCTCTCCGAGCTGGGCATCTCCGGCGCGGCTCACTCCCTGGATTGCGTCCTACCTGACCGGTCGCTCCTACCAAGTGGCGTGGCGAGAAGCTGTCTCCGCATCACGTGCTCTCACCACTGGTGTCCCCCAGGGCTCAGTTCTAGGCCCTCTCCTTTTCTCCCTATACACCAAGTCACTTGGCTCTGTCATATCCTCACATGGCCTCTCCTATCATTGCTACGCTGACGATACACAACTAATCTTCTCCTTTCCCCCTTCTGATAACCAGGTGGCGAATCGCATCTCTGCATGTCTGGCAGACATATCAGTATGGATGACGGATCACCACCTCAAGCTGAACCCTGGCAAGACGGAGCTGCTCTTCCTCCCGGGGAAGGACTGCCCGTTCCATGATCTCGCCATCACGGTTGGCAACTCCGTTGTGTCCTCCTCCCAGAGTGCGAAGAGCCTTGGCGTGACCCTGGACAACACCCAGTCGTTCTCCGCTAACATCAAGGCGGTGACCCGATCCTGCAGGTTCATGCTCTACAACATTCGGAGAGTACGACCCTGCCTTACACAGGAAGCGGCACAGGTCCTAATCCAGGCACTTGTCATCTCCCGTCTGGATTACTGCAACTCGCTGTTGGCTGGGCTCCCTGCCTGTGCCATTAAACCCCTACAACTCATCCAGAATGCCGCAGCCCGTCTGGTGTTCAACCTTCCCAAGTTCTCTCACGTCACCCCCCTCCTCCGCACACTCCACTGGCTTCCAGTTGAAGCTCGCATCCGTTACAAGACCATGGTGCTTGCCTATGGAGCAGTGAGGGGAACGGCACCTCCGTACCTTCAGGCTCCCTACACCCAAACGAGGGCATTGCGTTCATCCACCTCTGGCCTGCTGGCTCCCCTTCCTCTGCGGAAGCATAGTTCCCGCTCAGCCCAGTCAAAACTGTTCGCTGCTCTGGCACCCCAATGGTGGAACAAGCTCCCTCACGACGCCAGGACAGCGGAGTCACTCACCACCTTCCAGAGACATTTGAAACCCCACCTCTTTAAGGAATACCTGGGATAGGATAAAGTAATCCTTCTACCCCCCCCACCCCCAAAAAAATAAATAAATAATTATATATATATTTTTTTTTTATATATATATAATTTGGAAAGTGGTTATCCCACTGGCTATAGGGTGAATGCACCAATTTGTAAGTCGCTTTGGATGAGAGCGTCTGCTAAATGACGTAAATGTGCCCTTGAGCAAGGCACTTAACCCTAATTGCTCCTGTAAGTCGCTCTGGATAAGAGCGTCTGCTAAATGACTAAAATGTAAATGTAAATGTATTCAGACCCCTTCCCTTTATCCACATTTTATTCTAAAATTGATTAAATAAAATGTTTCCCTCATCAATCTACACACAATACCCCATAAATACAAAGTGAAAACAGGCTGTTAATTTTTTTTGCAAATGTATTACAAATAAAAACAGAAATATCTTATTTACATAAGTATTCAAACCCTTTGCTATGAGACTCGAAATTGAGTTCAGGTGCATTATGTTCCCATTGATCTTCCTTGAGATGTTTCTATAACTTGATTGGAGTCCACCTGTGGTAAATTCAATTGATTGGACATGATTTGTAAAGGCACACAGCTGTCTATATAAGGTCCCACAGTTGACAGCGCATGTCAGAGCAAAAACCAAGCCATGAGGTCGAAGGAATTGTCCGTAGAGCTCCGAGACAGGATTGTGTCGAGGCACAGATCTGGGGAAGGGTACCAAAAAAATTCTGCAGCATTGAAGGTTCCCAAGAACACAGTGGCCTCCATCATTCTTAAATGGAAGAAGTTTGGAACCACCAAGACTCTTCTTAGAGCTGGCCGCCCGGCCAAACTGAGCAATCGGGGGAGAAGGGCCTTGGTCAGGGAGGTGACCAAATACCAGACCAGAGTTCCTCTGTGGGGATGGGAGAACCTTCCAGAAGTACAACCATCTCTGCAGCACTCCACCAATCAGGCCTTTATGGTAGAGTGGCCAGACAGAAGCCACTCCTCAGTAAAAGGCACAAGACACCTAAAGACTCTCAGACCATGAGAAACAAGATTCTCTGGTCTGATGAAACCAAGATTGAACTCTTTGGCCTGAATGCCAAGCATCACGTCTGGAGGAAACCTGGCACCATCCCTACAGTGAAGCATGGTGGTGGCAGCGTCATGCTGTAGGGAAGTTTTTCAGCGGCAGGGACTGGGAGACTCGTCAGTAGAGGGAAAGATTAACAGAGTAAAGTACAGAGAGATCCTTGATGAAAACCTGCTCCAGAGCGCTCATGACTTCAGACTGGGGCGAAGGTTCACCTTCCAACAGGACAACGACCCTAAGCTCACAGCCAAGACAACGCAGGAGTGGCTTCGGGACAAGTCTCTGAATGTCCTTGAGTGGCCCAGCCAGAGCCCGGACTTGAACCTGATCGAACATCTCTGGAGAGACCTGAAAATAGCTGTGCAGTGACGCTCCCTATCCAACCTGACAGAGCTTGAGAGGATCTGCAGAGAAGAATGGGAGAAACTCCCGAAATATAGGTGTGCCAAGCTTGTAGCATCATACCCAAGAAGACTCGAGGCTGTAATCTCTGCCAAAGGTGCTTCAACAAAGTATTGAGTAAAGGGTCTGAATACTTATGTACATGTGATATTTCAGTTTGAAGTTTTAATAAAAACTAGCATACAGAGACCCTGGGGACAGAGCATACAGAGACCCTGGGGACAGAGTATACAGAGACCCTGGGGACAGAGCATACAGAGACCCTGGGGACAGAGCATACAGAGACCCTGGGGACAGAGCATACAGAGATCCTGGGGACAGAGCATGCAGAGACCCTGGGGACAGAGCATACAGAGACCCTGGGGACAGAGTATACAGAGACCCTGGGGACAGAGCATACAGAGACCCTGGGGACAGAGCATACAGAGACCCTGGGGACAGAGCATACAGAGACCCTGGGGACAGAGCATACAGAGACCCTGGGGACAGAGCATACAGAGACCCTGGGGACAGAGACCCTGGGGACAGAGTATACAGAGACCCTGGGGACAGAGTATACAGAGACCCTGGGGACAGAGCATACAGAGACCCTGGGGACAGAGCATACAGAGACCCTGGGGACAGAGCATACAGAGACCCTGGGGACAGAGCTCCTATCAGAACTTACCACAATACAGATGAGCAGTTTTTCCCTCACAAGCAACAACCCTGTCTGAAACTCCTGATAAAATCACAGGATAAAAAAATACAAGCAATCATATTTCTGTATTTCTTTGTATACATTTTCAGTTGTAATAATAATATTATTTGCTCATTGAGCTTTTGCTTACTTTGATCGCATTGTCTGATACATTGCTAAGAAGATAATATACTTAAATAATGATCATGGTATTCAAATTAATCCACATAGTATTTCTTGGTTGTAGAATACTGTAATGTCATAACGGCTTCTTACCAAATTCAACTTGCCACGATGAAATCAACACTGAAAGTGAGAGAAACATTAATTTTTTGTCAAATATTTTGAAAAAGATGGCTAAGGTATTTGTATGAATAAATACTGTAAGTCTCGTAAAGTGAGATTGTTTAATTTATTTAATTCTGATCCAGTCCTATTTCAGCAAAGTTGACAACAAATTCAACATAACACTATTGATTCATAGGCAAAAAAAATATGATCACAGGATCAAAGTTGTGAAATAGAAATATAAACAAATGAATAAGAAACGTTCACTTACACAGCAACAGACTTGATAAATGTCTTGCCATTTTGAACACTTGATGACAAGAGGACCTCTCTCCTGATCATTTGCTCTGCCTACATGTATACACATTTTCATTTTTTTATAAGATTATCAGAAGGCTACGATAATATATAACAGGTTAAACATTAATAAGGAGGAATTGTATATCAGCACTTTCGATTTCTTCTTCTTATTATTTTCACTACTTGTTATTTTGGACTTTGTATTTGGCATTTGATTCTTGATTGATTTCGATATTGTTATTGCACGTAAAAGGTACAGTAAAATGCTTACTTGCGAACTCTCCTCAACAATGCAGTACAATAAGTTAGCAAGTAATCATTTTACTGTACCTTTTACGTGCATGTGACCAATAAAATTTGATTTGATGTAATACTGTACTCTTGAATGTCTAGAACAGGGGTACTCCAATACTATTTGAGAAGGTCCAGACACACACATTTCCTGGGTGGCAACGGTCCGGATGGATATTGTCATTTATCGACGTAGTAACAAACCCCCACCTCACAACTTTATGTGATCCTAAACAGTTCAAACTGTTCACACCCCTCTTAAAGGCAGAGAGAAAAACTTGCAGTTTTAAAGCTCATTTCCTGCTATTCTACACATTCTGCCATGAGCGAATGAAAAATGTTGCCATTTTAAAGCTAATTTCCTGCAATTCTACACATTTTCCATGTCTTATCTGTGTTCATATGAAACCAGGAGTCGAATCCCCCCCAACAAAACGTTTTAATTATTATTTTTAGTCGGGACCTGTGGTCCATATTCAAATCAAATCAAATCACATTTTATTTGTCACATGCGCCGAATACAACAGGTGAAGACCTTACCGTGAAATGCTTACTTATAAGCCCTTAATCAACAATGCAGTTTTAAGAAAAATAAGTGTTAAGAAAGTATTTACTAAAATAAACAGAAGTAAAACAAATATTTTAAATAATTAAAGAGCAACAATAGAATAACAGTAGCGAGGCTATATACAGGGGGTACCGGTACAGACTCAATGTGCGGGGGCACCGGTTAGTCGAGGTAATTGAGGTAATATGTAGGTAGGGGTAAAGTGGTAAAGTGACTATGCTTAGATAATAAACAGAGAGTTGCATTAGCGGGGGTCAATGCAAATAGTCCGGGTAGCCATTTGATTAGCTGTTCAGGAGTCTTATGGCTTTGGGGTAGAAGCTGTTAAGAAGCCTTTTGGACCTAGACTTGGCACTCCTTTACCGCTTGCCGTGTGGTAGCAGAGAGAACAGTCTATGACTAGGGTGGCTGGAGTCTTTGGCAATTTTTAGGGCCTTCCTCTGACACCGCCTGGTCTAGAGGTCCTGGGTGGCAGGAAACTTGGCCCCAGTGATGTACTGGGCCATACGCACTACCCTCTGTAGTGCCTTGCGGTCGGAGGCCAAGCAGTTGCCATACCAGGCGATGATGCAACCAGTCAGCATGCTCTCGATGGTGCAGCTGTAGAACCTTTTGAGGATCTGAGGACACATGCCAAATCTTTTCAGTCTCCTGAGGGGGAATAGGCTTTGTCGTGCCCTCTTCACAACTGTCTTGGTGTGTTTGGACCATGATTGTTCGTTGGTGATGTGGACACCAAGGAACTTGAAGCTCTCAACCTGCTCCACTACAGCCCCGTTGATGAGAATGGAGGGGTGGTCGGCGCACCTTTTCCTATAGTCCACGATTATCTCCTTTGTCTTGATCACGTTGATAGAGACGTTGTTATCCTGGCACCACACTGCCAGGTCTCTGACCTCCTCCCTATAGGCTCTCTCATCGTTGTCGGTGATCAGGCCTACCACTGTTGTGTCGTCAGCAAACTTAATGATGGTGTTGTAGTCGTGCTTGGCCATGCCGTCATGGGTGAACAGGGAGTACAGGAGGGGACTGAGCACGCACCCCTGAGGGGCCCCCGTGTTGAGGATCAGCGTGGCAGATGTGTTGTTACCAACCCTTACCACCTGGGGGGCGGCCCGTCAAGAAGTCCAGGATCCAGTTGCAGAGGGAGGTGTTTAGTCCCAGGGTCCTTAGCTTAGTGATGAGCTTTGAGGGCACTTTGGTGTTGAACGCTGAGCTGTAGTCAATGAATAGCATTCTCACGTAGGTGTTCCTCTTGTCCAGGTGGGAAAGGGCAGTGTGGAGTGCAATAGAGATTGCATCATCTGTGGATCTGTTGGGGCGGTATGCAAATTGGAGTGGGTCTAGGGTTTCTGGGATAATGGTGTTGATGCGAGCCATGACCAGCTTTTCAAAGCACTTCATGACTATAGATGTGAGTGCTACGGGTCGGTAGTCATTTAGGCAGGTCACCTTGACTTCACTAATAGTGAAATCTTTATGGGCCCAACAACGCAGAGAGAAAAAAAAATGAAATAATATAAACATTTTATAATATGACATCTCTCCTTACAGATCATCACCACTACCAATTTTAATAGTGTTTAAAAACAAATATACTCTGACCTGCAAAGATGGTATCAATTCAATGCTCAAATTCAACAAAAAAAAACTATTTTCAGACATGTATTTCCATCGTTAAGATGAACATACTTCCACTGATAAACTTATACTGCTCTATGATTCCCCTTTCACCGCCACTGGGATATTGAAAGAAACTGCACACGTTGATCTCCAAATTTATACTTAACAAAAATATAAACGCAACATGTAAAGTGTTATTATGAGCTGAAATAAAAGATCACAGAAAACCTTATTTCTCTAAGATTTTGTGCACAATTTTTTTTACATCGCTGTTAGTGAGCATTTCTCCATTGCCAAGATAATCCATCCACCTGACAGGTGTGGCATATCAAGAAGCTGATTAAACAGCATGATCATTACACAGTTGCACCTTGTGCTGGGGACAATAAAAGGCCACTCTAAAATGTGCAGTTTTCTCTCAAGTTTTGAGGGAATGTGTAATTGGCATGCTGACTGCAGGAATGTCCACCAGAGCTGAAGCCAGAGAATTGAATGTTAATTTCTCTACCATAAGCAGCCATAAGCCGCCTCTAATGTCGTTTTAGATAATTTGGCAGGACGTCCAAACATCCTCACAACCGCAGACCACGTGTATGGCGTTGTGTGGGCGAGCGGTTTGCTGATGTCAACGTTGTGAACAGAGTGCCCCATGGTGGCGGAGGTTATGGTATGGGCAGGCATAAGCTACGGCTAACGAACACAATTGAATTTTATCAATGATAATTTGAATACTGTGATGAGATCCTGAGGCCCATTGTGAGGCCCATTTATTTTTAGGTATCTGTGACCATAGATTAGGGCCTAATTTATTTATTTAAATTGACTGATTTCATTCCACCACTACCACGGCCACCAGCTCTGCACCCTCCGCTGCAACTTGCTCATGGCCCCTGTCATAGAAATAAACAAACTAGAACTCCCAACATAGAAACAGAACACATAGAATGAACACACCCTGGCTCAACATATAGAGTCCCAGAGCCAGGGTGTGACAGTACCCCCCCCTAAAGGCGCGGACTGCGACCGCGCCTCAACTTGAACAAAACAGGGGAGGGCTGGATGGGCATTCCTCCTCGGCGGCGGTTCTGGCTCCGGGCTTGCCCACCACCCTCCAATAATCCCCCCATAGCGCCCCTGGTCCGGTCTGGCCCCGCTGGCTGGAGCTGAACTGGACGTAGTAGGAGCGGATAGCTTCAGCTCCGTTGTGGAGCAGTTGACCGGTACCTGATTAGGCACCGGTGACCCAGGCACGGGTTGTGCCGGACTGACGAGGCGCACCCCTGGCTTGGTGCGTGAGGCAGGAACGGACCGGACCGGGCTGACGATGCGCACCCCTGGCTTGGTGCGTGGAGCAGCAACGGGCCGGACCGGGCTGACGATACGCACCCCCCTGGCTTGTGCGTGGAGCAGGAACGGACCGACCGGGCTGGCGATACGCACCCCTGGCTTGGTGCGTAGAGCAGGAACGGGCCTTACCAGGCTGACGATGCGCACCCCTGGCTTGGTGCGTGGAGCCGGAACGGGCCTCACCGGACTGACGACACTGATCACGCCGTTGCTCCTCTCTCCGTCGCGCCTCTACCGTCTCACTCCATGGCCGGCGATCCATCCCAGCCAGGATTTCCTCCCAGGTCCAGGACCCCTGCCCGTCTAAGATCTGCTCCCACGTCCAGGCTGCCTGCTCCTGGACACGCTGCTTGGTCCTGGTATGGTGGGATCTTCTGTCACGATCGTCGTATCGAGTAGACCAATGCGCAGCGTGTTGAGCGAACATACTTTATTTAATTAAAGTGCACACACGATACAAAAACAACAAAACGATAACGTAACGTCCTAGGTAACATAGACCAACACGGAACCAGAACCCACAAACACAAAGGGAAAAACAGACAGTTTAAATATGGCTCCCAATCAGAGACAACCAGCCACTGCTGACACTCGTTGCCTCTGATTGGGAGTCACTCAGGCCAACATAGAAATAAACAAACTAGAACTCCCAACATAGAAACAGAACACATAGAATGAACACACCCTGGCTCAACATATAGAGTCCCAGAGCCAGGGTGTGACAGCCCCCCCGCTTCTCCTTCACACAAATTCAGACAGCTGATGTTCTGAAAGAGCTGCAAAATCTGGACCCCTACAAATCATCTGGGCTAGACAATCTGGACCCTTTCTTTCTAAAACTAGCCGCCGAAATTGTCGCAACCCCTATTACTAGCCTGTTCAACCTCTCTTTCGTAACGTCTGAGATCCCCAGAGATTGGAAAGCTGCCGCGGTCATCCCCCTCTTCAAAGGGGGTGACACTCTAGATCCAAACTGTTACAGACCTATATCCATCCTGCCCTGCCTTTCGAAAGTTAACAAACAGATCACCGACCATTTCGAATCCCACCGTACCTTCTCCGCTATGCAATCCGGTTTCCGAGCTGGTCATGGGTGCACTTCAGCCACGCTCAAGGTCCTAAATGATATTATAACCGCGATCGATAATAGACAGTACTGTGCAGCCGTCTTCATTGACCTGGCCAAGGCATTCGACTCTGTCAACCACCGCATTCTTATTGGCAGACTAAATAGCCTTGGTTTCTCAAATGACTGCCTCGCCTGGTTCACCAACTACTTCTCAGATAGGTTCAATGTGTCAAATCGGAGGGCATGTTGTCTGGAAATATGGCAGTCTCTATGGGGGTGCCACAGGGTTCAATTCTTGGGCCGACTCTTTTCTCTGTGTATATCAATGATGTCGCTCTTGCTGCTGGTGACTCTCAGATCCACCTCTCACGCAGACGACACCATTTTGTATACATCTGGCCCTTCATTGGACACTGTGTTAACAAACCTCCAAACGAGCTTCAATGCCATACAACACTCCTTCAGTAGCCTCCAACTGCTCTTAAACACTAGTAAAACTAAATGCATGCTCTTCAATCGAACGCTGCTGGCACCCGCCCACCCGACTAGAATCACTACTCTTGCCGGGTCTGACCTAGAGTATGTGGACAACTACAAATACCTAGGTGTTTGGTTAGACTGTAAACTCTCCTTCCAGACTCACATTAAGAATCTCCAATCCAAAGTTAAATCTAGAATCGGCTTCCTATTTCGCAACAAAGCCTCCCTTCACTCATGCTGCCAAACATGCCCTCGTAAAACTGACTATCCTACCGATCCTTGACTTCGGCGATGTCATTTACAAAATAGCCTCCAACACTCTACTCAGCAAATTGGATGTAGTCTATCACAGTGCCATCCGTTTTGTCTCCAAAGCCCCATACACTACCCACCACTGTGACCTGTACGCTCTTGTTGGCTGGTCCTCACTACATGTTCATCGTCAAACCCACTGGCTCCAGGCCATCTATAAATCACTGCTAGGCAAATCCCCGCCTTATCTTAGCTCATTGGTCACCATAGCAACACCCACCCGTAGTCTGCGCTCCAGGAGGTATATCTCACTGGCTCCTTTGGCCGCCATTCCTTCCAGTTCTCTGCTGCCAGTTGTAAATGAGAACTTGTTCTCAACTGGCTTACCTGGTTAAATAAAGGTGAAATAAAATAAAAAATAAAAAATATATATGAAATGTAACTCAGGAAAATCAATGAAATTGTTGCATGTTGCATTTATATATTTTTTCAGTATATATGGAAGGGCAAGCGCCCTCGGATCAAAATGTCCACTTTACATAGACAGAAGTGTTCTGGAGGCCAAATCCTCCCCAATCTTAAATTATACTTTTGGGCCTTTATGCTACGCCCACTACGTGTGGTTGAACCCCAATATCTCAGTGGCATGGCGCCTCCTGAAGGAGAATTTTGCAAAGCCGTACAGGCACCAAGATCTGGTATATTCCAAAATCTCTATCAAAAAAGCCAAACTCACCTTTGGCCCATCGTCACGCAAATGCTTACATTACCGTGTTCAATGGGGAACCATTGCAAGTATATAATTAATCATCATCCCCATATGCCATTGTTTAAAATCACAGCCTGCTCTTGGGTGGCCAGCCAATATATTTTCCAGCTTGGAGTGAGAAGGGAATGCATACTCTCTCTGACATTGTGGACAGTTGTAGCTAACTTGTGTTCCAAGACTTGAAAAAGCAACACGATCTGCCTGGTTCTTCATTTTTCGTTTATTTGCAGCTTCGTTTTGCTCTACGTCCTTATGTAGTACCCTGGGGTCTTGATCTATGTCCTTACGCAGTACCCTATGGTTCTGATCTACGTCCTTATGTTGTACCCTGTGGTTCTGATCTATGTCCTTATGTAGTACCCTGTGATTCTGATCTATGTCCTTATGTAGTACCCTGTGATTCTGATCTATGTCCTTATGTAGTACCCTGGGGTTCTGATCTATGTCCTTATGGAGTACCCTGGGGTTCTGATCTACGTCCTTATGTAGTACCCTGGGGTTCTGATCTACGTCCTTATGTAGTACCCTGGGGTTCTGATCTACGTCCTTATGTAGTACCCTGGGGTTCTGATCTATGTCCTTATGTAGTACCCTGGGGTTCTGATCTATGTCCTTATGTAGTACCCTGGGGTTCTGATCTACGTCCTTATGTAGTGTCCTGGGGTTCTGATCTACATCCTTCTGAAGTACCCTGGGGTTCTGAAATACATCCTTATGGAGTACCGTGGGGTTCTGATCTACGTCCTTATGGAGTACCCTGAGGTTCTGAACTACGTCCTTATGTAGTACCCTGGGGTTCTGCTCTCCGTCCTTATGGAGTACCCTGGGGTTCTGATCTACGTCCTTATGTAGTACCCTGGGGTTCAGATCTACATCCTTATGTAGTACCCTGGGGTTCAGATCTACATCCTTATGGAGTACCCAGGGGTTCTGATCTACATCCTTATGTAGTACCCTGTGGTTCTGCTCTACGTCCTTATGTAGTACCCTGGGGTTCTGCTCTCCGTCCTTATGGAGTACCTTGGGGTTCTGCTCTACATCCTTATGGAGTACCCTGGGGTTCTGATCTACGTCCTTATGGAGTACCCTGTGGTTCTGATATAGTATCTCATCCTATCCACAAAGTAATGACAGCAAGGGTAAGTAAGGGTACAGTCTTGAAAATATATATATATTCTTACTCAAATCAACATGTTACCAATTAACAATCTATTCAAAACGGAACAAAGATATACCAGCAGTAGATATGGAGTACTGTCTAGTCTAATATTAAATTCTCATCAACAAACCCAAATCCCCAAATTACCCTGTTAGAATTTGGCCCACATGAGATATTGACTCCCCCAAAAACATTTTCAGAGGAACATAAATCCAAACCCTTTCTGTATGCTCTGTCCCCAGGGTCTCTGTATGCTCTGTCCCCAGGGTCTCTGTATACTCTGTCCCCAGGGTCTTTGCATGCTCTGTCCCCAGGGTCTCTGTATACTCTGTCCCCAGGTTCTCTGTATGCTCTGTCCCCAGGTTCTCTGTATGCTCTGTCCCCAGGGTCTCTGTTGCTCTGTCCCCAGGTCTCTGTAGCTCTGTCCCGGGTCTCTGTTGCTCTGTCCCCAGGGTCTCTGTATGCTCGCTTTTTTTTATGTTAGCAAATTTATTAAAACTTCAAACTGAAATATCACATTTACATAAGTATTCAGACACTTTACTCAGTACTTTGTTGAAGCACCTTTGGCAGTGATTACAGCCTCGAGTCTTCTTAGGTATGACGCTACAAGCTTGGCACACCTGTATTTGGGTAGTTTCTCCCATTCTTCTCTGCAGATCCTCTCAAGCTCTGTTAGGTTGGAAAGGGAGAGTCGCTGCACAGCTACTTTCAGGTCTCTCCAGAGATATTCTATCAGGTTCAAGTCCGGGATCTGGCTGGGCCACTCAAGGACATTCAGAGACTTCTCCTGAAGCCACTCCTGCGTTGTCTTGGTTGTGTGCTTAGTGTCGTTGTCCTGTTGGAAGGTTAACCTTCGCCCCAGTCTGAGGTCCTGAGCGCAATGGAGCAGGTTTTCATCAAGGATCTCGCTGTACTTTGCTCCGTTCATCTTTCCCTCGATCCTGACTAGTTTCCCAGTCCCTGCGGCTGAAAAACCTTGCCACAGCATGATGCTGCCACCACCATGCTTCACCGTAGGGATGGTGCCAGGTTTTCTCCAGATGCGACGCTTGGCATTCAGGCCAAAGAGTTCAATCTTGGTTTCATCAGACCAGATAATCTTGTTTCTCATGGTCTGAGAGTCCTTTAGGTCCTTTTGGCAAACTCCAAGCGGGCTGTCATGTGCCTTTTACTGAGGAGTGGCTTCCGTCTGGCCATCTACCATAAAAGCCTGTTTGGTGGAGTGCTGCAGAGATGGTTGTCCTTCCGAATGTTCACCCATCTCCACAGAGGAACTCTGGAACTCTGTCAGAGTTATCCATCAGGTTCTTGGTCACCTCCTGACCAAGGCCCTTCTCCCCGATTGCTCAGTTTGGCCGGGCGGCCAGCTCTAGGAAGAGTCTTGGTGGTTCCAAACTTCTTCCATTTAAGAATGACGAAGGCCACTGTGTTCTTGGGGAATTTCAATGCTGCAGATCTTTTTTTGGTACCCTTCCCCAGATCTTTGCCTCAAAGCAATCCTGTCTCGGAACTCTACTGACAATTCCTTCAACCTCATGGCTTGGTTTTTGCTCTGACATGCACTGTCAAATGTGGGTCCTTATATAGACAGGTGTGTGCCTTTCCAAATCATGTCCAATCAATTGAATTTACCACAGGTGGAGTCCAATGAAGTTGTAGAAACATCTCAAGGAAGATAGAATAAGGCTGTAATATAACAAAATATGAAAAAGGTGAAGGAGTCTGAATACGTTTCGAATGCACTGTATTCTTTACTGACCCTAACATACAGGCAAAGAAGGATTTGGCTTGCCGGCATCATTCATCGACATAGCTCAACTTGAACTATCAATCTCTCTAATGCATGGTGCAAAATCAGACACTATTAACATATGGACTACAACACATGACAAGTTAAAGTCACTTCTTTGATATACTGTATGTATTCAGATAAGCAGGTCCTGTGGGTGGGAAGGGAAGGGGGATACATGTTGTTGTCTGTTGGTATCAAGGCTCAGGATAAGACCCAGATGCAGACAGTTCGAAAATAGCAAAACGTTTATTTACAGAAACAGGGTGCAGGCAAACGACAGGTCAAGGGCAGGCAGAAACCGATCAGGGTGTGACAGTTGGTTTGTGTTTTTGTGTCCTGTCAACCCAAAAATAATAAAAACTTGATCACACAAAAAGAGTGGGTGGGTGCGTGTGCTCCTTCTGCTTCAGGCCTATATGACCACAGCACTAGCCTGAGTCCCAGATCAGTTTGTGCTCTCTTACCAACTATATGGCATATTAGTTTAAATAGATTAATTAGATTAATGTTTGAGGTTTTATTTCATTCCTCTCTCAAGAGACTCGACAATAGCACTATGTGAATCAGACAAAGATCAAGTTTGTCAAAGAGCAAAATACGAAAAGGTTTTTAACAAATCAAAGCTTCAAGTATGCACGAATAAGAAACTTTTACTTACAGACCAACAAACTTGATAAATATCTTGCCATTTTAAATACTTGATGAAAGGCACCATATAGCTAGCTACAGTATCTACAGTAGCCTAGGTTTGTTCCCATACACTTCTTATGACTGGCAGGCTGGTACAAGCAGCTGTGTTGTTGCCGAGCAACCGACCTGGTGTTAGAACTCTGAGTTTCGATGTTAGTTAGCATTGTCAGAAATGCTACAAAAAGGTAGCACATCATTGGTTCTTAATGTACAGAAACAAGCACGTGAGAGTGATAAATTATACCTTTTATCAAAACTGTTGCCCCTACAAACTTATTCAATCTGAAAGGTGGCAAGTCTAATGATCACTTTATGGTCGCTGTAGCCTAGATATTGAGCTAGGTCGGGGCAAGACATTTTGTTTTTTTCTAATGCTAACGACCCTGTTAAAAATCAGGTATGTGGTTTGCGAAGTTTCATTGATATTGGTGTCATATTGGCTTTGATATGATGGTAGGGACATTTTAATGAATCCCTACAATTCTCCTGATCATTTGTTCTGTTATAAGTCATTTTTCATTTCATGATTGATTGATTTTACTTGTCAGTTAAAAAAAATACATAAATATACTGTACACAGAACATACATTTCTAAAAACGTCACCTGCACAATCGCCCTATAGTGCATTAAAAGGTTCAACATTATCCCTAACACACACACACACACACACACACCACAGTCTCATACTATTTATTATTACTATTTATTTATTAAGCTGCTATACCAAGTCACTTCTCACTTTACTGCTTGTATAACAATCATCATCATTTGACATAGCACATTTTATAAAACCTACTGTATAGTTCTACTCTATACTATTCTGCTGTATCTTAGTCCATGCCGCTCTGTCATTGCTTGTCCATATACAGTGGGGAGAACAAGTATTTGATACACTGCCGATTTTGCAGGTTTTCCTACTTACAAAGCATGTAGAGGTCTGTAATTTTTATCATAGGTACACTTCAACTGTGAGAGACGGAATCTAAAACAAAAATCCAGAAAATCACATTGTATGATTTTTAAGTAATTAATTTGCATTTTATTGCATGACATAAGTATTTGATCACCTACCAACCAGTAAGAATTCCGGCTCTCACAGACCTGTTAGTTTTTCTTTAAGAAGCCCTCCTGTTCTCCACTCATTACCTGTATTAACTGCACCTGTTTGAACTCGTTACCTGTATAAAAGACACCTGTCCACACACTCAATCAAACAGACTCCAAGCTCTCCACAATGGCCAAGACCAGAGCGCTGTGTAAGGACATCAGGGATAAAATTGTAGACCTGCACAAGGCTGGGATGGGCTACACGACAATAGGCAAGCAGCTTGGTGAGAAGGCAACAACTGTTGGCGCAATTATTAGAAAATGGAAGAAGTTCAAGATGACGGTCAATCATCCTCGGTCTGGGGCTCCATGCAAGATCTCACCTCGTGGGGCATCAATGATCATGAGGAAGGTGAGGGATCAGCCCAGAACTACACGGCAGGACCTGGTCAATGACCTGAAGAGACCTGGGACCACAGTCTCAAAGAAAACCATTAGTAACACACTACGCCGTCATGGATTAAAATCCTGCAGCGCACGCAAGGTCCCCCTGCTTAAGCCAGCGCAAGTCCAGGCCCATCTGAAGTTTGCCAATGACCATCTGGATGATCCAGAGGAGGAATGGGAGAAGGTCATGTGGTCTGATGAGACAAAAATAGAGCTTTTTGGTCTAAACTCCACTCACCGTGTTTGGAGGAAGAAGAAGGATGAGTACAACCCCAAGAACACCATCCCAACCGTGAAGCATGGAGGTGGAAACATCATTCTTTGGGGATGCTTTTATGCAAAGGGGACAGGACGACTGCACCGTATTGAGGGGAGGATGGATAAGGCCATGTATCGCGAGATCTTGGCCAACAAGCTTCCCTCAGTAAGAGCATTGAAGATGGATCGTGGCTGGGTCTTCCAGCATGACAACGACCCGAAACACACAGCCAGGGCAACTAAGGAGTGGCTCCGTAAGAAGCATCTCAAGGTCCTGGAGTGGCCTAGCCAGTCTCCAGACCTGAACCCAATAGAAAATCTTTGGAGGGAGCTGAAAGTCCGTATTACCCAGCGACAGCCCCGAAACCTGAAGGATCTGGAGAAGGTCTGTATGGAGGAGTGGGCCAAAATCCCTGCTGCAGTGTGTGCAAACCTGGTCAAGACCTACAGGAAACGTATGATCTCTGTAATTACATTTACATTTTAGTCATTTAGCAGACGCTCTTATCCAGAGCGACTTACATGAGCAATTAGGGTTAAGTGCCTTGCTCAAGGGCACATCGAAGATTTTTCACCTAGTCGGCTCGGGGATTAGAACCAGCGACCTTTCGGTTACTGGCACAACGCTCTTAACCACTAAGCTACCTGCCGCCCACATAATTGCAAACAAAGGTTTCTGTACCAAATATTAAGTTCTGCTTTTCTGATGTATCAAATACTTATGTCATGCAATAAAATGCAAATTATTTACTTAACAATCATACAATGTGATTTTCTGGATTTTTGTTTTAGATTCCGTCTCTCACAGTTGAAGTGTACCTATGATAAAAATTACAGACCTCTACATGCTTTGTAAGTAGGAAAACCTGCAAAATCGGCAGTGTATCAAATACTTGTTCTCCCCACTGTATGTAAATATTCTTAATTTCATTGCTTTACTTAGATTTGTGTGTATTGGGTAAATGTTGTGAAATTGTTAGATATTAATTGTTAGATATTACTGCACTGTCGGAGCTAGAAGCACAGGCATTTCGCTACACCCGCTATAACATCTGCTAAACATGTTTATGTGACCAATAAAATTTGATTTGGTATATTCAATTGTGTACATACGTCTCATACCACGCTTATATTACTTTTTAGCAGACGCTCTGAATAAGAGCGACTTACAGTAGTGAGTGCATACATTTTAATACTTTTTTCGTACTGGTCCCCCCGTGGGAATCGAACACTCAACCCTGGAGTTGCAAGCACCATGCTCTACCAACTGAGCTTCCCTTCTACTTATTTTTACTACTTGTTATTTTGGACTTTGTATTTGGTATTTCATTATTGATTGATATTGATATTGTACTGCATTGTTGAGGAGAGTTAGCGAGTAAACAGATTTGTATATCACCACTAATTTGATACTGTACTCTTGAATGTCTAGGTAAAGATTGACAGAATTGACAATAAGGAAATACCTTCTTTACTGGAAAATCTGATGAGATAACTGTTTGTTTGCACCTCACCCACCCCCTGAAGACTCCCATATGGAAAAATAAAATATTAATATTAAAACCCCTTGACTTATTCCAACTTTTGTTGCGTTACAGCCTGAATTACATATATATTTTTCTCACCCATTGATATAAGGGGTTTATACAGTGTTTTAGGAATGAGGTCACTCTTGGTGCCACAGAGTCTGGGGCCAGGATGTCTAGGGGGCCCACTGGTGTTTATCTTAGAGTGATTGATAGATGGGGTACAAGCTGATACCATCAGGGTGGGGAGTGCCCACTGATGTTTTTTTTTAAATTATTTAACTAGGCAAGTCAGTTAAGAACAAATTCTTATTTCCAATGACGGCCTACACCGGCCAAACCCGGACAACGCTGGGCCAATTGTGCGCCGCCCTATGGGACTCCCAATCACGGCCGGGTTGTGATACAGCCTGGAATCGAACCAGGGGGTCTGTAGTGACGCCTCAAGCACTGAGATGCAGTGCCTTAGACTACTGCGCCACTCGGGAGCCCAGATGTTGTTGAAGAAATGTGTCGCAGTGGTCTAAGGCACTGCATCGCAGTGCTAGCTGTGCCACTAGAGATCCTGGTTCGAATCCAGGCTCTGTCGTAGCCGGCCGCGACCGGGAGTCCCATGGGGCGGCGCACAATTGGCCCAGCGTCGTCCAGGGTAGGGGAGGGAATGGCCGGCAGGGGATGTAGCTCAGTTGGTAGAGCATGGCGTTTGCAACGCCAGGGTTGTGGGTTCGATAAAATAATGTATGCGCTAACTGTAAGTCGCTCTGGATAAGAGCGTCTGCTAAATGACTAAAATGTAAATGTAACGTGGATATAAGAGCTGAGATATGTTCTTTGTCCATCCTTCAGATAGCAAGGGGCAATTTACGTGCAGTTTGTAATGTTGAATCCGGTACTATATTATTAAATAAATTGTATCAACTCTCCATACACAGTGAGGGAAAAAAGTATTTGATCCCCTGCTGATTTTGTATGTTTGCCCACTGACAAAGAAACGATCAGTCTATAATTTTAATGGTAGGTTTATTTGAACAGTGAGAGACAGAATAACAACAAACATATCCAGAAAAATGCATGTCAAAAACGTTATAAATTGATTTGCATTTTAATGAGGGAAATAAGTATTTGAGCCCCTCTCAATCAGAAAGATTTCTGGCTCCCAGGTGTCTTTTATACAGGTAACGAGCTGAGATTAGAGCACACTCCCTAATCTCAGCTTGTTACCTGTATAAAAGACACCTGTCCACAGAAGCAATCAATCAATCAGATTCCAAACTCTCCACCATGGCCAAGACCAAAGAGCTATCCAAGGATGTCAGGGACAAAATTGTAGACCTACACAAGGCTGGAATGGGCTACAAGACCATCGCCAAGCAGCTTGGTGAGAAGGTGACAACAGTTGGTGCGATTATTCGCAAATGGAAAAAACACAAAAGACCTGTCAATTTCCCTCGGCCTGGGGCTCCATGCAAGATCTCACCTCGTGGAGTTGCAATGATCATGAGAACGGTGAGGAATCAGCCCAGAACTACACGGGAGGATCTTGTCAATGATCTCAAGGCAGCTGGGACCATAGTCACCAAGAAAACAATTGGTAACACACTACGCCGTGAAGGACTGAAATCATGCAGCGCCCGCAAGGTCCCCCTGCTCAAGAAAGCACATATACAGGGCCGTCTGAAGTTTGCCAATGAACATCTGAATGATTCAGAGGAGAACTGGGTGAAAGTGTTGTGGTCAGATGAGACCAAAATGGAGCTCTTTGGCATCAACTCAACTCGCCGTGTTTGGAGGAGGAGGAATGCTGCCTATGACCCCAAGAACACCATCCCCACCGTCAAACATGGAGGTGGCACCATTATGCTTTGGGGGTCTTTTTCTGCTAAGGGGACAGAACAACTTCACCGCATCAAAGGGACGATGGACAGGGCCATGTACCGTCAAATCTTGGGTGAGAACCTCCTTCCCTCAGCCAGGGCATTGAAAATGGGTCGTGGATGGGTATTCCAGCATGACAATGACCCAAAACACACGGCCAAGGCAACAAAGGAGTGGCTCAAGAAGAAGCACATTAAGGTCCTGGAGTGGCCTAGCCAGTCTCCAGACCTTAATCCCATAGAAAATCTGTGGAGGGAGCTGAAGGTTTGGAGTTGCCAAACGTCAGCCTCGAAACCTTAATGACTTAGAGAAGATCTGCAAAGAGGAGTGGGACAAAATCCCTCCTGAGATGTGTGCAAACCTGGTGGCCAACTACAAGAAATGTCTGACCTCTGTGATTGCCAACAAGGTTTTTGCCACCAAGTACTAAGTCATGTTTTGCAGAGGGGTCAAATACTTATTTCCCTCATTAAAATGCAAATCAATTTATAACATTTTTGACATGCGTTTTTCAGGATTTTTATTGTTGTTATTCTGTCTCTCACTGTTCAAATAAACCTACCATTAAAATTATACACTGATCATTTCTTTATCAGTGGGCAAACGTACAAAATCAGCAGGGGATCAAATACTTTTTTCCCTCACTGTAAAAGTATAAATCATTTCACATTCTTTATATTAAGCAAACGAGACAGCACCATTTTCTAGTTTTATTATTTATTTAAGGATAGCCAGGGGCACACTCCAACATTCAGACATAATTTACAAATTAAGCATTTGTGTTTAGTGAGTCCGTCAGATCAGAGGCAGTAGGGTTGACCAGGGATGTTTTCTTAAGAAGTGCGTGAATTGGACAATTTTCCTGTCCTAATAAGCATTCGAAATGTAACGAGTACTTTTGGGTTTCAGGAAAATGTATGAAGTTAAAAGTATGATATTTTTTTTAAGGAATGTAGTGAAGTAAAAGTAGTCAAAAATATAAATAGTGAGGTACAGATACCCAAAAAAACGACTTAAGTAATACTTTAAATTATTTTTACTTCAGTACTTTACACCACTGCTATGACATAACAAAAGATGTCAGCCTAATGTCTTTTCAACGAATAGTGCCATTTTGGAACTATTTTGGAAAAGTTGTAAAAAGAATAGCATTACTTGTAAGACAAAATATCTAGTTAACAAGCATGGTAGCAGTTGGTATTAGTTTAAACGCCATGTATCCCAAATGCCATGTGAGCAAACTCAACTATCTGTCCTCCCATAGTTGGCTTGACCTTTATGGTTCCCCAGTCTGTGGAATTAAAAAACATGACATTTGCCGGAGAAGTCCACAATAGTCTTACAAATGACAGAAATGTCATGACAACTTCCAGGGGCTGGTTTTCCAGACACATATTAAACCCACTCTTGGACTAAGAAGCACTTTCATTGGATGAGAGCTTCTTAGTCCAGGACTAGGTTTAATTTAATCTGTCCTGGAAATCTGCCCCAAATGTTCAAAACATTGTTCACATTTTTACGGCTGAAATAGGCTCCTATCAGAACGTACCACGATCAAGATGAGCGCTATTCCCTTCACAAGCTTGAACAATCTTATCTGAAAATCCTGACAAAAAATAAACAAGTCTATCAATTTTTTTCCACATATTATGTATACACTGGTATGGTGCTGTAAATAATGGATTAGAGGTTAAAAAGTGGTGAAGGGGCCCCTTTAAGGATAAGCATTTTTTCTGTTTTTCATTAAATCCATTTTAAGTTGTAATGTATTTGCTTTTCAGCTTTTACTTACATTGCCATTGTTTGATAAACATGCTTAAAAAAGATCATGTACTGTAAGCTATTTCAAATATGATCATATTAAAATGAATCCACATAGTATTTCATGGTAGAAGTCTATAATGATAAATGTAAATGCAACAAACAGGTTCTTACCAAACTTGCATGAAGAAATAAACACTAAAAGTGTGAGAAAAAGAAACTTAAAAAACATCAGACAACCCACGTTTTGTCAAAGAACAAGAAACGATTTACTTAAAATATGCACAAAAATATATACTTTTACTTACAGACCAATTTCCTTACTCAGTGCTACCAATGTGAAACTACACTCTTGATGGTCTAATAATCGTTGACAGAATTGGCGACAGTATATTCCTTATTATTTTGTCTGAGTGGTCATTCATAAACACAAAGTGAAATCTACTTTTTTTTACTAGAGGAGCTGAACACATAACTATTTCCTTGTACCTTAACTACCCCCTGAAATCTTAAAATGCAACATCTAGCGGCTACAAGGTACGGGGTGAAAATATATTTTTTTAATGTAGTTGGGGATCCTCGGCCAGGGGCTGATCATAGTTGGGGATCCTCGGCCAGGGGCTGATCATAGTTGGGGGTCCTCGGCCAGGGGCTGATCATAGTTGGGGGTCCTCGGCCAGGGGCTGATCATAGTTGGGGGTCCTCGGCCAGGGGCTGATCATAGTTGGGGGTCCTTGACATGAAAAACCCCTGATCTAGCCCACAGATTGAGAAACATTATTCCCCATTTTTTATTCGTAGTTTGTCCTAATATCATATGACTCTCTGTGGTCTATTGTTGGGCAGTACTCAACCTTTGAGACAATAGTCAGTCAGAAGCAGAACATTCTGAATGTGTAATGGAGTCCATTGTGCCTTTGTGTGTTCAGCGGTGTAGCCAACGTGGTGTGTGTGTGTGTGTGTGTGTGTGTGTGTGTGTGTGTGTGTGTGTGTGTTCAGTCAGAAGCAGAATGTGTGATGGAGTCCATTGAGCCACTGTGTTCAATGGTGTAGCTAAAGTTTCCAGATAGAGCTCCATTCTGAATGTCCCACTGACACAGCACAACAGACCCCATGCCCTCTGCCCCTGTCTAGCGTCCCAAATGGCACCCTATTCCCTATATAGTGCACTACCTTTGACCAGAGCCCTATCGGGTAAAAGAAGGTAGGGGATAATGGAATAGGGTGCCATTTGGGACGCAATGCCTCTTGTCTTTCATTCTCTATGTTACCTGTATGTTCCCAATATACCAAAGGAAATGACATTCAGGAGGCTCTTCACTCCACTGGGGTTGACCTCCCTGAAAACTAGCACAGAGGGTAAGAGACATTCTGATTTCATATGAGTAATATTAAAATGTTGTCTAATATGATGAATATTACAAATTACTACACAACATGAATTACATATTATACAACAGCACTATAAAATTTAAGCCACAACTGATCTAGTACAAACTTAGTTATAGATGATTATCTTTAACCCCAGACAATTACATGCCCAAGAAAACGTTTTTTATGTTGTCACAATTCAAACGTCATTTTGAGCAGCTCTGTTTTACTGTGTTTACAGAACTCCTATCCGAAACAGAATGAAGTCGCCACTTCTTGTGACATGTTTTGTGGGACTGTGTATGTGGCACATCGCACTGTCACTGAAAATCTGCGCCTTCAACGTTCAGAGCTTTGGCGAGGCGAAAGCTAAAAACAAAAAGGTTATGGGAATTCTGATCAAGGTAGGAGTAAGAGACAAGAAGTGTGAAGACAGCTACAACTAAACAACTAATCCAGACAGCTACTACTAAACAACTAAACAGCTACTACTAAACAACTAATCCAGACAGCTACTACTAAACAACTAATCTAGACAGCTACTACTAAACAACTAATCTAGACAGCTACTACTAAACAACTAAACTAGACAGCTACTACTAAACAACTAAACTAGACAGCTACTACTAAACAACTAAACTAGACAGCTTCTACTAAACAACTCATCCAGACAGCTACTATTAAACAACTAAACTAGACATCTACTGCTAAACAACTAAACTAGACAGCTACTACTAAACAACTAATCTAGACAGCTACTACTAAACAACTAATCTAGACAGCTACTACTAAACGACTAATCTAGACAGCTACTACTAAACTAGACAGCTACTGCTAAACAACTAATCTAGACAGCTACTACTAAACAACTAAACTAGACAGCTTCTACTAAACAACTCATCCAGACAGCTACTGCTAAACAACTAAACTAGACAGCTACTACTAAACAACTAAACTAGACATCTACTGCTAAACAACTAAACTAGACAGCTACTACTAAACAACTAAACTAGACATCTACTGCTAAACAACTAATCTAGACAGCTATGGGAGAACAAGAATGAAGAGCGACCAACTATACACTATGTTTATCAAAATACCATTGAATTAGAACGTCACAAACAGAGTATGTGAGCTGAACAGAGCTGGAGAGGAGTTGAGCGTGCCCAATTTGACTGGAGCGTGGAGCGAGATTCCCAAAGGCTGGAGCGTCTGTCGGCGTTCTTGCCCGCTCCAATAGCGCTCAGGGCATGCACGCCCCAGCATGCATTTCTAGTCTACTTGTGTGCTGCTAATAGCCCTTGCTTTAGCTACTGTCTTGGAGTTCGCACAGGTGCTAAACCAAGGCGACTTACAAAGATGAGGACCAAGAGCAAGAGAGGGAGTGCGGTGATGTAATGTCCGCTGTTATGTGTTAGGCTTGAATGCCACCTGCTGGTATGGTGCTAAACTGTTGCCATTGCCGTTGTTCTACGGGCGGGATATGGCAGTTGTTACACGATGGCTACATGAAACATCCACAACTAAAGAATCATTGTGGGATCTTAAAAGACACTTATCCCAAAAGTATGATGGTGTACTTATTACTACATGCTGAAAGAAAGGAACGAGGTGGGTAGATAACTAAGGGTGTCATTGTAGCAAAGTATTTATAAACTAAAAATCAGATCTCTTAAACGTTTCGTTCATTTTCGTTCTATTATCCATACAATAGGCCATAATTGATTTTGGCCCAATAGGCCTGGCATATTCCCACGTTCAAGGAGCTTTCCGTTTTGATTGCTTTATTTTGCTTAAAAACCTTTAGGCCTACCTATAGAAACATTTAAAAACAGCTCTGCATCTCTGCCCTGCCTGGCAAGAGTGGCCAAAGGGGTGTATAGCATCCCCAGTGGCTCTGCAAGGGTGGAGAGGATATTCTCAGCTGCTGGCCGGCTCTCCAGGCACCATGGAGAGGATATTCTCAGCTGCTGGCCGGCTCTCCAGGCACCATGGAGAGGATATTCTCAGCTGCTGGCCGGCTCTCCAGGCACCATCACATGAGCCTGAAGCTACAGACTGGCCAAACTTGTGTTTCTAAAATTGAATTTTAAAAATGAATTCAAAGGCACTAATAAGTCATTTTTCGTTTAATTTGTATTTAATTCTAAGTAAGTCACAGCCTATATGCGCAATTTATAGACTATAATGATTTAATACAACGAAATGTTGTTTAAATCCTGAGCCCTTTATGTCCCTACCAGCCTATTGTGTTGCACTCGCAAATGCTTCACGATGTATTTCTTTGTAGGCTATAGGCTTTAAATAATATAGCCTAAATAAATCATTTTCGTTCGTTCTTAGGCTCCCTGTCTGGCTCCTGGCCTATTTATAGTGTTTATATGCTGTTTAATATGACATGTAGCCTATTTGAAATTATGTTCGCTTCTTACGTTCGCCTTTTCATGTTTATTCAAATACTTGTAATTCAAATCCATATGGTTTGGTTTCAATACTTAAAAACCAATTGATAGGTCCAGGTAGTCACAAAAATAGATGGGTGTTGGTTAAATTGTGATTTTAAAGAATGAAGCGAATTTGGAGAGAGTTTTTTTTTTCTGTGAGTGTGGAGCGGTTTTTAGCAGAGCAGTAGGAAAGACATGGAGCACCGGAGTGGTGGGATTTCCAACCGCTCAACTCCGCTCACATGCTTCGGTCACAACTATTCTGTGTTCATTATTATGGTATTTTGATATCCAACGTTATAACCAAAAGCTGTTTCCCTCCCCTCTCCCCAGATTCTTGCTCGCTGTGACCTGTGTTTGATCCAGGAGGTTCGAGATGCTAAAGGTGAAGCCATACCTACACTGGTGAAGGATCTTAACAGGTACATAACAAGGGGGATCTTTAAATTGCTTTGTTGACCTTTTGGTGATCTTTTAAATGTGTGTTATGTTTTTAGATATGGATGAGGCAGAGTGAGTCAGGTTAACATGTTTACTGAGGTAACATGGCAACAATACAGGTCAAATACAGCAGGGTCCTTTACCTTCATATAGAATTAACCCTTTATAAGACATTTACAGTATGTTGAGATTAAGTCTTATCATGATTAGGGTTCTAATCTTCACCTGATGTCTGTTTGCCATTCCACCATCAGCTTTGACAAATCACATGCATACTCCTACATAGAGAGTATGAGACTGGGGAAGAACACGTACAAAGAGCAATATGTCTACATTTACAAGTAAGCCATTACGTTTTACACAGGCTTACAATACACTTTACATTTTTGAGATAAGAATTTTTGAAACACTGCAGTGTTTCAGTACTGCAGCACTCCTCTCTGTGGATTGATTGGATGGTTGATTGATTAATTGATTGGCTTGAATCATCTCTAGGAAAGATGTGCTGCAGGTCCGAGAGCATTGCCAGTATCCTGAGCTAGAGAGAGGAGAGGGGACGAACAACGACACCGAGGTTTTCTCCAGAGAGCCTTTCATTGTCCGGTTTCACTCGCCCACTACCTGTGAGACCCTTCAATAGATCAATCACTGTCTTAAGTTAAAATGTGATGTCATCTCATATCATGCAATCTGGAGACAGGAACGTGCCATGTGTTAAAGGATTGTAGGATACCTTATAGAGATAGTTCTAGCCTGGTCTCACATCTGTTTGTGCTGTCTTGCCAGCCATTGACCATAGGGGTTGTCAAAACAGCACAAATCAGTGTTGTGTTCGAGACCACCTAAAGCGAGACCGTTTCAAGACCAAGACCGGAGGGGAGGGGGGAGACCGAGTCAAGACCGAGACCGGGAGAGGGACGAGGGGTTCGAGACCCAGTAAAGAACGAGTCCAACTCAAGACCATGATTGTACTAACTCGTGACTGCCGGTGTGGCGGTAATACAGTCACCATAACAGCCCTAGGTGGGACCATTTTTACAAAAACGTTTGGAAACTTCTGCCACAGAGTTTCTAAACCTAGTTGTACAACATCACGAGACTTCCGAAACAGACCAAACAGACCAGGCCAGGGGTTTGGGGTTTGAGAAGTCAATGAGAGAAATTAAAATTAGTTGTACGTTTTTTTTATTCTATAAATCTAAAGGCACGACCTAGATTCGAGCCAATGTCTTAAGTAGTTGAATATGTTATTACTCTAACCTCGTGAAAGTGACAAAACAACTAATTTTTATCAAAAACAACTTTATATCGAAGGAGTGACTTTGATTTGACGGCCTGCACATGCGCAGTTCGGCGCGAGACGACCGTTAGATCCGATGACGTGTTTCTACACATGAGGTTAGCTAGCCAATGTCGCCATGACATCGCCTACAAGTGTGATCAGGGATTTCTATTGGAGAAGCGCAATAGCGAGCAGTAGTTTACCCACGGTCTAGCTAGCTAGCTTTTGTTTTAGGCTAGTTTGCAGCGGCTGCAGCAGGTGTTATCGAAGAGGATGTTGTTGCTAATTTGTTAGCTTCGCCCTTTTGAAGATTAACTTTCAACAAGAAGTTAAGCTTCAAATGATCATCATCTGGTGAGTGGAACCGTGCTTTTTATTGCGGTGCGCTTACTGTTGTTAGCCATCTCTTTGAAAATAACTTATGTGTGTGAAACGTTGTTGAATTTAAGCTTTAGATCACTGGTTACTTTGTGTGCTGAATGATTTTTTTGTTGTTGTTGTTGCAATGGGAAGTAATAGTTGTACATTTCAATTGGGAAATGCTTAGCCTAATGGTTGTGTTTTTGTTTTCTTATGATTGGGACCTACTGGCCCTTTTTTTGCCCAAGTGAACGGACTGCTTATCCTTTAACATCATGCTGTGTGTGACTGCTGACTTCCCATCATCCCCATGTGTTTTACTAGAAAAGTATCTCTCCTACATGGAGTATTACAGTCGCTGTCCGTACAGCATCACAAGCCTGTCACACACATCCTGTTGTCGCTTTTGGTGATAGTGTGATAGTGATGGCGTTAGGTCCTCTGTAGCTCAGCTGGTAGAGCGCGGCGCTTGTAACGCCAAGGTAGTGGGTTCGATCCCCGGGACCACCCATACCACCCGTAAGGTCTGCTAAATGGCATAGTATTATTATCATAGGTTGTGTAAGCGTTGTGGTTGTTGTTTTTGGTATTGTATTAGGATCCCCATTAGCTGTTGCGAAAGCAGCAGCTACTCTTCCTGGGGTCCACATGAAACATTACATAATACAGAACATTGATAGACAAGAACAGTTCAAGGACAGAACTACATACTTTTAAAAACGGCACACATAGCCTACATATCAATACATACACAAAAAAAAAATCTAGGTCAGATTGAGGAGAGGCGTTGTGCCGTGAGGAGTTGCTTTATCTGTTTTTTTTAAACCAGGTTTGCTGTTCATTTGAGCAATATGAGATGGAACGGAGTTCCATGCGATAATGGCTCTATATAATACTGTACGCTTTCTTTTACGAACTGTGTTGGTGGACTATGTTGTAGGTAGCATTATCCCCGTGGGGTGCTATCTCTGTTTGAGTGGCAGCTCGAAGCTCGGCTCAGCCTCAGGCCTGTTTGACTAAGTATTAAGTGATTTTATGTGTCTGTTCATTTTCTTGATTTCTTTGTTTGGGGTCCAATAGCCACAGTTCAGCACTGCCCAAACATGTCTATATAAAGACAGTTACAATTCCCCCCAGTGGTCTCCCCCTTACTAATACTGAGTGCACAACTTTCAAACAGTTCCCCCCACTCCTCCCTACCAGCCGGAGTATGTGAGCTGAGCGTAGCTGGAGCAGAGCTAGGAGTCCAATTTGACTGGAGCGCGGAGCGAGATTCAAAAAAGGCTGGATGTAGGCCTTCTCGCCAGCTCCAATTTCGCTCCAAGTAGCGCTCACTTCAGGAGCTCAGGGCATGCCCGACCCAGCATGCAATTGTAGTCTTCTTGTTTGCTGCTAATAGCCCCTTGCTTTAGTTACTGTCATGGAGTTCGCTAAATATTTTCATAAAGAAACTGATAAAACACACAGGTGCTAAATCAAGGTGACTTACAAAGATGAGGACCAAGAGCAAGAGAGGGAGTGCGGCGATGTTGTGTCCGCTGTTATGTGTTAGGCTTGGATGCCACCTGCTGGTATGGTGCTAAACTGTTAGGTTATAGACCAGATGCCATTGTTCTACGCGCAGGATATGGCAGTTGTTACACGCTGGCTACATGAAACATCCACAACTAAAGAATCATTGTGGGATCTGAAAATACACTTATTGGTGTACTTATTACTACATGCTGAAAGAAAGGAATGAGGTGGGTAGATAACTAAGTGTGTCATTGTAGCAAAGTTTTAATAAACTAAAAATCAGATCTCTTAAACGTTTCGTTCATTTTCGTTCTATTACCTAAACAATAGGCCATAATTGATTTTGGCCCAAAAGGCCCTATTTGAAATTATATGTTCGCTTCTTACATTCAACTTGTTTATTCAAATACTTTTCATTCAAATCCCATATGGTTTCGTTTCAATACATTAAAAAAACAAATGGAAGGTCCAGGTAGTCACAAAAATAGATGGGTGTTGGTTAAATTGTGATTTTAATGAATGGAGCAAATTTGGAGCGGGAGTGGTTTTTGAGTGTGGAACGGTTTTTAGCAGAGCATTAGGAGAGGACCGGAGCAGATCAGTGATGAGCTGGATTTCCAACCACTCAACTCACATACTCTGCTACCAGCGAGCGAGACAAAGTTTGAGGATATTTTTTTCAACGAAAGCAGAGAACGAACAGTAGTGTTACGAGTAAAGTAGGAGGTCCAGGTTTCAATAGGCGATAAGATATTGTTTTCATCAACGTGTATATATTTGGCCTGGTGAAGCGGTTTTATGCGCTGACTGAATGGAAGCTGATCATTACTGTATGAGTTTTTTTACTCCTACTTCACCAGCTATCATCATCTGCAGCTCTATGTTGAGGAACATCACGGTTCCCGGGGCAAAAACCCTGTGCTATCCCGGAGCACGGGTACAGGACATTACAAGGCTGTTTCCTACCGTTCTACGACAGCTGCCAGGGGCTGACGCTGTTGTAGTCCATGTGGGGGTCAAACGACATAAGGAGGGCTAGCTCGGAACTGCTGAACATTTATTTTTAAATAATTGATTCTAGCTCTGAAATATGCTGTTGAAGTAATATGGCTACAGGTTCACCTGCCTCACCCAAAGCCCATTCTGGTGGGAGGCTGCTATAGACCACCAAGTGCTAACAGTCAGTATCTGGGTAATGTGTGTCAAATGCTTGATAGTGTATTTGATATCAACAGAGAGGTATATTTTCTGGGTGACCTAAAAATGGACTGGCTTTCATCAAGCTGCCCACTCAAGAAAAAGCTTCAAACTGTAACCAGCGTCTGCAACCTGGTTCAGGTTATCAGTGAATGTACCAGGATATTTACAAACAGCACAGGAATTAAAAAATCATCCACATGTATTGATCACATCTTTACTAATGCTGCAGAACTCTGCTCTAAAGCAATATCCAAATCCATTGGATGTAGTGACCACAATATAGTAGCCATATCTAGGAAAACCAAAGTTCCAAAGGCTGGGCCCAATATAGTGTATAAGAGGTCATACAATACGTTTTGTAGTGATCCCTATGTTGAAGATCTGTGGTGTGTAATGAGGAGCAACCAGACGCTGCACTTGACACATTTATGAAATCGCTAATAAGCATGCACCCATTAAGAAAATGACTGTAAAAACTGTTAAATACCTGTGGATTGATGAGGAATTTTAAAATGGTATGGTTGAGAGGGATGAGGCAAAAGGAACAGCAAATAAGTCTGGCTGCACAGCCGTTTGGCAAACGTACAGTAAATTGAGAAATCATGTGACTAAACTGAACAGAAAGAAGAATAAAACTGCACTATGAAACAAAAAAATTAAGTAAATTACATAAAGAATGATAGTAAGAAGCTTTAAATGAAATTTTGGGCAAAAAGGCAAACTCAGCTCCATCATTCATTGAATCAGATGGCTCATTCGTCACAAAACCCACTGATATTGCCAACTACTTTTAATTATTTTTTTTCATTGGCAAGATTAGCAAACTTAGACAGGACATGCCAGCCACAAATTCAGAAGATTGTGGGAGCTGTTTTGTTAGACTTCAGTGCAGCTTTTGACAATATCGATCATAATCTGCTGCTGGAAAAACGAATGTGTTATGGCTTTACATCCCCTGCTATATTGTGGATTGAGAGTTACTTGTCTAACAGAACACAGAGAGTGTTTTAATAATCCAGGTAGAGTCAGGCATTCCCCGGGGCAGCTGTTTAGGCTGTTTTCCAAATGTGTGGCAAGAAATACGTTTGTCCTAAATATTTCTAAAACTAAAAGCATTGTATTTGGGACAAATCATTCACTAAACCCTAAACTTAAACTAAATCTTGTAATGAATAATGTGGAAATTGAGCACATACTTCTCCCCATCTTAGCTACTGTTGTATCAATATGCTTTGACCATGACAGTCTACAATCCAGGGTTACTCCAAGCAGTTTAGTCTCCTTAACTTGCTCAATTTCCACATTATTCATTACGAGATGTAGTTGAGGTTTAGGATTTAGTGAATGATTTGACCCAAATACAATGCTTTTAGTTTTAGAAATATTCAGGACTAACTTATTCCTTGCCACCCATTCCGAAACTAACTGCAACTCTTTGTTAAGTGTTGCAGTTATTTCAGTTGCTGAAGTAGCTGACGTGTATAGTGTTGAGTCATCCGCATACATAGACACACTGGCTTTTCTCAAAGCCATTGGCATGTCGTTAGTAAAGATCGAAAAAAGCAAGAGGCCTAGACAGCTGCCCTGGGGAATTCCTGATTGAAGGTCCCCAAGAACACAGTGGCCTCCATCATTCTTAAATGGAAGAAGTTTGGAACCACCAAGACTCTTCCTAGAGCTGGCCACCCGGCCAAACTGAGCAATCGGGGGAGAAGGGCCTTGGTCAGGGAGGTGACCAAGAACCCGATGGTCACTCTGACAGAGCTCCAGGGTTCCTTTTTGGAGATGGGAGAACCTTCCAGAAGGACAACCATCTCTCCAGCACTCTACCAATCAGGCCTTTATGTAGAGTGGCCAGACGGAAGCCACTCCTCAGTAAAAGGCAAATTGACAGCCCGCTTGGAGTTTGCAAATGGCACCTAAAGGACTCTCAGACCATGAGAAACAAGATTCTCTGGTCAGATGAAACCAAGATTGAACTCTTTGGCCTGAATGCCAAGCGTCACATCTGTAGGAAACCTGGCACCATTCCTACGGTGAAGCATGGTGGTGGCAGCATCATGCTGTGGGGATGTTTTTCAGCGGCAGGGACTGGGAGACTAGTCAGGATCGAGGGAAAGATGAACGGCGCAAAGTACAGAGAGATCCTTGATGAAAACCTGCTCCAGAGCGCTCAGAACCTCAGACTGGGGCGTATGATCACCTTCCAACAGGACAATAACCCTAAGCACACAGCCAAGACAACGCAGGAGTGGCTTCGGGACAAGTCTCTGAATGTCCTTGAGTGGCCCAGCCAGAGCCTGGAGTTGAACCCGATCGAACATCTCTGCAGAGACCTGAAAATAGCTCTGCACCGACGCTCCCCATCCAATCTGACAGAGCTTGAGAGGATCAGGAGAAGAAAGGGAGAAACTCCCCAAATACAGGTGTGCCAAGCTTGTAGCATCATACGCAAGAATACTCAAGGCTATAATCGCTGCCAAAGGTGCTTCAACAAAGTACTGAGTAAAGGGTCTGAATGCTTATGTAAATGTGATATATAAATAATATATATATATATATTAGCAAACATTTCTAAAAACCTGTTTTTGCTTTGTCATTATGGGGTGTCGTGTGTAGATTGAGGGGAAAAAACAATTGTAATAAATTTTAGAATAAGGCTGTAATGTAACAAAATGTGGAAAAAGTCAAGGGGTCTGAATACTTTCCGAATACACTGTAGATATGTGGTAGTAGAGTAGTGGCCTGATGGCACTTAATGTGTGGTGAAATCTGTTGTGAAATGTAATGTAATGTTTTTAATTGTATATAACTGCCTTAATTTTGTTGGACCCCAGGAAGAGTAGCTGCTGACTTGGCAGCAGCTAATGGGGATCGATAATAAATACAAATATTCCGCTGGTCTCGGCTGGTCTCGGGAAGAACTGACAAGTCCTCACTGTCCGAGAGTCAAAATGAGTCAAAATGTATCCGACACAGAGACAAGACCAAGACACTCAATATGTGGTCTCGAGACCGGACTCGAGTATTACAACACTGTTAGAAATAGATCTGGGACCAAGGCTAAGTCAAACTTTCAAAATTATTAAATGACATGACAGGAATTTCTTTTAAAATCTCTCCTTCTACAGTGGTGAAGGATTTTGTCCTGGTGGGCCAACACACCTGTCCCAAAACGGCAATGAAAGAGATCGATGAACTCTACACTGTTTTCAATGGGATCTGCAAGAAGTGGAAGACTGAGGTTAGTTGATTTAAATCGTTCAGATAACATTACTAGAAGCTCCTCAGATTTCTCTAATCTTATTCCTTCCTCTTCTCCTGATAATTAACTATTCCCTTGAGGTCATTGAGGTCAACTTACTGTAACTTCCTGTTTGTGTTTTGTTTGTTTTGATACGGTTCATCCGTCCTCCTCTAGAATGTGGTGATCTTAGGGGACCTGAATGCAGCCTGCAGCTACATCACCGTCAGGGGCTTCAGAGCGGTGCGTTTGAGGAGCGACCCCAAGTTCCGCTGGCTGATTAGAGATGAACAGGATACAACTGTCCGGCAGAAGACACACTGTGCATACGACAGGTCAGTGACCTGTCGTAGACTTGTATGTGTGCTGGTACATGTGTTCTGTACGTTTTTATCTGTGGGTGAAGCTTCTTCTTCTTCTTCTTACTATAATCATGATATGCCTCCTCTCTATATACGTCCCACTCCAGGATAGTTATCCACGGCAGAGAGATGATCTCTGGGATAGTTCCAGACTCAGCTAAACCGTTCAACTTTAAAGAGGAGTTCCACCTTACCGAAGACGAGGTAACTTAACTTCTCAGACACTGACATTTGAAATCAGTTGAAATGTATGATATAAGTTGAAATCAACCTGTATTCTTTTGATTGACTGATTTATATTATTTGTTTGTTTACATTTAGGCGTTGGAAGTCAGTGACCACTTCCCAGTAGAAGTTGACCTGAAGCCCAACCATCGGTACCTCCTGCGCCATGAACTTTAGACCCCCCCACTGCACCATCAACATTACGAACAACCATTGCGATCATGTTTTTACTCCCGATTATTTCAGTTGTATTTATTTATTTCAATTTATTTTAGGTACTTAAATTAAATGATGTAGGAGTTTTGAAAAAATTATAGGGATTGTTGTTGGATTGTTGTTGGAATTTATACTGTATCAAACTGTATTTACTATTATGAAAAATAAACATGCTATATCTTTGTCTGCACAGAGACTAATGCAATTAATGTATTGGATATCTAAACATTTTGATGTAGAATTAATTCTAGTTTGGATTAATCCCTAACTCAGACTAACATAAGTAAATCAGTCAATTGAAATAAATAAATTAGGCCCTAATCTATGGATTTTACATGACTGGGCAAGGGCACAGCCATGGGTGGGCCTGGGAGGGAATACTCCTCAGTTTCATCAGCTGTCTGGGTGGCTGGTCTCAGACGATCCCGCAGGTAAAGAAGCCGGATTTGGAGGTCCTGGGCTGGCATGGTTACACGTGGTCTGCAGTTGCGAGGCTGGTTGGATGTACTGCCAAATTCTCTAAGGTGACATTGGAGGCGGCTTATGGTAGAGAAATTAACATTCAATTCTCAGGTAACAGTTCTGGTGGACATTCCTACAGTCAGCATGCCAATTGCACGCTCCCTCAAAACTTGAGACAAAACTGCACATTTTAGAGTGGCCTTTTACTGTCCCCAGCACAAGGTGCACCTGTGTAATGACCATGCTGTTTAATCAGCTTCTTGATATGCCACACCTGTCAGGTGGATGGATTATCTTGGCAAAGGAGAAATGCTCACTAACAGGGATGTAAACAAATTTGTGCACAACATTTGAGAGAAACAAGCTTTTTTGTGCATCTGGAACATTTCTGGGATCTTTTATTTTCAGCTCCTGAAACATAGGACCAACACATTACATGTTGCGTTTGTATTTTTGTTCAGTATAAATTAGGGCCCTATACAGATGATGCACCTTCATTTGATAGCGCCAGACACCGGCAGGGGGGAAGTGGTAGCCTACATCTCTGAGGGAGTCAGGGCTGGGGCTTGTGTTAGACATCAGAAAGTAAAACCACAGTGCGTCATACGTGTTAAATCTACGGTGAGTACATCAACATCTTCCTGTGTGTGACTTTTATCTATGAAGAACCAAATGCTTTTAACAGACTATAGTTTTCTCCCATTTCAATTTGTATATTTTTTAAAATCATTTTGTTCTCTTTTTGTGCTGTCTGTCATTACTTTGTCGATGTGTTTGAATCTATTTCTGCATCACCATTCTGACAGGAAGCTGGTTGAAGCAATAACAGACGTGAACCCAAACACAGTCTCTTCCTGTCAGAAATCAGAAGAATTTTGTTGTAAAAGATGCTTTCAAACGTTACAAAAACGTGTCTTTTGGTAAACTGAATAACTTAAAAGGCACAGAAATCTTATGACATATTGTTTGACTTTACCTATCCTATTGTACCTAGAGAAGATGGAACAGCACTTGGCTGATTTGTTAACGGATGCATTTTCAGGTAAGCGTTATGCAGGTTGTAGCTAGAGCACTGCAAATTCACTGACATTTAGTGCACTCATTTCCTGAAAGTTACAAGAAATATATTATTGCTTGTGTTTTCTGTCTGTCATTATTTGCCATCTACTATGATATTTTTCTGTCTGTGATGTTGTTGTTGCAGACATATCCCTCCCATCTTTCCCTGAAGGAGGGTTAGACTTTGAGCCTCTTGATTTTGACGAAGCCAAGACAGAAATGTCCTCTGGAAGATTACCAGTGCTGAGAGAGGAAGAGGAAGATGAGGATGAAGGACAGGAAGAGGAAGAGCCTGGTGGAGAAACTGTATCTGACCATATCTCAGTGAAGACATGTGATTTGAGTTTGACTGAAGAGGATACACAACATATTGAGGGGGAGGAGGAGGAGGGCGAGGAGGAGGAGGAGGAGGGCAAGGAGGAGGAGGGGGAGGAGGGCAAGGAGGAGGAGGAGGAGGAGGTGGAGGAGGTGGAGGAGGGCGAGGAGGAGGAGGTGGAGGAGGGCGAGGAGGAGGAGGTGGAGGAGGGCAAGGAGGAGGAGGAGGGCAAGGAGGAGGAGGAAGAGGAGGAAGAGGAGATGGAGTCAGGAGAAGAAGAGGACACAGGAATACAGCACATTGGCTCCCCGGGGGGTTGGTCTGTTCACTACGATAAAGAGAATATAAAAAAGACTGTAACTACAGAACAACCTTTTGCCCAAGAGGAGAGGGAAAACCCTGACATCAGAAACGTAGAGCGAGGTGCTTACCAGAACAGTGATGTCAGGTGTTTTGAGGGTGTCACTGAAGATGGCACCATGGAGATCACAGCAGATATAAGTGAAGGGTCTGAAGAAGAGGGGAGACCGACGGCTGAAGAAAACCAAGAGGAATCATCTGATTCAGTCCTGACTAGCTCAATCACCGAAAACCATAGAGAAGAGGGTAAGAAAGTTGTGAACTTACTCTCCCAGCAGACTTTTCCTCAGGAGAAGGAAGAGGAAGAAGAGCGAGATGAAGATGGAGCTCCAGAGGTTGTTTCTGATTGTCCTGATCCCGCAGCAACGCACAATCTGCAATATCTTATGGTCAGTACCTTTGTGGAACACCCGCTTGAGGAGAAAATTAAGGACTTCCTAGGGGACGACCACCAAGAGGCGGGTGAAAGCTTCGCAGATTACCCCTCTGACTTCTCTCCAAGTGAATACGACAAGGATGGAGAGAAAGTGGGAGCACACAAAAATGGGAGCACACTGTCCAGTCCCTCTGAGGGTAATTTAAAGACAGACGAGAATATCTACCCAGAGAGAGAAGTAGCCGAGCAGACGGATAGCCATGTTCAGGGAGAGGAAGAGGCGAGAGCTGCTATCTCTCTGAGCGTGGAAGGTAAACAAGATTTTGCAGATTGTGCGATGTGCAATACCAATATTGACATTAGCATGGGCAAGATTATTGAAGACAATTTTGAAGCTGATAGCTCCAGTGATAGCTCCAGTGATAGCTCCAGTGATGGCTCCAGTGAGATCTCCAGTGATAATGAGGAGGATGAAGACCCAGAGAAGAAGAATGAAGAACACCCAGCCCTGCCAAAATACCAGGGTCTTCCTCAGAGAGACTGCGGATCTGAGGTTTCACCTCTACCTGACTGGGAGGGTGGAGAGGAGGACCGCTCCAAGCAGAGAGTTGCCGACCTGCATCTTTCACACACCATCTCTGATGTCCCCACTTTTACCCTTCACAGTGAGGCTGGACCCAGTGCAGCAGCTGTAACCAGGTGTAACATGGGTAAGGGTACAGGCAACATGTCATCATCTGACTCTGAGGATGATTTTCCCGGAGCGCTGTGTACGTCGGAGACTGAACTAAGAGAGGACAAAGGGGGGACTTGGGGTAAAGATGGGCCAGAGGCCTCAAAAGAGGAGTATCTTCACGAAATCCTGCATGAGCTAGAAGGAAAGTTGGAGAACCACCTTCACACCGAAATAAGATGGGACACAGGGGATAGTAATGTGGATAGGAGTGGTTTCATTCTAGATTACAAGTATGAGGGGAGCGGAATAACAGTGGGAGAGGAACAATTTGCAGATGATGAAGAAGAAGAGGAGGAGAGGAGTTGGAAACAAGAGAGAGCGAGAATCGAGGCATTCTACAAGTTTTATAATGCTGAAGAGGAGAAGGAGGCTATGGGAACAGAAGGTGCTTTTTCAGGGAGGAAGCCTAGAGTTCAATTCTGCATGGATCCCCTTCCTCAAGTCATTGAATATACAGACAGGTAAGTGAAATTGCCTACATAAAATTACTCAAGACACCCGCCAACCAGGAAATGCTTAGTTCTACTTGAACAAGACATGTCATTTGTACTGTCACTGTGGTAGATGGATAAGTGAAATAATTTCCTATACTACCGTCTGTCTATTACGTTCTTAGCAGCAGTGACATGGATTTGGTCGACAGCTCATCTGACGGAGATGAGGACCTGGATTCTACAGCAAGGCTTGAAGTGAGCACACACACACTCTCTCTCTCTCTCGCTCTCTCTCTCTCTCTTTCTCTCTCTCTTTCCTTTGGCCACCAACACATGACCATGTAGTGTGTCTATTTCAGGAGCAGCGTGAGCCTGAGAGACTGAGAATGAGTTTACCTGAGACTCAGGAGAGTCAGAAGCCACAAGGAGAACTACAAGATCTCGGCAAAATGTCTCGAACCCACAGCAAGAGAGACCGGGTAAGTCTTTAACCCACAGCAAGAGAGACCGGGGTAAGTCTTTAACCCACAACTTGCTGTAAAAAAGGGCTTCATTGATTGATTGATTCCTCTGACACACTGTGTGTTTGTAGTGTCTGAGGGTGCTGAAGTTCCTGGTGAAGATGACCCTGTTGACAGCGATTGGACTTTTGACATTCTGGTGGACAACAGACCAACTGGACTTGAACTGGTGATGTGGACCAAATGTTGTTTTTGCTAACGACTAAAACTGTATCTTCAATGTGCCTATGCTTGAACATAATTAGATAATAATAAAGTAGCAGAAGCTAAGTAAAAAAAATGCTTACTTGTAAGGCAAATACTATCTCCTTATGCTGTAGTTGCTGTCAGTTTTATTTTTCATCATGTCTTCATCTGTATCATGTCTTCATCTGTATCATGTCTTCATCTGTATCATGTCTTCATCTGTATCATGTCTTCATCTGTATCATGTCTTCATCTGTTTGGTGGTTAATAAAAGGGGTCTCTTTATATTCCCATTCAACTTTAAAGGTTCAGTATTTTCCATATTTTTTTTTACATCACAGATACAGAAAGCTTGGATTCTCCACACAAATATAAGCCTTATTGTCTAAATTCTCTGGTACTACGTGACTCTTGCCAGAGCGTAAGAAATACCTATGAGAGCGCTGTCGCGGGTGAAATGGAATTTTCAAAAAGAGGAAACTGAAATAACGTTGTAGCGAATTATAGAAATAGAATGAATAGAACGGAGATCCCCCATTCAAGTCAATGATGGCATAATGGTTGGACTGGTGGCCATTGCGTGAGTACGCATAGGAGGAAAGCAGGAAGTAAACGCAGGAAGTGTACCCATCCATATAAATCAAATCAATTTTTATTTGTCACACGCTTTGTAAATAACAGGTGTAGACTAACAATGAAATGTTTACTTATGCTGTGATTTGTTGATTCAACTCAATTGACATTACAAAAAGTACATTCTATTGCATGAGCCACATCAGGTAACATAATTTAAATGAACATTCTACATTACCATTGAAATTATCGCATCACAATAACAGGCAGCCATTGCGAGTGTACCCATGAGTTTACCAGTCAAATTGCCAGGGTTAAAGCAAAGACAGTATGAAGATAGGCTAAAACTGCTTCTCATGGCGACGTTGTCTAGCTAAGCGCATGCGTAGAAACACTTCGTCGGGCCTAACGGTCGTCTCGTGTCGAACTGCGCATGTGCAAGCCGTCAACTCAAAGGCACTCCGATAAAATGTAGTTTTTGGCGAAAATGAAAACGTTTCAGTTTGTCACTTTTATGAGGTTGGAGTAATAACATGTTGAACTACCTAATACATTGGTTCGAATCTAGTTTGTGCCTTTAGATTTCGAGAAAATTAACAACTAAGGAATCATTTTTCACTTCTCTCATTGATTTATCAATGAGCCTGGTCTGTTTGTTCCTGTTTCGCAAGCGTTCCCGGGAGTCTCGCGATGTTACGCCTCAGGGTTTAGAAACTCTGTGATTGGAGGTTCCAAGGCCGTTCTATTCTATTTCTATGGTAACAATGCGTGGAAGTGGGTGGTAGAACATTGTTGATTTTTAAACTGTAACTGTTGTTACGGTAGTCAGTCAACGCGAGTAATTTTCTGTCGCAATCAAAGAGTATAAATATACAGCCGACAGTATGGCCACGCTGGGAAATAAGTCTGACCAAGAAATCAGGGAACTATTGGACGAGTATGGAATTAAGCACGGGCCTATCGTTAGTAAGTAATGCTTTCATTTTTGAATTAGCTAGCTAAGCTGAATAACGATTGAGCTAGCTACTGTAGCTAATCATTTCTAGCCTGCTGAGTAGGCCTGCCTAATAGACTACATGTCTATGACCAGACGGTCTCAAATGTACTGATGATATTATAATAGTCATGTAGCAATGGTTCAATTGCATTACTGAGCCACATCTAACATCTCTGCATTTTTGGAGACACTACAAGAGCCCTGTATGAGAAGAAGCTGAGAGAGGCCATGGCCAAAAACAATGTCACAAAACCATCCCCAGACAAAACCTTCTACAGAGAAGAGCGTAAGTTATACATACACGATAACACAATGCTACATTATGCATACAGCTACCATCTTTAGAATTACATTTTTGTCATTTAGCAGACGCTTTTATCCAGAGCGATTTACAGGACCAATGAGGGTTATGTGCCTTGCTCAAGGGCACAGCGACAGTTTTTCACCTAGTCGGCTAGGGGATTCGAACCAGCGACCATTGGGTTACTGGCCCGACGCTCTAACAGCTAGGTTACCTGCCGGAATGTTCGTTTTACTTTTTCTTTCTTCATTTCAGAGGAAGAAGTCACCTATGTTACCTATCGGACACCAGTAAGTATCCAACCTTGGGTTGATTCATTTGTTCGTAGTTGCTTCTACAACCTGTCATTTTATAGATGGAGATTCAAACTGTTTTACCATCAATATTCTTCTGTTTCTCATATTTGCAGGTTATGAGTGCGGGGCCTTCTGGAGATGGGAAACCCTACATGAGATCAAGACCAGAGTACAGTGAGAGGGACTTTGTGGATGAGTACGTTTGTTTACAGATTTTTTGCATTAATAAATGTTGTGATGTTATCCAGTGTTTTTGTGGTCAGTTGGTTAAAGTGGACCAATAAAACGAATCAACTTGTTTCTCTCTCCTTTGCAGCAAACTCTATTCAAGATCAAGACCAGAGTACAGCAGCAGAAGACAATATGTTGATGAGTGAGTCTTGTTTAGAAATATTTCGAATTGTTCATGTATAATAATGTTTTCATAGCTTAGTCCCAGATCTGTTTATGCTGTCTTGCCAAGTCCTATGGTCATTGTCATGCCAACAACAACCATATGAGTTGGCAATACATGACAAACCGATCTGAAACCATGCTAATGTTCAGGGATGTGATTCCTGCTTTTCTGACATTTATCCTCCATTCATATTCAGTGCCTTCAGAAGGTATTCATACCCCTCGACTTATTCCACATTTTGTTGTTACAGCCTGAATTCAAAATGGATGAAATTGATACATACAACATACACACAATACCCAATAATGACAGTGTAAACATGTTGAGACTTTTTTACAAATGTATTGGAAAATAAAATACAGAAATCTAATTCACATAAGTATTCACACTCCTGAGTCAATACATGTTACAGCTGTGAGTCTTTCTGGGTAAGTCTCTACGAGCTTTGCACACCTTGATTGTACAACATTTTCCCATTATTCTTTTGGTTGAATTGGTTGTTGATCATTGCTAGACAACCATTTAAGTCTTGCCATAGATTTTCAAGCAGATTTAAGTCAACTAAAACACGGCCACTCAGGAATATTCACTGTCTTGTTGGTAAGCAACTCCAGTGTCGATTTGGCCTTGTGTTTTAGGTTATTGTCCTGCTGAAATGTGAATTCGTTGCCTAGTGGGTAGCAGACTGAACCAGGTTTTCCTCTAGGATTTTGCCTGTGCTTAGCTCCATTCTGTTTATTTTTTATCCTGAAAAACTCCCCAGTCCTTAACGATTACAAGCATACCCATAATATGGAGAATGGTACTCAGCAATGTGTTTTGGAATGTTTTCTATTCTGTACAGGCTTCCTTCTTTTCACTCTGTGAATTAGGTTAGTATTGTGGAGTAATGTTGTTGATCAATCCTCAGTTTCCTCCTATCACAGCCATTAAACTCAGTTTTAAAGTCACCATTGGTCTCATGGTTAAATCACTGTGCGGTTTCCTTCCTCTCCGGCAACTGAGTTAGGAAGGACGCCTGTATCTTTGTAGTAACTGGGTGTATTGATACACCACCCGAAGTGTAATTAATAACTTCACCATGCTCAAAGGGATATTCAATGTCTTCTTTTTGTATTTGTACCCATCTACCAATAGGTGCCCTTCTTTGCGAGGCATTGGAAAAACCTCCCTGTTTTTTTGGGTTGAATCTGTGTTTGAAATTCACTGCTCGACTGAGGGACCTTACAGATAATTGTATGTGTGGGATACAGAGATGAGGTAGTCATTCACAAATCATGTTATACACTTATTGCACACAGTGAGTCCATGCAGCTTATGTGACTTGTTAAGCACATTTTTACTCCTGAACTCATTTAGGCTAGCCATAACAAAGGGGTTGAATACTTATTGACTGAAGACATTTCAGCTTTTCATTTTTAATTTGTAACAAAAATAAAATAAAAAAACAATTCCACCCTGACATGAGGTATTGTGTGTAGGCCAGTGACAAAAACATCTAAATTGAATCCATTTTAAGTTCAGGCTGTAACACAAAATGTGGAAAAAGTCAAGGGGTGTGAAATACTGAGCATACAAAACATTAAGAACACTATTTTCATGACAGCTCTCACCTGGCCAGTCTATCATCCCTTACTGGTCACATGTTAAATCCACCAATCAGTGTAGATGAAGGGGAGGAGACAGGTTAAAGAAGGATTTTTAAGCCTTGAGACAATTGAGACATGGATTGTGTATGTGTGCCATTCAGAGGGTGAATGGGCAAGACAAAATATTAAAGTGCCTTTGAACGGGGTATGGTAGTAGGTGCCAGACGCACCGGTTTGTGTCAAGAACTGCAATGCTGCTGGGTTTTTCACGCTCAACAGTTTCCCGTCATGAATGGTCCACCACCCAAAGGATATCCAGCCAACTTGACACAACTGTGGGAAGCATTGGAGTCAACCACAGGTGGTTGGTGGCACCTTAATTGGGGAGAACGGGCTCGTGGTAATGGGGAGGACGGGCTCATGGTAATGGGGAGGACGGGCTCGCGGTAATGGGGAGGACGGGCTCGCGGTAATGGGGAGGACGGGCTCGCGGTAATGGGGAGGACGGGCTCGCGGTAATGGGGAGGACGGGCTCGCGGTAATGGGGAGGACGGGCTCGCGGTAATGGGGAGGACGGGCTCGCGGCAATGGGGAGGACGGGCTCGCGGCAATGGGGAGGACGGGCTCGCGGCAATGGGGAGGACGGGCTCGCGGCAATGGGGAGGACGGGCTCGCGGCAATGGGGAGGGACGGGCTCGCGGCAATGGGGAGGACGGGCTCGCGGCAATGGGGAGGACGGGCTCGCGGCAATGGGGAGGACGGGCTCGCGGCAATGGGGAGGACGGGCTCGCGGTAATGGGGAGGACGGGCTCGCGGTAATGGGGAGGACGGGCTCGCGGTAATGGGGAGGACGGGCTCGCGGTAATGGGGAGGACGGGCTCGCGGTAATGGGGAGGACGGGCTCGCGGTAATGGGGAGGACGGGCTCGTGGTAATGGCTGGAGCGCAATAAGTGGAATGGTATCAGATGCCATTTGCTCTGTTCCAGCCATTATTATGAGCCGTCCTCCCCTCAGCCTCAAATACAGTCAGCATGCATCCCTGTGGAACGCTTTCGACACCTTGTAGAGTCCATGAGAACTTGGCCTACCTGGTGACGAATTGAGGCTGTTCTGAGGGCGGGGTGGGGGGTTGCAACTCAATATTAGGAAGGTGTTCATAATGTTTGGTATACTCAGTGTATATCGAAACTGACCTATCCCCTAGCTAAGGGCCTGCTTTTCTATGTTGTCCTGATCACATACCTGAATGTAGTCATATTTGAGACTAAATGCCCCATTTTCAGGCCCCATGTCTACAACACACCATCATCCTCGTCCTACTCCAAACCAACGCCTGTGGTGAAGTCTGGAGGTGGTGTTGTGGAGGAGGAAAAAACAGAGAGCTCTGGGAGACTGATCCCTCTCTGGATCCAGTTCCTGGTCTTCCTGATCGTAGCTGGGTTCCTCTACTTCATATTTATCAACATGGAGTCCGCAGAGAGTAGCCCCTTTAACAGAATCCAATGATGACATTTACAGATACATTTCCAAATCTGGGACGTATTTTAACTTGTCCAATAAGAAAATCGCTAATTTTCAGTCGGACAACGTTTTAAAACGTTTCGCTACAGTGTGAATGAATACGACCCAGTGTTCATATTTTACGAATGTATTAAGGCACATCCCATGCCTGTTATTCTTTTTGCTTGTGGTTTATATATAAAAAAAGGTGACTGACATTGGGTTCTGCCATACTTCACTATTGGTTAAAGGAACGGCAGAACATTTCCTCCCGTCCCAACTCGTATATAGTTACTAGATGATGTATAGTATTCTGTTACCAAAATACGGTGCTTCTTTGGGTAATAGTGATGACAATTTCTCACAGTACTGTCTTGATCATCTTTTAAAAATGTAGTGTCCACGGCTTACAGTAAATTAACTTCCCACATACTATATATCAATCAGAAATACACTATATACACACAAAGGTATGTGGTCACCCCTTCAAATTAGTGGATTCCGCTATTTCAGCCACACCAGTTGCTAACAGGTGTATACAATTCCAAGCACACAGCCATGCAATCTCCATAGACAAACAGTATAATGGCCTTACTGAAGAGCTCAGTGACTTTCAACGGCAGTTCCTCAAATTTCTGCCCTGCTAGAGCTGCCCCGGTCAACTATAAGTGCTGTTATTGTGAAGTGGAAACGTCTAGGAGCAACAACGACTCAGCCACGGAAGTGGTAGGCCACACAAGCTCACAGAACGGGACCTCCGAGTGCTGAAGCGCCTAGCGCGTAAAAATCGTCTGTCCTCGGTTGCAACACTCACTACAGAGTTCCAAACTGCCCCTGGAAGCAACATCAGCGCAATAACTGTTCGCCTTCATTTCCATGGCCGAGCAGCCGCACACAAGCCTAAGATTACCATGCGCAATGCCAAGCGTCGGCTGGAGTGGTGTAAAGCTCACCACCATTGGACTCTGGAGCAGTGGAAACGAGTTCTCTGGAGTGATGAATCACGCTTCACCATCTGGTAGTCCGACAGCTGAATTTGGGTTTGGCGGATGCCAGGAGAACACTACCTGCCCCAATGCATAGTGCCAACTGTAAAGTTTGGTGGAGGAGGAATATGGTCTGGTGCTGTTTTTCATGGTTCGGGCTAGGCCCCTTAGTTCCAGTGAAGGGAAATCTTATCACTACAGCATACAATGACATTCTAGACGATTCTGAGCTTCCAACTTCGTGGCAACAGTTTGGGGAAGGCCCTTTCCTGTTTCAGCATGACAATGCCCCCGTGCACCAAGCGAGGTCCACACAGAAATGGTTTGTCGAGATCGGTGTGGAAGAACTTGACTGGCCTGCACAGAGCCCTGACCTCAACCTCATCGAACAACTTTGGGATGACGCCGACTGCCAGCGAGGCCTAATCGCCATGCATCAGTGCCCAACCTCACTAATGCTCTTGTGGCTGAATGGAAGCAAGTCCCCGCAGCTCTGTTCCAACATCTAGTGGAAAGCCTTCCCAGAAGAGTGGAGGCTGTTATAGCAGCAAAGGGGGAGACCAACTCCATATTAATGCCCATGATTGTGGCATGAGATGTTCGACGAGCAGGTGTCCACATACTTTTGGTCATGTAGTGTACTATGATTTGGTAATGGCTATTGGTGTAAAAGTCCTGACACAATGTGCCATCTACTTGTATAGTATGGCTTAGTCAGCCATACGCAGTATTCTCTCTGCGTCCTGGGGGGTATACTACAAAGCAGTAACAATGAGTCAAGTATTCTGAAATAACTGTATTTTTTAGGAAGATAAGCTTGTAATGGGCATGGTCTAACTGAATCAAAAGTTTAGCTTTCTTAATGAACAAGAAAATCAATTGTTATTTTTGGTTGTTTAAATGACACTACAAAGTTCTAAATTACATTACAAGGTTCTAAATGAAGTGCCTTAGCATTTTGACTTGTTAATGGTTCAATTCACACATTTATACAAATGCAATTGCTGTGGTAGGTGTATTGTCATTCAAATGTTTGGTGTGTGTGATGTGAATTGTGGTTTTGTTAGATGGCTTTATGGCGACGTCACAAGTACACGTTTCTACACCTGCAGTATCATTTGTAATTAATCACTTTTTGACGTTTCCAGACAACTTGTCTGTTTTAATCAGAGGATATCACTTTGGTCACACAATAATGTTTATAAGCACAGTCTGCGTTCCAAGATGGCACCCTATTCCCTATATAGTGCACTACTTGTGACCAGGGCCCATAGGACTGTGGTCAAATGTAGTTAATGAGCACTATATAGGGAATCGGATGCCATTTAGGATGTACCCACAGTCTACAAATAAATACTTTTCAGCAAGACAGTAAACTGTTCGCATATATTTCGTATCCAGCCATTTTGAGTAATCTCCCAACTTTAAAATAAATGTTTCTGTATCAAAACACAATTTCTCATTTCTTTCTTTAACTTATTGAACACTGGCTAGTGGAGGATAAAATCTGTGATCACAGATTATACATATTTTTTATTTGTTCCCAGCTACATACGGTGAACAGAACTTACAGCGATATCGGTGAATGTGGTCATTCATATGACTAAGTGAGTAAAATATAAAAACCCTGGCCCCCATAGATTCTAGATACTACAGAGGGCATATCACTATTGGAGATGGACATCACAACTAGTCTCTGTTGGAGATGGACATCACAACTAGTCTCTGTTGGAGATGGACATCACAACTAGTCTCGCCAAGTCATACTTCCAGATCGAGCGAAGCCTGGGCTTCCGAGGTTACATCACAACTATCAGCAAGATGGTCCCAGATCTGTCGTTAGGGTCACCTCTACTGAAACATGACTACACATTTCTCTAACTAATCATGGATTGTTATCTGTGAGAGAAAGAATTAATGATCCTTGATGTAGCCTCACGTTAATTTACAGTGAAGTCTTGTAATAAATACAAAAAAATGGATTCAACTAATAAATAGTGTAAATACACAACATATTAACAAGAGACCTGAAGAGAACAAATTTATTTCACAGTCAAGCTTTCTGTCTGAATACCAGTATCATCAAAAACTCCTAGCCTGGTCCCAGATCTGTTTGTGCCGTTTGCCCACTCCTGTGGTCATTGTCTCACCAACAGTGGCAAGACGGCACAAACAGATCTGGGACCAGGCTATCAAACTACTCCACCAATCAGGAGTGGCGCTTGCCAAGCCTAAAGGCGTCCGCATGCTTCCCAGCCGAAACAGTCCGGAAGAGTTAGCGCATATATTATGACGACATTTTGTGACGTCGTTGTTCGTTTTGGACTTCGGTAAGGGTTTTTGAATGTTGTTCAGGCACACATTTTTTTCTTGAGGCAAGCCGAAGTCGGTAGCCGAAGTCTACGCCCCTTCTTCGGTGATTGGTCAATAGTAGAGATTCTTCAGTAAAGTCTGTTGTTATTCAATGAGACGACATGTTTTCATGCACGTTTTCATTGCTAAATACCGCACCGAACATCTTAGATGTAAAAATACGCAGCTAAAATCTCCTCAGCAAAAACGTCAAAATTAATGACAGATTTCTTGAGTTACTGTATCTTCGATTAATTCTGACTATTGAGGAAGTGTATACTGGCTACGGCTTCTCAAAATGGACAAACAGTCCTACTGCCGCTTTTTTCTTGTTTTTCAAGCTACGGTCTTTTAAGGGAGTATGTGAGCACACTCGTTCGGTTCCCCTAGCCGTCTTCGGCTAGCCGCCAGCCCAACTGAAGCATGCCGACGCCTTAAGTGAATCGTTCTTCAGTCCAACAAGTGTCCGCTGTTCTCTTGTTGACGTCAATCGTGAAATAGTTTAACTGACCGTCAGTCTTATTCAAGCATCATTTAACACTTTAAATCATTGGCATTGGAACACAGTGCTCAGTCTATTTTAATGTCCAGCCTTGTCAGTTGTAGCTGATTTTGGCATGAGAACTGGTCCAGAAAGTGTCCAAGAGGGTCATTGTAGTCATTGTCCTTTTATAGTTAGCTGATTGTAGTGTTCATTACAGTTTGCCTGGTATATGGACGATGGCTTAACTAATCTACCTACAAGTGCTGTTGTCATGTTCTAATGCAGGATTCTACCAGGTTCTAGTAGATGGTGACAGACTGAGGCCTGTCGTGTGTATGGCTCCAACGTAGTGCTTTGGTACTTGTCTTGTGTCACCTATATATATATATATATATATATATATATATATATATATATATATATATATATATATATATATATATATATATATATATATATATATCTCTGTCTGTGACCCCATCCCTGAGGAAGGTTGTCAGCTCCGGAATGTCTGCGTTGAGGGTTCCATCTTCAAACACATGGTCCTTCTCTTTCTCCAATATATCTGCTCATCTCATCATTTTATTGCTAAGGCAACATACGTGTTGTCCACACCTGTTGGTCAAATCAGACATGTAAAATGGACACGTCAGTCTGTTAGTGGTAATACAGGATGATTCTTCTAAATTAACTTGAAAGTGGTAAGCCAAGATAGCCTGGAATCCAAACTGATAAGCCCCGTTTCACCAGTGTTTCTATTAGTTTGGATTCCAGCAGGGTTGAGGTCAATTCTATTTCAATTCCAGTCAAAATGTGGAATTGGTTTACTTTCTGAATTGACCGGAATTGAAATGGAACTGACCCCAACCTGGATTCCAGGCTAAAGCTAGGAGTGGGACAATACAAGACAAGGACTCACAGGTTCTGGTCTCTCTCTCTAGCTCCGAGGGTTTCTTCTGTCTCTTGCAGAGCATGACTCTGGCAACGATGATGATGATGATGACGAGGACAGCCACGAGGAAGGTCAGAGCAGACGCCAGCCAGCTGATCACCATAGGGCTCAACACTGGGTCTGGGTCTGATGAGGGGGACACAACCCAGATGGACAGACAGACAGACAATATGAGAAGTGATCAATGTTTTATATTACAGTTTATATCTTCCAGGTCTGAGGGGGTGGACCCAACCAATGATGTACACAAACAAACATGAATATACACTATGTGACCAAAAGTATGTGGACACCTGCTTGTCGAACATCTCCTTCCAGAATCATGGGCATTAATATGGAGTTGGTCCCCCCCTTTGCTTCTATAACAGCCTCCACTCTTCTAGGAAGGCTTTCCACTAGATGTTGGATCATTGATGCGGGTACTTGCTTCCATTCAGCCACAAGAGCATTAGTGAAGTCGGGCACTGATGTTGGGCGATTAGGCCTGGCTTGCAGTTGCGTTCCAATTCATCCCAAATGTGTTTGATGGGGTTGAGGTTAGGGCTCTGTGCAGACCAGTCAAGTTCTTCGACACCAATCTCAACAAACCATTTCTGTATGGACCTCGCTTGGTGCACGGGGCATGGTCATGCTGAAACAGGAAAGGGTCTTCCCCAAACTGTTGCCACAAAGTTGGCAGCACAGAATCGTCTAGAATGTCATTGTATGCTGCAGCGTTAAGATTTCCCTTCACTGGAACTAAGGGGCATAGCCTGAACCATGAAAAACAGCCCCAGACCATTATTCCTCCTCCACCAAACTTTACAGTTGGCACTATGCATTGTGGAAGGTAGCGTTCTCCTGGCATCCGCAAAAACCCAGATTAGTCCGGCGGACTGCCAGATGGTGAAGCGTGATTCATCACTCCAGAGAACGCGTTTTCCAAAATGGTGGCAAGCTTTACACCACTCCAGCCGACGCTTGGCATTGCGCATGGTGATCTTAGGCTGCTCGGCCATGGAAACCTATTTTATGAAGCTCCCATCAAACAGTTATTGTGCTGATGTTGCTTCCAGAGGCAGTTTGGAACTCGGTAGTGAGTGTTGCAACCGAGGACAGACGGTTTTTATACGCTAAGCGCTTCAGCACTCAGCGGTCCCATTCTGTGAGCTTGTGTGGCCTTCCACTTCGCGGCTGAGCCGTTGTTGCTCCTAGACATTTCCACTTCACAATAACAGCACTTATAGTTGACTGGGGCAGCTATAGCAGGGCAGAAATTTGACGAACTGCCTTGTTGGAAAAGTGGCATCCTATGACGGTGCAACATTGAAAGTCACTGAGCTCTTCAGTAAGACCATTCTACTGCCAATGTTTGTCTATGGAGATTGCATGGCTATGTTCTCGATTTTATACACCTGTTAGCAACGGGTGTGGTTGAAATAGCCAAATCCACACATTTTAAGGGGTGTCCACAAACTTTTGTATAAATAGTGTATTTGGAATGTATTCAGACCCCTTGACATTTTGTTACATTACATCCTTATTCTAAAATGGATGAAATAGTTTTTTTTTTCCCTTCATCAATTTACACACAATGACAAAGCAAAAACAGAAGTTTTAGCAAATGTATAATTATTATAATTTTTTAAAATAATTAAAAACATTTTACATAAGTATTCAGACCCTTTACTCAGTAGAAGCCCCTTTGGCAGCGATTACAGCATCGAGTCTTCTTGGGTATGACGCTACAAGCTTGGCACACCTGTATTTGGGGAGTTTCTCCCATTCTTCTCTGCAGATCCTCTCAAGCTCTGTCAGGTTGGATGGGGAGCGTTGCTGCACAGCTATTTTCAGGTCTCTCCAGAGATGTTCGATTGGGTTCAAGTCCGGGCTCTGGCTGGGCCACTCAAGGACATTCAGAGACTTGTCCCAAAGCCACTCCTGCGTTGTCTTGGCTGTGTGCTTAGGGTCGTTGTCATGTTGGAAGGTGAACCTTCACCCCAGTCTGAGGTCCTGAGTGCTCTGGAGCAGGTTTTCATCAAGGATCTCTCTGTACTTTGCTCCGTTCATCTTTCCCTCAATCTTTACTAGTCTCCCAGTCCCTGCCGCTGAAAAACATCTCCACAGCATGATGCTGCCACCACCATGCTTCACCGTAGGGATGGTGCCAGGTTTCCTCCAGACGTGACGCTTGGCATTCAGGCCAAAGAGTTCAATCTTGGTTTCATCAGACCAGAGAATCTTTTTTATCATGGTCTGAGTTTAATTTAGGTGCCTTTTGGCAAACTCCAAGCGGGCTGTCTTGTGCCTTTTACTGAGGAGTGGCTTCCGTCTGGCCACTCTACCATAAAAGGCCTGCTTGAATCAGATCTGTGCCTCGACACAATCCTGTCTCTGAGCTCTACGGACAATTCCTTCGACCTCATGGCTTGGTTTTTGCTCTGACATGCACTGTCAACTGTGGGACCTTAAATAGACAGGTGTGTGCCTTTCCAAATCATGTCCAATCAATTGAATTTACCACAGGTGAACTCCAATGAAGTTGTAGAAACATCAAGGATGATCAATGGAAACAGGATGCACCTGAGCTCAATTTCGAGCCTCATAGCAAAGAGTCTGAATACTTAAGTACATAAGGTATGTTTTTTATTTTTAATACATTTGCAAAAATTTCTAAAAACCTGTTTTAGCTTTGTCATTATGGGTTATTGTGTGTAGATTCATGAGGATTTTTATTTATTTAATACATTTTAGAATAAGGCTGTAATGTAACAAAATGTGGAAAAAGGGAAGGGGTCCGAATACTTTCCGAATACACTGTGTGTCTATGGACACAACCCAAATGGACAGAAAGTCATTATGTGAAAATAGAGAAAATGTTGCAGTTTTAAAAGAAAGTTTGCTGCAATTCTACACATTTTGCCATAGGGTGGAGAGACATGTTTGCAGTTTTTAACATGATATCTGAGTGAGACTGACTAACAAAATCAATGGGGGCCCCCCCCGGCCGGTAATTCGACCATGGTTTTGATAGCTGGTTGCTAAACTAACTTAGCAATCCCCCCAAAAAATGTGTCTGACCTGGGCTAATTGACTGACTATCAGTGACTGACATCACAATACAACTGCTGATGCACAAAAACATTTTGAAATTGCACCTTTTGTATTCTACTATTTTGGGGGGGAAATTGATCAGAGGGCTTCAGAAGGGGAGCAGCCAGTTGCCCATCCCTGCCCTAGATACTGACTGCCCTGTCTCTCACCTCTGATGGAGATGGGGAGCGGTTGGCTCTCCCGGGACACGAAGGTTCTCCCGCCCAGCTGGACCCTGTAGAGGCAGTAATAGTAGCCCTCGTTGGACCGCTGTGCGTTTGAGAAGGTGAAGGTGACGGAGGGAGTGAGGGCGGGCAGCGACTGGCGCACCGTGCCGTTGGAACGGATCAGACGCAGCTGAAAGGAACCTCAATAAGGAAATTAAAAAATTTGAATATTGTGTTATCCTGGACAGTTTTTGTAAATGTAGCCATGTACTGCTTCTTCTTGCCTATATGGGCCGGTTTTCCGGAGACAGCTTAGCCCTGGACTAAAAAGCTTATTGGAGAATCTCCATTGAAATGGCTTTTTAGTCCAGGGCTACAGTTAATATCCAAGAAACCAGACCAATTAGTTTTTTATTTATTTATTGTAAAATAAATCCAATCAATTAATTTATCAATCAATTAAGCTACCTCCAGGGTACTGCTGCTCAGTGGAGCAGGTGATGGTGAAGCTGTGGCCTTTGATGACAGAGCCTGTGGGAGCCTCGATGGACGTGTTGTACCAGTGCTGAGGGGTGTGCAGCTCCACTGGCGAGATGGGAGGGAGACAGGGGTTGTGGATCAATTTGACCGTATTTGAGTTACAAGATAGATCAAAATTACAAAACAAGTCAGTCTTTTTTTCTCCTGGAAAAGATGTCCGGATCTCAGACAAAACCAAAATGATAAAAGATGAGTTCAGTAGGGAGAACATGTTTTGAAATAGAGTGAAACGAGGAGGTACTACCTGTCCAATAAATACAAGTTTTCCCTTTTATGTTACAAAACATTTTGCTACGGTGTGCCCTAATGAACTTTAGCGAATACTGTAGCAAATCTTATTTTTCTTCCATTTTGTATCCTACTAAATAAAACAGGCCCTAGATGACTCACCCACAGTGATGTTGATAGAGTTGCTGGGTGGAGAGCTGAGCGGGGAGGAGGGAGAGCTGCCCTTGATCCTGTACAGACAGCTATAGCTGCCCTGGTGGGTCGTCTCCAGGTCTGACAGAGTCAGCTCCACCCTGGTCTGGGCAGAGTCCACCCTCTGAGTCACCAACGGGGTGGCGACGCCCCTCTTATACAGGTGGAAGCCATTCAGGTGGTGGCCCAGTAGCACAGTGCAGCCGAAGCGAACCGTCTCCCCGGCAGAGAAGACAGTGTGAGGGGAAAGCAGGGACAGGGTGGGCGTCAACAGCGTACCTGTCAGGGAGATAGATACAGGGCCTTCAGAAAGGATTCATACCCCTCGACCTTATTCCACATGTCGTTGTGTTTCAGCCTGAATTCAAAATGGACTAAAATGATATTTTTTCCCCCCCTCACCCGTCTACACACAATACCCCATAATAAATAAAAAAAAGTGAAAACATGTTTTTAGAAATTTTTGCAAATGTATTGACAATAAAATACTGAAATATCTCATTTACATAAGTATTCACACCCCTAAGTCAATACATGTTAGAATCACCTTTCGAATTGATTACAGCTGTGAGCCTTTCGGTCTTTCCACACATGGATTGTACAATTTTTTCCCTTCTTTTCAAAATTCTTCAAGCTCTGTCAAATTGGTTGCTGATCATTGCTAGACAACCATCAAGTTTTGCCAGACTTTCAAGCAGATTTAAGTCAAAACTAAAACACGGCCACTCAGGAATATTCACTGTCTTCTTGGTAAGCAACTCCAGTGTAGATTTGGCCTTGTGTGTTAGGTTATTGTCCTGCTTGAAAGGTGAATTCACCTCCCAGTGTCTGGTGGAAAGCAGGTTTTCCTCTAGGATTTTGTCTGTGCTTAGCTCCATTCAGTTTCTTTTTTTTTTTATCCTGAAAAACTCCCCAGTCCTTAACGATTACAAGCATACCCATAACATGATGCAGCCACCAGTATGCTTGAAAATATGGAGAGTGGTACTCAGTAATGTGTTTTATTGGATTTGCCCCAAACGTAACATTTTATATTCAGGCCAAAAAATGTATTGCATTGCCACATTTTTTGCAGTATTACTTTAGTGCCTTGTTGCCAACAGGATGCATTTTTTTCAATGTTTTTTTATTCTGTACAGGCTTCCTTCTTTTCACTCTTTCAATTAGGGCTCCCGAGTGGCGCAGCGGTCTAAGGCACTGCATCTCAGTCGTCCGGGTTTGGCCGGGGTAGGCCGTCATTGTAAATAAGAATTTGTTCTTAACTGACTTGCCTAGTTAAATAAAGGTAAAATAAAATAAAAGTAAATTAGGTTAGTATTGTGGAGTAACTACAATGTTGTTGATCCATCCTCAGTTTTCTCCTCTCAAAGCCATTAAACTCTGTAACTGTTTTAAAGTCACCACTGGCCTCATGGTGAAATCCCTGTGCAGTTTCCTTCCTCTCAGGCGACTGACTGAGTTACGCCTGTGTCTTTGTGGTGACTGAGTATGTTAATGCACCATCCAAAGTGTAATTAATAACTTAACTATGCTCAAAAGGGATATATTTTTTAACCCATCTACCAATAGGTGCCCTTCTTTGCGAGGCATTGGAAAACCTCCCTGGTCTTTGTGGTTGAATCTGTGTTTTAAATTCACTGCTCGACTAAGTGACCATACAGATAATTGTATGTGTGGGGTACAGAGATGGGGTAGTCATTCACAAATCATGTTATACACTTATTGCACACAGTGAGTCCATGCAGCTTATTGACTCAAGACATTTCACATAATTCCACTTTGACATTATGGGGTGTTGTGTGTAGACCAGCAACACAACATCTCAATTTAATTCATTTTAAATTCAGGCTTTAACACAACAAAATGTGGAAAAAGTCAAGGGGTGTGAATACTTTCTGAAGGCACCATGTTATACAGCCATTAGGATCATTCCTAGCCACATACATTGTCAAAAAAAAAACCCACAGTGGTTCCTCAATTAAAAGCTGAGGTTATGCTGCGGTTCATTGAGGTACATTATGGTCTAGTACGGTATATTGCAAGGATCATCAACTAGATTCAGCCGCGGGCCGATTTGTTTCTCGAGCGGATGGTCAGGGGGCCGGAACATCATTACAAATCATTTGTAGACTGCAAATTGACCACAAAACATAATAATTTCAAACCTTGCTTACATTTGCATAAGATCACGTCTCTATTATGCGTGGGAATACTTGGGAACAGATTTCCTAAATTAAAATCACTTGGAGCTGATTTCCTGGTATTTTTACAGTCTTTTATGTCCAACAATGAAAACTAGTGGTCCAGATAAAACCACCCGCGGGTCGCCAGTTGGGGAACCCTGGTATGTTGCGTCCCCGCAAGGGGAAGTTAGAACGCTTAATATGCTTTTTGGTTCGGTGTAAAGCGTTGGTACCCAGGCGCTAATGTTTCTCTCCTCACTGAATGAAGGACGTCAATTGCTGAATGGGTGATGGAACCCCAGATAGAAACTGATAATTTTGCACATGACTTCACGATTGAATTTGCCATTAAACTTATCCAGAACGCTGCAGCCTGTCTGGTGTTCAACCTTCCCAAGTTCTCTCATGTCAACCCGCTCCTCCGCACACTCCACTGGCTTCCATTTGAGGCTCGCATCTGCTACAAGACCATGGTGCTTGCCTACGGAGCTGTGAGGGGAACGGCACCTCCTTACCTTCAGGCTCTGATCAGACCCTACACCCAACGAGGGCACTACGTTCATCCACCTCTGGCCTGCTGGCCCCCCTACCTCTACGGAAGCACAGTTCCCGCTCAGCCCAGTCAAAGCTATTCGCTGCTCTGGCACCCCAATGGTGGAACAAGCTCCCCCACGACGCCAGGACAGCGGAGTCACTGACCACCTTCCGGAGACACTTGAAAGGTATACCTGGAATAGTATAAAAGTAATCCTTCTACCCCCCCATAATAAGTTGAATGCACGAATTTGTAAGTCGCTCTGGATAAGAGCGTCTGCTAAATGATGTAAATGTAAATTTGAATGAACTTAATGATGAAGAAGAGGGTGATTGAATTTAGAACAATAGTGTAAGAATTGCTTTTCCTCTGTCCCAAGCGCACAACAGCTTCATATGAAGCAGACAATGCGGTCTTGGATACAGTGAGGGGCGCAGAGAAATAAATAAAAAGACTGTGGTCTCTTTGAAGCGATAGAGGAACTCAACAAGATCCCCAAGTATTCTTTCACAATAGCTGGCCTTATGTTATCTGCAGTTTTACACTGGGACTGTCCCCCTCTGTGGTGGAAATCACCCTCTCCACAAGCACCCACTCGTTGTTTATGTAATGGGCTGTAAGGCTGTATCCTATTTTTTTTCCAAAAATCGTCAGTCCACATGTCAAGTGTAATTGCGCCATTACTCAAGTTCTCAACTACCCGCTAGCTGATTTTTTTGTCCCGATGCAGGACTATAGTGCGAGAGGAGAGAGACTCTCAGACAGAAACATTCACACCTCCATTAATTTACAAAGGGACAGGTGTGAAAATCCCCCAATTTGTGCCAGGAATGGGTTTAACCTGTTGATGAATGAATGAATTACAATTCGTCACCAAAGCCCCATATACTACCCACCACTGTGACCTGTACGCTCTTGTTGGCTGGTCCTCACTACATATTCGTCGCCAAACCCACTGGCTCCAGGCCATCTATAAATCACTTCTAGGCAAATCCCTGCCTTATCTTAGCTCATTGGTCACCATAGCAACACCCACCCGTAGTATGCGCTCCAGCAGGTATATCTCACTGGTCATCCCCAAAGCCAACACCTCCTTTGGCCGCCATTCCTTCCAGTTCTCTGCTGCCAATGACTGGAACGAATTGCAAAAATCTCTGAAGCTGGAGACTCTTATCTCCCCCAATAACTTTAAGCATCAGTTGTCAGAGCACCTTACCGATCACTGCACCTGTACACAGCCCATCTGAAATTAGCCCATCCAACTACCTCATCCCCATATTGTTATTTATTTTGCTCTTTTGCACCCCAGTATCTCTATTTGCACATCATCTCTTGCACATCTATCATTCCAGTGTTAATACTAATTGTAATTATTTTGCAATATTGCCTATTTATTGCCTTACCTCCATAACTTGCTACATTTGCACACACTGTATATATATTTTCTGTTGTATTTTTGACTTTATGTTTTGTTTTACCCCATATGTAACTCTGTGTTGTTGTTTTTAATCGCACTGCTTTGCTTTATCTTGGCCAGGTCACTTGTTCTCAACTGGCTTACCTGGTTAAATAAAGGTGAAATAAATTAAATTAAATAAAAACATTATTATGGTATGTTACTGAACAGATGACAACAATAGAAAGAAGCATCTGGTAGCATCTCGATTTACAGCATTTCCCTCACTTTACAGCATTTCCTTCACTTTACAGCATTTCCCTCACTTTACAGCATTTCCCTCACTTTACAGCATTTCCTTCACTTTACAGCATTTCCCTCACTTTACAGCATTTCCTTCACTTTACAACATTTCCCTCACTTTACAGCATTTCCTTCACTTTACAGCATTTCCTTCACTCAGACAACAACAAATGTGCAAAAGTAGCAGGAGGGATGGGGCATCTTCTTGTTGTTTATAACTGCTGTCAGTCAAAACCCATACAGCGTTGTGAACCGGAGAACGGGTTACCACTAAAATAATCCTAAATGAAGGCCAGGATATAATATCAACAAGAGAATGTAGAATGGAACGAGTCACATTTGAATTGAAATAACCCGATTTAATTGAAACGACCAAATGTCGGCCTTTAACCATCAGAATATTTCATACAATATTCTGCCCATATTGGGACTCGGCTTGCTTGATCTTCTTCCTTTTCGCTTACCATTGGCCTAAAATGAAATATATAATTTAATTTTAAATCATGAAGTGTATTCATAATTGCATGGCATGGTGATCTCTGCTCAGCTTCAAAGGCCCTTATTAATAAATGGAGTAGATGTGCTCAAAGATGCCCTCTGGTGGTTCGAACGAGCATTAATGGCAAGCACTGTAAAGCTACACCATAATAATAATAATAATAATAATAATAATAATAATAATAATATGCTATTTAGTAGACGCTTTTATCCAAAGCAACTTACAGTCATGCGTGCCTACATTTTTGTGTATGGGTGGTCCCGGGGATCGAACCCACTACCTTGGCGTTACAAGCGCCGTGCTCTACCAGCTGAGCTACAGAGGACCACCATGGCATGACGCAACTTTTAATTGAGGAACCAATCACATCACACGCATATTATCAATTCTTAAACGTTACTATTGTTAAGATGTATTACTTAACTACATTCCAAAGTGGAAATGTTTTCTGTCCCATTTCAAAAACCCCACTATTTTAGGTGTCCTTACCTCCTGAAGCACGGGGGCCCCAGATCTGTTTAAACAGTTTCAACTGATCTGGTACTAGGCTATCCTCCTGGTCCTCAGTCTCACCTGAGCATTTCACCCCAGCGTCATTATCATGTGTGCAGGTGGGTTCACTGTGGAGGACCCTGGGACATCGCGTCAGGCTCGCCTCATGGCCCGAGCACTGGACGTGCCTCAGCCAGATCTTTCCGGTGCCCTTGCCAAACGCAGCTCCACGGAGAGCGTTCTCGGCCAGCCCACAGCCCAGCTCCTGGCACACCACGTCAGCCTCCCTCAGGTCCCAGCCGTGGTCACACACCGTCCCCCACTGGTTCCTCTGGAGCAGCTCCACGCGTCCCGAACAGTCACTGTCCCCGCTGACTAGGCGGATTAACGACACGCCATCTGCAGAGTGTATCATTCTGAGTGACTCACCGTCTGCATCTACATCCCAAGTAACAAGAGCACAGCCTGTATGGGAACAGCAAGAGAAAGAGTGAGGAAAACAGTACATTTTATCTATAATCTTAACTACTCAAGCAAAGCAGACATATCGATGTTAGCCCCTACAGTATCAGTACTCAACATGATGTCTCTGACACTTAACTCATCACACAAGCATATTGAAATACTTAAGTATTGAAATACGTAAGCTAGCTAATTCTAAAATTAACAGATTACACCACACAGAAAAAATATCGAATGATCACTGACCTAGCGTTGTAAAGACAAGTAGAATATTCAGCATCTTTGTCATTGTTCCATTTGACCGCAAATCGAGAGCTGGTTCTGCTGACGTTTAGCTTTGATTCGGTTTTCGGGGAAACGGACTCCTCAAAATGCACCGATAAGTGGAGTGGAGACCTTCAACTTGACACCACTATAGCTGGCTAACAAGTCAAACTACCACACTACTATCTGATGGATTTCGGCGTGTTAGCTCGTAGTACAGCTGGCTAGCTAAATTCCTTCAGTCACTGACACGGTTTTCGATCCTGCGTGGTTAGCTTAGCTGGCTAACTACAGGTCCGTCGCGGTCCTTCCTTTCGCGTTTCATAACTTATATCAAACATATACAAATATCAAACCGAGAAAACTACTCCGTGTCGTAAATATGAATGTTCTTTAACTACAAACCTTTTTTGAGAGAACGCGAAGATTATGGTTAAAAACATTTAATTGTTCAATATGTAGATACAGTATTATTTTTTCATCGATATATAATCACGTCACGGCTATCGGTGAATCCTTTCGAAAGATGAGTTGTTTTCTAAAACTAGCAAGACACATGTCCGCGACGCGTCGCACTTACGTAATTACGTAAGGAATTATACCAGTGTTTCGTGAACAACATTAGTGTGAGCAACAAAGTGGAATCGGCGGTTTGCCTTCAAAATGAAAGGCCACCATTGAAACATGCAAACTGATTAAAACAATTGTGAAATCATGCCACAATTAAACTAAATAATGGTGAACAAGTTTGGAATGTTGTTGTATAAATTAAACAAAAGACAATTATTAGTTAATTTGATAAAAAGTCTGAAATCGCACTGTGGATGTCTTCGAATTCAGAATTGCATTGGGGGCATACTTGTATGCACTGTACAGCCTAGCCGTTGATCATAACTCTCAGTTCCATTATATTACACATAAGAGTATTTGGAGGAAGGAGTCTTCTGTAGGGGGAGTTTTGTTAAGATCCCTGACGCTCAATCTGCAGTACAGTATTGGAAGCATAAGGACCTTATTTTTCATATCAGCAAGAAATAATTTTCGAAAAACAAAAGGTTAAATTCATACACACGTTGATAGGGTTAGTGTTCCCACACGGCCATATCTCCATGTTACAGCCCTTGTTTACGGAAAACACGGACGAGGAGGCGACCACGTGTACTAATTAGCTAAGTGTTGCTGAAATGTAGTTTAGTCGGATTGAGGCACCCATAGCTGTATAGAGCCCCACAAGGGAGGTGTCATAATACCCATAAAACCTAGCGACCAAACAGGGAAATGGTTCCAATGGTTTTTCCACCATTCATTTTTCCCATAGAGAATTTTAGAAACACTTAAAATAAGGGCTGTGTTTAGTGATAAATCCAAGATGGCGCAGTGCGGTCGTGTACTCTGTGTGTGTCAGTGTAAATAGCCTGTTTTTTGTATATTTTTGGTACATATTTCCCATCACACTTTTCATCCTTCTACTAAATATACTTTCCTGCAACCCGCCTCAATCAATGTGGAACGGATTCTATTATTGACTTACCTTTTATCTAGAATCTCCAGTTGAAACTAGCTAGCCAGCTAACTAGCTACTTGCTATTAGCCACCGTTAGCGGTTTTCACCCAGAACATCTGATTTTCTGCCGGAATAACTGAATCACTGGACATTAACACCGGATCGCAACTAGCTAGCTGCAACCGAATGGATGTTGCTGTTGGCTAATCACCACTGCCCCGAAGCAAGCACCAGTTAGTCTTGAGCTAGCCTCGAGCCAGGCCCATATCCTGGCTATCTACCTCTCTGTCTACCAGACGGGAGTAGCCAGCTAACTAGCTACTTGCTATTAGCCACCGTTAGCGGTTTTTCACCATTGTCCGTGGCCTGCACTACCTACCAGCCAGCTCTAGCCTGGACTATTATCGGCCAGTCTGCACTGTCTGCACAGCGCGTTATCGACCCAGAACATATCGGTTTTTCTGCCGGATTCACTGGACGTTTAACACCGGATCATTGCAACTAGCTAGCTGAAACCAAATGGATGTTGTTGTTGGCTAATCAGCCTTGAGCTAGCCTCGAGTCAGGTCCATATCCCGGCTATCTACCTCTCTGTCAACCGGACGGGACCTCCTAGAGTCGACACGGAGCCCCGCCGTTCCATCACGACTGGTCTGCCGACGTAAGGCTTCCCGTTGCGACGACCACGAAGATCCATCTGCTAACCCCGGCCCGCTAGCACACGCAAACAACAGCCATGCTTCCTGCTAGCCTGTGCTGTAGTACCAATTCGAACTGCTCTCGGACTCACATATTGCTGTTCACTGGACCTTATGATCACTCAGCTGCACAGCTGATGCCTGCTGGACTGTTCCTTTACACGGTACCCTGTCCTGTTTATCTGTTTAGCCTCAGCCCAAACTTTCATCGCCATTACCAGTTGTCTTAGCTCTCTCGAAAAACACCTGTGATTGCTTTATGCCTCTCTCCCATGTCAATATGCCTTGCCTATTGCTGTTCCAGTTAGTTCTTATTATACAATTTCACTGTAGAGCCCCAAGTCCCTCTCAAACTGCCTCAAATAGCTCCTTTGTTCCACCCCCCATATACGCGGAGACGGGCTCAAACTGTGCCTCCAGTGATGCTATCTCTTTCATTGTTACCCAACGCTTAGGTTTACCTCCACTGTACTCATATCCTTCCATATCCTTGTCTGTACATAATGCCCTGAATCTATTCTACAACGGCCGGAAATCTGCCCCCTTTATTCTCTGTACCCAACGCACTAGAAGACCAGTTCTTAAAGCCTTTAGCTGTATCCTTATTCTAGTCCTCCTCTGGTGATGCAGAGGTTAACCCAGGCCCTGCAGCCCCCAGTATCACTCCTACTCCCCAGGAGCTATCATTTGTTGATGATAACCGACTTCTGTAACCGTAAAAGCATTGTTTTTTTGCATGTTAACATCAGAAGCCTCCTCCCTAAGTTTGAGTTATTCACTGCGTTAGCACACTCCGCCAACCCTGATGTTCTAGCAGTGTCTGAAATGTCCATCCCCAACGACAACATTTTCCATCTTGATAGAACTGCCAAAGGGGGTGGAGTTGCAATGTACTGTAGAGATAGCCTGCAGAGCTCTATCATACTATCCAGGTCTGTGCCCAAACAGTTTGAGCTCCACCTTTCCAGAAATAAGTCTCTCACTGTTGCTGCTTGCTACAGACCCCCCTCAGCCCCCAGCTGTGCCCTGGACACCATATGTGAATTGATTGCCCCCCATCTATCCTCAGAGTTCGTACTGCTTGGTGACCTAAACTGGGATATGCTACAATCTAACCTAGATGCCCTCAATCTCACACAAATTATCAAGGAACCTACCAGGAACAACCCTAAATCCGTAAACATGGGCACCCTTATAGATATCATCCTGACTAACTTACCCTCTAAATACACCTCCGCTGTCTTCAACCAGGATCTCAGCGATCACTGCCTTATTGCCTGCATTCGTAACGGGTCCGCGGTCAAACGACCACCCCTCATCAATGTCAAACGCTTCCTAAAACACTTTAGCGAGCAGGCCTTCCTAATTGACCTGGCCCAGGTATCTTGGATGGATATCGATCTCATTCCGTCAGTAGAGGATGCCAGGTCTTGACATAGTTGCAGACGTCTTTCTCCATGTCGTGCCAGAAGAACCTCTGATGGGCGAAGGAGAGGGTGTGTGGCTGACCCTGGTGGCCAGCCAGGTCGTGAACACTAGACAAGGCCTCCTTCCTCAGAGTCTCAGGCACTGAAATCTCTTGCTCTTGGTAAGTGGATCTTTGGAAGCTGTACACGATATTGATCAGCAGTCTGAGCTTTTCCCATTGCTTCAGAATCTTCAGAGCGAGCAGGTTCTCATTGTGATGCTCACGCTTGGATGGTCTGCGCTGATCACTCTGGAGATGGCAACATCATGTTGTTGGTGGGACTTGAGCTCTTCTATGGACAAGGAGGGGAGTGTGTCTTTGCCATCTGGGGCTAACGTGCTCATGTGGTCCACTGACACAGCTTTCCTAAGCAGCTCCAAATATGGCTCAGACAAGAGTTGATGACTCAGTGGCTTCACAACGGGTCCCTGGTCAGTGCGTTGGCCACAACATTCAGTTTCCCTGGAACATGCTTGATCTCGAAGCAGTATGTTGCAAGCTGGGAGACCCAGCGCTGCTCACATGCATCAAGCTTGGTAATGATGTATGTGAGAGGGTTATCAGTCCACACTGTGAACCTGTGAGCCAATGACTAAACTTGTCACACACAGACCACTTGAGGGCCAGGAACTCCAGTCTGTGTACAGGGTACTTAGCTTGATTGCGGCTGAGGGACTTGCTTGCGAACGCAATCGGTCTGGCCTTCTCTTCGGGAGAGAACAGCGCCCAGGCCATGCAGTGAGGTGTCGGTAGACAGGATGAAAAGCTTGTCGAAGTCTGGATGGGCCAACACCACACAGTTGATCACTGCTTTCTTCAGCGCCTCAAACACAGTTTCACAGGTCGGCTCACGGAAGGCATGGTGGTGGCCGCGTAATGCTGTGGGGATGTTTTCCAGCGGCAGGGACTGGGAGACTAGTCAGGATCGGGGCAAAGATGAACGGAGCAAAGCACAGAGAGATCCTTGATGAAAACCTGCTCCAGAGCGCTCAAGACCTCAGACTGGGGCGAATGTCCTTGAGTGGCCCAGCCAGAGCCCGGACTTGAACCCGATCAAACATCTCTGGAGAGACCTGAAAATAGCTGTGCAGCAACGCTCCACATCCAACCTGACAGAGTTTGAGAGGATCTGCAGAGAGGAATGGGAGAAACTCCCCAAATACAGGTGTGCCAAGCTTGTAGCATCATACCCAAGAAGACTCAAGGCTGTAATTGCTGCCAAAGGTGCTTCAACAAAGTACTGAGTAAAGGGTCTGAATACTTATGTAAAATGTGATATTTCAGTTTTATATTTTTAATAAATGTGCCAACAAAAACAAAAATGTTTTTGCTTTGTTATTATGGGGTATTGTGTGTAGATTGAGGAAAACATTTTTTAAATCTATTTTAGAATAAGGCTGTAACGTAATTTATTTTTGGAAAAGGCTGAATATTTTCCAAATGCACTAAAGTATTTTGACTCAACCACCCGTAAAACACTGAAGTTTGATTATACATCGATCATTATTTTATGCGTTCTTGTTTCAACATTTTCAAAATGTTTATGTAAGCACTTTAGACTGTTTTATGTGTAATGACACGCTGTATGAATAGTTATAATTACTGACACACTGTATGAATAAAATAGACTTAGGATACAAACCCGTGGGATTGCATACCAAAAACACAATGTACTTTACAGTATTTTTTACCTTTAATTATTTTAGTAGGGAAAGAAAGACTGAGTTTGAAAGCCACAGTATTTGGCAGTAGTTTTAGGTGTCCACAGTCCTCTCCAAACAATTTATGCAACATGTTATGAGGATGTTATGGTAATCAGAAACCGCATTGGATCGATAAAGGCTAATAGTCAATCACTAATATGTACCCTTCAAAATACTGTAGACAAAGTACAGTATTGTAATAATCTCAATCTGGCATATTGGTTCAATCAAAAGTGAAAACATTTACGTAAGTGTAGTTTGATTTGTAGTTGACATTTTCAGCACCTTTTTACTGTCGACCACCAAGTGAAATCCTTAAAACACCAATAGTCCAGTGCATCTTTTCCAGCCAGATTACTGTAGTTTTACATCATTCAAAACAATGAACCGAACACTTGAGCCAATTTTATTGAGCCACTGGTCAAATAAGCATTCACGTTGTCCTTATATTGTAAAAAGGTGATTATGTTATTTAACACAATATACAAATGAACCTGTATTTGAAAAATAATTGTATGATACATTACTCAGCGATAATTAAAAATCACACTTCAAAATCACCATGTGGTAGTGAATGAATAAAGCAGGAACTATCATGATGGAAGTGTGGTGGCTTCGTTGGCTCACAGTTATGCCTTTACCTTCTCTTCCTTCATTAGCGTAAAATGAAATAACCTGTAGCCCAAGACCTTGATGGATCTTTGGACATTCAACATCGATAAGCATCAGAGAAACAGTCAGACAATAGACAGTATAATAACAATAACAATAAAAATAATTTAGTTGAATTTAACAGTACTCTTCTATTCAGATGACCTCTTTATCTTGTCATGACAACGAAAACTGAAGTTCTTCTCAGATATGGAGTTGTCCTAGCCTGAATCCCAGATACGTTTGTGCTGTCTTGCCAACTCAACTTTAAAAATGACAGCAATGTAGTTGGCAATACAACACAAACAGATCTGGCACTCAGGCTAGAGTTGTCCGGTCAGTAGTACCACAATTCTTGAGTGTAAATTCTTCTGAACAACTTCTAAATAACATGCTTCAATTAAAACAAAATTATCTGAGTCCGAAACGGCATCCTATCTAGTGCACTACTTTTAACCAGAGCCCTAAGGACCCCTGTCGAAAGTAGTGCACTAAATAGGAGATAGTTTGCTATTTAGGATGCACCTAAAAAAAAAAATCTGTTTCAGGTCTTTGGATAACAGTAAAACCTGCCTTCAAATTCCCTCAAGAGAAACCAAGTCTCTAAAAATCAAGTCTTTCCAACAAAACAGAAATTCACTTTCTTCTGCAATTTCACGATTGTCTCTTTCTTGCCCAACGTGGCTTGGGTTATAGCTACGTCGTGTTGCCCTTCCATCTTGGATGGGCCGACCAAAACGGGTCTTTCCTTAGCTACCATGTGGTTGTCATTGTCGGTCACTGCGAGGAGTCTCCCATCAGGTGGACAATGAGCTCGTAGGTGGAGAGGACGATGGCTGTGTTGGGGATCTGTCTGATGAGCTGTGGAACGAGTCCTCTGTAAAAAGCAGCGTAGCCCTCCTCCACTGCAACCAACCGTGCCGTCTGGAAGAAGTACTGGTATTTGCTTCCCTCTTCTCGCAGCCTTGTCCGAATCACCTCTGATGAAGGAAAGAAGGGGAGAAATGAAGAAAGATGCGTTACAATTAGAACGTGATTTTGAACGCAGTTTATATAGTATTTCACCAAAGACGGAAGGAATGTGTGGAGTTTTAGAAGTCCAGTTTTTCTAAAAGGCTGCTCACTCAACTTAGTATTGAGTCATGTGTGTAGGTTGGGCCATTGTCAATTAAAAGCTGTTGCGCTTTGCCTCTTATGTCAATGTGTGTTGTTGTAGTTGAGTTGTGGTATGACAAGTTAATACCAAAACATTCATTTTATTCATACCAGTTAATCCCCATGCTTACCGTGTGGGTAGGCTATGCAGGAAGCACAGCCCTTAGCGAAAGCAGCTGCCATCATCAGGCCTAGGAAGTCCGACGCCCCTTTTTCTGTCTCGCTGTTTGGCGACGTGAAGCGCGCTTCGTTCAGGCGTTTCTTCAGCGTCTCGTAGATCAGGAAACAGATCATGGTCTCGGAGATGCCAGCGTAGGACGCCGTCAGCCCCCGGTAGAAACCTCTCACGCCCTCAGTCTTGTAAACGTAACGGGCACACTGCAGCGCGTTAGTCTTCCTCTCACCTCGCGCCCTGGAGAAAAGACAGTCAGTATTTGATTTAAATCCCAACATCAGCAGTTGTCACAAAGTGTTTTGGCAGAAAATTGAGAAGAGGTTAAATTAGATACGAAAAACAAACATTTTCCTGCAGGAACGTCATTTATGGGTGGTAGCCTACAATCTGAACTTCTCCTACAAGAGTGGTTTTGCTATATTCTGCTAAGGTGTGCCCTAATGCAGACGACCAAGAACAGAGGTGTCAGGGGCACAATACCTAGTCAACAACACAACCTCAAGCAGATCAAGTGTTGTTTAGTGTGGGGAAGTGTGCATACAAATACTCAAGAGACCAATACATCCTGTATTGTAATGTCCACTGTTACTTTTTTTACCTTTATGAAATGTGCATTTAGCATGATACAAACTTTTTCGAAATATATTCGTCTAACAAATTCATTTTTTCCACTAGTTAGCTATAGTTTGAGTGACCGACTACCTATATGAACAAGTCTGGAGGGTAGACGGGTCACCAGACATACTTATAATATGCCATTTAGCAGACGCTTTTATCCAAAGCGACTTACAGTCATGCGTGCATACATTTTTGTGTATGGGTGGTCCCGGGGATCGAACCCACTACCTTGGCGTTACAAGCGCCGTGCTCTACCAGCTGAGCTACAGAGGACTTGTAACTGTGACCTCACACGGTCCTACTGCTCTCTGCATCCCAAATGCCACCCTATTTCCTACATAGTGCACTACTTTTGAACATGGATCTGGTCAAAAGTAGTGCTCTATATAGGGAGTAGGGTGCCATTTGGGATGCTGCTTCTGTGTAAATATAGCCTCGTCCTCCAGCGCAGCCTAATGCGTCTGCAGCTGGGGTATTTATGGACCTGCCTGGACACGTTAACCTCTTAAGGATCGGACCCATTTTTTCCCTCTCCAATTTCCGCCTAAAATGACATACCCAAATCTAACTGCCTGTAGCTCAGGACCTGAAGCAAGGATCCGCATATTATTGATACCATTTGAAAGGAAACACTTTGAAGTTTGTGGAAATGTGAAATGAATGTAGGAGAATATAACACATTAGATCAGGTAAAAAAAAAACATGTTTCCTTTTTTTCTTCTTAATTGAAATGCAAGAGAAAGGCCACAATATAATATTGCAGTTTAGGCGCAATTGAGATGTTGTCCACTAGATGGCAGCAGTGTGTGTGCAAAGTTTCAGAATGATCTAGTGAAGCGTTGCAATACTGGACTATTTTGTATCAAGTCTGCCCAAATGTGCCGAATTGGTCAATTGATACATTTTCAAGTACATAACTATAGAGAACATACAAAAATGATATGGTAATACAAAATATAAGTTTACACACTCCCAGGAATGTCATACATGATGGATCATTAGCTTATACACTTTCACACGTCTAGATGGCCGGTCGGGGTGTAATAGCTACTGAACATTGGACAGTGCAGTTAGATTAACAAGAATGTAAGCTTTCTGCCCATAGAAGACATGTCTATGTCCTGGAAAGTTTTCTGTTACTTACAACAGTCATGCTCGCATGTTAGCTCAACCGTCCCAAATACGGGACACTGATCCCGTAGAGGTTAAACCATGCACACTGCGTAACCCAAGGACAGGACAGCTACCAAGATGGGGGCCCGTCAAAGATCACATTACATATGGTGGTGACTGGTGATACAGTGCATTGGGAAAGTATTCAGACCCCTTAACTTTTTCCACATTTTGTTAGGTTACAACCTTATTCTAAAATGGATTAAATTGTTTCCCCCCCCCCATCAATCTACACACAATACTCCATAATAACAAAGCAAAAACAGGTTTTTAGAAATGTTTGCTAATTTATTTAAAAATAACCTGAAATATTACGTTTACATAAGTATTCAGACCCGTTACTCAGTACTTTGTTGAAGCACCTTTGGCAGCGATTACAGCCTTGAGTCTTCTTGGGTATGACGCTACAAGCTTGGCACACCTGTATTTGGGGAGTTTCTCCCATTCCTCTCTGCAGATCCTCTCAAGCTCTGTCAGGTTGGATGGGGAGCGTCGCTGCACAGCTATTTTCAGGTCTTTCCAGAAATGCTCGATTGGGTTCAAGGACATTCAGAGACTTGTCCCGAAGCCACTCCTGCGTTGTCTTGGCTGTGTGCTTAGGGTCGTTGTCCTGTTGGAAGGTGAACCTTCTCCCCAGTCTGAGGTCCTGAGCGCTCTGGAGCAGGTTTTCATTAAGGATCTCTTTGTACTTCATCTTTCCCTCGATCCTTGACTAGTCCCCCCAATCCCTGCCGCTGAAAAACATCCCCACATCATGATGCTGCCACCACAATGCTTCACCGTAGGGATGGTGCCAGGTTTCCTCCAGACGTGACGCTTGGCAATCAGGCCAAAGAGTTTAACTTTGTTTTAATCAGACCAGAGAATCTTGTTTCTCATGGTTCGAGAGACTTTAGGTGCCTTTTGGCAAACTCCAAGCGGGCTGTCATGTGCCTTTTACTGAGGAGTGGCTTCCATCTGGCCACTGTACCAGTTTTCGCTTTGTCATTATGGGGTATTGTGTGTAGATAGCTGAGGATATCGTAATAATAAAAAAAAAAAATCTATTTTAGAATAAGGCTGTAACTAAACAAAATGAGGAACAAGTGAAGGGGTCTGAATACTTTCCTAATGCACAGTAATTACACTACCTACAGTTACCCTTTAATGTTCTGCTTCCATTAGTAGAATGTAAGAACTACAGAATAATAGAAAGGTGCCTACCTTCTCTCCAGCTGCATCCTGGTCTTAACCATCCAGACGGGGTTCATGAGGGAGTTTGTAACAAAGGCTGAAACAGGAAGTAGAAACAGAGAGCTTCATGTCATATCACTGGATGGAGCAAGAGAAAGGGACAGAGTTCATTTTATATATATATATATATCTCTGGTTGGGAGTTCAGGGAAATAACAAGAAGGTCAGGGAGGTCAAATCCCCCCCCAGGATTCCTGACAAAGCAGAAATTAAATCATTATACAACACGTTATATAATAAATATACACGTGTATTACATACACACATTTTGGTTGACAAAATTCCACTACTTTTTCATCACACTTCGGCGCAACAAAAACGTTACTTGTTTATACAGCAGGTATAAAACCTGTATTGTTTATACAGCAGGTATAAAACCTGTATTGTTTATACAGCAGGTATAAAACCTGTATTGTTTATACAGCAGGTATAAAACCTGTATTGTTTATACAGCAGGTATAAAACCTGTATTGTTTATACAGCAGGTATAAAACCTGTATTGTTTATACAGCAGGTATAAAACCTGTATTGTTTATACAGCAGGTATAAAACCTGTATTGTTTATACATCAGGTATAAAACCTGTATTGTTTATACATCAGGTATAAAACCTGTATTGTTTATACAGCAGGTATAAAACCTGTATTGTTTATACATCAGGTATAAAACCTGTATTGTTTATACAGCAGCTATAAAACCTGTATTGTTTATACAGCAGGTATAAAACCTGTATTGTTTATACAGCAGGTATAAAACCTGCATGGCTCTATTGCTTCGTTTCATACAGAATACGAGTAGAGTGCTCCCACGTCCCCTACGCAGGCTCCCACGTCCCCTACGCAGGCTCCCACGTCCCCTACGCAGGCTCCCACGTCCCCTACGCAGGCTCCCACGTCCCCTACGCAGGCTCCCACGTCCCCTACGCAGGCTCCCACGTCCCCTACGCAGGCTCCCACGTCCCCCTACGCAGGCTCCCACGTCCCCTACGCAGGCTCCCACGTCCCCTACGCAGGCTCCCACGTCCCCTACGCAGGCTCCCACGGTTCTATGTGGTCTGCTTCAGACTGGGTCTCACCTGCGAAGCCAGCGGAGGACATGTGCACCACTCCACTGTTAGGGACGAAGATGCCATTGAACGTCTCCTTAGACTTTTTGTAGGCAGCAAAATAAATAGCTCTGCAAAAGACAGAAGACAAAAAAAAAAAAAAAAAAAAAGGGTGAGAAATCGTACAGACGGATTCCTCCTTCAACGCATAAACAAATGTACCTACCAGTATATTTCTTAGTGAGTGCGTGTGCCTCTCTTTCACTGTGTTTTATAACTGCCGTGTGCGTTTATGTAACGTCACGTTTCCAGGTGCTGCCTGATGCCTGGGAAGCAGCAGCTTTTGACAGAGCCAGCTAAGTGTGCCATGTGTCCTGTCCAGAGCAGTCCGCGCCGCTTCTGGAACAGCCCATCCCATCACAGGCAGCAGCAGAATGGGTTGAATAAGCACGGAGGCAGGCCGGAGGGGGGGGGTGAGAGAGAGATGGGTCTGGACTAGTGCTATTCTCATTCTGAATGCCTGGCAGCGTTTGGAAGCTGGCTGATATCATGGGGGAGAGTGGGGTTCAGCTGGCTGATATCACGTGAGGGGGTGGGGGGGTCAGGTCAGCTGGCTGATATCACGTGAGGGGGGTGGGGGGGTCAGGTCAGCTGGCTGATATCACGTGAGGGTGGGGGGTCAGCTGGCTGATATCACGTGAGGGTGGGGGGGGTCAGCTGGCTGATATCACGTGAGGGGGTGGGGGGGTCAGCTGGCTGATATCACGTGAGGGGGTGGGGGGTCAGCTGGCTGATATCACGTGAGGGGGTGGGGGGGGTCAGCTGGCTGATATCACATGAGAAAGGGAGGGTCAGCTGGCTGATATCATGGGGGAGAGAAAGGATCAGCTGGCTGATATCATGGGGGAGAGGGAGGATCAGCCAACCACTTATTGACATGGGGTGGGGGGGTTCCCCAGAGTGATCCCCCCCTGCTTACTGAGATGACTGTATACTATGTCACTGTACAAACCCAAGGGGTGTAGAAATGTCCATTTATCTGAATGGCAGCGTTTGGAAGTTGGGCGATGACATAATGCAGAGAGAGAGAGGGACAGAGACAGACACCACAGGGAGGACGGTATACTATGTACTGTATGTATATCATGGCAGTGAAAAATTGCCATTTATATATACGGTCCATTGAGCCTTTTGTGAAGGGCTCAGGAACCAAGTCTACACTGGGATCATCCGGTTACCTTCAGAAGCTGTATTTTCTGTGCCTGGCTGTTACGGCTTGATAGATAGTGTGGTGTGTGCTTTCAGAATGGCTTTCGAATATCTCTATCCGAGAGTGAAAACATTGACTCCATTAAACATTTAGCCAATTTGTTGTTAATGCTTACATAAAATAAGTGCCAACGGTGAAAGTAAAAAATATGTCCAGTCACACTTTTTCCACCAGAAGTCATTAGGGAACATGGTAGCAAAAACTAAAACAAGCATTCCTTACTGGACACGTTCAGATTGTGCATTCGGAAAGTATTCAGACCCCTTCCATTTTTCCACATTTTGTTACGTTACAGCCTTATTCTAAAATGGATTAAATCGTTTTTTCCCCCTACATCAACCTACACACAATACCCCATAATGACAAAGCAAAAACAGGTCTTTAAAAATGTAGCAGAAAAATATTCTAAAAACCTGTTTTTGCTTTGTCATTATGGGGTATTGTGTGTAGATTGAGGGAAAAAACGATTTAATCCATTTTAGAATAAGGCTGTAACGTAACAAAATGTGGAAAAATGGAAGGGGTCTGAATACTTTCCGAATGCACTGTAGAACCTCCCCATTTATGACCATGTTCTGCCTACTGAACAGGACTCTGCTTTCTGTTCTCCTTCATTACACTGTTCTCTTCACCCCACTGTTCTCTTCACCTTCACTCCACTGTTCCCTTCACCCCACTGTTCCCTTCACCTTCACTCCACTGTTCTGTCCACCCCACCGTTCATCATGTTCACCCCACTGTTCTGTTCACCCCACTGTTCTGTTCTCCTTCACCCCACTGTTCTGTTCTCCTTCACCCCACTGTTCTGTTCTCCTTCACCCCACTGTTCTGTTCTCCTTCACCCCACTGTTCTGTTCTCCTTCACCCCACTGTTCTGTTCTCCTTCACCCCACTGTTCTGTTCTGTCCACCCCACTGTTCTGTCCACCCCACTGTTCTGTCCACCCCACTGTTCTGTCCACCCCACTGTTCTGTCCACTCCACTGTTCTGTCCACTCCACTGTTCTGTTCTGTTCTCCTTCACCCCACTGTTCTGTCCACTCCACTGTTCTGTCCACCCCACTGTTCTGTTCTGTTCTCCTTCACCCCACTGTTCTGTTCTGTTCTCCTTCACTCCACTGTTCTGTTCTGTTCTCCTTCACTCCACTGTTCTGTTCTGTTCTCCTTCACCCCACTGTTCTGTCCACCCCACCACCCCACTGTTCTGTTCTGTCCACCCCACTGTTCTGTCCACCCCACCCCACTGTTCTGTCCACCCCACCCCACTGTTCTGTCCACCCCACCCCACTGTTCTGTCCACCCCACCCCACTGTTCTGTCCACCCCACCCCACTGTTCTGTCCACCCCACTGTTCTGTCCACCCCACTGTTCTGTCCACCCCACTGTTCTGTCCACTCCACTGTTCTGTCCACCCCACTGTTCTGTTCTCTTCACTCCATTTCCAGTGTACTACTGAACAGAAGACAAAGGGCCCCATTTCTTTTTTTGGGCACCAATGCATGGCGAAACAAATGTAATTAGAGACGTATTTGTCTTAATTCAACAACACAGCAGTAATAATATCTTAAAGTCTAAAAGCTGGTCCTTGGTAATGACATAATAAAAGGGTGAGTGTGTGGGAGGGAGGATGTTAAGGGTGTGGACACAAACACGACTTACACCAAAACGAATGCAGTCCGTGTGCCATATAGTAGACTTACCTTGAAGGGGCCACCCCAACAAGATTGGGACCCAGTCCCCGGAAAAGCGACCTTGGTCCCTCTTTCTCTAAAATTGACCTATAAAATATGGAGAAAAAAACAAACAAAAAAAAAAACAGTCAATTGAATATTACACTTTCATGTTTGACAAGAACATCTATTTAGGACGTGTATTCAGTAGTAGGGACAACAGTGGTAGGGTTAACGGCACTGTACGGTCACTCCCACGTCTGCAGCGGCCATGCAGCATTTACCGCGATGGGTATATTGTTCAATTTAATCATTAGTGATAATTCAGTTAATTTATCGCGATATTAATTTTTGTCCATATCACCCACACCACTGGAGATTGTTTTGGACGAGATCCTACTCTCACCCAGTACCCTTTGAAACTGGAAATGCACTATGAAATCAGTCTCTTCTGGGGGATTGACTTCTCACTCTCACACACACACACACACACACACACACACAAAGGAGAGAATTACATTTATTCCAGTAGCAGAAAAATAGGTATAGCCCAGATGGGTCGACACAACAGGACTAAAGCATAAGTACCGCTCTCTGCTGTAAACCTTATTTAAAGGACACTGTTATTCGCACCTTTTGTTTTCCCCTCACTGTAACGACGTCATTTAATTCAATTCGGCCTTAAAAGAAACACCCTTCAGGAAATAAAGGATTTAGAAGTTCTCATGTTATGGATTTACAGAGCTAGTTATCCTGTCACTACAGACAACATTGGATAAACAAGGATTTTGGAGACTAGGTTCATTCAACGATTATTGGCGAAATTAACCAAAATGGATGCTTGAAGATTGTGGAGTCACTTATAATTACAATGGCCCACTTCCAAGCGTCATTTTTGGTCAGTTTCAAAGGTCAAATGATAAAACTGCACTGGATGAAAAGGTTGAGAATATTATTTGAGCCATTCACCTCTGAACCATTCAGCCGAGTCCAGTCCGGACTGGTTCAGTCAGTCAGCCAAAGGCCCCCAGCAGTAAACCCTTGAGGTGAGAAACATGAGAAACCACAGACCACATTCGGGACGTCATTCAGCACTGCTTCCTCCTCGTGTTCAATTTGGCAGAGGCACAGTCACGCCATCGCTTTCACACTGTACGTGGTCTGAGGCAACCTTCCCTGCCCAAAACAGGTCCTGGGCCTCAGGCGAGGGACATTTCCACAGGTGGCATCAGCACTTACATAAGTGTCCTCGCTGTACTGTGTGTCAGTGCGTGTGCGGGCGCTCCCCACAGCTGGCAAACATCTCTTAGATTAGAACAGGATACTCTGTCTTTAATCTCTAGTACTTGCATATAAAAACAGGATTAATTGAATGGCCTTTAAAAAATTAGTAGCATCAGACGTCAAAGCCAGGAACACGCTAGCCTCAGATGAGCCTCCTCTTTAGACAGAATAGAGACACAGGCCCGTTTACACAACTAGGGGCAGCATCCCAAATTGCACCCTATTCCCTAATGTACACTACTTCTGACCAGGGCCCATAGGACAAAACATGTTCTAGCCTATTCTTAGCCTGGCAGCCCTGCGTGTGGCCTGGCACAACACCACTACCACAGATCCCGAAGGCTACATTCTGCAGCAAGACAATGATCCTAAACACACAATCAAGTCTACGTGAAAATGGTTAAAAAGCAACACATTTTAAGTTTTGGAATGGCCTAGTCAAAGTCCAGACCTAATCCCAATTGAGATGTGACAGGACTTGAAATGAGCAGTTCATGCTTGAAAACCCACAAAATTGTCGCTGAGATAAAGCAGTTCTGTATGAAAAAAAAATGTATGCACTCACTAACTGTAAGTCGCTCTGGATAAGAGCGTCTGCTAAATGACTAAAATGTAAAATCTTAGGATTTGACTGCTACCTCTCGGGTTGGGTAGCAAGGAATCACGAGAATGGTCTTTTAAGTAATCACTGATCTGACATACGTAGAATGGTGTACTGTAACAAGCTTTCCATTGCATTGCTTTCACAATTATGTCATGTCAGAAGTGTGGAATGAAGCATTCATTTCAAGAGTATTCAAAAATTCCTCCACAGCAATGTGAGAGACTGATCAGCAACTACAGGAAGCATTTAGTTACAGTCGTTGCAGCTAAAGGTGGCACAACCAATTGCTGTTTATATTCAGAACCACATTCCTGTAAAGATTAGAGACGATCTCATGTTAAATACTGTTTAAGTAATATGGTTACAGGTTCACCTGCCTCACCTAAAGCCCGTTCTGGTGGGAAGCTGCTATAGACCACCAAGTGCTAACAGTCAGTATCTGGATAATGTGTGTGAAATACTTGATAATGTATTTGATATCAACAGAGAGGTATATTTTCTGGGTGATTTAAATACTGACTAGCTTTCATCAAGCTGCCCACTCAAGAAAAAGCTTCAAACTGTAACCAGTGCCTGCAACCTGGTTCAGGTTAAAAGTCAACCTTCCAGGGTAGTTACAAACAGTACGGGAATGAAATCATCAACAGGTATTGATCATATCTTTACTAATGCTGCAGAGATGTGTTTGAAAGCAGTATCCAAATCCATCGGATGTAGTGATCACAATATAGTAGCCATATCTAGGAAAACCAAAGTTCCAAAGGCTGGGCCTAATATAGTGTATAAGAGGTCATACAATACGTTTTGTAGTGATTCCTATGTTGTTGATTTAAATAATATTTGTTGGTCCGTGGTGTGTAATGATGAGCAACCAGACACTGCACTTGACACATTTATGAAATTACTTATCCCAGTTACTAATAAGCATGCACCCATTAAGAAAATGACTGTATAGGCCGGAAGTAGAGGCCTGGGCATTGTTGTTCACTAATTTACCCCAAGTAGGGAAAGGATGGCGGGGTTGAAAAGTAATAAAGGGGAGTATATATATAAAAAAAACATGGGGGATTGGAAGTGATGCAGACAATTACATTGATGGAAGTTACAATCTGCAATATTAAGCTGATCTACCCCTCAAAAAAATAAAAAAATAAAAATAAAAAGACTAAAAACTGCTAAATCCCTGTGAATTGATGCTTTACTATACTGGCTCAAATAGCCGACCAATTAACCTGTTACCAACCCTTAGTAAACTTCTTGAAAAATTTGTGTTTGACCAGATACAATGCTATTTTACAGTAAACAAATTGACAAAAGACATTCAGCATGCTTATAGGGAAGGACATTCAACAAGCACAGCACTTACACAAATGACTGATGATTGGCTGAGAGAAATTGATGATAAAAAGATTGTGGGGGCTGTTTTGTTAGACTTCAGTGCAGCTTTTGACATTATCGGTCATAGTCTGCTGCTGGAAAAACTGATGTGTTATGGCTTTTCACCCCCTGCTATAATGTGGATAAAGAGTTACCTGTCTAACAGAACACAGAGGGTGTTCTTTAATGGAAGCCTCTCCAACATAATCCAGGTAGAATCAGGAATTCCCCAGGGCAGCTGTCTAGGCCCCTTACTTTTTTCGATCTTTACTAACGACATGCCAATGGCTTTGAGTAAAGCCAGTGTGTCCATGTATGCGGATGACTCAACACTATACATGTCAGCTACTACAGCAACTGAAATAACTGCAACACTTAACAAAGAGTTGCAGTTAGTTTCGGAATGGGTGGCAAGGAATAAGTTAGTCCTGAATATATCCAAAACTAAAAGCATTGTATTTGGGACAAATCATACACTAAACCTCAACTGAATCTTGTTATAAATAATGTGGAAATTGAGCAAGTTGAGGTGACTAAACTGCTTGGAGTAACCCTGGATTGTAAACTGTCATGGTCAAAACATATTGATACAACAGTAGCTAAGATGGGGAGAAGTCTGTCCATAATAAAGCGCTGCTCTACCTTCTTAAACAGCACTATCAACAAGGCAGGTCCTACAGGCCCTAGTTTTGTCACACCTGGACAACGGTTCAGTCGTGTGGTCAGGTGCCACAAAGAGGGACTTAGGAAAATTGCAATTGGCTCAAAACAGGGCAGCACGGCTGGCCTGATAATATGTATGTCAATCTCTCCTGCCTCAAAGTGGAGGAGAGATTGACTTCAGCACTACTTGTATTTGTGAGAAGTATTGACACATTCAAAGCACCGAGCTGTCTGTTTAAATGACTAGCACACCGCTCAGACACCCATGCATACCCCACAGGACATGCCACCAGAAGTCTCTTCACAGTCCCCAAGTCCAGAACAGACTATGGGAGGCTGGCCATTGATAATATGTATGTCAATCTCTCCTGCCTCAAAGTGGAGGAGAGATTGACTTCAGCACTACTTGTATTTGTGAGAAGTATTGACACATTCAAAGCACCGAGCTGTCTGTTTAAATGACTAGCACACCGCTCAGACACCCATGCATACCCCACAGGACATGCCACCAGAAGTCTCTTCACAGTCCCCAAGTCCAGAACAGACTATGGGAGGCGCACAGTTCTACATACAGTGAGGGGGAAAAAGTATTTGATCCCCTGCTGATTTTGTACGTTTGCCCACTGACAAAGACATGATCAGTCTATAATTTTAATAGTAGGTTTATTTGAACAGTGAGAGACAGAATAACAACTAAAAACTCCAGAAAAACGCATGTCAAAAATGTAATAAATTGATTTGCATTTTAATGAGGGAAATAAGTATTTGACCCCTCTGCAAAACATGACTTAGTACTTGGTGGCAAAACCCTTGTTGGCAATCACAGAGGTCAGACGTTTCTTGTAGTTGGCCACCAGGTTTGCACACACCTCAGGAGGGATTTTGTTCCACTCCTCTTTGCAGATCTTCTCCAAGTCATTAAGGTTGAGGCTGACGTTTGGCAACTCGACCTTCAGCTCCCTCCACAGATTTTCTATGGGATTAAGGTCTGGAGACTGGCTAGGCCACTCCAGGACCTTAATGTGCTTCTTCTTGAGCCACTCCTTTGTTCTTGGGGTCATAGGCAGCATTCCTCCTCCTCCAAACATGGCGAGTTGAGTTGATGCCAAAGAGCTCGATTTTGGTCTCATCTGACCACAACACTTTCACCCAGTTCTCCCCTGAATCATTCAGATGTTCATTGGCAAACTTCAGACGGCCCTGTATATGTGCTTTCTTGAGCAGGGGGACCTTGCGAGCGCTGCAGGATTTCAGTCCTTCACGGCGTAGTGTGTTACCAATTGTTTTCTTGGTGACTATGGTCCCAGCTGCCTTGAGATCATTGACAAGATCATCCCGTGTAGTTCTGGGCTGATTCCTCACCGTTCTCATGATCATTGCAACTCCACGAGGTGAGATCTTGCATGGAGCCCCAGGCCGAGGGAGATTGACAGTTCTTTTGTGTTTCTTCCATTTGCGAATAATCGCACCAACTGTTGTCACCTTCTCACCAAGCTGCTTGGCGATGGTCTTGTAGCCCATTCCAGCCTTGTGTAGGTCTACAATCTTCTCCCTGACATCCTTGGAGAGCTCTTTGGTCTTGGCCATGGTGGAGAGTTTGGAATCTGATTGATTGATTGCTTCTGTGGACAGGTGTCTTTTATACAGGTAACAAACTGAGATTAGGAGCACTCCCTTTAAGAGTGTGCTCCTAATCTCAGCTCGTTACCTGTATAAAAAGACACCTGGGAGCCAGAAATCTTTGAGAGGGGGTCAAATACTTATTTCCCTCATTAAAATGCAAATCAATTTATAACATTTTTGACATGCGTTTTTTTCTGGATTTTTGTTGTTGTTATTCTGTCTCTCACTGTTCAAATAAACCCACCATTAAAATTATAGACTGATCATTTCTTTGTCAGTGGACAAACGTACAAAATCAGCAGGGGATCAAATACTTTTTTCCCCTCAGTGTATAGTCATGACTACATGGAACTCTATTCCACATCAGTTAACTGATGCAAGCAGTAAAATCAGATTTAAAAAACCAGATAAAAATACACCTTATGGAACAGCGGGGACTGTGAAGCAACACAAACATAGGCACAGACACATGCATACACTCACACAATAACATACGCACTATACACACACGTACACATGGATTTTGTCTTGTAGATATGTGGTAGTAGAGTAGGGGCCTGAGGGCACACAGTGTGTTGTGAATGCATTGTAATGTTTTTAAAATTGTATAACTGCCTTCATTTTGCTGGCCCCAGGAAGAGTAGCTGCTGCCTTGGCAGGAACTAGTGGGGATCGATAATAAACCCCAGGAAGAGTAGCTGCTGCCTTGGCAGGAACGAATGGGGATCGATAATAAATACAAATAGAGTGGAAATAAAATATGTACCTTTTTTTTGTTATTTGTAAACTCAGGTTCCCTTGATCTAATATTAGGTTTTGGTTGAAGATCTGATAACATTCAGTATCAAGAATTGCAAAAATAGAGAAAATCAGAAAGGGGGCAAATACTTTTTCACAGCCCTGTACACAACATGGTGAAGCCATTACCACAAGACCTGTGGTAGCCCCACACTTATAAGAGCCCTTACCGTAAGACCCTTAGTAGACTAGCCCCACGATAATAAGGAGAAGGACAACCCCTTACCGTAAGACCCATAGTAGACTAGCCCCATGCTAATAATAAGAAGAGGGACAACCCCTTACCGTAAGACCCATAGTAGACTATCCCCATGCTAATACCGGTAATAAGAAGAGGGACAACCCCTTACCGTAAGACCCATAGTAGACTAGCCCCATGCTAATAATAAGAAGAGGGACAACCCCTTACCGTAAGACCCATAGTAGACTATCCCCATGCTAATAATAAGAAGAGGGACAACCCCTTACCGTAAGACCCATAGTAGACTAGCCCCACGCTAATAAGAAGAAGAGGGACAACCCCTTACCGTAAGACCCATAGTAGACTAGCTCCACGCTAATAAGAAGAAGAAGAGGGACAACCCCTTACCGTAAGACCCATAGTAGACTAGTCCCACGCTAATAAGAAGAAGAAGAGGGACAACCCCTTACCGTAAGACCCATAGTAGACTAGCCCCATGCTAATAATAAGAAGAGGGACAACCCCTTACCGTAAGACCCCTAGTAGACTATCCCCACGCTAATAAGAAGAAGAAGGACAACCCCTTACCGTAAGACCCATAGTAGACTAGCTCCACGCTAATAAGAAGAAGAGGGACAACCCCTTACCGTAAGACCCATAGTAGACTAGCTCCACGCTAATAAGAAGAAGAGGGACAACCCCTTACCGTAAGACCCATAGTAGACTAGCTCCACGCTAATAAGAAGAAGAGGGACAACCCCTTACCGTAAGACCCATAGTAGACTAGCTCCACGCTAATAAGAAGAAGAAGAGGGACAACCCCTTACCGTAAGACTCATAGTAGACTAGCTCCACGCTAATAAGAAGAAGAGGGACAACCCCTTACCGTAAGACCCATAGTAGACTAGCCCCACGCTAATAAGAAGAAGAGGGACAACCCCTTACCGTAAGACCTGCAGCAGGCCAGGTGGTGTAACGGTGCCTGAGCCTGGTCTGATGACCCCAGTACCATTGAGCGTGCCCAGTTGGACCTGGAACACAGGCCGGAGCGCGAGGCCTGACGACTGCAACCTGGTCTTCAGCACCTCCAGAGGACAGGTCACGATGGCTCCCACCGTACCACTACATCTGTAGAGAGGAAGATTAACATACGGTAACATTTATATAACACGGTAATAACACGGTAATAATACATTCTAATCTCAGGCCGTTTTAGTCAGGTTTACTACATCTGCACAGAGAATAGGAAAACAATTAATCAATTAACATGGCGGACGACAATAGAGACTGAGCTCCGATAACGGTGGAAAAGATGACCATAGACCTCCAGAGGTGGAGAACCTTAGCTGTTGCCCTATGCAAGTGAACCAGCCTTTTGACAGGCCAATGGTAGACTATAAAATACAAAAACTAACGTCTATTTATATTTGTGCAATTTGTGGTGTCGTATGATTATACCGGGTGAAGTAAAGGAGTCCTGCTGTCTGTTTCAGTGTTATCAGTGAGATTCAGTAGGGTCACATTTCCCCAGAAATTGTTTATTTCTCCCTCTCTCAAGGAATGTATATTTCACCATCAAGATACAGAACAGTAGTTATGCAGTAGCAGCTACACAGTGCTTTTATGGCATTACTAAAAGAGACAGTGTCATGAACAGGCTCTCAAATGTACTCTATACACATCCGGTACGAAAGGTCATTGAACCCAGATGCTGTCATTTGACTGAAGCTACAGATGGAACAGAATAAGGGGACAGGGTCTCACAGCCTAACCCTACATAGCCGTTTCTAAATGTCCAAACCATGCACTTCATTTGATTTATGACCTCAAACAAGTGAGAAATAGTCTTGCGTCACGGAAGATATTAACCTGTCTACAATCCCCGTCCATCCAAGACAAGTTTAGGTGTGACATACGGAATCAGATTAGTTTAGCGTAACCTCTAGTTGCAGGGGTGTCGAAATCATTTTGCCCCCCGGGGGACCGCATTCGGTCTTCAACGAGGTCCGGAGGGCCGCACTGAAAATGGGTTATTTCCTTGCCGTCTTAATGTGAAAACAGTTGCTTTTGTTTTGGTGATTATTAGCGAGCTGGACACAGTCAAGATTTGGTTTTAGTCCTTTTTTTAAAAAAATTATTTATTATTGAGTTACATCATAATATTTTAAACATACAGTGCCTTCAGAAAGTATCCATAACCCTTGACTTTTTCCACATTTTGTTGTGTTAAACACATAATGACAAAGTGAAAACATGTTGAGACATTTTTGCAAATGTATTGAAAATCTACTTTGCATAAGTATTCACACCCGAGTCAATACATGCTAGAATCACCTTTGGCAGCGATTACAGCTGAGAGTCTGTTTGGGTAAGTCTACGAGCTTTGCACACCTGGATTTATTTGTATTCTTCAAGCTCTGTCAAGTTGGTTGTTGATCATTGCTAGACAGCCATTTTCAAGTCAATTTAAGTCAAAACTGTAACTAGGCCACTCAGGAACATTCTAAATTATGTTGTGTTGGTAAGCAACTCCAGTGTATATATGGCCTTGTGTTTTAGGTTATTGTCCTGCTGAAAGGTGAATTCGTCTCCCAGTATTTGTTGGAAAGCCGACAACCAGGTTTTCCTCTAAGATTTTGCCTATGCTTAGCTCTATTCCGTTTATTTTTATCTTTAAAAACTCCCTAGTCCTTGCCGATGACAAGCATACACATAACCCACAACTGCGTGGCCAAACACGACTCCAACACCATCATTAAGTTTGCTGACGACACAACGGTGGTAGGCCTGATCACCGACAACGATGAGACAGCCTATAGGGAGGAGGTGAGAGACCTGGCAGTGTGGTGCCAGGACTACAAACCTCTCCCTCATTGCAAAGGGTCTGAATACATATGTAAATAAGGTATGAGTTTTTTTTATTTTTTATTATAAATTCGCAAAAATGTCTAAACCTGTTTTCGCTTTGTCATTATGGGATATTGTGTGTAGATTGATGGGGGGGGGGGGGAAATAATGTAATCATTTTTAGAATAAGGCTGTAACGTAATAAAATGTGGAAAAAGTCAAGGGGTCTGAATACTTTCCAAATGCACTGTAGCCCCTCCAGTAATTTAATAGCATCTCTATAGTTTGACACCCCTTGCTCTAGTGTGTGTATCCTGTTCTGAACCTGTAACTGACTGACTGGCTGTACTGAACGTCTAAAGGGCATATTGTGTTGAAAGCAACGGCTTCCAATTCCAAACACATAGCTATCCATTCACTCGGTTTATCATAAGCATCTCCTAGCGGTATGGGAGGCAATGGGAAAAACATACTGTGGATGAGACAGTTGCGTAACCCTACGTGTGGCAGTGGCACGTATACTAAACACAGCATGGGAACAAGCCATATCATGGAAGTCCTCCAGACACCCAAAGTTAACATTTGAATCAGTTCAAATGTGAAACCAGAAAACGACCATTAATAGGGCATTCATTTACAAGTGAAGAAGAGACCATTGCATGTCACGTTAGCCTATGTAAATACCGTTCTCAATGTCTCGTCTGCAGTCAGTGTGCAGCTTAGAAAGGCAGGCTAGATTAGATTCTTGGATGTCAATCAAAAAAATGTAGTATTGCCTTGACAATGATATCAGAGGAAACTAGTCCGTGTGAGCTTGTCACTTATGATGTTTGCTCTATTCTACTGTAGCTACTAAATATTTTTTATGTCCTGATTTGATAAAGGAAGCGTTCTCACCATAATCCTCACCACTATAGTACTTAACATTGGCTGTTCTAATAAATATAGGGCCTATATAGAGATAACTATATGACTTGCATTTATTTTCCTCTGTGGGGAATATAGGATAATATATCCCCCAATTAAATGGAATAGCAGTTCTAGGTATTGAATAGTGCTTTCCCAAATGTCAAGAGCTGTCAATGGGGTGACCTTGAGTGACAATGGTCCTACTAGCTTCCAAAGAACCTTGATAAACTTCCAAGTTCAAGCCGGATAGAATTTCTCATGAATTGCAAGCTACATATTAGCTCAAAATACATTTTAGGTAGCTTTTGATCATCTTTTATACATCTTAGAATATAATAGTATATAGCTATCTATAAATATAATAGATTGCTCTATTCTAAGCTGCTGTAACTAAGACGAGACCGCTTGCTAGCTGCAGCACTTCACATGGTCACATGGATGACTGACTGACTGGGAACGATTATGTAACGCGAGGAGGACATATTCTAAGGTCAGAATAGACTCCGACATTTGCCAGTTAGCTAATGCCACATCAAATTAAAAAACATTCACAACATTAGTTGTTGTATTCGAGTTCATATCTCAAGTGTTATGACCTTTGTAGAAATAGAGAGCATTACAAATGGCTAGGTTTCCCACATTTCCTCTATAAAAAGTTAGCTAACTGTTAGTTGTATAGCTAAACTAGCGACGCTTCAGAAATTAATATCCGGTTGATTAGTCTAGCTAGCTAGCAGTGAGAAGAACAATAGTTGGCCACCTGACATTGCATAACTAGACGAATGATACAATAAACACTTGTTAGCCAGTTAAAATACTGTTCTGGAATCGCTAGCAAAATTGCCGAATAACACAGTCCACCATTAGAACTAGCTAGCAACCTCATGTAGCGAGCGAGGCCTTCTCACTCCTTGGGAACGAGAGCAATTAGCTAGCTAGCTAGGTAGTGACATTTCGGTTTGGCGAGAATATGATTAGCTTGGTCAAGATGGAGCACAAATATTCTAAAAAACGACAAAGCAAGTTGCCGAGTACCCATCAATCTAACGCAATAGCTAACATAATTTACCACGAAAAAAGCAGAAGCCGACTAGATTCCTTTTAAAATATTCAGCTATGCTAACACTAGTTAGATAGAAAGGTCGGAAAGGAACACTTACCCCCCTGCGAAGAGATGTAATAGCGTATTATTATTCTGTGCCATTTTTTAAAAATATAACCATAATCTTCTTTGTCTTCTCGTAAATGTAATCTTTATAAATCAGATGCGAAAATGTGGTTTATCTTCCTCATCAGCTGTCCACCCGGCTTTCTCTGAAGCTTTCCAAACTCTGACTAGTATTCTGCCAGCAGCACAAACGATGACGTCAGTATCGTATGGTAACGACAAAACCTTCAAAATAATAGCCTGCATTTGAAAACGTTGCAATGTGGATAACTCATTCAAATGATATTGAATTTTAATCAATGGCCACTTTTATTGTGCCAACAAGAAAATGCAATAAGTAATTTCTGAATTTTTTTTTTAAAAAAAGGGTTTTGAAAACATTTTTTAAAGACCAATAATGAAAAAATACAATGTTGACATTGGTATGTTGAGAGTATTGGGCTGTAGAGAGAACTGTCCTACCTGGCTCAGCTAAAGTGGGCTGGGAAATACTCACTAGGGTCTCTACAAACCAAATATGGTTCGTTTTGGAGGGGGACTGGAGTCAATAAGTATCCCATATACCATGTATTGCATTGCAGTGAATAGAGTGGGTGGAGTAAAAGCCAATTTATGCTTGATCTGAAAATGTGGTCGGAAGCTTCGTACGGAGGGTATGACGCAATTGCGGAAGCATGCAGAGGCCTAATCAAGCTTCATTTTTACATTTTAGTCATATAGCAGACGCTCTTATCCAGAGCGACTTACAGTTAGTGAGTGCATACATTATTTAATTTTTTTCATACTCGCCCCCCGTGGGAATCAAACCCACAACCCTGGCGTTGCAAACGTCATGCTCTACCAACTGAGCTACATCCCTGCCGGCCATACCCTCCCCTACCCTGGACCAATTGTGCGCCGCCCCATGGGTCTCCCGGTCGCGGCCGGCTACGACAGAGCCTGGATTCGAACCAGGATCTCTAGTGGCACAGCTAGCACTGCGATGCAGTGCCTTAGACGACTGCGCCACTCGGGAGACCAGCTTCGTTCTGCATCGCTGTGCGCCTCTCAAATGTTGTAACAATGCGAAGGGCTCTGTATAGCTCTGCATTGACATGATTGGTTGACGGTAGGTGGGGGGGGCCGGTACGTCCTGTATAAACACAAACTTACCTCCTTGACAACTTCCTTCACAATAGCTCTGCTCTGTTCCGCTAAGCGCAAGAAGTATGAAAGCCCTGACGTCTGCATCACAGTAAATGACCATGCAGAGTCTTTAAGGAGTCACAAGCACTCTGTATTAAACCCGTTGCCCAGCACAAGAGACCCATTTAAGTCTTGCAGACTCTATTGAGTATGTCCAATAACACATTTGTATTTCATTAAAAGTGTATTTCTTTAAATATACCCTACACAATAGCTTTCAACGTAACAGGTCCTCTGTAGCTCAGCTGGTAGAGCATGGCACTTGTAACGCCAAGGTAGTGGGTTCGATCCCCGGGACCACCCATACACAAAAATAAAATGTATGCACGCATGACTGTAAGTCGCTTTGGATAAAAGCGTCTACTAAATGGCATATTATATTATTATTTATTATATTAAACTTTCAAAAGAAATGTTGATATAAATAATACACTATTACAATTAAAATATGTCAAATTATCAATTTATTTTTTCAAAGGTGGTTTCAGTGCTGTGAAAAACAATTGTACTGCACTATAGTGCAAAGCAACAACAAAAAAATCGATATTCCCAAAGTTTAGCATTTCTTTGCAGGGGGACTCTTATGTTGAAAACAAAATCCGCGATCGTGCTGGCAGGATAATATCCTGCTGCTAGGAGAACGGTAATCAAATTCTGCGCAGAATCTGAAGAATGTAATTTGTGTCATGGGGGCTGGTCGGGGGCGTTGACCATGACGTAGAGAGGTCTGGCAACAACACAACCGGGAGCCTCTTTCATTTATTTATGGCAAGAAGATTGACAGAACAGCTGACAACGGAGAGATAAATCATGTATCTAATTAAACAATGTACTCAAGGGAGTGCATCTGATGTCCTATCCTGCCCTTCTCCTTCTTTTAGTCCAGGTTACTGATAATAAAGAACTGGACAGGTGGAAATAATTATAAAGGGTTATATACCTTATAACACGTTACTTTCACTTAGCCAGTGTACTAAATTAGTACATAAAGGAGATTTTATGGCGTTTTTAGATAATTGATGTTAAAGGTTTAAAAAATGACATCATTTTTATACAAATTTATAATCATCAAGAAATGATCAAATAGTTTGACAACCCTGTTTGAAAACGTTGAAATGATATCAAACTCAACCATTAGATTTTCCAGTGATGAAGACAAGGATGTGCAAAATGGGTCAACTTTGAGTGAGCACCTCTCCGAAATATTTGTAGAAGTGGTCAGTTACTTTCTGACCACTTTTACCAAGGGCAGATATATATATATATATATATATATATATATATATATATATATATATAGAAAGTTTAATTCAAATCAAAAGGGATGAGGTCAAAAAGTGATTGAAATCAAATGGAACGACCCAGAGGGGTTAGCAAGAGGAGGTCTTGATGCATACAGAGTGATTCAACTAGTGGGACACACACAAGGCTAGCTTTATATCCATAGAGCAGTATGACTACACCTGGTCACTACACCTGGTCACTACACCTGGTCACTACACCTGGTCACTACACCTGGTCACTACACCTGGTCACTACACCTGGTCACTACACCTGGTCACTACACCTGGTGACTACACCTGGTCACTACACCTGGTCACTACACCTGGTCACTACACCTGGTCACTACACCTGGTCACTACACCTGGTGACTACACCTGGTCACTACACCTGGTCACTACACCTGGTCACTACACCTGGTGACTACACCTGGTGACTACACCTGGTCACTACACCTGGTGACCACTTCAGGGAAATCATATGGCATGTGCCCAATCCAAGTCCCGTACCCCCTACCCTTCAGCACAATCATTGAACTTACCACCCAAGGCACTCCAAGAACTGAAAGGACATGTAGTCAGCAGGCCTGGTAGAACATCAGAATCACCCTGGTAGAACATCAGAATAACCCCGGTAGAACATCAGAATCACCCCGGTAGAACATCAGAATCACATCTTAAATGGCTACTAAGGTGCAGGTGCTTTCATGTGTGTCTGTTTAAAAAAAAAAGTGTTTGTCATGGTTACATGTTTTGTCCTTGCGATTTATTGATGCGGAGTGATGAAACAATTTCATAAAGTACTACTCTACTGTACATGGTATCAAGGTTAATATCCTATGGAGTACAGACAGAGAAGTCATTCAACCACCTGGAAATCTGGTCAGTGGAAATCTGCTGACTGATCAGTGAACCAGTTTTTATTTTTTTATTTTACTCTGAGCAAAAATACAACTGGTTTGTTGACTTTTATATAGAAGTAGTAGACGTTCACTGTTTGGTTTTTGTTGCAGGAGGCAACACTGCAGAATTATCAGAGTAAAAAAAAAACTGTTTTGATCAGAGGTCTTTGTTCTGATCACACACACACACAGCTAAGCCACTACAGCAAACATTTCACTTGGGGTTGAATGTTTTATAAGAGATCCTTTTGACTTTTGCGATTCAACTAAACGGTCATTAAGGTAGCTGGTGCTGTAAGGCCAGTATGTGCCCTTTGGTTTCCCCTGACGGTTAGATAAGGAAGATGCCGGTGGAGCTCCCTTTTCCTACTAATCAGACACCTTTATCCAAAGTGCGTGCATATTTTTCATACGGGTGGCCCCAGTGGGAATCAAACCCATGATCATTGCAACCGACAGATTAGTAAGGTTGAAATACAGTGTCGAGAAAAAGGTTGTGAACCCTTCAGAATTACCTGGATTTCTGCCTAAATAATTTTTGCGGGGCAGGACAGCTCAAACCAACATCTCCAATCTCGTCTCATTGATTGGACTCCATGTTAGCTGACTCCAATTCGTTTTTGGAGAAGTCATTAGCCTAGAGGTTCACATACTTCTTCCAACCTACACTGTGAATGTTTAAATGATGTATTCAATATAGACAAGAAAAATTACAATAATCTGTGTGTTATTAGTTGAAGCACACTGTGTGTACGTCTATTGTTGTGACTTAGATGGCGATCAGATCACATTTGATGACCAATTTATCCAGAAATCCAGGTAATTCCAAAGGGTTCACATACTTTTTCTTGCCACCGTCTTCACACAATTCAGAACCATTTCGATTCCCACTTGCTTCGGCTACCCTTGTTGATAGTTTTATTTATTTATTTATTTATAGTTCGAGCGCCAATGAAATCATACAGAACAAAGTAACTTGACAGCACAACACAGAATATATAATTTGAAATAAACTTTTATTATAGTTACAAACCATTTCATCAAGGAATACTAACCAAATGAGTAGTTGCAAGCGAGATAGACATTTAAAAAAAAATTACTATCAGCGCAGCACAGTCAAGGCTCAGCACAATGCCAAACGGACTACATCTGGACATTTAAAAATACTAGACAGAAAATGTCTCATAATATGACAATATGCTGTCAATAATTTGTACCCTCTTGGCATCACGTTGCAGCAGCACGTGTGGATTGGCTTTTCTCCAATTTTTCTTTACATTACTATTGTACGTCCCAAATGACACCCTATTCCCTATATAGTGCACTACTTTAGACCAGAGCCCTATCGACCCCTGTCAAAAGTAGTGCACTATGTAGGGAATAGGGTGTCATTTGAACCTATGATATCCAACTAAAACAAATAATAGCTAACTAATTAAAAAAAGACCCCATACCATCCAATAACACCCCACCCCCCCCAGTCACGTTTCAGGATCCCCGATCCCTCTACTCAAACAAGTCCTCTAAACACATTACAAAACATTCTGTATGGGTCCAAAGCAGGAAGAGAAATCATGGACACTGTACAGTGATTGGCTTGGTGGGCATTGAGAAAACATCAGCTGCTGGTGCACGCTACAAATGATCACAGCGATGTCATCCGTCAGTTTATATAAAAAGCTCTCCAATAAAAACTGTCTTTAAAATCTACGATGTCCCCAACAGTACATAAAACAACTAGGCACTTCAAATATTACAGAAATAAAGTTAAAAGGGATTGCAGAGTTAAAGGGATTGTTCATCGAAAAAACTAAATAACATAATCTTGGTTTCCTTACCCTATAAGCATTCTATGGACAAGGGGAGACTAGGTAAACTAACCAAAAGCGTGGACTGCACTAGAATGATTGGGAACTAAATATGTCATTTGGTTGAACTATCCATTTTAAGGGTAGGGGTTAAAGGTCACCTTGAGATACAAACTGTGGTGGTGGTTCTTCCAGGAGAAACGGAGATCACTCACCTCCTCATCAACATTAGAGGTCAGTGCTGGTCTGTCCAGCCTACCGGGCCTAGCAGACAGCACTGCAGTGTAAACACACTGGGTTAAATCCCCCCCACTGGAGAAGTCAACCGTCTTCTACTGATGAGAGTGAGGACGGTGAACAGCAACTAACTTCATAAAACCTTTAAGAAAATCTCTCAACAATTATATAAAAGGAGTACCATTTCATGGTGGTCCTCTGTAGCCGTTGGTAGAGCATGGTGCATGTAACGACAGGGTAATGGGTTCGATTCCCGGGTCCACCCATACGTAAAATGTATGCACGCATGACTAAGTCACTTTGGATAAAAGAGTGCTAAATGGCATATATTATTGTTGTTGTTGTTATGATAGACCATCAACAAGAGGGGGAATTATAAAGACATGAGAAATGGCAACACCTTGTGGTCAGATAGTGTTGGTGTTTGGAAAATAATTTTTTAACAAACTCAGCACTTCAATGGGGTCATAAAACTCATCTATTCTACCACACAACTGCCCCTCCAAACACATCTATCCTACCACACAACTGCCCCTCCAAACACATCTATTCTACCACACAACTGCCCCTCCAAACATCTATTCTACCACACAACTGCCGCTCCAACAAACTTAGGGAGTGAAAGGTTTGATTCCAACACACTATTCTAACTATTTACCAACAGGACATGTCATACAGCCATCACTAATCTAACTATTTACCAACAGGACAAGTCGTACATGTGTCTCACGTGATTGATTTTTCATTCCAAAGCCAAACTGAAAACAAAAGGATTGAAAAGTAAATGACATTTAAGAGGTCAAAACAGACTGACATACCGTCAAACTCATTGCACTTCAATATACACAGACAGACAGACAGGAGTCTCACAGACAGACATACAGGAGTCCCACAGACAGACATACAGGAGTCCCACAGACAGACATACAGGAGTCCCACAGACAGACATACAGGAGTCCCACAGACAGACATACAGGAGTCCCACAGACAGACATACAGGAGTCTCACTTGTCTTTACATGGTGGTCCTCACGACCAGCAGACAGACAGGAATCCCACCGTGGCAGTCATCCTCTGGTCCTCATGACCAGCAGACAGACAGGAATCCCACCGTGGCAGTCATCCTCTGGTCCTCATGACCAGCAGACAGACAGGAATCCCACCGTGGCAGTCATCTCCTGGTCCTCATGACCAGCAGACAGACAGGAATCCCACCGTGGCAGTCATCCTCTGGTCCTCATGACCAGCAGACAGACAGGAATCCCACCATGGCAGTCATCCTCTGGTCCTCATGACCAGCAGACAGACAGGAATCCCACCATGGCAGTCATCCTCTGGTCCTCACGACCAGCAGACAGACAGGAATCCCACCATGGCAGTCATCCTCTGGTCCTCATGACCAGCAGACAGGAATCCCACCATGGCAGTCATCCTCTGGTCCTCATGACCAGCAGACAGACAGGAATCCCACCGTGGCAGTCATCCTCTGGTCCTCATGACCAGCAGACAGACAGGAGTCCCACCGTGGCAGTCATCCTCTGGTCCTCATGACCAGCAGACAGACAGGAATCCCACCGTGGCAGTCATCCTCTGGTCCTCATGACCAGCAGACAGACAGGAATCCCACCATGGCAGTCATCCTCTGGTCCTCATGACCAGCAGACAGACAGGAATCCCACCATGGCAGTCATCCTCTGGTCCTCATGACCAGCAGACAGACAGGAATCCCACCGTGGCAGTCATCCTCTGGTCCTCAGGAACAGCAAAGTTCTGTTTGAAGTCATCTGTCTGCATGTCATGTCCGTCACAGACGTGGATGTCCCAGTATATGATTAAAGTAAACCATAAAAACAGGAGTATAAACAGGGCCTAATATGTACTGTTAGGGTCCACCTGCCATTGTGGCAAGGTAGATGGGAGAAGAAAAAAAATCTACCAGCCACTCAGATTTTTTTTTACCAGCCAAAATAGTTTTGCCATAATTACAAAAGAAAAACAGATGACCATGCTTTGTAATGTTTCTAAAACAAGAAATGTGTTAGTAAGAAGTACATTTCATATCATTTTTTGTCTTTTAAATCAAAAATATCTGAGACAAAATGTCCAGCTGCACCTTTAAGGGCGGGAGGTTACCGTAGTAACGGGGCCACTCGAGTTCTGTCACGTGTGTCTGTGTGACATTCGGGATCTGATTATGGCGTCTCTTCACTATCAGTTATAAGCAGCGGACTCAAACTAAAGTTGAAAAACAACCGAGCTTGTGAACAAAACAATTTAAAATAGCCAAGAAACACGGAGGACAAAGTCTCACTTTGTTGACTTTCAAGTAAATTAGACTAACTTTCATGCCCGTGCGCAGCGCCTACAAAAATGTATCTATCAGCACTTCACTCAGTGAGCTCAGCTCCCCTGCCAGGCAGTGTTGCTGCGCGACGTTGGATATAGGATTTATTTGCGCAATTAGCAGCGATGGTAGAAAATAGCAGAAATACTTTGAAAACAGCTACCGCAGTATTTTTCTAACATGTGCATGCATACTTGACTTTTGACTTTTTATTCGCGAATGTAACGCTGGCACTGTCGAGCCCTGCAAACTGACCACCCGCCAACGTGGCTGGTGAAATACCTTCTTACCCGCCAATACCTAAATCTACCCGCATTGTGTGCGCCGATTATAAAAATCTAAAAAGACCTGACCCATCACCAACCACTGTCTCTATAGCTTCCTGAACAGGCCGAGCGTCACACAATGGTGTTCTTCTCACTCTGTGGTGTAATGTGATTGGTGCAAACGAGCCCCGAGGGCTGGGTTGGGAGGATAAGTCAGAGTTCAAACCCAGAGGCTGGAGTGATGTTGGGTTGCTGAACTGGTTGGTTTACCCTCAATAGGTACATCCCAAAGATGGAGAGCGAGGGTTGAGGCGTGCTCTGTGTATGTACTGATGGCACAGACGTGGCAGTCAGGGGACAGAGAGAGAGAGATGTTGTGAGGGAGTCCCAGACCCAGTCCCTCCCTTGGTCATTGGTAGTTCTTGATGGAGGCCTGTAGGGGTGGGCTGTGGTTCTGAGCCTGTGCTCGGTGTCCATAATGAGGGTTGTGAGGGGACAGGACAATCCCTAGTTAGGGGACAGGACAATCCCTAGTTAGGGGACAGGACAAATTGGACAATCCCTAGTTAGGGGACAGGACAATCCCTCGGGGTTGTCGTCGGTAGTTGTTGATTATGGACAGAGGCGGACAGTGACACTCAGCGCGTGTTGTGAGTGAAGGGCACAGGGCAGCCCGTTTGGTAGTTCTTGAGGCAGACCGTGGATCTGAGGCATGTTCAATGTCGTCGTGCTCAGGGGCCCGGGGTCATTGGTAGAGAAGGTAGTTCTTGAGAGAGGCCGGCAGGGGCAGACCATGGATGTCACTCAGTCGTTCTCTGCCCAGAGCTACCCTCACAGAGCACCGACACAGCTCCAGCAGAGGGAGAGGCTCAGCTGGAGAGAAAGAGAGATTTAGAGTGCAGCAATATAGACTTTCACATTTAGTTTAACTTCAATATCAGCGAGAGCATGACACACCCCCCACCCACCCCACCCATCCAATCATAACTGTCCTGTTGTACAACAACAACTTGTTTTGATGAACATTTTACTACCGTGATTACGTCATGCTTATTTGTATTAGTGTACAAGGAGTGAATTGCTCCCGTACAACAACATGTTTTGAAAAACATGTATTTTCTCATTAGAAACCACGTTACCCAGAGAGGAGAAGAAGAGTGGACGAGGAGTCATGAGGGTGAGTCAGTCCAGTCCATTGGGAGTCATTTCCCACTAGTCACAGGCATCGTGTTTTGTTTTTGTCCACAGAGGTTTGTTTCACCCTTCAAAGCCACAATGCTTTCTTTTCTAAACTAGAGATGGAATCTAGGAGCCAGAGTTTTTCATGGTCAAATCACATGGCAAGGAAAAACTCCTGGGCCTTGTGAATACTCTTGAAATGAATGCTTCATTCCACGCTTCTGACAATGCAATGGAAAGCTTGTTACAGTACACCATTCTACGTATGTCAGATCAGTGATTACTTAAAAGACCATTCTCGTGACTCCTTGCTTCCCAACCCGAGAGGTAGCAGTCAAATCCTAAGATTTTACATTTTAGTCATTTAGCAGACGCTCTTATCCAGAGCGACTTACCGTTAGTGAGTGCAGTATTTTTGTTAATTTATTTTTCTCCATACTGGCCCCCCGTGGGAATCGAACCCACAACCCTGGCGTTGCAAGCGCCATGCTCTACCAACTGAGCTACACGGGACTAAGATGGTAGAAGAGAAAAATATGCGATCAACAGGATTGTCTCTGGGGCATCGGTCAGAGAGATAAAGTTATGTTATCACGATGCCAGTGGCACCTTATCAGGTAGTGCCCAACTGGCTTGGATAATAGTTAGGATCAATGGCTGTTAGCCTGGTCCCAGATCTGTTTAGGTTGTCTTGTTGAATTGCAGTTTGAGAAAAAAAACTGCACAAACAGATCTGGGACCACGCTAGCCTAACGGTGTAGTCTGTAAGCCTCTAACCTGATCTGTGAAGTTTCTGTTAACTCCTATGGTCATAGTCACAGCCAGCAAGACAAAATGGGCGAAAATGATCCTAGAAATAAGCAAGACAGCACCAACAGATCTGGGACCACGCTAGCCTAACGGTGTAGTCTGTAAGCCTCTAACCTGATCTGTGAAGTTTCTGTTAACTCCTATGGTCATAGTCACAGCCAGCAAGACAAAATGGGCGAAAATGATCCTAGAAATAAGCAAGACAGCACCAACAGATCTGGGACCAGGCTAGCCTAATTGTAGTCTGTTCTAGCCTGATCCAAGATCTGTTTGTGTTGCCTTGCCAACACCTATACATTAACAGTAACCATAGGAATTGGAAAGAGCACAAACTGATCTGGAACCAGGCAAGAAAGCCTAGATGCTCCGGTGTAACCTTGGTGTGCAGTAATGTGTTTTAAATGGGCCCAACCGTTGAATGGACTGTTACAGTTATGCTCAAGTGTCATTCTGGACACAGCCCAAATTTGTGTCTATGATTTAGTTATGAATCACGTCAGTCTGTACAACCACAACCCAATGTCTAGACAGACAGACAGAGCTGCTAAAGCTCCCTAGGAGGAAGCATTAGCGGGATGGCTAGGATCACGGGCAGTAGCCCTTACGTTGTCAAACGTTACAGATATTTTTTTTTTGTCATGAATAGAGCCAACATTATTCCTGATCATAAATGCCACGTCAGAGAGGCATGTTTGTTCTACACAGCATATTTCTATCTGAACATTCCAGAATGTTGTGTCCTGCTGAAAGCGCCCAACAGCTGGCCGTGAGACATGGCTCTAGTAGACTCCTATAGCGTTTAGAAAGTCTAAAACTGTGTCTCATGTAGGCCTGCACGATTAATCAAAATTCAGATCGAAATTGTGATATTGGCACGTGCAATATCCATATCGCAAGAGGCTGCGATTTTCTCCTTTCTTTGACACTCCGTTAATACGACAAAAACTAGCCTACGCCACCTCCTCCAGTGAGATGTGATAGACTCTTTTTAGATGTGCTAGACTCACTTTCTACATGCACAGGAGGATGCTGACCAATCACAAGGGGGCTCTCTAACTCTGCATGGCATGCTGGCCAATCACGCCTCAGCCACCAATGTTAAAAAGGCATTGATTGCTGATGCGTTTTCAAGGGTAACACCCTATGAAAAAACATCTCGTAGACACATAGAAATCACTGAGGCTATCGCCTATCACATAGCCAAAAGACATGGTTCCTATTTATTTATTGAATTGCATTGTTGGTTAAGGGCTTGCAAGTAAGCGTTTCACTGTTGTATTCGGGCGCATGTGACAAATAAAATAGGATTTGATTTACAGTCAGCAAAGACAGCTTCAAGAACACGATAAACAAGCTGGACAGGAGATACAAGATTCCATCTCGCACATATTTAAAAAAAAAATAAAATAGGTCCTTAATTCATAAATCGCAATATCTGGCCAAAGAACATTGTAATTAGATATTTTGTCCAAACCGTGCAGCCCTAGTCTCAGAGCAAAGACAAAAGCCAACCCTGAACCCCTTAGATAATATATATATATACACTTACGATCGAGTCCATTGATGTAGCGGATTCGTATTTCACAGTGCCCCCACACAGCACTGACGACAGGATACAGCTTCCTCCCCTTGAGCCCTCTGAAAGCCACCCCCAGGTACTGTCCGTCCACTATATAGCTCAGAGTCCCCTCGTCCATGTCCAACACTACCAGGAACGAGTCGGGGACTAGAAACGTCTCATCCGGCTCCAGGAATGCAGGGTATGCCTTACTGGGCTGGTTCTTCCCATCGTGGTGGAGTTTATTCCGTCCCAGGTCCCAGCCCCAGGACTCGTGGTTATTACCCACCAGGGCTGTGTATCCTACAGAATGAAGTGGCGCGTCTCCTGTCGCCACGCCAACAACGGCGTGCGTTCCCCGCTGCCTCATGGCCCAGCTGATCTCCCAGACGTGGAGCCCCCGGGTGTAGCCGATACAGGCCCGGATGGCGTCCGTGCTCTGAGCCACGGGGTGCCGGTGGAAGACCAGTTTGTTGTCGTCCTTGACGAAGATGTTGAGGGATCGGTCGTTGTTGTTCCAGGAGTGCTGCATCTGGACCTCCTGTCCAGCAGGGGGCATGTCCAGCAGCAGGTCCATCCTGGACGGCTTGGCGTGGTCCAAAGCTGCCAACTCCAGCTTCAGAGGCCTGAACGCCGGGTCCCTCATGTCAATAGTCTTTATGCCTCCAGGGACGCTCTGCCCCATGCTCGTCTGGGAAGATAGAACACACAGAGAGCCTGAGTCCACCTGCTCCTCCCCCCTCCTCAAAACAAAGAAAAAAAAGAGGGGAGCAAATCAAAATCAGTCGATTGTCAGTTTCCCCCTCCTCTCCTCCTCCACAGCCAATCAGGAGGCTGGATCGGTGGCCCTGCTACTGGTTGCCGGTTAACAGAGTCAGGCCAGCTGCTGGTTCAATCCCACCTGAGAAGAGATAGGAGGAAGGGAAGATGGAAGAACGTTAATTACACTACAGTTCATTGGCTTCCTATTTCCCAATCACTATAATATGGGCCTGTGTGGCTCAGTTGGTAACAGCCTGGAGCTAGTAACAGGGTTTATACTATAAATGCATGCACATAATGTACTATAAGTCGCTTCGGATAAAAAATAAATAACATCTGCTAAGTGGCAAAATATTCTATTACTTATATGACATTAGATAATATACATTTCAGATAAATACATGTGGCACCATAACATTCAGTTCAGTGGGATAATGGCCGGAAAATATTTACCATGCCCTCCAACAGGACCAAGATGGTTTACCATGCCCTCCAACAGGACCAAGATGGTTTACCATGCCCTCCAACAGGACCAAGATGGTTTACCATGCCCTCCAACAGGACCAAGATGGTTTACCATGCCCTCCAACAGGACCAAGATGGTACACCGACTACTTTCACGTCATGTAGCTGACACACAAGTCATAGTACACATTCGCATTTCATAACTGCTTCAGTGCCTTAACCCACATCTGCTGGCTGATCAATGGACTATGGCTGGTTGATATACATGCTAGCCTTGTTAAAACCTGACTGAATGACAAACTGTGCTTATGTTTGATCTTATCTTGATTATTGTCCAGTCATGTGGTCAAGTGCTGCAAAGAAAGATCTAGTTAAGCTGCAGCTGGCCCAGAACAGAGCGGCACGTCTTGCTCGTCATTGTAATCAGAGGGCTGATATCAATACTATGCGTGCCAGCCCCTCTTGGCTAAGAGTTGAGGAAAGACTGACTGCATCACTTCTAGTTTTTTTTATAAGAAACATTGTGTTGCACACAGCACTGACACACACACACACTTCCCAAAAGACATGCCACCAGGGGTCTTTTCACAGTGCCCAGGTCCAGAACAAATTCAAGGAAATGCACAGTATTATACAGAGCCATGGTTGCATGGAACTTCCTTCCATCTCGTATAGCACAAGTGAACAGCAAAGCTGGTTTCAAAAAAACAAACAAAGCAACAGTGCCTCTTCCCCATGTGACCTACTTGTTGTGTGTAACTGATAGATACACACGCACACCACACGTTAATGTATGTAAATTGTAAAGTACAGTGCATTCGGAAAGTTCAGACCCCCTTCAACTTTTCCACATTTTGTTACGTTACAGCCTTATTCTAAAATGGATGAAATAAAAATGTCCTCAATCTGCACACAATTTCCCATAATGACAAAACAGGTTTAGATATTTGTGCACATTTATTAAAAAATAAACTGATGCTTCACTATGAGACTCGAAATTGAGATCAGGTGCATCCTGTTTCCATTGATCATCCTTGAGATGTTTCTACAACTTGATTGGAGTCTACCTGTGGTAAATCCAATTGATTGGACATTATTTGGAAAGGCACACACGTCTATCTAAAAAGGTTCCACAGAGCAAAAACCAAGCCATGAGGTCCGAGACAGGATTGTGTCAAGACACAGATCTGGGAATGGGTACCAAAAAATGTCTGCAGCATTGAAGGTCCTCAAGAACAGTGGCCACCAAAACTCTTCCTAGAGCTGGCCGCCCTGCCAAACTGAGCAATCGGGGAAAAGGGCCTTGGTTAGGGAGATGACCAAGAACCTGATGGTCATTCTGACTGAGTAACTCTGTGGAGATGGGAGAACTTTCCAGAAGGACAACCATCTCTGCAGCACTCCACCAAATCAGGCCTTTATGGTAGAGTGGCCAGATGGAAGCCACTCCTCAGTAAAAAGGCACATGACAGCCCGCTTGGGCCAAAAGGCACCTAAAGACTCTCAGACCATGAGAAACAAGATTCTCTGGTCTGATGAAACCATGATGAAACTCTTTGGCCTGAATGCCAAGCATCACGTCTGGAGGAAACCAGGCACCGCTCATCACCTGGCCAATACCATTTTCAGCGGCAGGGGCTGGGAGACTAGTCATGATCAAGGGAAAGATGAACGGAGCAAAGTACAGAGAGATCCTTGATGAAAACCTCAAGAGCGCTCAGGACCTCAGACTGGGGTGAAGGTCCAACAGGACAACAACCCTAAGCACACAGGCAAGACAATGCAGGAGTGGCTTCGGGACAGGTCTCTGAATGTCCTTGAGTGGCCCAGCCAGAGCCCAGACTTGAACCTGATCAAACATCTCTGGAGAGACCTGAAAATAGCTGTGCAGCGACACTCCCCATCCATCCTGACAGAGCTTGAGAGGATCTGCAGAGAAGAATGTGAGAAACTCCCCAAATACAGGTGTGCCAAGCTTGTAGCGTCATACCCAAGAAGAATTGAGGTTGTAATCGATGCAAAAAGGTGCTTTAAAAAAGGTACTGAGTAAAGTGTCTGAATACTTAAGTAAATATTTCAGTTTATATTTTTTAAAACTTGTTTTTGCTTTGTCATTATGGGGTATTGTGTGTAGATTGATGAGGGGGAAAAAACTATTTAATCCATTTTAGAATTAGGCTTTATCGTAACAAAATGTGGAAAAGGTGAAGGGGTCTGAATATTTTCCGAATGCAACATTCTACAAAACGACGTCGGAGGCAGCTTACGGTAAAGAAATTCACATTCAATTCTCTGGCAACAGCTCTGGTGGACATTCCTTTAGTCAGCATGCCAATTGCACGCTCCCTCAAAACTTGAGACATCTGTGGCATTGTGTTATGTAATGATCATGCTGTTTAATCAGCTTCTTGATATGCCACACCTGTCTGGGGGATGGATTATCCTGGCAAAGGAGAAATGCTCACTAACAGGGATGTAAACAAATTTGTGCTCAATTTGAGAGAAATAAGCTTTTTGTGAGTATGGAAAATCTGTGATCTTTTATTTCAGCTCATAAAAACACTTTACATGTTGCTTTTATATTTCTGTTCAGTGCATGTTATTGTCCTGCTGAAAGGTGAATTCATCTCCCACTGTGTTGGAAAGCAGACAACCTGGTTTTCCTGTAGGACTTTCCCTGTGCTTAGCTCCATTCAGTTTCTTTTTTATCCTGAAAAACTCCCCAGTCCTTAACGATTACAAGCATACCCATAATACGATGCAGCCACCTCTATGCTTACAAAAATATGGAGAGTGGTACTCAGTAATGTGTTGTATTTACCCCAAACATAACACTTTGTATTCAGGACAAAAAGTCAATTGCTTTGCCACATTTTTTGCAGTATTACTTTATGGCTTTGTTGCAAACAGGATGCATGTTTTGGAATATATTTTTTTTTATATGTACAGGCTTCCTTCTTTTCACTCTGTCAATTAGGTTAGTATTGTCGAGTAACTACAATATTGTTGATCCATCCTCAGTTTTCCCCTATCACAGCCAAAGTCACCATTGGCCTCATGGTGAAATCCCTGAGCGGTTTCCTTCCTCTCCGGCAACAGAGTTAGGATGGACGCCTGTATTTTTCAAGTGACTGGGTGTATTGATACACCATCCGAAGTGTAATTAATAACGTCACCATGCTCAAAAGGGATATTCAATGTCTGCTTTTTCTATTTATTTGTACCCATCTACCAATAGTTGCCCTTCTTTGCGAGGCATTGGAACGCCTTACTGTTTTTTTGTCATTTAATCGGTGTTTGAAATTCACTGCTCGACTGAGGGACCTTACATATAATTGTATGTGTGGGGTACAGAGATGAGGTAGTCATTCAAAAATCATGTTAAACAACATTAGTGCACACAGAGTTAGTCTACGCAACTCATTATGTGACTTAAGCAAATATATATATACTCCTGAACTTATTTAGGCTTGCCATAACAAAGGGGTTGAATACTTATTGACAGTTTAGACTTTTAGTTCATAATGAGTAAGATTGTGTGGACAGATCCTAGATCACCACTCCTACTCTGAGAATCTTTGTGGATACGGGCCGTGATGTCATCAACTCATGTGACACTGTCCACGGAACAGATTTGATTAAATCATGTCTTCAGAATATTTGAAAAATTCCATGAAATAATTCCAAGAAATGCTTGAAGAAAAGGTTGAGGGCAACGTCATAGCTTATTGCCGAAAGAAATGCCCCTCCTGGAAAGGCATAGTAAGCCTAACGAACTCAATGATGGTGCATAAAAATACCATTTTGAGCTCACCGGTCCAAAGAGAATTGATTAGATGAACTCGATTTAAAATGTTTTTCCCGATTTAAAATGTTTTTCCAGCTAAATTTAGGTCCTTAAATTATCAGAAATGACTCACAAAAACAACTGACAGCCTTCAAGACGTAGACAACTAGGGAAGACTGGGTGTGTTAACCAACTAATATTTGTGGTTTCACATACAGCAAGTGGGGAAAACACAAACAGCATTATTTGCAACTGCGAGGCCCTGCTAGTGTAAACAGACAGACAGAGGGCAAGACAGCTGCTAGGTCCTAGATTTCCATCTCTGCAGTAAACTTCAGTGTTCAGACAAACTAAAATATGGCCACAATTTCCAAAAATAGGAAATAAAAAAAAGGAGGGCAGAAAGCTCGAAGTCAGGGCTAGCCGTCACAGTTGTCTGGTCGGGGCTAGCCGTCACAGTTGTCTGGTCGGGGCTAGCCGTCACAGTTGTCTGGTCGGGGCTAGCCGTCACAGTTGTCTGGTCGGGGCTAGCCGTCACAGTTGTCTGGTCGGGGCTAGCCGTCACAGTTGTCTGGTCGGGGCTAGCCGTCACAGTTGTCTGGTCGGGGCTAGCCGTCACAGTTGTCTGGTCGGGGCTAGCCGTCACAGTTGTCTGGTCGGGGCTAGCCGTCACAGTTGTCTGGTCGGGGCTAGCCGTCACAGTTGTCTGGTCGGGGCTAGCCGTCACAGTTGTCTGGTCGGGGCTAGCCGTCACAGTTGTCTGGTCGGGGCTAGCCGTCACAGTTGTCTGGTCGGGCTAGCCGTCACAGTTGTCTGGTCGGGGCTAGCCGTCACAGTTGTCTGGTCGGGGCTAGCCGTCACAGTTGTCTGGTCGGGGCTAGCCGTCACAGTTGTCTGGTCGGGGCTAGCCGTTTAGTATTATACAGTTGTCCGGTCTGGGGATAACAGGAAAAGCAATCATAAAACTTAAAAATATAAAAACATGCTGTTACTGTCTGTTGTTTTCAAGGGCTACACTGTGACCGACTACTGGACAGCGCTAAAGACTACTGACCTTGCACCAAGTCCTAGGTGAAAGCCTGATGCATTGCACTTCTTCTGAGAAATTCAACCATACAATTGTGACTAGATCGACACCATGTTCAGATACAGGTAACTTACATAAGCCCTTACTTTTTAAAATCAATGAATGGGATGACTTCTTGACTGACTCAAATGCAGTAATCATATGCAATAACAGGTTGCATAGCTTGGATCACTATGCACACACAACTGCCAACTCAATCAATATATTTTCAATCAATGCTTTTTTGTTTGTTGCTGTGAGTTCAGAATGTCTCATAGGAAGCCCCATGAACACAATGATGCTCTCTACTGGGACACCTGAGATGTGTCATTTCCTATCAGCAGGTTTGATTGAATCTATTTCTGTCCATGTTGCTAGGAGGTCATGCACGCAGCCAGGGAACGACAGGCACACAGCCAGGGAACGACAGGCACACAGCCAGGGAACGACAGGCACACAGCCAGGGAACGACAGGCACACAGCCAGGGAACGACAGGCACACAGCCGGGGAACGACAGGCACACAGCCAGGGAACTATAGACATACAGGGAACTGTGCTATCATCATACAGCCAGGGAACTATAGACATACAGGGAACTGTCATCATCATACAGCCAGGGAACTACAGACATACAGGGAACTGTGCTATCATCATACAGCCAGGGAACTACAGACATACAGGGAACTGTGCTATCATCATACAGCCAGGGAACTACAGACATACAGGGAACTGTGCTATCATCATACAGCCAGGGAACTATAGACATACAGGGAACTGTGTCATCATACAGCCAGGGAACTACAGACATACAGGGAACTGTGCCATCATACAGCCAGGGAACTGTGCCATCATACAGCCAGGGAACTACAGACATACAGGGAACTGTCATCATCATACAGCCAGGGAACTACAGACATACAGGGAACTGTCATCATCATACAGCCAGGGAACTATAGACATACAGGGAACTGTGTCATCATCATACAGCCAGGGAACTACAGACATACAGGGAACTGTCATCATCATACAGCCAGGGAACTACAGACATACAGGGAACTGTCATCATCATACAGCCAGGGAACTACAGACATACAGGGAACTGTGTCATCATCATACAGCCAGGGAACTACAGACATACAGGGAACTGTCATCATACAGCCAGGGAACTATAGACATACAGGGAACTGTGCTATCATCATACAGCCAGGGAACTACAGACATACAGGGAACTGTGCTATCATCATACAGCCAGGGAACTATAGACATACAGGGAACTGTGCTATCATCATACAGCCAGGGAACTACAGACATACAGGGAACTGTGCTATCATCATACAGCCAGGGAACTATAGACATACAGGGAACTGTGCCATCATACAGCCAGGGAACTATAGACATACAGGGAACTGTGCTATCATCATACAGCCAGGGAACTACAGACATACAGGGAACTGTGCCATCATACAGCCAGGGAACTACAGACATACAGGGAACTGTGCTATCATACAGCCAGGGAACTATAGACATACAGGGAACTGTGCTATCATCATACAGCCAGGGAATTACAGACATACAGGGAACTGTCATCATCATACAGCCAGGGAACTATAGACATACAGGGAACTGTGCTATCATCATACAGCCAGGGAACTACAGACATACAGGGAACTGTCATCATCATACAGCCAGGGAACTATAGACTTACAGGGAACTTAAATAAAGGTTAAATAAAAAAGACATACAGGGAACTGTGCTATCATCATACAGCCAGGGAACTGTGCCATCATACAGCCAGGGAACTATAGACATACAGGGAACTGTGCCATCATACAGCCAGGGAACTATAGACATACAGGGAACTGTGCCATCATACAGCCAGGGAACTATAGACATACAGGGAACTGTGTCATCATCATACAGCCAGGGAACTATAGACATACAGGGAACTGTGCTATCATCATACAGCCAGGGAACTATAGACATACAGGAAACTGTGCTATCATCATACAGCCAGGGAACTATAGACATACAGGGAACTGTCATCATCATACAGCCAGGGAACTATAGACATACAGGGAACTGTCATCATCATACAGCCAGGGAACTATAGACATACAGGGAACTGTGCTATCATCATACAGCCAGGGAACTATAGACATACAGGGAACTGTGCTATCATCATACAGCCAGGGAACTATAGACATACAGGGAACTGTGCTATCATCATACAGCCAGGGAACTATAGACATACAGGGAACTGTGCTATCATCATACAGCCAGGGAACTATAGACATACAGGGAACTGTGCTATCATCATACAGCCAGGGAACTATAGACATACAGGGAACTGTCATCATCATACAGCCAGGGAACTATAGACATACAGGGAACTGTCATCATCATACAGCCAGGGAACTATAGACATACAGGGAACTGTGCTATCATCATACAGCCAGGGAACTATAGACATACAGGGAACTGTGCTATCATCATACAGCCGGGGAACTACAGACATACAGGGAACTGTGCTATCATCATACAGCCAGGGAACTATAGACATACAGGGAACTGTGCTATCATCATACAGCCGGGGAACTATAGACATACAGGGAACTGTGCTATCATCATACAGCCAGGGAACTACAGACATACAGGGAACTGTCATCATCATACAGCCAGGGAACTATAGACATACAGGGAACTGTGCTATCATCATACAGCCAGGGAACTATAGACATACAGGGAACTGTGCTATCATCATACAGCCAGGGAACTATAGACATACAGGGAACTGTGCTATCATCATACAGCCGGGGAACTATAGACATACAGGGAACTGTGCTATCATCATACAGCCAGGGAACTATAGACATACAGGGGACTGTGCTATCATCATACAGCCAGGGAACTATAGACATACAGGGAACTGTCATCATCATACAGCCAGGGAACTACAGACATACAGGGAACTGTCATCATCATACAGCCAGGGAACTACAGACATACAGGGAACTGTCATCATCATACAGCCGGGGAACTACAGACATACAGGGAACTGTGCTATCATCATACAGCCAGGGAACTACAGACATCCAATCCAAAGTTAAATCTAGAATCGGCTTCCTATTTCGCAACAAAGCCTCCTTCACTCATGCTGCCAAACATGCCCTTGTAAAACTGACTATCCTACCGATCCTTGACTTCGGCGATGTCATTTACAAAATAGCCTCCAACAGTCTACTCAGCAAATTGGATGTAGTCTATCACAGTGCCATCCGTTTTGTCACCAAAGCCCATACACTACCCAACACTGTGACCTGTACGCTCTTGTTGGCTGGTCCTCACTACATATTCGTCGTCAAACCCACTGGCTCCAGGCCATCTATAAATCACTGCTAGGCAAATCCCCGCCTTATCTTAGCTCATTGGTCACCATAGCAGCACCCACACGTAGTCTGCGCTCCAGCAGGTATATCTCACGGGTCATCCCCAAAGCCAACACCTCCTTTGGCCGCCATTCCTTCCAGTTCTCTGCTGCCAATGACTGGAACGAATTGCAAAAATCTCTGAAGCTGGAGACTCTTATCTCCCTCACTAACTTTAAGCATCAGTTGTCAGAGCACCTTACCGATCACTGCACCTGTACACAGCCCATCTGAAATTAGCCCACCCAACTACCTCATCCCTATATTGTTATTTATTTTGCTCTTTTGCACCCCAGTATCTCTATTTGCACATCATCTCTTGCACATTATCATTCCAGTGTTAATACTAATTGTAATTATTTTGCACTATGGCCTATTTATTGCCTTACCTCCATAACTTGCTACATTTGCACACACTGTATATATATTTTCTGTTGTATTTTTTGACTTTGTTTTTTTACCCCATATGTAACTCTGTGTTGTTGTTTTTATCGCACTGCTTTGCTTTATCTTGGCCAGGTCGCAGTTGTAAATGAGAACTTGTTCTCAACTGGCTTACCTGGTTAAATAAAGGTTAAATAAAAAAGACATACAGGGAACTGTGCTATCATCATACAGCCAGGGAACTACAGACATACAGGGAACTGTGCTATCATCATACAGCCAGGGAACTATAGACATACAGGGGACTGTGCTATCATCATACAGCCAGGGAACTACAGACATACAGGGAACTGTGCTATCATCATACAGCCAGGGAACTATAGACATACAGGGAACTGTGCTATCATCATACAGCCAGGGAACTACAGACATACAGGGAACTGTGCTATCATCATACAGCCAGGGAACTATAGACATACAGGGAACTGTGCTATCATCATACAGCCAGGGAACTATAGACATACAGGGAACTGTGCTATCATCATACAGCCAGGGAACTATAGACATACAGGGAACTGTCATCATCATACAGCCAGGGAACTATAGACATACAGGGAACTGTGCTATCATCATACAGCCAGGGAACTACAGACATACAGGGAACTGTGCTATCATCATACAGCCAGGGAACTATAGACATACAGGGGACTGTGCTATCATCATACAGCCAGGGAACTACAGACATACAGGGAACTGTGCCATCATACAGCCAGGGAACTATAGACATACAGGGAACTGTGCTATCATCATACAGCCAGGGAACTACAGACATACAGGGAACTGTGCTATCATCATACAGCCAGGGAACTATAGACATACAGGGAACTGTGCTATCATCATACAGCCAGGGAACTATAGACATACAGGGAACTGTGCTATCATCATACAGCCAGGGAACTATAGACATACAGGGAACTGTGCTATCAGAAACTAAACTGTGCAAGCTACTTCTGAGAAGGGAAACGGAAGGCCAGACTAATTTAATTGAAGACGAGTTCATTGAGAAGTGTTTTGGCTCTTTTTCGAATGCAAGTAAACAACTATTTTAAAATAGGTCATGTCTCCTCAGTGATGGCCAAACAGAGGAAGTATAGCCCTGCAGTGGGTGGCCATCTCTTGTCTCAAATGGCACCCTATTCCCTACATAGTGCACTACTTTTGACCAGCGCCCTACGAGTCCTGGTCAAAAGTAGTGCACTATATAGGGAGCCATTTACGATCACAGCCTGGTTTAAACAACCGTCCCTCTCAACGCCTGTCCAGCCTTCAGGGCCTCAGGACAGGGAGTATGAAACATGTTAATTTGCACACTCTCTGTGCTGGAGATATCAAGGTGTGGCATATCAAGAAGCTGATTGAACAGCATGATCATTACACAGGTGCACCTTGTGCTGGGGACAAAAGACCACTAAAAATTTGCAGTTGTCGTCACACAACAAAATGCCACAGATGTCTCAAGTTAAGGGAGCATGCAGTTGGCATACTGACTGCAGGAATGTCCAACAGAGCTGCTGCCAGAGAATTGAATGTTAATTTCTCTACCATAAGCCGCCTCCAAAGTCGTTTTAGAGAATTTGTCCCATAGTGGCGGTGGGGTTATGGTATGGGCAGGCATAAGCTACGGACGACGAACACAATTGCATTTTATCGATGGCAATTTGAATGCACAGAGATACTGTGACGTGATCCTGAGGCCCATTGTCGTGCCATTCATCCGCCGCCATCACCTCATGTTTCAGCATGATAACACGGCCCCATGTTGCAAAGATCTGTACACAATTCCTGGAAGCTGAAAATGTCCCAGTTCTTCCATGGCCTGCATCCTCAACAGACATGTCACACATTGAGCTCTGGATCGACACGTACAACAGCTTGTTCCAGTTCCCGCCAATATCCAGCAACTTCGTACAGCCATTGAAGAGGAGTGGGACAACATTCCACAATCAACAGCCAGACCAACTCTATTCGAAGGAGATGTGTCACGCTGCATGAGGCAAATGGTGCTCAAACCAGATACTGACTGGTTCTGTGACCAACAGATGCACATCTGTATTCCCAGTCATGTAAAATCCATAGATGAGGGCCTAATTAATTTATTTCAATTGACTGATTTCCTTATGAACTGTAACTCAGAAATCTTTTTTAATTGTTGCGTTTATATTTTCGTTCAGTATAGATCATACATTTCAAATGAGGATTAGCAACAGTTGGTATGTACTACCCTACGATGGTGGTCCGCCAAGAGACTTTAAAGTAATTCCTTCATTTTTTAATTCTTAGGTTGAATAAGGAGGGGTGTTGAAAATGACCTATTTGATTGTTTATGCAATGTGTCAATGTGTTTTTACCTGTCCCTATTCATACCATCCATAAATGAATGTGAGGGGAGGTGCAAGGTGAGTGTCTTGTGTGACAATCCTGCAGCTGGGCTTGCTGGGTTTCCTGGGCTAGTAAGGAGCTGATTGAGATGTGGAGGGGACTCTAAAGGATTTAGCTAAGCCAAGTCCACATCTAGTCTCTCGGGTTGACCAGGTCCACATCTAGTCTCTCGGGTTGACCGGGTCCACATTTAGGCCCAAACACTAACTCTATATAGATGATATGGCACTTTTATGCTCCCATCTGCCCCCGGTTATAGAATCCTGGGTTTCTAAAATGAAAGAGAAGCCAACTCCAATCAGCAGGTTGAACCTGCACAGGACCCTGGTCTAGATACATGAGTGTAGAAAGCTTTATTCAATGTGGAGCCACTTGGGCTCCCGAGTGGCGCAGCGGTCTAAGGCACTGCATCTCAGCGCTTGAGGCGTCACTACAGACCCCCTGGTTCGATTCCAGGCTGTATCACAACCGGCCGTGATCGGGAGTCCCATAGGGCGGCGCACAATTGGCCCAGCGTCGTCTGGGTTTGGCCGGTGTAGGCCGTCATTGTAAATAAGAATTTGTTCTTAACTGACTTGCCAAGTTAAATAAAGGTAAAAATAAATAAAACATTTACTAAAATATGCACATTTCCACACCAGAGGTGTGTTTCCATCAGAATGACTTTGTTGCAGATAAAAGCCTGTGTGTGACGATGTACTGCACAGCAAAACACTTTTGCGCTTAAGCGTTCATGTACCAAAAGAAAAATAAACATGAGTTTAATGAGTTTCCATTGCATTTTCCAATCTATCAATAGTTGTCACAAACTGTGGCGATAAATGTCAAACTTGCCCAATCTGCATGCTCTCTAGACAACAGTTTGCTGATAAAGTGGACACTTTTAAGAGCAAGATCATTTTTATTTGTTAATTGGCAGCTAAGCACCAATCATCATGTCACTAGTATACAAATTAAGACCCTCGATTTTATTGGAAAGGAGCATCAAGCGAATCACTTGTGCACTTTCACCGCCCTGTAGCCTAAACTGTGCATGCTTTTTCAAGATGCAGTGGGAGGACCACACAACATAGCAACGCATGACTGCAAATGTACCTCAATATGGTAGTTATTCTATCAACAATTGCACAATAAATTGTTTCCACTTCAATTCGTCGCGTAATTAATTTTACCCGAAACAAATAGATGCCACTGTCGAACGAACAAATTGTCGACATTTATAAAATTGTATCGAATCTTCCTGTATCCGTCACACTTGTGATTTTTTTTGGTACCGCATGACTTCATTCGCATATATACTGGATGGAAACGTGCCCTGTTAAAAAAAAAAATCCTATTGTTTTTATTGTAACTTTCTGTAAAAAACAAAAGTACAATATGTTACCGTAAATTCCAAATAAACTTTGGTTTAACAGAACATTACCGTAAACTTTACAGTAGTGTACTGTTAAACTAAAGTTTATTTGGAAGTCATGGTAACATACTGTACTTTGTTTAGTTTTTACAGTAATTTACAGGTAATTGGCTGCCAGTAAATTCCTGTAAAAACATGTTGTTGTTTTTTACAGTGTGGTTTATGACTATGACTTAAAAGAGATTACGTTTTACAAATCGAAGTTCATTACATTCAAACACTGGAGTTATATTCTTAGCTAAGCAGTAGCCAGAATCCGACTAGATGTTCATTACATTCTGGAGTCGGAACAAGGCTATCACTATCAGTACAGCCCTGAGCCGGCGTGAGATATGGCTCGGAAAACGTACCTCAATCCAGTTGGTAGTACATACCAACTGGCAAATCGATAAGATTTAAATACTGCTAGTTTTTAAATGCTGGTAGTTTTTCGTCAGTATGTTAGGCTAGCTAATGTTATAGCAGCCCATTGGATTCGACAACACTTCCGGTAGCTACTCACCCCAACAATTTCATGGAATCCAATGGGCTGCTATAACCATTAGCTAACCTAGTATGCTGACGAAAAACTAGCAATATTTTAATTTTCTCAATTTGTCAGTTGGGATAATTAGAGTACACTGCCATCCCTGGATTGAGGTACGTTTTCCGAGCCATATAATGGTTGTCTAGTTAGTCGGATTCTGGCTAGCAAGGCAGCAGCTGAAGTCCGTCTGCTCCTGGCGAGTAGTTAACATAACTTTCACTCCAGCTGGAAGTAAACTATGACACTGGGCCACTTTTGAGTTCCATGCGCGAAAGTATCTAGCACCTACCTAGCAAGGGTGAAGGTACTTCGCAGTGACTTTGTAGCCCTAACAGAGGAAGTGTGTCAAAGATTGAGTCTCCATGACATGTGTTTTGTTGTTCACTTCTAAAAACCTTGAATGTCAATTAGCTATCTAGACAGGAAAACATAGCATAAGTAAAGCCGAAACAAAAGCTCTACACACACGAACTAAATAAAACTCACCTTTGCTTGGCAACTTCTTTTTTTTCAGCCAATAGAACCTGCTGCAGAGGGTTGGAAACGCGAGGTTTTGCGATTAAAACAAAATTCCTAAACTAAACCATTGCTGTTCGTTTTATCCTCTCCAGTCCTCGCACCTCTTTCCCATTTTAGGTTGGACATGAATTAGGTAAAATGATGGCTGCCCTAACCGGTCACGTGGTCCAATAGCGCCCAGACGCTTTGCTGGGATATGTTCATTAGGAACCAAACGGACCGAAACGGGGAGGTAACTACCTGGACAAACGCTCGCTTTCGTAGCAAAACGTTTTCTTACCGTTTGGAGGGATCAGCCAATGAAGTTGGATTTCCCACCCATTTGACTACATTAAAATGGTGGAAGCCCTCAATAGAGCCCCACAGTGGGTGTGTCATAATACCCATAAAACCTAGCAGTCAAACAGGGAAATTATTCCAGTCGTTTTTCCACCATTCATTTTTCCCATAGGGGATTTTAGAAACACTTAAAATAAGGGCTGTTTTTCTTGTAGGCTTACCCTGGCATGACGTTTTGATAACCATGTAAATCTCTCTCGGACAAAGTGACTTTTATCAATATATTTGGCTCTATTTACTCTCAGATTAAAAAATGCTAATTAGCATCAAAGTAGACATCATGCAAGACTACAAATCCCTGCAAGTCATCTCTAGCTGGCACCTTTGCTAACATGTACATTTAAAGAAATGTTGCCAATTTATTCATTACTACATTTAACTAACATTAGATAGTTATTCCAGAGATTCTTACCTTTGCCTCGATTCGGCAGTCTCGTTCAGACCATCATGGCATTTGTAGTTCTTTATGATAGCCACATTAGCAGCTAATTAGCGTTTCATTTGTTGGAGGTATATACAGGCGAATATATTGATTTATTAATTAATTAATCATTTAGCAGACGCTCTTATCCAGAGCGACTTACAGGAGCAATTAGGGTTAAGTGCCTTGCTCAAGGGCACATCGACAGATTTTTCACCTAGTCGGCTCGGGGATTAGAACCAGCGACCTTTCTTAACCACTAAGCTACCTGCCGCCCTTGTCCGAGAGAGATTTACATGGTTATCAAAACGTAATGTCAGGGTAAACCTACACGAAACACAGCCCTTATTTTAAGTGTTTCTAAAATCCCCTATGGGAAATATTTATGGTGGGAAAATTATTATAACCATTTCCCTGTTTGACCGCTAGGTTTTATTGGTATTATGACTCATAATGTGGTACTGTATGGTGCTGCCCATGTTTATACGGCCTGTTGGCCTCTATCATTCTCTTGTCCACATGTGTCAAACTCATTCCGCTGAGTGTCTGCGGGTTTCCGCCACTCCCTTGTACTTGATTGATGAGTTAAGGTCACTAATTAGTAAATAACTTCCCTCACCTGGTTGTCCAGGTCTTAATTGAAAGGAAAAACCAAAAACCCCGCAGACATTAGGCCCTCCATGGAATGGGTTTGACACTGCTCTAGTCAATGGCGCCTCCCTATTGAACAACTCACCATAGAAAGGTTCACGGGTCTCCAGGGGAGAATCTCAACTGCATACTCCTCACGTCCTCTCCCCGCTCTCCTCGCCTCCTACTCAAAACCCATTGGAGGAGAAGGTCGGAGGGGAGGGATATCTGGCTTTCTCATCCAATGCGTTTTGAGAAGGAAGTGAGCAGTGAATATGTATGCAACAGAGATACTTCCCAGAACTTCACGGCCCCAAACGTTGCAAGGAATACTGTCCGAAGATGCTCTTCCTTCTCAGGCCCCAGAGCCTGTAGGGATCGGAGTTGACATTTTAATCTGACTAAAGGAGCACATAGATTTTTGTTTCTTTGTTTTTTGTTAATTATTTGTGAACAATATGAGTGTCCCCCGTATACTACCCCGTACACTGTGTGGTGACATGCAACTTTAACATTTGCGGACTGCCATAATACCACAGAAGAAGAAGAAGAAGAAGAAGAAGAAGAAGAAGAAGAAGAAGAAGACTCCACCATAGAAATGCTTTTTATTTATGGATCTATTTATTACAGCAAGGTCCTGAGATGACTGGTCCGGATCTCACTGCAGTGACTGGGGAGTTAGTTTGGACTGTGCAGTTAACTCCCTGGGGAGTTAGTTTGGACTGTGCAGTTAACTCCCTGGGGAGTTAGTTTGGACTGTGCAGTTAACTCCCTGGGGAGTTAGTTTGGACTGTGCAGTTAACTCCCTGGGGAGTTAGTTTGGACTGTGCAGTTAACTCCCTGGGGAGTTAGTTTGAATGTGCAGTTAACTCCCTGGGGAGTTAGTTTGGACTGTGCAGTTAACTCCCTGGGGAGTTAGTTTGGACTGTGCAGTTAACTCCCTCAGAAGTTAGTTTGGACTGTGCAGTTAACTCCCTGGGGAGTTAGTTTGGAATGTGCAATTAACTCCCTCAGGAGTTAGTTTGGACTGTGCAGTTAACTCCCTCAGGAGTTAGTTTGGAATGTGCAATTAACTCCCTGGGGAGTTAGTTTGGACTGTGCAGTTAACTCCCTGGGGAGTTAGTTTGGACTGTGCAGTTAACTCCCTGGGGAGTTAGTTTGGACTGTGCAGTTAACTCCCTGGGGAGTTAGTTTGGACTGTGCAGTTAACTCCCTGGGGAGTTAGTTTGGAATGTGCAGTTAACTCCCTGGGGAGTTAGTTTGGACTGTGCAGTTAACTCCCTGGGGAGTTAGTTTGGACTGTGCAGTTAACTCCCTCAGAAGTTAGTTTGGACTGTGCAGTTAACTCCCTGGGGAGTTAGTTTGGAATGTGCAATTAACTCCCTCAGGAGTTAGTTTGGACTGTGCAGTTAACTCCCTCAGGAGTTAGTTTGGACTGTGCAGTTAACTCCCTGGGGAGTTAGTTTGGAATGTGCAGTTAACTCCCTCAGGAGTTAGTTTGGACTGTGCAGTTAAC